>NC_084838.1:101409611-102009611 GCF_033115175.1 Lepus europaeus
ACGTACCTGGAGGGTTTGTCTGAGAGAATACAGTGATCTTTTAGTGATTTTGAAGCAGGTAGACGTACAGGTTAAAGTTGGTTAGGTTTGTGAGCTGGAAGACCATGCCTTCACCATGCCCCGGTGTGACCTCATGCCCTATTACCTTCACAATGCCCCTGAGATGAGTGCAGGGAGAGTATCATAGTGCAATAGTAGACCATGTGAAATGAGGCCAGAGCCACCCTGCCCTGAGGGCGGAAGAGCAGCTCAATGGCTCAAAAGAAAAGCGAGATTTTTTTTTTCTTCTCTTTCTCTGTTCTTTTGTTGCTGGTAGTTTTCAAAAGGAAGGAACTGATTTGCTTTCTTTCATGGTTTCTGGCTTTAAGGACTTTGGTGTTGTTGTTCCTGCAATGTAATAAGAGAGAGAAAACAGATTTACATGGAGGAAAAACTCCCAAGGGTTCTAGATTGGTTGTAGTGTGTTTCAAAGACAATTTATGTGCCTTTCTAAGGTTAAGTTTTTAACTAGTATCAGCAGCTAAAAAAAGTCCTAAGACATTTCTCTTTGTCCCTGGGCCTTATCGTACAAGCTTTCAATTACTGATTTCGAGTTGGAGAATTGGTCTGGTTGCTTAGAAACATGTTAGCATCAGGGAGGATGAGCTTTAAACACAGAGGATGCTATACTTCCTTTTGTGGAGGGTGGTACTTCTGCTCCAAGGTGGCGGCCCCCATGGTCCACCACATGCTACATCTCTGGTTAATAGAGCTATGTATTTCAAATATTTTCATTATTTTAGTTTGTTATTTTTCACCTTTGGAGTGGATCCTACTGATTCTAGTTTGTTATTTTTGCCTCTGAAGTTGGATTTAATCACATTTTCATTGTTTTACTCTGTTATTTTTATCTTCAGAGCAGATCTCCCTTATTCCAGGTTGTTATTTTTGCCTCTGGAGTGGGATTCTAACAGTCTGGAATGGCATTTCTCAGACTGGGTGGTTTATATTTCCTTGGTATGATATATATGCATTAAGCTCTATAGTGGGCGTAGTAGCACTGAGATTTCAGATGATCAGTTAAGGTAGATGATCGGAGATATAACTGGGCCAAAGGTTAGCCCTATTTACCTCCTGTCTCCCCAGGTTACAAGGTGATTTAACTATGAGTAGTTCTACATCTACTCCTTTGGAGATTCCCTGAAAGATCTACACTTGACAATTGGGATGCCCTTTGACTAGATGGGATAAGGAATTACAGCTAATACACTGTATTCATGTAAAATGCTTCAGAATAATTAAGCTCGTGAAGAGCTGTGTCTGTTGTTATTTTCTCAGGTCCTACAGAGAGACTGTAAAGCTGTATAGCTCTGCATGAATTCCTATGAACTTACTTCAAAGGGTACAGTTTAAAACTTACTTTGGGATCACAAATCCCCTTGGGCTAGATGCTAATGGTAACATCTTAAGTTTTAAAGTGATCATATAGGTGGGATTAAGTGTTAATGTGATCATGTGAATAGGATTAAGCATTTACTACTACTACTACTACTACTACTACTACTACTACTACTAGAGTTAAAGAGCAATAAATGTTCCAACATGGGAAGGAGTAAATACAGCAGACTCATAGAGTGACAATCACTTTAAGTAGCACTCAGTGACCTCAAAATCAGCCCTAAAGGCATTCTGGTCTGGCTAAAAAGCCCACAAGACCATTTCAGGCATGGAAAACCAGGACACTCATGCAAAAGTGTCCCTGTGTGGAAAACCTCCCTGGATGACACCCCAGTGGAAAAGAGTGGCCATCAAAGAAGGATGTACTTATCTCTGGAGGGAGGAGAGAACTTCCACTTTGCTTATGGCCTTGTCTGAATACTGATGGAGTTTGTAAAACTCAAAAGGCTTCCATGGCCTAGGCAGCTCATGTCAAGAGCCTCAGCTGATAACTGATGTCACATGTAAGAGTGTGAATTATTAAATTAACAACAGGAGTCACTGTGTACTAACTACCCTTGTTAGAACCTCTGTTCTCAAAAGAACTACAGAATTAACATTAATGGTAAAACTTGATCCCGATGATTTACTTTGTTATATTATGCATCATAAGTTCTAGTTATGTCTAAGTGTCAAGCTCCATTGCCTGTATTCTTAGGTATTACTTTAAAGTTTATTAAGTGCCTCAAATGTAAGATCTTGGATACATGTCTGTGAAATTCCTATATCATATGTTTTAACATAGGGTCAGATATTAAAAGGCAGCCGAGATTTCTAAGAATGGCAAAATTCTGTGGACTTTGGATTCCAAGATTTGGATTCTAAGCTTTGATATATAGATTTAAAGACGCCCTGATGCAGACTCTGTACTGCAAAGGGTAACTGCAAAAGTTGTTATGGATTCCAAGATTTGGATTCTAAGCCTTATGTTTGCTTAAAAAGCCCCTGACACAGACACACTGTGCTGGACAGGGGAGCTGCAAAAGGTGTTGCAAGCAATCAAGGAGTTTTCATAAAAAAACTCTAACATTAGAAATTCCTGAGAAAGCCATTCATAAGAAGATCTTCTTCAGATAAGTTTCATTTTAAATAAAAGGTATCTTACCAGGTGCTATTCAGCAAAACTACCTCTGTGAAATTAGGATTAAACTTAGACCTCTTAAGTCTTCACAGGTGCATGTGAAAAGACATGCCTGACTCTTTCTATAAGCCAATCAGAAACCTTAAGTACTTCAAAGCAAAAAGGAGAAGTAAAGCTTTTGCTTTTGTCACCTTAAGGCAAACATACCGTACCTGTCTTCCTTGATTATCTCTGGGAATGATTATTGATGATAAAGCTACCTAATGGTTTCTTCTATTATAATTCTCTGTACTCAAGCTAAATGGGTTTATAATCTACATAAGGGTACCCTATTACAACCCACTATCTGAGAATCTGTAAGATATGTTGTTTTCATCTTAAGTGGTACCCTACTTATGATTGGTTTATACTAATTAACAAACTTATATGTTTCAGAACTCAACTTTTGGGAATAACGGACCATGCAGGAGACACAGACACTGGCAATGACTGAGACTATTCCAGCTCACAAAACAAATTTGTTAGATAGGATAGGCAGAGACTTCCAGACCCTGGATAGGCAGGGCCTGCACTACGCCCCTCATAAGCAGGAAGCAGTCACAGAAGAGACGATTCGACGTCCATCAACTTCCCTTAGGATTAAGGGATGGAGTCTCTGAGGGGGGAATGAAGTGGGGGGAGGGCATACAGGTTAAAATCGATTCGGTTTGTGAGCTGGAAGACCATGCCTTCACCCTGCCCCTGTGTGACCTCATGTCCTACCTGATACCTTCGCCAGGCCCCTGTGTGACCTCATGCCCCTACCTGACTACACCTGGGTGCCCACCAGCCAATCAGGTTAATTAACCACTCCCTCTGAGAGTGGATTAAAAGCCTGGGGCAGGGTATGTCTGCCCCTCTTCTTTGCCCTGGCCTCAAGCCAGGAAGGGGCTGGCTGTAGCCCTGCACCTCCAGGGGACATGGCCTTCAAGTCAGCCACCCCAGGCTTCCTGGCCTAGGTGCTCCTCCATGTGGGTAGTTCCTTGTACTTGGTATGAACCCAGATTTACCCCGCTCTCTATTAGATAAAACTCTCACTCTTCTATGCATTTTCTCACTAAATAAAAGCCTAAAATTTACCATGCTACCTTGTGTATTTATGCCAGTATGTAGAATTCTTCTCTAAATATTAGGCAAGAACACTCTTAGCTTATTAATATTGGGAAATTATTAATAAGCATATGGTGATATTGTCTGGCACCCCGAATTCTGGTAATATATGTGGCACCCCAGACTTAACTTCTGGGGAAATTTAAGGAGCCACATTTTCACATAGATTTTAGGGGGTCATTTTCTATATCAATTTCTGACCAGAGACAGGTGAGCAGGTATCAGAGTGGTGAGAAACTTTTTCCATATTTGCAGACTCTGGTTTGTATATTAGGAAACTAGCCAAGATTATTTCTTTTGAACCCTTTCCAAGGATCAAACAAGAAATTTGATATATGAATTTTTAAAGACAAAGTTACAGTCCAGGGATTCCCCATATTTACATATGTAGGGAAAGTCAACCAAGAGCAGTCCTAAAAAGACACAAAGAATACAAAGTACAGGTTACATTTGCTTCCCAAATGCCTCCTTTTTCATGTAGTACCAAATTGTATAATAGAATGTGCCTGCTGAAATGAGTGGAGATTACAACTATCTCAAGCAGGCTGGCTTAGCTATTCCTTGGTCTTTGTGCCAAGCTCTGACACAGGGGAATCCTTGTAAATACTTTTGGGAAATTATTAAGTCTAAAACTTATCTCAGGGGTAGGGGTTCTCTGTGGCCATTTGTCACAGTGGTTAACATACTGCTTGGGATGTTCACATCCCATATGAAGAGTTCAAGTCTCAAATTCACTTCCAATTCCAGCTTCCTGAAAATGTGTACCTTGGGAGGTAGCAGATGACTACTCAAGTACTTGAGACTCTGCCACCATGTGGGAGATACAGATTGAGTTCCATGCTCCTGGCTTCAGACTGGCCCAGCTCTGGCTGTTATGGGCATTTGGGGAGTGAGCAAGCAGATACAATATTATCACTCATTCGCTCTCTCACTCTCTCATCTCTGTCTTACAAATATAATGAAAATAAATACATTTTATTAAAAAAATTTTTCATGGAAGCCAAACTTGCAATGATCTCTTCTCATGCTTATACTGTGGGAATGAGAACTGAAGCTACTCTGCAGCACATCAAGGTCAGAGTTTGCCTTGTTGATGAAGATATTGCCAAAAATCAATCCAAATTTGTCCCGATAAGAAATTAGGCCATGCCTTGTTTCTACAGGTTGAAAATTTCCTTTAATCTCTAAGGTTATGGGATGGGGCAAGGCTGGTAGATCTAATTCATTCAAGGAGTTCAAGGCTAATCAATGGCCAAAGATCATATAGAAATGTATCATAGACCAGGAGTAGCAAAATTTTGCTCCAGAGGGACAGAGAGAAGGTGGTTTTTGCTCTGTAGACCATACGGTCTTCACTGCAACTACCTAACTCTACTGTGGTAAAACAAAAGCCGCAAGGACAGCACTCACACCAATGACAAGGCTAAGTCTGATAAAAAGCTATTTACAGAAAAAGGCTGCTGGCCACATTTGACCTGTGATTTGCTAACTACTGGCTTATACTCCATTAGACATTCACATGGGATATTCTGCAAAAACCACTCTAACCCCCAAACCTCACAAGCACTCTCCTTCCCATTCATTTCCTCTGCAACCACTAGCAAGTTATTGAGCAGAGGGACAAAAATAGAACTCTAAAAGTTTTTAGGGATGCTCAGAAAACACTATTTTGATACTAGCTGCACTGAAGTTCTAAGGAAATCCCAGCCTTACAATAAGACCTGGCTTCTGAAAGTTGATGTGAGAAGGCTACTGAAACACAAAGGCTTCTAGAAGACAGCTACATCAGCTCAGCTGATATAACAGAGTGACTCGCCTCCCAAAGTTCATCACACTTTCCTCATGATAATATTAAATTTGATAAAGCCAAAGAGATGAAGGAGAAAAGTTGTCTCTTTTTTATTGTGAAACAAAATCCAGACAGTTTCAGTGATGGGTAGTGGCACTGTTACCACAAACATTCATAAAATAATATTCATTTCTGCTGGAGATAGTGCAGAGGCAAAACTGAGGAACTGGCCACCTGCAAAGCTTCAGTTCCACATCAAAGATGCCTATGCTCAAACTCAAGTATGTGTATTTCCTTAATATCTGGAGCCCATCAAAATATTCCAAAGATGTCACTTGACAAATACATCTTTAAGATTCCATTGAATTTAAATTTTCAAAAAGGACTTTTAAAGACCAAACAACTTTTTAAGGCCTGCTAAGGATTCTGTAACCTGAAACTTCAAATATCATGAGTGATACAACAACTTTAGGGAACAAGGGATGCAGGCTTATCTGAAATTAATCCTGGCAATTAGCTTCCCAACATTTATGAAACAACCTTCATCCATTCAGATACTAGTGGTTCACCAGTGGTCCATTTACCTTATATACATTACTCACTATTTTACAAACTCACTATCTCATTTTAAGCCACTCAATAGATTTGGTTAACTCAGTTTCTGTCTAAGTGTATTTACATAAATTCTCATTCTCAGGAACCTGAAATAAATGAAGTAGCACCCATCTCATATCCACCTACTCTATTTATTACTTAATACCCGGTTCCAGGAACTCTGGGGAACGTAAGACATAGTTCCTCTATGAAGAAGCTTACATAGCCAAAACAAAACACAACAAGGGAGCAAATTATCATTTGGCCAGTACAGATCCCCACAAAATATACCATGTCCTCTATAATCACTCAGCTTTCACTACATTTCCACAGTATCTGGGATAAAAAAAAAAAAGTTTCTTATAAGGGCCTGGGAATATGTATATGCTCTGAGGCACAGCCTTTTTTTTTCCAATCACAAGTCCACTTACTCTCTCTGCTCCAGACACACATCCTATCTTTCAGGACCTTGCCTGACTATCTCCTTCCCACCCCAGGGCCTTTGAGAAGGCTCTTCATTCCCTTTGTTCTCAAGATAATTCCTTATCAGTAGGAGCATTCAGCCCAGCATCAACATCTGCCTCAAATGCGTGTCATTCTTGACACCTTTCAAATCTTATTTTTATTATATAATTGTTTTACTAAAATGTTAATTTCCATGTGTCATAATTAGTACATAATAGTTGCTAGTATGTATTTACCTAAAGAAATAGATCAGATATGTACACGTGATACAGCAAGGGAAATCTGGCCAGTGACTGACCTGAGCTAAATTACCTTGTTAGTCAGTGCATAGCATATGAATTCATTTACTAATGAAAGATTATGATATTCCAGGTGTACACGTGGTGCACATTGAGAATGGAAACAAATGGTCCTTCCCCTTATGTAGCACACACTTTATAGGATATTGCAGCAAATCCCCTCACATTTCCTTGCATTTCACATTATGGCAATTTTTTTTTGTTAATAAATAACTATGGGCCAGCATTATAGCATAACAGGTGAAGCCTCTGACTGCAATACCGGCATCTCAGATGGTGCCAGTTTGAGTCCTGGCTGCTCCACTTCCTATCTAGCTCCCTGCCAATGTGCTTGAGAAAGAGAGGAAGATGTTCCAAGTCTTTGGGCCATTGCACCCTCAGGTGAGATGCAAATGAAGCTTCTTGTCCCCTGGATTTTGCCTGGCCATTGTGGCCATTTGGGGACTGAACCAGTGAACCAATGGATGGAAGACATCTCTCTCTTTCCTTCCTTCCTTCATCTCTCTCTCTCTCTCTCTCTCTCTCTCTCTCTCTCTCTAGCTCTGCCCTTCAAATAAAGAATAAACAGCTAGAAAACTAGAAAAACCTGTTTTTATTGGTGGCTATTCTTCCTGAACATAAGTTACAAGAAAAATACCAAAAAATAAGTACACCCAGCTTCCTCTCTCCTTTCTGTCCTCAACAGCAAATATTTTTCCTTACAATCTTGAAAACACTGCTTCATTTTCTTCTAGCATAGAGCACTGTTGCTAATCAGCATCATAAAATGGAGGAAGGAAACTACTCTGGTGGGGCCAAAGCCACCTTAGCAACATCTGAGGTCTGCACATTCCTCTGCTTGCTCTTTGGTACAAAGAGATGAAATGTCAGTGCTGAAAAGTGGGGGACAAGCCACAGAAAATAATGGGTAAGGACTTTAGGAGTCTCAGCCCAACTGTGTACAGATAGCCAAAGCCAAAGGCATCTTTGATTCAGACAAGACATTTTGCAGACAGCCTATATTAATTCCTATGTTTGCTGTGACAAAGTTCCACAAACCAGCTGGGTTACAACCACAGATACTTGTTTTTTTTTCACAGTCCTAGAGGATTGAAATCCAATGTCAAAATGTCAGCAGATCCATGCTCCCCAAGAAGACTCTGTTCTAAATTTCAAATAATAAATTGGCCCCATTAGTGAAAGTAGGAACTTCTAAGAAGACAACTTTTTATATTCAGAATTGCTGGAGTGTGATGTGTTTGGTTTCCATCTGATAGTCACCAGCAATCTTTGCCATGCCATGGCTAATGGTTGCATCTCTCCACTACTGCTCCTGTCTCTGTTCCTCTTGTGTTCTCTCCTCTTCTTCTAAGGACACAAACCTTCTTAGGGTTTTTGGCCTAACATAGTCCAGGATGCCCACTTAAACTTAACTAGTTACAGCTGCTAAGGCCCTATTACTAAGTAAGGTCACATTCTGAGGATTGAGGTGGACATGAATTTTGGACAATATAGTACAGGCTCCTAGAGCATGGTCTTGGGAGAAGATAATGGGAGTAGTTGGAATCCAGGCAGGCAAAAGATGGCAGCAGCAAAGACAAGGACAGAAATAGCCGCATACTTCATACTCCATTAATGAGATCAATTTATTCAATGGGCACAGTAGTCACAGTAGAGGGGAGCTATGGTGCTTTTAGGAGCCAATTTAGAAAGCATTTAGAAAATGTTTTAATCTGTTTCAAAACCTAAAAAATAAAATAGAAAATTCATTTCATATCGAAGCAGTCATAAAACGATTTTCAACATATTTTTATGGAGGAGGGAGCCCTGGAAAATGAACATGCTCAGGGTAACCGGAAAAGTCATCATACAGCCCTATCCACTAATATTCATACTTCCTGTCCACTAATGTTTGTACTTGGACTCTGCCTGAAACTTCCTTCCTTTCCTCCATTATGTGTTTCACCTTTAGGACTCAATTTATGAGATATTTCCTTGCAGACATTTTCCTGGAGAACCATCCCCACCTCATCTTTACTTCATGCCTCTACTCCAGGCTGGTTTGTGTGCTCATCTGTAGTACCCTTGTGACTAGCTCTACCTCTCCACCTCTACATTGCTCCACGATTATCTATATCTACACAGCTCCTTAGATCTGAGGGTAAACCTCAGGTGTCACGGTGCAGATGTTGCTGGAGTCCCATCCAGAGCCCCTATGTCATTCTAATGCACTCATCCCCCCAGATGGCATTGGTGTTGCGTGCTATTGGTTCATACATCAAGTATTCCCAGAAAAACTGCCCTTACCTGACAGGAGACACCTTGTCTGTGGAAGCTTGGGTTGACATTAGTTTCCACCCATCCCCTGCCAAGGGTGGACCACAACTAATCATTGGCTGATATCAAGGGCATCAGCCAAGCCCTCTTGCATGGTGGGGGCAGTGGGACATGCTACAATCCACTCTCCAAAGTTTTTCTATGAAATCACCATTGCCTATCTTCTTCTACCTGTTCTCTTTCCCTCCTAGCTTTACAGCACTCTCATGCTACGTTGCTTGCCTAAGAATTTCCACTTCAACTTCTGCTTCTGGAGATTGTTAAGATCTTTTAACTTTCAGGACTAGCATTAGCAACTACCAAATTTCAACTTATTGAAGGATTGAAGGAGGACAGAAAGGGAGGGAGGGAGGTCCAAAGAAAGGAAAGAAGGAGTCAATATTTGACATAAAATGAAGTCTCAGAGACCTATGAAAGCCTTTGCAAGGGGTGAAATGATAATAAAATAAACTTGAGTCCTAAATACATTAAAGATTAGAGCCCAAGAAGACGCAACAAGGTCATGAAAGCAAGGGCATAAGACTGTGATCTCCATCACAGAAATTGGAACAGTCTAAGAATTAGACCTAAGGAAAAATACCCCGTATGCCCCCAGCATTGTATAAGTCACTTTTATGAGCACCACTGGAGAAAGACAATACTACATCTCCAAAACTGCCATAAGTTTTCTTAAATTCTCTCATACGTGATTGACTCAAGAGGAGGGGATCAGCTTGATTTGCAAGCATGAATTTTGAGGTTGGTTCAGATGATTTTGGTGTAAAATGGTTTGTTCACAAAAGGGCTGCATTGAAGACCTCACACGTTGCTGATCTTAAGAGTATGATCTTCTGGCGCCTATACAAATGACAGATTTCATGCCATAGAATTTCCATGGTAGATTCCATTCTTCATAATTTTAGTAGCTCCTCTCAACCTTTTCTTCAGCATTGGAACTGAGCAGATGGCAGGGGAGGGCTTAACGAAGTGGTGAAGTTTCAGCTGCAAAAGGCAATTCCTAGAATGACAATTATGAAACTGATTTCCCCAACATACATCATATTGGCAGAAGGTTAGTGAATCTTTTTAGGAAAACAAAAAGGAAACAGTGCAACAGAATGAGGCATGATTGATTAGGTTATGTGAATGCAAACACTACTGAGACCAATTCTTCCCTTGTGCTTACTATTCCCAAGACAACTTAATTAAATAAATATCAATAAAGTGAGGGGCTGCTGTTGTGCCACAGCCCATTAAGCTGCTACTTTTGATGCCAGCATCTGATATTGGAGCATGGGTTAGAGTTCTGGCTGCTCCACTTCCAATCCAGCTCCCTGCTAATGTGCCTGGGAGAGCAGTGGAGTCCATCACCCATGTTGGAGACCCAGATGCAGTACCAGGCTCTTGGCTTCAGCATGGCTCAGCCCAGGGCATTATGCTCTTTTAAGGAATGAACCTGTGAATATAAGATCTTTTTCTCTCTCTCTCTCTCTGTCTCTCCCTCTCTGTCTCTCTGCTTTTCAAATAAACAAACATTTAAAAAAAAGTGAACACTCAGGCCTACAGTACAGAGAACTGCCACCACATGTAGCAACTACTAATTGTATTCTCAAACTAGTGTATGACCACACGCAATAAGATGCTGCAATCCTGCTGGTAGTGGGGACCCCTCTAGTTTCCAGCTATCTCCAAGTGAAATAAAGAAACAGAAAGAGAACAGGGATGAGCATTTGTCAAATTGTTAAGATGCTTCCTGTAACACGCACATTCATTCAATATTAAAGAGCTTAGGTAAAAATCTTGGCTCTGCTTACAATTCCAGCTTCCTGCCAATGCATGCCTTGAGAGGCAGCAAGTGATGGCTCAAGTACTTAGGTCCCTGCCACCTGCATGTAGAGACCTGAATTGGGTTTCAGGCTTCTGGTGTTGGCCTGAACCCTCCCATGCTGTTGCAAGAAATTGGGGTATGAAACTGTGGATTGGAGTTATCTCCCTTTCTTTTAATTTTTAATTTTAATTAGTCTTAACGTATTCAATGTACGTTGAAGATACAACTGCAAGAACACAATGATATTCCCTTTCTCCCTCCTCACTCTCCTTCCTACCCTCCTTTCTCCTCCCTTTCTTTTTTTCTTTAGTTTCTCAGATAACATACTTTAAATTTACATTTTAAAGTTACATTACAGTAAAATGTCTTAATACATCACAGAACAAGAGGTTTAACGAGTAAAAAGTAAAAGTACTCTAGTTTAGTGGAAATATAGAAAACTCTAAATAATAATTGAATGGAAAAATGAATGATCACACAGATCATTAAATTATAGTGGTATAGCATTCTTAACCATTTGTTTGACAAAGGTATAAAACAAAGTTTTACAAACCTCATGTGTAGCAATACTGATATACACAGATATTGCTTTTTTTGTTTATTTGTTAATATTAGCTTCCACATACAAAGGAGAACATGACGTATTTGTTTTTCTGGGTCCAGCTTATTTCACTCAACATGATGTCCTCTAGTTGCATCCATTTTGCTGCAAATGGTAGAATTTCATCATTTTTATAGTTGAACAATATTCCATTGTATGTATATATATATATATATTATATACCACATTTTTTTATCTCTACCATATTGTGTATATATACCACATTGTCTTTACTCATCTGATGATGTACACCTTGGTTAATTCCAGATTTTGGCTATTGTGAACAGTTCTGCTATTAACAAGGGATGCAGGTATCTCTTTGACACAATTTGTTCAAGTCTTTTAGGTATATATCCAGTAGTGAGATTTCTGGATCATACATCATGTCTATTTATAGTGTTTTAAGAAATTTCCACACGTTTTTCCACAGTGGCTGCAGTCCTACCAAAAGTGTGTAAGTGTTCTTCTTTGTCCACACTCTCTCCACCATTTGTAACTCTCTGCCTTTTGTATTTTAGTCATTCTGACAGGGTGAGGAGATATCTCATTGTGGTTTTGATTTGCATTTTCCTGATGCCTAGTGATAATGTGAATTTTTCATATATTTAATGGATATTTATATTTCTTTTGAGAACTATTGAAGTATTTTGCCCATTTCTCAATTGGTTTAGTTGGTTTTTGTTGCTGAGTTTTTTAAATTGCTGATATATTTGAGAAATTAATCCTTTGTAGGTAGGTGGCTTGCAAATTTCTTATTCCATTCTGTTGGATGTCTCTTCACTAGATTGATTGCTCCTTTTACTGTGCCAAAGCTTCTGAGTGTGATATCGTCCCATTTGTTTAATTTTGCTTTTGTTGCTTGTGCTTTGGGGTTCTTGTCCAAGAAGTTGTCCCCTACACAAATGCCTTGGAGTGTTTCCTCTACATTTTCTTCCAGTGACCTCATAGTCTCAGGTATTAAAATTAGGTCTTTGATCCATCTAGAGTCGATTTTTGTATATGATGAGAGATATGGATCTAATTTGAATCTTCTTTTGCCAGCATTGTTTGTTGAAAAGACTATGCTTACTCCACTGTATGGTCTGAGCACTTTGGTCAATAATCAGTGGGTAGTATGTATGTGGATTGATTTCTGGGCTCTCTGTACTGCTCCACTGAGCTGTGTGTCATTTTTCATGTGAGTACCATGCTGTTGTAATAATTACAGCTTTGCATTATGCTTTGAAGTCAGGTATTATGATGGCTCCAGCTTGATTTTCTTGTTCAGGATGGCTTTGGCTATTCTGGGTCTTTCGTGATTCCATATGAATATTAGGATTGCTTTTTCTAACTGTAAAGAATGTCATTGGTATTTTGAT
The DNA here is from genome assembly GCF_033115175.1 of Lepus europaeus. Classification (NCBI taxonomy): domain Eukaryota; kingdom Metazoa; phylum Chordata; class Mammalia; order Lagomorpha; family Leporidae; genus Lepus; species Lepus europaeus. Next base: position 101,422,547 of record NC_084838.1, read on the forward strand.
AAGTACTGCATTAAATCTGAAGATTGTGTTAGGTGGTATTTACATTTCAATGATATTGATTCTTCTGATGCATGATCAAGGAATATCTTTGCAGTTATTTTTTGCCCATGACTTCTTTCATCAATGATTGATAATCTTCATTGCAGAGATCTTCCACTTTTTTTTATTAAATTTATTTCTAAATATTTGATGATTTTGTAGCTTTAGTGAATTAGATTTCTTTCTTGATACCACTTTCTGTGAGTTCCTCATTAGCATACAAAAAAGCTACTGGTTTTGTATGTTTATTTTGTAACCTGCAACTTCACTGAATTGGTTTTTCAATTCTAACAGCCTTTTTGATAGAGTGTATGCATAACATCATGTCATCTGCAAACATGGATAATTTGACTTCCTCTTTTCCAATGTTGATGTCCTTTATTTCTTTCTAATCCCTAATTGTTTGCACTAAAACTTCCAGGACTATATTGGATAGGAGTGGCAAAAGATGACACCCTTGTCATATTCCAGATCTGAGGGGAAATGCTTTAAGTTTTCTCTCATTCAATATGATATTTGCTGTTGGTTTAAGATACATAGCCTTTATAATTTTGAGTAAGATCCCTCTATACCTAATCTGTGGAGGACTTTCAACATGAAGGGGTGTTGAATGTTATCAAATGCTTTCTCTGCATCTATTGTGATGAACATACGGTATTTGTTCTTTATTCTGTTGATGTGATTTATCATGTCTATTGATTTGTGAATATTGAACCACTCTTGCAGTTCTGGGATAAATGCCACTTGATCTTTTTGACGTGGTTTTGTATTCAATTTGCTAGTATTTTGTTAAGAATCTTTGCATCTATTGTCATTAAGGATGTAGGTCTATAGTTTTCTTTTCGTGTCATATTTTTGTTTTTAGTATAAAAGTAATGCTGCCCTCATAAAAAGAGTTTGGCAGACTTCATCCTATTGCATATTTTGGAATAGCTTGAAGAATACTATAGCAACTTCCTCTTTGAATCTTTTGTAGAATTCAGTAGTAAACCCATCAGGTCCCAGAATTTTTCTTGATGGAAGGCTTTTTTCTTTTTTTTTTCTTTTCTTTTTCTTTCTTTTTTTTTTTTGACAGGCAGAGGTTGACAGTGAGAGAGAAACAGAGAGAAAGGTCTTCCTTCCATTGGTTCACTCCCTAAATGGCTGCTACAGCTGACATGTTGCACCTATCTGAAGCCTGGAGCCAGGTGCTTCCTCCTGGTCTCCCATGCAGGCACAGGGCCCAAGGACTTGGGCTATCCTTCACTGCCTTCCCGGGCCACAGCAGAGAACTGGACTAGAAGAGGAGCAACTGGGACAGAACCTGGTGCCACAGCCAGGACTAGAACCTGGGGTGCTGGCACCGTAGGCAGATGATTAGCCTAGTGAGCCACAGTGCTGGCCGATGGAAGCTTTTGAGTACTGCTTAAATAACATTACTTGTTATGGACCTGTTTAGATTGTCTACATATCCTCAATTTAATCATTGCAGGTAATATGAGTCCAGGAATTTATCAATTTCTTCAAGATTTTACAGTTTATTAGCATATACTTTTCATAGTTTCTTATCATTTATATTTCAGCGGTGTCAATTTTTCATTTCTATATTTTATATTTGAATTTTTTCTCTTTTTTCTTTGTTAGTCTGGCTAGAAATTTATCTATTTTGTAAAAAAAATTTTTGCTTTGTTGATCTTTCATATTTTTTAGTTTTAATTTAATGTATTTCATCTCTGATTCTTATTATTTCTTGCCTCCTGCTGATTTGTGGTTGGGTTTGTTCTTGTTTTTCTAAGTCTTCAAGATTCATCATTAGATCTTTGAGACATTTCTCTTATTTTAAAAAATGTGGCACCTAATGCTATAAACTTCTCTCTCAATACTGATTTTGCGGTATCCCAAATGTTTTCATATGTTGTGCTTTCATTTTCATTTCTTTCAATAATTTTTTTTAATTTCTTTCAATGACCCTTTGATCATTTGATAGATATTGTATAATTTCCAAGTATCATTAGTGTTCTGTTGTTTTTGTTGTTTACCTCTAGTTTTATTCTATTATGGAATGAGAACATACATGGTTTAATTTCAATCTTTTAAATTTGCTGAGACTTGATTTGTGGCCTATTATGTGGTCTATCCTAGAAAATGTTCTACTTGCTGATGAAAAGAATGTGTATTCTGTAGCCACTGGGGAAAATGTCCTGTAAATGTCTGTTAGGTTCCTTTGTTCAATACTATGTTACAACTCTGATGCATCTTTATTTTTTGTCTAGATGATCTGTCCATTAATGAGAGTGAAGTTGAAATAATCTAATATTACTGCATTGGAGTCTATCTCTCCCTAAAGATCAAGTATTATTTTATGTTTATATCTGGTCAGTCTTGAGTACATATATATTTATGGTTGTTATGTCTTCTTCCAGAATTGAACCTTTTATCAAAATATAATGTCCTTCTTAATCTCTTTTTACAGTTTTTAACTTACAGTCCGTTTTATCTGATATTAGGATAATGACACCAGCTCATTTTTTTTTGTTTCCGTTTTCCTGGTATATTTTATTTATTTATTTATTTATTTATTTATTTATTTTGACAGGCAGAGTTACACAGTGATAGAGAGAGAGACAGAGAGAAAGGTCTTCCTTCCATTGGTTCACCCTCCAAATGGCCGCTATGGCCTGCGTGCTGCGCCGATTTGAAGCCAGGAGCCAGGTGCTTCCTCCTGGTCTCCCAAAATGGGTGCATGGCCCAAGCACTTAGGCCATCTTCCACTGCTATCTCGGGCCACAACAGAGAGCTGGACTGGAAGAGAGCAACCGGGACAGAACTGGCGCCCCAACCGAGACTAGAATCCAGGGTACCGGCACCACAGGCAGAGGATTAGCCTAGTGAGCTGCAGCACCAGCCTCTGGTATATCTTTTTACAACACTTTACTTTCAGTCTGTGTGTGCCTTTGCCTTCTGAAGTGAGCTTCTTATAGGCAGCCTACAGTGAGGTCGTGGCTTTTTATCTATTTAGCCAACCTAAGTCTCTTCATTGATGAATTCAATCCATTTACATTCAAGGTTAATATCACTAAAGGACTAAAACCTGTTATGGAAAATGATTTTACCTGCTGTTAGTGAATATGATGTTGTCATGTGCTTTCATGATGCTTATTTCTAATGCAGGACACCCTTCGGAATTTCTTGTAAAGCTGATCTGCTGGCAGTGCATTCTCTCAGTTTTTGTTTAGCTGGAAAATACTTCATTTTTTCTTCACTCTTGAAGGATAGCTTCAGTGGACATAATATCCATGGTTGGAAGTTTTCTTCTATTAAGAACTTGAATCTATCATCCCACTCTCTTCTGGCTGTAGACTCACCACTGAGAATTCTGATGCTAATAATTGGTTGTACTTTACATGTGACTTGACAAATTTCTCTTACTGTCTTTAGGATTCTCTCCTTGTTTTTAACTTTTGATCATTTGAAAACAATGTGCCCTGGAGAAGACCTTCATTGTTTATATCTGCTTGTGATTCTTTGAGCTTCTTTGTATCTGGATGTCCATATCATTTAATGACCTGGGAAATATTCAACTATCATTTAATTAAGCAGGTTTTTTTTAATGACATTTTCCTTTGCTTCTCCTTCAGTAATACCTATAATATGGATATTTGGTCATTTAATCGTATCCCACATTTCATGTAGACATTTTTCATCCTGTTTAATTCTTTTCATTTTTATCTGATTGAGTTATTTCAACATTCTTGTCCTCGAGGTAAAAAATTCTTTAATCCACTTGGTCTATTCTGCTGTTAAAGCTCTCAATCATACTTTCTAAATTCACTCATTGAAGATAACATCTACAAAATTTCTATTTTGTTCTTCTTAATGAGTTCTGTCTCCTTAGTAATATCTTCATTCATGTCACTCATTGATTTCCTCATTTCTTTATTCTATCTGTATTCTCTTGCATTTCATTAAATTTTCTTACAATAATTATTTTTAATTCTATATCTATCATGTCTAGGTTTCCTTCAGTTGAAGATCTAATTCTGGAGTAGTTATAGTGTTCTTTTTGAGTCATCATTTTACCTTGCTTCTTCATGTCCTCCATCCCTACACTGATGTCTGCCCATCTGGTGTACTTGTCCCTTCTTCTTTATGGATTCAGTTTTATTGTAAAAGAATTTGTGGCTCATTTGGTATGCAGGATATCAGTTGACTTGTTACTTTGACTTTCGTTCTAGGTTAGCCTAGAACCTAGAAGTGTAGTCTCTGATTTCTGTTGTTTCAAAAAATGTCAGCTGTGTCTGTAAGTAACACAGTGGATTAATCTGCTACAGTTTGTAGGGATAGAAGCGTGACTTTGAAATGGATAATGGTTTCCTTGGGTGTGTATCTTTGGTCCACAGATAGTTCAGTGTCAGGCCCCCTAGCTAATGTGATAGCCAGGGCCTTGTTCTTGGTGCTGAGGGAGACAAGTATAGTTGCCTCATTCTCCTACTGGCAAAACCGAGTGATGCCATGGTTTGTGGCACCAATTGCTGCAGCTCTAGTGCTGTATGATACAGAAGGACCCCTCCTCAGTTCCTGCTGTGAGGGTCCAAATGATGCTGTGGTTTATAATACCACATACCTTAGTCCTAGGGCTAAGTAAATAAACAAATCTTTTTAAAAAATCAGTGTGATGATGTACATGAAAGAAATTGGCAAATAGTAGCTCTTAAACTGGCATCACTTTCTCTTTATTTCTATTCTGCCTAACTTGGTTGAAGTTTATCAAAATAGCTGCCACTACTTCAAACAATTTCAACTCTGGCTCATCCACATTTTGTCCTTTACCTTTGAATGAATAATAAAGACTTGTCTACCTTAAAATTCCTTGTTCCTTATTCTATGTGAATGAGGCAATGAAGTTTTACTTTGGGAATGTTAGTTTTCAGTCTCTTCAATAGGAATATAAAAGAAACTATAAATCTTCAGACACTCTTTGACTTACACCAGGATTATGTTTCAATCTATTGATGGAAAATTGAAAATAGTGTAAGTTGAACATGCATTTAGTACAGCTAACAGAGCGAACAGGAAAGCTTAGCTGAACCTCCGTTAAATAAACTCAGAACACCTACATTAGGCTATAGTTGGAAAAAATCTCTAACATAAAGACTGTTTATAATAAAGAGTTGAATATCTATGTATTTTTTGAATATTATATTGAAAGTAAAAAACACTATGGTTGTATAGGTAAACTTTCACACCATAGTAAAATTTTAGTAAATGGTAAATTATGCTATTGTAAGTTGGAGATGCTTTGTATTTAATATTCTGCAACTATAAATGTATAACCATTTAATGAGCCCTGATTTTTTTAATTAAATGTAAGTTCCTCTAGCACAGCAGAGATGTTATGGGTTGAGGTCATTTATGTGGCAAACAACAGCAAAGCTGCTACAAAGTCCTTGGGACTTTAGTGGCTTGATACAGGTGTGGTTTGGTACAGGCTACAGCTGAACTTTTCTCCAGCAGGTCAGAATTCTGCCTACTTTTATATATTGGTTTTATTATTGTGCTGGTCTCATAAGATGATTGCTGGCAGTACTTTTAGAGTACTTCATTTACACCCAAAGGAAGAGCAAAGGCCAAGGCCAGCTTCTAGAATGAGCTTCACTCTCATTAGACTAACCCTAAGGCAGCTCAGGAAATGCCATTCTCTGAATGACTTTAACATGTATCTGGATGACAAAGCAATTTAATTACTCTATGTGATTTAGAGCAGTCAGGGCCCTCCTATGCATCTGCACATCAGGTCCACCACTCCTAGACATCATGGTTATCACTTAAGAGAGTTGGTGTTGGAGAAACAACTTCAAGATGTGCAATAAATAAAAAACCATCTGACCAATTTAGTACATTGTTCCTAAATACTTTTTTTCATTTGGAACTAAAATCAATCCCTGGAGCAAGGACAGTCTCTTCAATAAATGATGCTGGGATAACTGGATCACTGCATGCAGAGTATTAACAAGTCCCCTACCTTAAACTGGACATAAAAATCCACTCAAAATGGATTGAATACCTAATTCTATGACCTGATATACTCAAATTATTAGAGAACATTGGGGAAACCCTGCAAGACATTGGCACAGGCAAAGAGTTTTTGAAAAAGACACCAGAGGCACAAGCAATCAAAGCCAAAATTCACAAATAGGATTCCATCAAACTGAGAAGCTCCTGTACTGCCAAAAAAAAAAAAAACACTCAATAATATGAAGAAGTAACTGACAGAATGGAAGAAATTATTTGAAAACTATTCTACTGATAAAGGATTAATAACCAGAATATATAAAGAGATCAAATAAATACACAACAATAAAACAAACAATCCAGTTAAGAAATGGGCAAAGCACTTATATGGGCATTTTTCAAGAGGAAATCCAAATGGCCAACAGACACAAGAAAAAATGCTCAGGACCACTAGACATCAGGGAAATGCAAATCAAAACCACAATGAGGTTTCATCTCACCTCAGTTAGAATGGCTTTCAATCAGAAATCAATAAACGGCAAACACTGGCAAGGATGTCATGGGAAAAGGTGCTATAATCCCCTGCTGGTGGGAATGTAAACTGGAAAAACCACTATGGAAGACAGTATGGAGATATCTCAGAAATCTTTTTTTTTTTTTAATTTTTTTTTCCTTGTTTGGCTGTCATCTTTTTTTTTTTTATTAAACTTTTATTTAATGAATATAAATTTCCAAAGTACAGCTTATGGGTTACAATGGCTTCCCCCCTCCCATAACTTCCCTCCCACCTGCAACCCTCCCCCTTCCCACTCCCTTTCCCCTTCCATTCATGTAAAGATTCATTTTCAATTCTCTTTGTATACAGAAGATCAGTTTAGTATATATTAGGTAAAGATTTCAACATTTTGCCCATATAGCAACATAAAGTGAAAAAACTACCATTGGATTACTAATTATAGCATTAAATAGCAATGTACAGCACATTAAAGACAGAGAACCTACATAATTTTTTTTCAAATTAATTAATTTTCTATGCCATTTCCATTTTAACACCAGGTTGTTTTTTTTTTCATTTCCAATTCTCTTTATATACAGAAGATCACTTCAGTATATAATTAGTAAAGACCTCATCAGTTTGTGCCCACACAGAAACGCAAAGTATAAAAATACTGTTTCAGTACTAGTTATAGCATCACTTCGCTTTAGATGACACATTAGGGACAGATCCCACATGGGGTGTAAGTACACAGTGACTCCTGTTGCTGATTTAACAATTTGACACTCCTGTTCATGGCGTCAGTAATCTCCCTAGGCTCTAGTCATGAGTTGCCAGGGCTATGGAAGCCTTTAGAGTTCGCTGACTTTGATATTATTCTGATAGGGTCATAGTCAAAGTGGAAGTTCTCTCCTCCCTTCGGAGAAGGGTACCTCCTTCTTTGATGGCCCCGTTCTTTCCTCTGGGGTCTCACTCACAGAGATCATTCATTTAGGTCTTTTTTTTTTCCATGATATCTTGGCTTTCCATACCTGCTATACTCTCATGGGCTCTTCTGCCAGATCCGAATGCCTTGAGGGCTGATTCTGCGGCCAGAGTGCTGTTTAGGACATCTGCCATCCTATGAGTCTGCTGTGTATCCCACTTCCCATGTTGGATCTTTCTCTCCCTTTTTGATTCTATCAGTTAGTATTAGCAGATACTTGTCTTGTTTGTGTGATCTCTTTGACTCTTAGACCTATCAGAGCTATCAATTGTGAGCTGAAATTGATCACTTGGACTAGTGCGATGGCATTGGTACATGCCATCTTGATGGGATTGTGTTGGAATCCCCTGGCACATTTCTAACTCCACCATTTGCGGCCAGTCCGATTGAGCATGTTCCACATTGTTCATCTCCTCCCTCTCTTTTTCCACTCTTAGATTTAACAGGGATCACTTTTCAGTTAAAATTTAAACACCTAAGAATAATCGTGTGTTAATTACTGAGTTCAACCAATAGTACTAGAACAACAACAACAACAACAACAAATACTAAAAAGGATAAAGTATTACATTGTACATCTAAAGTCAGGACAGGAGCTGATCAGTTCATTGTTTCTTATAGTGTCCATTTCACTTATCAGAAATCTAAATATAGACCTACCATATGACCCAGCCATTCCACTCCTGGGAATTTATCCAAGGGAAATGAAATCAGCATATGAAAGAGCTTTCTGTACCCCAAGTTTATTGCAGCTCAATTCACAATAGCTAAGATATGGAATCAACCCAAATGCCCATCAACAGAAGATTGGATAAAGAAATTATGGGATATGTACACCGTGGAAAACTAAAAAGCAGTAAAAAAAAAATGAAATCCTGCCATTTACAACAAAATGGATGAAACTGGAAAACATCACACTTAGTGAAATAAGCCAGTCCCAAAAGGACAAATACTATATGTTCTCTCTTACCTATGATAACTAAAAGAGCTTCTAAAAGGCAATCTATAGAAGTGAAATTGACAGTTTGAGAAGCAATGACTTTGAACAGCCCTTGTCTTGACTGTTAAAGAACATTTTTTTCATACTATTTGTTGAATTATTTACTTAACAGGGTTAATCATACGTGTATAAAGTTACTCAAAAATAAATCTTAGTACAAATGAGAATGGGAAGAGGATAGTGAGGAAAAAGAGGGGTTGGAGTGTAGATGGGAGGGCAGATATGCTGTGAAGAATCACTATATTCCTAAAGTTGTAATTATAAAATGTATGTAGTTTGTACTCCTTAAATAAAAGTTTTCAAAAATGTAAAGAGAAAGATGACTTTCTTTTTTTCTTCTTTGACAGGCAGAGTTAGACAGTGAGAGAGAGAGAGAGAGAGAGAGAGAGAGAGAGAGAGAGAGAGAGAGAAAGGTCTTCCTTTTCTGTTGGTTCATCCCCAAATGGCCACCAATGGCCGACGTTCTGTGCCGATCCAAAGCCAGGAGCCAGGTTCTTCCTCCAAGTCTCCCATGTGGGTGCAGGGCCTAAGGACTTGGGCTATCCTCCACTGCCTTCCTGGGCCACAGCAGAGAGCTGCACTGGAAGAGGAGCAATCGGGACACAATCCAGTGCCCCATCTGGGACTAGAACCTGGGGTGCTGGTGCTGCAGGTGGAGGATTAGCCTAGTGAGCCACAGTGCCAGCCCAAAAGATGACTTTCTAATTGTACATCCTTGAGTTTGTTTTATTTAATAAACTCAGTATATGAATGTAAAAGATCATATATATATATATATATATATACCTCCAACATCCTTTCTGTACACACACCTAGATAATGTGTGATTTGGGTCTGCAAGAAATTCAATACTTAGGGGGCTGGCACTGTGGCATAGCAGGTAAAGCTGCCACCTGCAGTGTTGGCATCCCATATGGGCCCCGATTCAAGTCCCATCTGCACCTGCATGGGAAAACCCAAGGGAGGCTCCTGGCTTTGCATCAGCACAGCTCTGGCAGTTGCAGCCAACTGGGGAGTGAACCATCGGATCAAAGACTTTCTCTCTCTTTCTCTCTCTCTCTGCCTCTCCTTTTCTCTGTGTGTAACTCTGACTTTAAATAAATAAATAAATCTTAAAAAAAAGAAAAAAGAAATTCAATACTTAAAGAGATCAATTGAGAAAAGCTGAAATGAAGAGACTGTTGATGAAAGCAGTGCAAGGGAATCAAATCAACCATAGTTGGCGGAGTAAGCAACATCAGGAGACTCTTTTCACTCCTAGGAGTGGAGGGGCTGCCCAAGCACACAAAGAGAAGGAGCTGAGCACTTGTGATTGTACCTTGGATACCAGCAGGCAAGGTGGTACCTGCAGATGAGTGCAAAGCAGAATATAGACAAAGAGTTCACCAGGATTGGCAAACAATGGATATTTAGTATGTGCAGTATATATCAATTTCTAAATCCTAGAAAATTTAATTTATGTATTAACCACTAGAATTATGTGGAATCATGTAGAATTTTCTCAGTCTTTTGGTAAAAATGGAGTTACATTCCTCAAAGGGAAAAATCACTTCAGGTGAACAAAATCAGCCAGAAGAGTGTAGAAAATGTACTGAAACACAAATGTTATTCACCTACAATGAATGTGTTTAAGTCTATAATAGAAAATAGGCACCAAAATAAATCTCAAAATTAAATGGCTGCAAGTGAACGTGAATAAACAGATCCACAGTAGACCAGAAATGGAGGCCACAAGACTCAGGCCCACTTCAGCCTACACCAACAAACTGGTGTCTACTCTAGAGTGTCTACCACTTCTTTTAATGTGTTTGCTGGGACAGGCCTTCAATGATATATTTTCCAACATGTGTAGTCAAAAAGCACCTATATTCCCCCAGGAATGTCATCTCAAAAGATCAATTTCCCTCTTTGGGTTAATTTTTCATTAATCTGAATTCTTATCTTTGTGTCCATAAAGTGGGTCACCTAAACTTTCATAATTTCAGGGCTGGCATTGTGGAATAGCAGGTAAAGCTGCCACCTGTGATGCCTGCCTCTCATATGAGCACCCATTCATATCCCAACTGCTCCACTTCTAACCTAGTTCCATTTTAATGACCTGGGAAAAGTAGCAGAAATGAATCAAGGTTTTGGGCCCCTGCTACCTATGTGAGAGACCCAGATGAAGCTCCTGGCTTATTCCTGGTCTAGCATCAGCCATCGTGGCCATCTGGGAGCTGAACCAGTGAATGGAAGATCTTGCTCTCTAACTGACTTTCAAATAAAAAAAAAAAACTTTTAAAAAAAAACAACCTTTCAACCTTTCAATTCAAGCGCAGAACTGTGTTCCTCTAAAGCTCTGGGAAGCTTTCTTCCTTAACACACTCAAACACATACTCCCTCCCACACTCTTACTGTCCAAGGAATCCTTATGACTATTCAGTTGAAATGTCTTCTCTCAAACATGCACTAACCACTCCCATAGTGTACCTTCCACCAACAATCTGGCCAACACAATTAGACATCCCCTCAGAGGTCAGATAATGAGCACCAAACTATGGTTAGGCAGGAGGAATAAATTTTAATTTCTATAGAACAGTAGGGTGACTATAGTTTACAACAATTTACTATATATTTTACAAAAGAATTAGCAGGCTGGTGCCTTGGCTAACTAGGCTAAAACTCTGCCTACAGCGCTGGCACCCCGGGTTCTAGTCCTGGCTGTGGTGCCGGTTCTGTCCCGGTTGCTCCTCTTCCAATCCAGCTCTCTGCTGTGGCTTGGGAGTGCAGTGGAGGATGGCCCAAGTGCTTGGGCTCTGCACTTGCGTGGGAGACCAGGAGGAAGCACCTGGCTCCTGGCTTTGGATCAGCGCAGTGCGCCAGTCGTTGGTGGCAATTTAGGGGGTGAACCAATGGAAGGAAGACCTTTCTCTCTGTCTCTCTCTCTCTCTCTCACCATCTAACTCTGCCTGTTATAAAAATTAAAAAAAAAAAAATAACAGAGAGGCTGGCATAGTGGTGCAGCAGATCAAACTGCCACTTGTGATGCTGGCATTCATACCAGAGTACTGGTTCAAGTCCTTTGCTGCTCTGTTTCCCATCCAACTCCCTGCAAATGTGCCTGGGAAGGCAGCAGAAGACAGTCCAGGTTTTTCTGGGTCCCTGCCACCCATATGGCAGACCAGATGGAGTTCCAGACTCCAGGCTCCTAGATTTGTCCTGGCCGTGTTCCAACTATTGCAGCTATTTGAGAGTGCACCAGCAGCGGGCACTCTCTGTCTCTCCCTCTCTCATTTTGCCTTTCCAATAAATAAAAGAAATTAAATGAAAAAATGAACTAGGGGCCGGCATTGTGGTATAGCGGGTAAAGCCGCCACCTGTGATGCTGACAACATATATGGAAGACTATTCAAGTACTAGCTGCCCCTCTTGTGATCGAACTTCCTGATAATGGCATGGGAAAAGCAGCAGAGGACAGCCCAAGTCCTTGGCCCCTGCACCCATGTGGGAGACCTGGAAGAAGCTCCTGGCTCCTGGCTTCGGCCTGACCCACCCCTGGCTGTTGCAGCTATCCTGGGGAGTGAACCAGAGGATGGAAGATTCTAATATTCTCTCTCTCTCTCCCTCCCTCCCTCCCCTCCCCTCCCTCCCTCACTTCCTCCCTCTCTATGTCAAATAAATTTAAAAAAATCATCAAGGAAAAAAAAGAACTATCAAAGAGTGTTTGAAGGATTCCAGCACAAAAATGTTAGATATGTGAATTACCCTGATTTGACCATTACACATTATAGACATATATCAAATTATTATATTATATCCCATAAAATGTACAATTACTACATGTCATTTAAAAATAAAATGAAGACCATGCTTCCTCCTCTGTTCATCTGGTTTTAGTTCACAAACTTTAGGATGGTCTTATCACCTGTTCTACAGGTAGCTGCTTATGTAACTGTCTTCCAAATTAGACTGAAAGCTCCTGCAGGGAGAAAATGTGCCATTTGTCTTAATATCTCCAGTGGCAGAGAAAGAAGGTTCATAATTCATGTTGAAAAACAGACAAGAACATCTGAAAGCTTTCAAGATGTCCTTAAAGTTTTGCAAGAGCAAGAAGTAACTCTTGTGCCCACCCCTCTGTGCTCACTGCTGCATCAGATCTAGGGCTACACAGCACTGGCAGACAGCTGAGCTTCCATCTTTGATACTGGCAAAGTCCCAGAAAGTGAGCGAAGGCTACCTCAAAATCCTTTCAAAACAAATACAAGGAATAACATGTAATAAATGAAACATGGGGGTTTTTGTGGCCACATAATTCTTAGCCAAATTATGTATGTCAAGTTGCCTTCACGTGAGAAGTAGCTGTTTATTAATACCTTCCTGTTTTGAAAGAGTGAGCAATGAAGTGGCTGTGTTTATGAACTTCGTTGTTGCTACAACACATTTACACAGTTACACATAAAGCAAACTGCTGAGATTAGCAGTGGATGATCTGAAGTTTGACATCTTCCCAAGCAGACTCTCCCAGTCTTGTAAACTAAAATCTATTTAGCCTAGACTAAATGGTTTCTCCAGCCCCAAAAATGACCCCAGCAAGCTCAGTGGCACTGCTTACCGACTAAGGAGACGACGGATGTCACTTTGCTTTTAACAGACCCAGCCATGAAGTCTTAGAGTTTTGTTTGCATTCAGTAAAGATGGAGCCATGTGCAGAAGAGAAGTTTCTATGAACCTCAAGTGTTCCCTTCTGGCTCCAGCTCTCCTTTTGAGTCATGTTTCCATGCACGTTGGATAGGTTACTCAGCACACGGAAATTTCCTCTTATTTGCAACCAACTGTTCTCTTAAACAGCTTTGTAAACTCTAAAGGGCTTCAACAATTCACTTGTTTTCCTGCCTGAGGTGGGGACACTTCAACTGTTCTTTTCAACCCAGACTCACAAAGCTATCTACCACTGAGGAAGGGAATTCCCTGATGTTTGAAACAGCATGTTAGCATTTTTAAAAAGCATGTTATTTAGAAAGCAAAAGGATTAGGTACAAATTCTGACTATATTACTAAATCGAGGACTGAGGTAAGGAGATGGAAGATCCCAGGATACAAACTTTAAGGCTGTACCCTCTCCCAAGTGTCTCCCTGGACCTGTGTGATCCACCACAACCTGGGTGACTTACTGAAGTGAAATTCACATAACATAAATTAACCATTTTGAAGCATACAAATCATTGGCATTTAGTACAATGTTATACATTATCATTTCTATCTAGCTCCAAAACATTGCCTCACTCCATCTGCAGGAAGATAATTTGCTGTCTAGGAACTTTCAAAAATTTCCAAAAGAAAAATCCACACCTATCTAGCAGTTCCTCCCCATTCTGCATCCCACTCTCCCAGCCCTTGGCAAACACAAACATCCTTTTTGTCTCAGTGGATTTACTGATTCTGGTGTAACCCATGTGTTTGGAGTAGTAATAGTAATAGCTAATTTACTCATGCCAAGATACAATCTGAAGAGTTTTATGTGAATTAATTCAATAAATCCTACAAAAATCTAGTGTTTGCTAATATCCATAAGTAAATGTTTTCTTATTTAATCTTTAAGCATTATTTCTTCATCTGTAAAATAGAGAAAATAGAAATATATCAACAACTTACTAACCATAGTTTTGTAAGAGTAATTCTTGGATGACAAATGGGATTTGTCTCTTACTAAATGGGATTGACTTCCTGTAGAAGAGAAGCTGTGTTCTTGAGATGGCTCAGTGGGATATGGTAATCACTGACTAGTGATGCCTGCCATGGACAGAAGAATGTAGTGGCCTATATAACATAGATTTGCCTTTCCTCAGAGGCAATGGGGAAAGAAACAAAACAAGTCAAATACAGACTCTACCAGATTCCAGAACAAAGACAAAACATTTCCCAAGCCAGTACAGTGATGAGGAAGAGACAAGTAGTAGAGGGTGAAGAGTAGACACATTGGAGTTCTGCTGGTGTGCCAGGTCCTAGGAGATGGCGCCGCTGCCGCAAGGCTCCCAAGCCAATTAGAATCTGCCGCTTTCCACCTTCACTGATGGGGGGGGGGGGCTGGAGGGCAGTGATGCTGGACACCTAGGAAGCTGACCACCACGACACGTCTCCATGTGTCTGCATGTGTTCTAGAGATTCCTGCATTGATGATTTGCTGCTTCATTTCATTGTGGTCCGAGAAGATGCACGGACTTGGACTATGTCTCTCCATGTCTCCTGGCCTCCAAAGTTTCTTATGAGAAATCAGCTGTCAACCCAATTAAATATCCTGTAAAGCCTCAGGAAAAGACTCAAGAAAAAAACTGCAGAGGAAACGCTTCTGGATCTAGTGGATGTGACACAGAGGACCTACAGGGAGCCCACCGCGTGGAAGGCCAGCCGCGGGAGCCGAGCTGCAGAATCTCGCCAGTGTGGGAATGGGAGGTAAGACAAAAACCTCAGAAACCCGAGACATTGGTGGGGAAAGGCAGAGGCCTCTCTCTCCACTCACCTAACAAAGCCGAGCAAAACAAAGAGCAGGAGCCATTTTACATATGTAAAGCGGCAATGAGTACACAAACTCAGTAACTTTGGGACTATGGTGAAACTTGAGAACACATTGAGGGCTGCATAAACTCTTTGTGTGGTCCCAGGGGTAGATCAAATAAATACTCACAGAGGCCAGATTTCAACTACCCTCAATTCCAATCAGCTGTGTGGAATTACTTCCCAACTGAGTCAAAAAAAAAAAAAAGATCAAGCAAGGAGAAAGGGAGAGAACAATCTGGGTGAGTCACTTTTTGCACAGCCTTAAACCTGAAGAATCAAGCAGAGCTCTCTGGCCACACCCATCACAGCCTCTAGGGATACATCAAACCAGACAGCCCACTTAGAGGCATAGTATAACGAGAAAAAAACACCACAGGAAAAAAAAAAATAAATTATCCCCAACATGCCAAACAACAAACGTAGAAACCAAGGTAACAAGAGCAAGGAAGACACTATGATGCTCCCAAATGAACAAGACACCCCAATACAAGATTATGAAGATGAAGAGATAGAGGAAATGCAAGAAGCAGATCTCAAAAAATTGATAAGAACATTAAGAAGTTCTCAAAAACAAATTCTTGAACGACAGAAATCCTTAATGGACAAGATAGAAAATCTCTCACGCGAAAATGAAATATTAAGGAGGAATCAAAATGAAATGAAACAACTAGTAGAACATGAAACTGAGATAGTGACAAGAAACCATAATGAAATGAAGAACTCAATAGATCAAATGACAAACACATTAGCCTTAAAAACAGAATTGACTAGCATCCTCTGGTCTGCTTTAACACAAACCAGAAAGAAAAGAAAGCTAGGCATCAGAAGCAATGGGTGGCAGGCCTATTAATGGCTGATCTGTACAGTGATCTGCCCTCAAGGAGACCCAACAGGCCAGTCCACTGCAGTGGCTTTCAATGTGGTAAGCCTGGGCTTCAGCAGAAGTCAGCTTGTGAAGAGCCCTGGCAGCTCTGCCAAGAGTTGGATCACTGGAAATGGACCTACCCTGGAGTCGAAGGATGCCCAGGTCAGAGCCACAGATCTTATTGGCTCTAAGCTGAAAAGCCCTTCACTCAGCCCAACTTCCAAAGTGACCACTGCAGCTGAGGGGATGGTCAAGTAGGGTCAGCAACATTGCAGGCAGAACTGTCAATTTCTTGTTAGAGATGCCCCCTGCCTTTATCTGGCCAGCTCTCCTCCCAGGCCAGCCAAGTAATGAAAGTCAACAGAGTGCCTTCCCCTATGAGGTTCACACCTCCCTTAGGATATACCCCATATGAAGAGATAGATAGGTCTGGGCCTCTTAACTTACAAGGCCTAAAGCCCACCAGATTATTATCAAGCCACTTTTGTCAGGTTCTATTTGCCTCTCAATCAGAAAACTTAATTGTAGCTTAGACAGCACCTTTCTTAGCTCCTCTAATAATGACTCTGTCCTTTGTTCTAGACCCTGTCTAGCGTACTTGGGCCTCATTCCTTTGTAGTCATAACCTCTACTCTACCACCAATGGCTCTACTCCCAACCTGTGTGTACTGATGGTCCTCTTCCCCACTTAATGCTGTATAATTGTTGAAACCTGGTAAATGCCACTCTTAGGATCATTGGTTACTATCCTCACTCTGTCTTTTATGACCTTGTCTAAATATGATCAGAGTCGGCAAACTTGGAAGGCTTCCATAGCCTTGGCAACTCATGACGACAGCCTAGGGTGGTTACTGGCGCCATAAACTAGAGTGCCAATTTGTTGGGTCAACAACAGGAGCCACTGTGCACTTGCTCCTCATGTGGGATCTCTGTCCTTAATGTGCTGTACATTTTGATTTAGTTCTATAACTAGTACTCAAACAATATGTTTCACTTTGTGTTTCTATGTGGGTGCAAACTGTTGAAATCTTTATACTAAAATGATCTTCTGTATATAAAGAGAATTGAAAATGAATCTTGATGCAAATGGAAGGGGAGAGGAAGCGGGAGAGGGGAGGGTTGCGGGTGGGAGGGAGGGAAGTTATGGGAGGGGAAGCCATTGTAATCCATAAGGTGTACACTGGAAATTTATATTCATTAAATAAAAGTTAAAAAAAACAGAATACTGAAACAGTATTTTTATACTTTGTGTTTCTGTGTGGGCACAAACTGATGAGGTCTTTACTAATTATATACTGAAGTGATCTTCTGTATATAAAGAGAATTGGAACTGAAAAAAAAAAAACAACCTGGTGTTAAAATGGAAATGGCATAGAAAATTAATTAATTTGAAAAAAAGTTATGTAATCTCTGCCTTTAATGTGCTGTACATTGCTATTTAATGCTATAATTAGTAATCCAATGGTAGTTTTTTCAGTTTACATTTCTAATGGGCAAAATGTTGAAATCTTTACCTAATATATACTAAACTGATCTTCTGTATATAAAGAGAATTGAAAATGAATCTTTACATGAATGGAAGGGGAGAGAGGCGGCAAGATGGCGGAATAGGCAGGGAGCACACTTAGTCCGGGGCGAGAGAAAGTTTAATATAAGTGGAGATACTGCAGGGTCAAGGAAGAGTAGGTGATGAAACAGCAGAGGAAACTCTTCCAGAACTAGTGATTCACAGTGGACCTGCGTGGAGAGCGTGGGAGCCCAAGTTCGGGACACCAGCGGCAGACTCAACGCACCAGCGCTGGAACGTGAGGTGAGCCAAACCTCCATAGCCCGAGATACCAGCAGGCAAGCGGAAAGAGGAGGCTAGAGGGAACGAGGCTTGAAACTCCGTGGGGAAAAGTTCACCAGGCTAACTAGAAGAGAGAGAAAAAAAATTAAAAAAGTGACTGATACGGACACAAGTTTCTCTCTCTCCGCTCACCTCTCAAAGGCGAGCAAGACAGAGCAGGCGCCATTTTGGACATACGTCATAAGCAGGGCGACCTCAGGTCTGCACTGGCCCTGAGCCTAGCAGAAAAACCTGACTCTGGGGGGAGGGGTGAAATAACAGGAGATTAGCATCTAACTTGGCAACCCAGTGGGAGACTGCAGGAGAATTGGAGCTCACACTGAGGGCAGCAGAGATTCCCTGTGTGGTCCTTGGGAAAGAGCTTCTGATCTCTGGCTCCTGTGGGTATATCATTTGCCTGCTAACTACCTCCAATTACGTTCAGCTGTGTGGAATTACTTCCCTTTTAAATCAAAAAAAGAAAGAGAGATTTACCACACCTAACCTGGGAGTGTCATCTTTGACACACCCTCAACCCTGAGGAACCAAACACAGCTCTCAGTCCACACTCATCTCAAGCCTCTAAGGCTCCACTGAAAGCAGACAGTCCACTTAATATAGAGCCATAGTGTAACAAGAAAAAACACCACAGTGAAGAAACCAAATATCTCCAACATGCCAAACAACAAACGCAAAAACCAAGCTAACAAGAACAAGGAAGAAACTATGACGCCCCCAAATGAAAAAGACACCCCAATTCAAGATTATGAAGATGATGAGATCGAAGAAATGCAAGAAGCGGATCTCAAAAAATTGATAAGAACATTAAGAAGTTCTCAAAAACAAATTCTTGAACTACAGAAATCCTTCATGGACAAGATAGAAAATCTCTCTCGTGAAAGTGAAATATTAAGGAGGAATCAAAATGAAATGAAACAACTAGTGGAACAAGAAACTCTGATAGTGACTAGAAATCATAATGAAATGAAGAATTCAATAGATCAAATGACAAACACATTAGAGAGCCTTAAAAACAGAATGGGTGAAGCAGAAGAGAGAATATCAGACTTAGAAGACAGAGAACAGGAAAGGAAACAGGCAAACCAAAGAAAAGAAGAAGAAATTAGAAATCTAAAAAATATTGTCGGGAATCTACAGGATACTATTAAAAAACCCAACATTCGGGTTCTAGGAGTTCCTGAAGTCATGGAGAGGGAGAAAGGATTAGAAGGCATTTTCAGTGAGATACTAGCAGAAAATTTCCCAGGTTTGGAGAAGGACAGAGGCATCTTAGTACAGGAAGCTTATAGAACCCCTAATAAACATGACCAAAAGAGATCCTCACCACGACACATCATAATCAAACTCACCACAGTGAAACATAAAGAAAAAATCCTAAAAGGTGCAAGAGAGAAACGTCAGATCACTCTTAGAGGATCTCCAATTAGACTCACAGCAGACTTCTCATCAGAAACCCTACAAGCTAGAAGGGAATGGCGAGACATAGCCCAGGTACTAAGAGAGAAAAACTGCCAGCCCAGAATATTATACCCTGCAAAGCTCTCATTTGTGAATGAAGGTGAAATTAAGACTTTTCATAGCAAACAGAAACTGAAAGAATTTGTTGCCACTCGTCCAGCCCTGCAAAAGATGCTTAAAGATGTGTTACACACAGAAACACAGAAACATGGTCACCAATATGAAAGCAGGTAAAGAAAGGAAACCTCACAGCAAAAGATCACAGGAAGCTCAATTTCTCTTTGACATAGAATTAAACTCTGATGCTCTGTTAAAGCAATGTGTTAAAGTAATCTATTATGTTCTCTTGATGTCTGTTAAATTCTAATTGTTCAAAAACAGCTGAACTTTTATTAAGAGCTATGGGTTATTTAAATATGTGCTTTTTTCAAAAATTTGAATAATCACCTTGTAACAATGATCAAATTTGGTCTATGTTATGTCATGATTTTAAGGAATCTTATTTCAACCAGATATTTTGGATTTTGAGCCTTCTTGGCATTCTTGACAGGCATTCAAAAAATCAAAGTTTCAAACAATCTGGTCTCTAAAATTTCCAGTAAATCCAGGACTTTGGTTTTTCCAGTTTGGGCCCAACTGAAAAAATCGAAGGACCTATGTCTCTCATCTTTTAGAGACACCAACTAATCAGGCTATTTGGAGTATAGTAGAAGGACTGTCAAGATGTGATGTGGTACCAGACTTTAAGTTTCTATAATGGAAAATGCTATTAATACAAATGTTTGAGAATTAAAAAGTCTAATGATCTTGTGTTACTAGACATGATAGTTATCTTAATGAGAAAGCCCTAGAGGCCTAAAGGGTTAAATACTTGTAAAATCCTACAGGTGCTTTCAAAAATACTGTGAAGTAAGCAAGTGTCTCTTGTTGGTTGATGAGTTTATAATTTTAAACATGGCGACTTAAAGTCTTTTGTCATCCACAGTTATATATGATCTGCTGCTCATAAAACTAAAGCGTTGTTGGTTCTGTGTTTAGCTGTCCTCCTATAGGTTCCTATGGACTTTTTCCAGCCACTTTTATTGTATTCAGTACTTTGGGATGGCTCTGTAAACAGATGAAGCCAATAATGTATTACCAGTACCAACTGAGAGAAAGTATGGTTAACTGAGGTTACTAAGAAGAAAAAGCAATTCAAATCAATTGGCAATCTACAAAAAGAGTTAAAGATTTTAAAAGCTATTATTAAAATTGCTATATTGGTCTATTATGCTATATTATATGTGTGTACATATTGTATGTCCACATGGGGAAATTTTATTAAGAGTTTTATTTTAAATGGCTTATAGATAAGATTGTCCATAAATTGAAGCTGCTAAAATCAATCAAAGATACATTTTAATTTGTGTGACCTGAATCTGTGTATCATATGTTTTAGACTTGTTGGTAGAAAGAAACTAAAAACATTTAAAAAAAAAAAAAAGGAAGGGGAAAGGGAGCAGGAAAGGGGAGGGTTGCGGGCGGGAGGGAAGTTATGGGATGCGGGAAGCCATTGTAACCCATAAGCTATACTTTGGAAATTTATATTCATTAAATAAAAGTTTAATAAAAAAAAAAGAATGGGTGAAGCAGCAGAGAGAATATCAGAATTAGAAGACAGAGAACAGGAAAGGAAACAGGCAAATCAAAGAAAAGAAGAAGAAATCAGAAATCTAAAAAATACTGTCGGGAATCTACAGGATAATCTTAAAAAACCCAACATTCAGGTTCTAGGAGTTCCTGAAGGCATGGAGTGGGAGAAAGGATAAGAAGGCCTATTTAGTGAGATACTAGCAGAAGATTTCCCAGGTTTGGAGAAGGACAGAGGCATCCTAGTATAGGAAGCTCATAGAACCCCTAATAAACATGACCAAAAGAGATCCTCACCATGACACGTCATAATCAAACTCACCAGAGTGAAACATAAAGAAAACATCCTAAGATGTGCAAGAGAGAAATGCCAGATTACTCTCAGAGGATCTCCAATTAGACTCACAGCTGACTTCTCACCAGGAACCCTACAAGCTAGGAGAGGATGGCGAGATATAGCCCAGGTACTAAGAGAGAAAAACTGCCAGCCCAGAATAGTATATCCTGCAAAGCTCTCATTTGTGAATGAAGGTGAAATAAAGACCTTTCACAGCAAACAGAAACTGAAAGAATTTGTCGCCACTCGTCCAGCCCTGCAAAAGATGCTTAAAGATGTGTTACATACAGAAACACAGAAACACGGTCACCAATATGAAAGAAGGTAAAGGAAGGAAACCTCACAGCAAAAGATCACAGGAATCTCAAACCATATATTAGAAAATATCTTTGGCAAATGACAGGGCAAAGTTACTCCTTCACAATAGTCACATTGAATGTTAATGGCCTGAACTGTCCAGTTAAAAGACACCGATTGGCTGATTGGGTTAAGGAACAAAACCCATCTTTTTGCTGCTTACAAGAAACTCATCTTTCCAACAGTGATGCATACAGACTGAAAGTGAAAGGCTGGAAAAAGATATACCATGCCAACAGAAATGAAAAAAGAGCAGGCATAGCCATCTTAATATCGGACAACATAAACTTTACCACAAAAACTGTTAGGAGAGACAAAGAGGGGCTCTATATAATGATTAAGGGATCCATTCAGCAGGAAGATATAACGATTATCAATGTATATGCACATAATTACAGGGCACCAGTTTATTGAAAAGTCTTGTTAAGGGACTTAAAGGGAGACTTAGACACCAATACAATAGTTCTGGGAGACTTCAATACTCCACTCTCAGACATAAACAGATCAACAGGACAGAAGATCATCAAGGAGACAGTAGATTTAAATGACACTATAGCCCAAATGGATCTAACAGATATCTACAGAACATTTCATCCTACATCTAAGGACTTTACATTCTTCTCAGCAGTACATGGAACCTTCTCTAGGATTGACCACATACTAGGCCATAAAGCAAGTCTCAGCAAATTCAAAAGAATTAGAATCATACCACGCAGCTTCTCAGAACACAGTGGAATGAAATTGGAAATTAAAAACACGGGAATCCCTAGAGCACGTGCAAACACATGGAGATTGAACAACATGCTCCTCAATGAACAATGTATCATAGAAGAAACTAAAATAGAAATCAAAAATTTTCTGGAAGTAAATGAGGATAAAAGCACAACATACCAAAACCTATGGGACACAACAAAAGCAGTGTTAAGAGGAAAGTTTATATCAATAGGTGCCTATATCAAGAAATTGGAAAGGCACCAAATAGATGAGCTTTCAAGTCATCTCAAGGATATAGAAAATCTGCAGCAATCCAAATGCAAACCCAGTAGGGGAAGAGAAATAATTAAAATCAGAGAAGAAATCAACAGGATTGAATAAAAAAAAACATTACAAAAAATCAGCCAAACAAGGAGCTGGTTCTTTGAAAAAATAAACAAAATTGACACCCCATTGGCCCAACTAACTAAAAAAAGAAGAGAAAAGGCCCAAATCAATAGGATCAGAGATGAAACGGGAAACGTAACAACAGACACCACAGAAATAAAAAGAATCATCAGAAATTACTACAAGGACTTGTATGCCAGCAAACAGGGAAATCTATCAGAAATGGACAGATTCTTGGACACATACAACCTACCTAAATTGAGCCAAGAAGACATAGAAAACCAAAACAGACCCTTAACTGACACAGAAATTGAAACAGTAATAAAGGCCCTCCCAACAAAGAAAAGCCCAGGACCAGATGGATTCACTGCTGAGTTCTACCAGACATTTAGAGAATAACTGACTCCAATTCTTCTCAAACTATTCAAAACAATCGAAAAAGAGGGACTCCTCCCAAATTCTTTCTATGAAGCCAGCATCACCTTAATTCCTAAGCTGGAAAAAGATGCAGCATTGAAAGAGAATTACAGACCAATATCCCTGATGAACATAGATGCAAAAATACTCAATAAAATTCTGGCCAATAGAATGCAACAACACATCAGAAGGATCATCCACCCAGACCAAGTGGGATTTATCCCTGGTATACAGGGATGGTTCAACATTCGCGAAACCATCAACATGATACAGCACATTAACAGACTGCAGAAGAAAAACCATATGATTCTCTCAATAGACGCTGAGAAAGCATTTGATAAAATACAACACCTTTTCATGATGAAAACTCTAAGCAAACTGGGTATGTAAGGAACATTCCTCAATACAATCAAAGCAATATATGAAAATACCATGGCCAACATCCTATTGAATGGGGAAAAGTTGGAAGCATTTCCGCTGAGATCTGGTACCAGACAGGAATGCCCACTCTCACCACTGCTCTTCAATATAGTTCTGGAAGTTTTAGCCAGAGCTATTAGGCAAGAAAAAGAAATTAAAGGATACAAATTGGGAAGGAAGAACTCAAACTATCCCTTTTGCAGATGATGTGATTATTTAGAGGACCCAAAGAACTCTACTAAGAGACTACTGGAACTCATCGAAGAGTTTGGCAAAGCAGGATATAAAATCAATGCACAAAAATCAACAGCCTTTGTATACACAGGCAATGCCACGGCTGAGGAAGAACTTCTAAGATCAATCCCATTCGCAATAGCTACAAAAACAATCAAATACCTTGGAATAAACTTAACCAAGGACGTTAAAGATCTCTATGATGAAAACTACAAAACCTTAGAGAAAGAAATAGAAGAGGATACCAAAAAATGGAGAAATCTTCCATGCTCATGGATTGGAAGAATCAATATCATCAAAATGTCTATTCTCCCAAAAGCAATTTATACATTCAATGCAATACCAATCTAGATACCAAAGACATTCTTCTCAGATCTGGAAAAAAATAATGCTGAAATTCATATGGAGACACAGAAGACCTTGAATAACTAAAGCAATCTTGTACAACAAAAACAAAGCCGGAGGCAACACAATACCAGATTTCAGGACATACTACAGGGCAGTTGTTATCAAAACAGCATGGTACTGGAACAGAAACAGATGGATAGACCAATGGAACAGAATAGAAACACCAGAGATCAACCCAAACATCTACAGCCAACTTATATTTGATCAAAGATCCAAAACTATTCCCTGGAATAAGGACAGTCTATTCAATAAATGGTGCTGGGAAAATTGGATTTCCATGTGCAGAAGCTTGAAGCAAGACCCATATCTTTCACCTTACACAAAAATCCACTCAACATGGATTAAAGACTTAAATCTATGACCCCAAACCATCAAATTATTAGAGAGCTTTGGAGAAACCCTGCAAGATATAGGCACAGGCAAAGACTTCTTGGAAAAGACACCAGGGACACAGGCAGTCAAATCCAAAATTAACATTTGGGATGAATCAAATTGAGAAGTTTCTGTACTTCAAAAGAAACAGTCAGGAGAGGGAAGAGGCAACCGACAGAATGGGAAAAAATATTTGCAAACTATACTACAGATAAAGGGTTGATAACCAGAATCTACAAAGAAATCAAGAAAATCCACAACAACAAAACAAACAACCCACTTGAGAGATGGGCCAAGGACCTCAATAGACATTTTTCAAAAGAGGAAATCCAAATGGCCAACAGACACATGAAAAAATGTTCAAGATCACTAGCAATCAGAGAACTGCAAATCAAAACCACAATGAGGTTTCACCTCACCTCGGTGAGAATGGCTCACATTCAGAAATCTACCAACAACAGATGCTGGAGAGGATGTGGGGAAAAAGGGACACTAACCCACTGTTGGTGGGAATGCAAACTGGTTAAGCCACTATGGAAGTCAGTGTGGAGATTCCTCAGAAACCTGAACATGACCCTACCATACAACCCAGCCATCCCACTCCTTGGAATTTACCCAAAGGAAATTAAATTGGCAAACAAAAAAGCTGTCCGTACCTTAATGTTTATTGCAGCTCAATTCACAGTAGCTAAGACCTGGAACCAACCCAAATGCCCATCAACAGTAGACTGGATAAAGAAATTATGGGACATGTACTCCATAGAATACTATACAGCAGTAAGAAACAATGAAACCGGGTCATTTGCAACAAGATGGAGGAATCTGGAAAACATCATGCTGAGTGAATTAAGCTAGTCCCAAAATGAAAAATATCATTTGGTTTCCCTGATCAGTGACAACTGAGCACCAAAGGGGAAACCTGTTGAAGTGAAATGGACACTATAAGAAACAATGACCTGATCAGCTCTTGTCCTGACTCTAGATGTACAATGTAATACTTTATCTTTTTTAGTATTTGTTGTTGTTGTTGTTGCTCTAGTACTAGCGGTTGAACTCTGTAATTAACACACAATTATTCTTAGGTGTTTAAATTTTAACTGAAAAGTGACCCCTGTTAATTTTAACAGTGGAAAAAGAATGGGAGGAGATATACAATTTGGAACATGTTCAATAGGACTTGCCCCAAATGGTGGAGTTAGAAATGTGCCAGGGGATTCCAATACAATCCCATCAAGGTGGCATGTACCAATGCCATCTCACTAGTCCAAGTGATCAATTTCAGTTCACAATTGATGGCTCTGATAGGTCTAAGAGTCAAAGGGAACACACAAACAAGACTAGTGTCTGCTAATACTAACTGATAGAATCAAAAAGGGAGAGAACGATCCAACATGGGAAGCAGGATACACAGCAGACTCATAGAATGGCAGATTTCCTAAACAGCACTCTGGCCGCAGAATCAGCCCTTAAGGCATTCGGATCTGGCTGAAGAGCCCATGAGAGTATTGTAGGCATGGAAAGCCAAGATACCATGGAAAAGAAAAAAAAGAAGACGACCTAAATGAAAGATCTCTGTTAGTGAGATCCCAGTGGAAAGAACGGGGCCATCAAAGAAGGAGGTACCTCTCTCTGAAGGGAGGAGAGAACTTCCACTTTGACTATGACCCTATCGGAATAAGATCAAAGTCAGTGAACTCTAAAGGCTTCCATAGCCTTGGCAACTCATGACTAGAGCCTAGGGAGATTACTGACACCATGAACAGGAGTGTCAAATTGTTAACTCAGCAACAGGAGTCACTGTGTACTCACATCCCATGTGGGATCTGTCCTTAATATGTTGTCTAATGTGCAGAGACAGTATAACTAGTACTGAAATAGTATTTTTACACTTTGTGTTTCTGTGTGGGTACAAACTGATGAGATCTTTACTAATTATATACTGAATCGATCTTCTGTATATAAAGATAATTGGAAATAAAAAAAACCTGGTGTTAGATTGGAAATGGCATAGAAAATTAATTATTTAAAAAAATATCATGTAGCATCTCTGTCTCCAATGTGCAGTACACTGTTATTTAATGCTATAACTAGTACTCCAACAGTATTTTTTCACTTTGTGTTGCTATATTGGGGCAAACTGTTGAAATCTTTACCTAATATATACTAAACTGATCTTCTGTATATAAAGAAAATTGAAAATGAATCTTGATGTGAATGGAATGGGAGAGGGAGCGGGAAAGGGGAGGGTTGCGGGTGGGAGGGAAGTTATGGGAGGGGGGAAGCCATTGTAACCCATAAGCTGTACTTTGGAAATTTATATTCCTTAAATAAAAGTTTAATAAATGAAAAAAATAAAATAAAAAAAGAAGAAAAAAAGAGTCGACACATTGGTTTAGCAACAAAACAATACAAGGCATAGTCAAATCTTAACTCTGCAAGTCATAGATAAGTCTTGACAACATTATTTGACCTTTTTCACTCCCTCTGTTATTAAGATAATAAATCTACTTCCCAGAGTTCAGATGGGAATGACATGAAATAATGTATGTGAACTGCTATGCATATAGTATCTGACTCATAGTAAGAACATAGTAATGGGGCCGTCGCTGTGGTTCACTTTGTTAATCCTCCACCTGTCATGCCAGCATCCCATATGGGCACCCGGTTCTAGTCCCAGTTGCTCCTCTTCCAGGCCAGCCTCTGCTGTGGCCCTGGAGGGCAGTGGAGCATGGCCCAAGTGCTTGGGCCCCTGCACCCACATGGGAGACCGGGAAGAAGCACCTGGCTCCTGGTTTCAGATCGGCATAGCACTGGCTGTAGTGGCCATATGGGGAGTGAACCAATGGAAGGAAGACCTTTCTCTCTCTCTCTCTCTCTCTCTCTCACACACACACACACACACACACACTGTCTATAACTCTACCTGTCAAATAAATAAATTAAAAAAGAATATAGTAAGAGTAAGGATATAAAATTATATATAACGTTCTTAATATGGATAGCACATTATATTATATATTGTTTTTATTTTTGAGAGGCAGAGACAGGGAGAGAGACTTTCATCCAAAATACCCACGACATTGGCTCACTTTCCAAGTGCCTGCAATATCCAGTGCTGAGCCAGGCTGAAGCCAGGAACCTGAAACTCCATCTAGATCTCCCATGTGGATCGCAGGGGCCCAAGGACTTGAGCTATCACTTGCTAACGCCCAGAGTGTGCATTATCAGGAAGCTGGAATTGGAGCCAGGACTGCAACCCAGGCACTCCCATATGGAATTCAAGGAATCAAGCAGTGTTCTAATTGCTGCAGCACATTTCCCCATATTATATAAATATATTACATATCTGAGGGTACTTGCAAAAAGTTCATGGAAAATAAGATTAAATGATAAGTTTATGTTGGTACAAAATGTTTTTGAATTCATACACAGTTTTTCATAATGCACATTTTTCATTAAAATTTTTAAAGAACCTTCATACAAATGGATTTCAAAAATTTTTGCACCGAAATAAACTTATCTTTCTATTCTATTTTCTCATGATCATTTTGAAGTACTGTTGCATAAATATACATCATATATATCAAATGTTATATATTTAATAATTTGTATTTATTAATTAATTTAATAATTATATATAACAATGTTATATATAATACATATGGCATATATTATTTTGTGTACTATTTATATAAGAGCCTTCGAAGAAGAGACCCTCAAGGAGATTCTTGAAAGAACAGACACTCTACAGGACTCACTCTGCTGTTGTGAGGATTTGGTGACATCATTTATTTGTGTGAAGCATTTATTTAAAGCATTTAGCAGAAATTCGCATAGTGGCTCTCTGCCTGCAATGCCAGAATCCCATGGTCACCACTTTGATTCATATCTTCTCACCTTCTGATCCTGATCTCTGCTAATGCACCTGCGAAGGCAGCAGCAGATAACCCAAGTCTTTGGGCCACTGCCCCAATGTGGGAAACCCAGATGGAGTTCCTGCCTCCTGGCTTCAGTCTGACCAAGTCGCAGCCATTTCAGTGGGTGTTATTTGGGGGAGTGAACTAGTGGGTGTAAGATCTTTGTCTCTTTATGTCTCTCCCTCTCTCTGTGACTTTTTCTTTCAAATAAATAATTTTTTAAAAAAATAAAGCATTTAGGGGCTGGTGCTGTGGCATAACGGGTAAAGCCACCACCTGCAGTGCCAGCATCACATATGTCCACCCAGTTCGAGTCCCAGCTGATCCATTTCCATTCCAGCTCTCTACTGTGGCCTGGGAAAGCTGTAGAAGATGGCCCAAATGCTCAGGCCCCTGCCCCCCATGTGGAAGATCCAGAAGAAACTCCTGGCTCCCCGGCTTCAAATCTGCACAGCTCCACCGTTGAGGCCAATTGCGGAGTGAACCAGTGGATTGAAGACCTCTCTCTCTCTCTCTCTCTCTCTCTCTCTCTCTCTCTCCCTCTCCTTCTCTGTGTAACTCTGACTTTCAAATAAATAAATCTTTAAAAAAATAAAAAATAAATCATTTAGCACAATACATGCAGTCCATATGTGTTAGGTAAATACAAATGTTTTAATTGTTGCTTAACTACTCCATGGTGATCCTGAATCTGTCAGAATTCTTGATGGCAAACCAGGTAAGGTTTGCAGGGCAGAGATTTCTTGGAAGGGTCTCAGAGAACTCTGTGAACTAGCAGAAGGCAGGAACCAAGAGAGGCTCCCAGCAACAGTCAGGTTGGCTGGATGCTGTGGACACTCAGTGTGTGTGTGTAATCAGGCATTCTCTATTGTTCCTGGGATTGTACCCTCCCTTCCTCATGATATTGCACCCTGGGGAGAGAACCCAGGTCAACTTTCCTTCAATTTCTACATTGCCTTTTTCCTACAAAGAATCACACAGCAGGGCCTGTTTTAGAAACGGAGAGCAAATTTGAGCACAGGATTAAAAGAAAGTTTCAGAAGTAATGAAAGTTTTGACACATGGAGTTTAGTATCTAAAATGATAAAATACAATAAACTACAGAAATTTACCCTTGAAACATAAAATACTTAAAAAAAAAAAACAAAACTTTGAGGTCACCTTTATGTGTTTCATGCCAAGCACCTGCTACAGAGTAAGTAATCAACAAACCATATTGAGGAAAAAAATTTTAAAGTCAGTTAATAGAGGCCAGCATTGTTGCATAATGGTTTTAGCTGCTATCTAAAAAGCCAATTCCATATGGGTTTGAGTCCTGGCTGCTCCATTTGCAATCCAGCTCCCTGCTAATGCACACACTAGGAAAGCAGCAGAGGATGACCCAAGTGCTTGGGCCCTTGTTGCCCATGTGGGATACGTGGATGAAGCTCCTGGCACCTGGCTTTGATCTGGCCAAACCCTAGCTGTTGTGGCCATTTGAGGAGTGAACCAGCATGTGGAAGATCTCTCTCTATCTCTCCTTTATCTTTAACTCTGCCTTTCAAATAAATAAATAAATCTTTTTCTAAACAAAGTCAGTTACTAGATGTGTGATTAATACTTTACTAGTCAGCCTCTTGTTACTTTAACTAAAATAGCTGAGAGGAGCTTCTGATAAAGAAATGATTTGTTTCAACTTATAGTTTGGAGGTTACCATTCAGGATTGGTCAGTCCCATAGTCTGGTGTCTGGGAGATTCTGGCCATGATGGGTATGGAGGAATGATCACATGACAAGCCAGGAAACAGCAGCTAGACAGAATTTGAACTCAAACAATCCTCTTATGAGAATCACTCTCTGAAAGCACATCCCCAAAGATATAATGTCCTCCCATCAGACACACATCAGAGATGCCATAATTTGATCAAGAATTCACCCTTAATCAATCGACCATTAACATTAAGACACCACAGACAAGTCCTACTCAACCCATAGTATCTGTCCTCTAACAGATACTAATAGTAAACAATGAAATGCTCAAATCTTCAACAAAAAATGGTCTAAACATGTTAATTTTCCAGTTGGAGCTCACAGATAGGCTATTTTGAAATGCAATAAAATTGTTTTTGCTCTTTACCCCACTAGCAAATTTCAGAGATTTTCTTCCCTTAATGCAGATGTGAGTGACAGGGAGCTGAGGGCAAAATCAAATTCAGTGCTTTAGGAGACTTTCTCACATTCTACATTTAAATTAGATTTGGCTGAACAAAATGTGTCTCAATCCTCATTTTAACACTGTTCTTAAGAGCAATCTAAGAGGCTCCCTGACAACAAGCTATAATAAGTCCTCCCTCTTTAAATAGGGATCTGCCTTACACCATATTTTGAGCTATAGAAAATATTTTAGAATGACATTTTAATATTTTAACAATTTATTTGGGGCCAGTGCTGTGGCATAGCAGGTAAAGCTGCCGCCTGCAGTGCCGGTATCCCATATGGGCGCCAGTTCTAGTCCTGGCTGCTCCTCTTCCGATCCAGCTCTTTGCTATGGCCTGGAAAAGCAGTGGAAGATGGCCCAATCCCTTGGGCCCTGCAGCCACATGGGAGACCTGGAAGAAGCTCCTGGCTCCTGGCTTCTGGTTTCGGATCTGCACAGCTCTGGCCATTGTGGCCAATTAGGAAGTAAACCAGTGGATGGAAGACCTCTCTCTCTCTCTGCCTCTCCTTCTCTCTGTGTGTAACTCTGGCTTTCAAGTAAAATAAATAAATCTTTAAAAAAATTTAACAAATGCATATTTTTTGTTTTCTTAATTTGTCTGCAAACTCCTTAAGAAAAAGGGTTCTAGCTATCCTTGACAATGTTATGATGGGGGAATTGGCACAGCAGGTTAAGTAGACACATGGGATGTCCACATCCTTCACAAGAGTGCCTGATCCGAGTCTGAACTACTCCACTTCGAATCCAGCTTCCTGCTAATGAACCTAGGAAGATAGCAGGTCATGGCCCAAGCACTCGGGTCCCTGCCATCCACGTGGGAGACTCAGATATGAATTCTGGGCTCCTAGTTTCAGTCTGGCACAGGCCCTGGCTATTACAATCATTTAGAAAGCAAACTATCAAGATCTCTCTCCCTGTTTCTCTTCTCTCCCCACTCCACCCCCTGTTACTTTGTCTTTCAAATGAACAAACCTTTAAAAAAAAGGGCGGGGGGAGAAAATGTCTTATTGTGAAAAAAAGGAAATCTTACATAAAAACTCAGTCTTTGCCAACTATCATCTTGAGTGCATATTTCAAAACTTGCATAACAGAGAACCATTGGTGGAGAGCAAGGAAGGGAGCAATGATGAGTTTGGTTGATTTCCATCAGTGAAAAAGTCAAAACACAAAAGTTATAAAAGAATTCATCATGTGAGAAAGCTGTGCTGTCTCCGAAGCTTATAATAGACTGAAAGTGTGACACTGCATTACTCTAATTAAGGATTAACTTATTAATGCCAGGGATGGAAACTTCCTCTAAATGAGTAGGCCTTTACCAAACCCACCTGGTATAGCTAAAAACAGAAATAACCTTTAATGCTGCTTCCCATTTTCTCTAGACACAGTGGGTACGAAAGAAGTTCTCCAGCAAAGAGGGGGAGTTAAAGATTAGAATGAGCCAGCCCAGGGGCAGGTGTTTTGGCTAGAGGTTAAGATGCCCACATCCTATACCAGAGTACCTGGTTTCCATTCTTGGCTTTGGCTCCTGACTCCAGCTTCCTGCTGATGCAAACCCTGGGAGGCAGAGCTGATGGCTCAAGTGGTTGGATTCCAGCCACCCATATGGGAGACCTGTATTGAGTTATTGGCTCCTGGCTCCTAACTTTGGCCCAACCCACTCCCAACCATCATGTGCATTTGGGGAGTGAAACAGCAGATGGGATATTCTCTCTCTTTCTCTCTCAAATAAGCTAAAAAATGTTTCCTAATTTGTCAGTCCACCAAACAAAACTCATTAATAGAGAGGCAAACAGAGACCTTGGGAAAGCTGGATATTTCTGATCTAGTTGGGTAAGAACAGTACTGCCAAACATAGCCCCAGCAGCCAAGAGCAATTTCACAAACTCAATCTGCTACCTCCCGGAGAGATAACATTTGGGCTCCTACTGTTTATGGGGATAACTGGTACTTGCCCTTTGGAAAATGTCCAAGCCAGGGTAAGCTTCTCAGACAGAAGCAACTCACTGATCCCGTTAAAATAGGCAACTAATAACTACCTATGCTGTTACATTTCAGCTATACTGGCACTTCAAACTGCTATTGTCAAATATTGTCAAATTGCATCAGACAGTTTGATCCAAGGCAGTGGCTTCCAAACTACTTTGGACAGAAACATAAAAATTATATAAAATTATTTGAATCACTATACATACACCCAAGCCTATTATAAAAACTGCATGAATCTTTACTCACCTTTCTTACATATAATATACTCTAACATTATCAATTCCAGTTTGTTTCACTGTTTCTTAGGTGCTTGTCACAACCACAAAATTATTTCTTAATGCAGGGCCTGAAGTTTGAAAAGCCCAATTTTTTTTTTAGTTTTTAACAGAATCAATTTAGTTTTTAACAGAATGTGATTTTAGATACAATTCTAAAAACACAATGATATTCCCTTCCTCCATCCCTTCCCCTTCCCCTCTCACCCACTTTCCATTTCTTTTTTTTTTTTTTTTAGTTTTTGAGATGACATATTTTAAATTTACATTAAAGCAAAAAGAAAAAGCATAAACTTTAAAAAAAAAGCTCATCAAAATAATCATTGAAAAGTAGTATTTGCTCTAGAAGCCTCAGTCTCCATCAGCAGTGTCTTGTGATTTCTACCATGTCTTACCAAATGTATAACCACTCTTCCCTTAGCAGATCTGAGAAGTGAGCTAAACAGCCAGTGAAAATAGCATAGATCAGGATAGAGTTGAACAAGGAAGACCTTCCATCTCCAAATTCAAAATGTGGTCCTTCTGGAAAATTTAATGCAACCTAGAGTGAGGTGAGGCAAACAAAGCAGAAAAAAAAGTAGGAAATTCATAGAAAAAGGATCAAGCTGTGAATTCTCTCTCCAAGCATCACAGTTGTACTTTAATATTTTTAGCCCTATGAGAATGGAGAAATATTCAGGATGACTCCACTAATCATGTGGCATTGAGTATCTCAGCAAACATCATTTAAGTCATTTAAAAGGATAACTGCAAATTAAGTTAGTTCATACTAATTATGCAAAAATGATAAATTCAAATAAGCGAGGTAATTCACTTCTAAATTAAAATTTTTCTTTCAATCACTTGGCATCTCAAATCAAAGCAAATGGGTAATGTTACCAATTATATCAATTTGACTCTTAAATTTAGATACATAAACATATGATGAACTGAATTAAAATTCTTATCTGATATGCACTTAACTTATTAACATTTGCACTAGAGTAGGGAACTGCATTCAAGATATGAACAGGGTCATGTCCTTGAAAACCAAAGCTTGCTACAAAAGTGCTTTTATAAGACTTTAGCAACAGAATGAATCTCCAAAATCTATTAAACAAGTCATCCTCCCAGGAAACAGAAGGTAGAACACACTGCGAAGAGAAGCACTATGACAGCTCATGGAATGTACAAGGAATGTATCTGACAAAGAAAATGCTCAGTTTTAGGATGCCAAGTGATAACATGTTAACCTTCAACAAGGTTGCACTTATGATTACAGGATTTCATAAGAGAGGAAAATAACACTTACTAAATGTTTTATCAGCCATTACTAAACACTTTCAAATAAATGATAATATTGGCAACTAGGCATGCTAAAGAAGTCACTCAATGATGAATGACTGAACAGGGATTTAAACACAATCATTATTTCTGTCATGTCGACATCACTTTTTCTTGATCAGTACTTAAAATATTACAGTGGTTAAAATATTTATTTAAGTATTTTGCAAGATTTCTTTTTTCTTTTCTTTTTCTTTTTTTTTTTTTTTTTTGACAGGCAGAGTGGATAGTGAGAGAGAGAGAGACAGAGAGAAATGTCTTCCTTTGTCATTGGTTCACCTGCCAATGGCCGCTGCGGCCGGCGCATCGTGCTGATCTGAAGCCAGGAGCCAGGCGCTTCTCCCGGTCTCCCATGGGGTGCAGGGCCCAAGGACTTGGGCCATCCTCCACTGCCTTCCTGGGCCATAGCAGAGAGCTGGCCTGGAAGAGGGGCAACCAGGATAGAATGCGTCACCCCAACCGGGACTAGAACCCGGTGTGCTGGCGCCGCAAGGCGGAGGATTAGCCTGTTGAGCCAAGGCGCTCACCAGTATTTTGCAAGATTTCTGATTAATAAGTGGATTCTGTTTCTAGATTCAAGATTAGTAAGTAATAAAGTGTTTTTTTTTACATTTATTTTTATTTATTTGAAAGGCAGAGTTACAGACAGAGGTAGAGAGAGAGAGAGAGAGAGAGGTCTTCCATCCACTGGTTCACTCCCTAAATGGCTGCAATGACTAGGGCTGGGCCAGGCTGAGGCCAAGACCCAGGAGCTTCCTCTGGGTCTCCCACATGGGTGCAGGGGCCCAAGCATTTGTGCCATCATCCACTGCTTCCCCAGGCACATTAGCAGGTAGCCAAATTGGAAGTGGAGCAGCTGGGACTCTAACCAGTGCACATATGGGATGCCAGAGCTGCAGGTGGGGCTTTAACCTGCTGTGCCACAGCACTGGCCCCATAAAGGAAAAAAAAACACAGAAAAAATAAGTATGCATTCTAAGTGGTATTATGAATTTTCCTAGTATTTGATAAAATATATGTATTCTTCATGTCTTACATAAGAGAACACAAAACATTCTAGTGATCTGTTACTGTATAGCAAGCCACACTGAAGCACAGTAGCTTAAAACATTCATTTATTCCTGTCTTGCATTTCCCTTTGTGTTGACTAGGATTGACTGGGCAGTTATTGCTTGGAGTCTCCTGGGAAGTATAGTCAGATTTTGGCTAAGGCTACAATCATCTGAAGGCTAAACTGGGATGCACCTCAGAAAGAATCACTCACATGGCTGGCAGTGGATGCTGGTTATTCTTTAAGTTTTTTTTAATGAAAGTATTTTTTCATAGATACAACTTTTAATGGTTCTTTCCCCCATACCCACCCTCCCACCCTGACTCCCACCTCACCTCCCTCTTCCTCTCCCATTCCCTTCTTCATTATGGTTCATTTTTAGTTTGATTCTATATACAGAAGATCAACTCCATGTTAAGCATTGATTTCAACAGTTTACACCCCCCCACACACACACCACATATAGAGTAGAATTTGAGAACAAGATTTAAAGTTGATTCCCACAGTACAACTCATTAAGGACGGCAGTCCTACATGGAGAGTAAAGGCACAGTGACTTCTGTTGTTCTTTTAATAATTAACACTCTTATTTATGACATCAGTGATCACCTAAGGCTCTTGCCATGGGCTGCCAAGGCTATGGAAGCCTTTTGTAACCATAGACTCCATTAGTATTTGGACACGGCCATAAGCAAAGTGGATATTATCTCCTCCTTTCAAAGAAAAGTACATCCTTCTTTGATGGCCCGTTCTTTCCACTGAGGTCCCACAGAGATCTTCTGTGTAGGGTATTTTTTGCCACAGAGTCTTTGCTTTTCATGCCTGAAATGCATTCTGGCTATTATCTGAAGAACTTCATGTGGGCTCCCACCTGGAGAATTTCCATGTGGATGTTCCATGTGACTTGAGCTCCTCCTGGTGCAGTTCCTGGGTTCCAAAAGGGAGCATCCCATGAATAGATGTCTCAAAATACCCAGAATTTTTTTTTAACAACCCACTCTCACAAGGCCCAGAAAGTCACTTCCATAGCCTTCTGTTGGTTGAGCCAGTTACCAAAGTCAGCTGAAGTTTTAGGGGAGTAGGAGTTAGACTTCCTCTTTTTTTTTTTTTTTAGATTTACTTATTTGAAAGTCAGAGTTACACACAGAAAGAAGAGGCAGAGAGAGAAAAAGAGAGAAAGAGAGAGAGAGGGAGAGAGACAGAGGTCTTCCATCCACTGGTTCACTCCCCAGTTGGCTGCAATGGATGGAGCTGCGCCGATCTGAAGCCAGGAGCCAGGAGTTTCTTCCAGGTCTCCCATGCAGGGGAGGGAGAAGGGCTTGGGCCATCTTCTCTGCTTTTTCCA
This sequence comes from Lepus europaeus, assembly GCF_033115175.1. Taxonomy (NCBI): domain Eukaryota; kingdom Metazoa; phylum Chordata; class Mammalia; order Lagomorpha; family Leporidae; genus Lepus; species Lepus europaeus. Next base: position 101,459,133 of record NC_084838.1, read on the forward strand.
GGCCATATCAGAGAGCTGGACCAGAAGTGGAGCAGCTGGGACTCGAACCGGCACCCATATGGGATACCAGCAATGCAGACAGCAGCTTAGCCTACTATGCCACAGCACCAGCCCCTAGGCTTCCTCTTTTGATATGAAAAAAAAAAACCTGCAGAGAAGAAAGAAAGAAGGCTCTCATCATGCATTAGTCTTGTGTCTCCAAACCTGACATCTCCTCTACTCAACTGTTATAGAAGGAGAACTAAGTTATAAAATATAATAAAATAATGTACATTATTTTACATTATTACATTATATTATATATACACTACATATATATGCATTATATATACATTATATTACATTATATTGCATTATTTTACATTTTATTTATTATATTTTATGTATTTATAAATAAATATGTTATATAAATTTATATATATTTATTATATTTCCTTTGTATCTTTGGTTGTTCTTCTCTGGAAACACAGTATTTCTTGCATGAATGAAGAAATTATTGAGTGTAACTGTCTTTTCTGTCTACTCTTCTTTTTCTTCATTAACTTTCATCTCTCTCTCTCACACACACACACACACAAACTGTTTTTAATTAAGCAGCAACAGCAGGTATTGAAATATGACACTGTAGCCCTATATCCCACAAATACATGCAATTATTCTCTGTCGATTTTAAAACAGTAGCAACATATTAAAATTAGTTAATAAGTCTTGGGTTAACAAGTTTCCAATCACATCTCCCATCTGATATCTATATTACTGTTTAAGTCCCCATCCAATGTACTGAGGTAATAAGAGAATTTCCTTGAATGCAAGAAAAGAAACGAGAGAGAGAAAATGGGAAAGAAAAAGAAGAACATTAAAGGGAGAAGGAAAACATAAATGGAAATAAGAAAGTTGAACATCATCAAGTCCGAGTGGCTGAAATAACACTCTCCCCCTTACAATGTGAGCTGCATGCATCTCTTTCTTTACAATTCACTGCCACTGCTACCAGCCTAGTCCAGCCAGGTTTTCCAAGGCCTAAATCATTGCTGTATTACCTTACCTCTTCTCTCTTCTAGAGTCTTTATCCCTTTAGGAATCATTAAAAAATGGTTCTCCTTGTGGTTTCCACCCAGCCTCTATAAACAAACAAATAGCAAACTATTCAATGATTCCTGAAGGATAAAGTCCATATATGTGATGTAAGGATTTTCAGACTCTGACCTAACATTCCTCACCAATCTTGTTCCTCAAGATCTACGTAAAACTATTGATTCTCTAGCAACTGTCTCCAAATGCACAGAAATGGGAATAGATCTACTTAATTCATTGAGAAATTTGAATCAAGCAAGAAAATTAAGCAAAAAATACTGTGTTCAGAGTGTCAATGTAAGCTTTAGAACACTAGCATTCCTTCCTGATAATGTCTTTTCACAAACACCGACTTCTCACTTTTGTCTTCTGTTTTCTGCTCCATGGATCCTGTCACCAGGCACTGTGCCTGCTCCTCTCAGACTGCATTCCACCAAATTCTCCTCCAAAGTACCCACAAAACTTCTTCCTCATGGAAACTCAGATTAGCTGAGAATCAGGAAGGTGATGTGATGTACCCAAAGTACCCCTTTAACACTGCCCAAATATGATTTAATCTCTATAGAAGTCACCCCCTGAGGTTACGTAGTAGATTCACTAAGTCCATTGCAGCCTAAAGATGATTTCACCCCGGCTTGGTAGATAATTTAACTAGTCTCCCATCTTTTGTCACAACTGCTATTTGTAATAATCACAATCATTCCAGCCATGGTCAAGAATTCCATTGCAAATTCTGTAACTCTTCAAGGCTTGATATAAATGCTTTTTATGAAGCTGAATATCTGATGATGTCTGATTATATAATCTGGATATGGTAAATGACCAGATTCTGTGGTAAGAGTAGGTTACTGCCAGGTGTAATTAAAGCTATAGATGCCATTTTGAAAGTACAGAATTTAGAAGAAGAGACTTTTTGAAGTAAAGCACAAATTAGAAATAATTACAGTGGTGATCATGCAATATCAACATCCATTTCATGGTGATGAGCTCAATATCCTTCAAAGTTACACTGGATCTTGGAAAGCATTAATGTAAGTAAGACCACAGGCAGCTTTGGGAAGGATGCCTTTGAAATAGTAAGGAGGAGGGTGACCAGCACTGAGCAAACAGAAAAGTAGGCTAAAGAGTGGTGTCTCCAGTAGAGATCAGCATCCTTCAAAGTACCTCATTTTAAGAAAAACCAACTGAGTTTCTTTCTCAAATCAAAAAGCATGTAGTTGTTTAGAATTTTAAAAATTTATTTTGAGTTCAAAATTGGGATTAACCAAAGTTTATTTCAGGGGTTTTTGTAAAGATGCAAAATGATAAACAAAGCTAGATAGATTATTTAACAGGAGAGTGGAGGGCTTCAAAAGTGATGTCAAGGTTGTGTCCTTGGGGCTGGGTGTTGTGGCACAATGGGTAAAGCTGCCACCTGCAACTCTGGCATACCATATGGGCACTGATTCAAGTTCTGGCTGCTCCACTTTTGATCCAGCTCCCTGCTTATGCATCTGGGAAAGAAGCAGAAGATGGCCCAAGTCCTTGGGCCCCTGCACCTGCGTAGGAGAACCCAGAAGAAGCTCCTTGATCTTGGCTTTGGATCAGCACAGCTTCAGCCATTGCAGCCAATTGGAGAGTGAACCAACGGATGGAAGACACCCCCCCACACACACACACAGTATCTCTGCCTTCAGATAGATAAATAAATCTTTCAAAAACAAAAATCTGGAAACCGTTTAGGCCTGCCTACTAATGAATCAACCTAGCCCAGATTGAATCATACCTACTGAGGAAAGTTTTCCCCAGACCTCCCATACCCAAGCTGAATGCAAAGGTGCACTTGAACAAATGAGTCCAGTACAAGCAGCCTGAGCCACTAGGAGGTGGAAATTAACACTAGACCTGACCTGGCAGCAGAAAATTTATTGATAATTTACAGCACCCCATGCTATATGTTAGTCCAAAGTACTTCAAATATAGTATCATAGTGTGCTTAACATTTTTAAATTATTTTATTTGGGTACAGTTGACTAGGTTTTGTCCAAGGATCTGATCCTCGCCCTCTCCAATTTAAACTAGAATTTCCTGACAAAACTATCTTTCCATATCCTCTGCTGCTTTCTTAGGCACATCAACGGGAAGCCAGATTAGAAGTGGAGCAACCAGGACACTAACCAGCACCCATATGGGACGCCAGTGCTGCAGGTGGAAGCTTAACTTGCTACGCCACAATGCCGCCCCCTTCCCAAATTTTAAGTGAAGTATGACCTGGATGTTTTTTATCTTCATATAGCATCTTAATTCTACATATCTTACCATGGGAAAGTGACTTCTGCAGTCAATATGGAGCTAAGTGCTGGGTATCAGATCCCAGCCTTAAAATCAGCATTTTCTTCTCTTCCTTTTTGCTTTACAGAGAAGATGCAACAACTTAAAATTTTCTGCTATATGGTCTATACTGCACGGGCACTCCATAAAATCCAGGCATGGGTGTGTGTGTATGTGCATGTAAGCACAGCCACACAAGGTGATTGCCAGTGTACCATGAGAGAGAAGCAGGAGCACCCTGGGGCATGAATATCTGTATCAAAGAGGTGGTAGGAACCTAAGAATAGATTTCCTAGAGTGGTGGTGTTCACTAATACTTTGGGGAGAGGTGTTAAGGAAAGAAGAAGAGGAGCCAGAGGAATTCTTATGTCTGATTGTGTAGGAAAGTTCAGGAATAAAGTCTCTCTAGGCAATAGAATATTTCATTATAGAAAGGGAAAAAATGGGGCTGGCAAATTGGCATAGCTGGTGAAGATGCAGATGCTGCCTGCAGTGCTGGCATCCCACGTGGGTGCTGGTTCTAGTCCCGGCTGCCCCTCTTCCAATCCCACTCTCTGCCATGGTCTGGGAAAGCAGTGGAGGATGGCTTAAATCTTTGGTCCCTGCACCCACGTGGGAGACCCAGAGGAAGCTCCTGGCTCCTGGCTTCAGATCAGCGTGGCTCCGGCCATTGCTGCCATCTGTGGAGTGAACCAGCAGATGGAAGACCTCTCTTTCTCTCACTCTGACTCTGGCTCTCTGTAACTCTGCCTTTTAAATAAATAAATAAATAAATCTTTTTTTAAAAAAAGAAAAAAATGCCATGTTCATTCCCCTCTTCCTTCCATCTCTTCCCATTTCCTTGGTACCCTTCCAAGGAAAGGCCCTTGGCCCTGGCATCTCAGTCCTCCCCTCAAGGGTGGCTTTCATAGACCAAAAGGGCCAGATGTGGCTGCTGGCAAACACGTTGTGGATCCAGGCCTTCCTCACCCCCTTGCCTGTCTGTCAGTGCTTTGGGTGGTGACAATGCCTAGTCCTGGTAGGGCCCCACCCTGTAGCAGGGGTCCATGCACCTGCCAGCCTCCAGCTGTACTGCCCACTTGGTCTCTACCAACTCTGCACAGCAACATGCCTTTACCTTGCTACTCCCTTTCACACTCACATGCTGACTTTCTCCAAAGACAGTTATTTGCTCACTAACCACTTTGAATATCATGATCACCGGCTCATTTATTTTTTTCTATTTTAAAGGATGGTGCTGGTGTGCATGGGGAGCAGCCATATCGATTTCCACATTTGCCAAGGCATCCAAGTGTGAGCTGCCTATCATGGGGCTGACTTGAATAAAAGGTTATTACTGTAATCATTATTTAGCATTTGTATAGCTCCTCACACTTGTTTACCTATTATTTCTCAGAACATCCCTGTCAAGGTGAACATTATTGGCAAAATCCAATGTAGAAGCTAAGAATCAGGAGTCCTGGAGAGGTTTTAAGAATATTGACAAAAAGACACAAACTGTGCAACCACACATCTGGGACTGGATTTGACCTCCTCACCACAGCAGACTTGGCTGGTTCATTCATCCCTTCATTCTGGTTAGTGGGCCTTTCCAGATGGGTTCTTCCTCCCCTTGCAGGTTGCAGCTCAAACATCACCTCCTTTCAGAGGCCTTCTCCAGTTTAACAGCTTCCCCTTGGAGCAGGTGTTGTGGCATAGTGACTTAATCCACAGTTTGGGATGCCACCAGCATCCCATATCAGAGAGCCAGTTCAAGCCCCAGCTGCTTCACTTCTGACCCAGCTCTCTACTAATGCACCTGGAAAAGCAGCAGAAGATGGCCCAGGTATCTGGACCCCTGCTACACATTCTGGAGACCCTGATGGAGTTCCTGTCTCCCAATCTCAGGCTGGAGCTCCAGCTACTGTAGCTATTTGGAGGGTGAATTAGTGGATTGAATATTTATTCTCTCTCTCTCAGTAAATAAATAAACCTTTAAAATAAATAGATCAAATAAAATAGCTTCCTCTCCCCAAGGTACTCACAGGCACATCCCCGTGTACTTTCTAGTGCTTAGTTCTACCTGGAATTACCTTGTTTGTATATTTCTGTTCTTGTTTATTGTCTGTTTTCACCATTTGGTGATGGTAGCAACACTGCCTTGTTTACTGCTATATCAGTTGATTTTGTTGTGAGCGATGCCTGGCACACAGTAGGTGCTTGCTGATGCTTGCTGAATCAATGAATCAAGAACAAGGATTCTATAAATACTCTCACTTATACATATGTCCTCTGCCTTGTCATCTCTTTCTGGCTCTTCTTGATACAGTCAGTCATACAGCTCCTTCTCTCAATTTACGCTGGAGCTAATGATCTACTTTGTAGATGGCACAGGCCCTTGGCTTCCTCTTACTGCAAAGCTTTCAGTCATTTCTTGCCTTTCATTGAGAAAGGTAAAAATGAAAGTAACACAATGAAAGTCCTATTAGGCAATTTTATTAGCTCTAATAGCTTTGGAGAGGTACAAAGTTGAATTATTGATTTCAAAGTTTTTTACTTTATTTGTAGATTTGTAAAAATCCATCTGTTTTATATATGCAATACAGTAAAAAGTGCTTTGAAGAAGTTAAAAGCACTATATAATGTAAGATATAATTATGCATGCGTGTAGTCCCATTAACCTTAGTAATTGAGAGTGGGTTATACATTTAAGGTTTAATTAGTTTTGAAAGAACAGTAGCTCACACTTTTCTAATGGCAAGAGCTGGACAAGGGCTTAGAAAATCTGCCTTTGGAAAATTGTTTCTTAGCCACCAAATCAAGATAAAGTTTGAAATTCCTTCAAAGCCTGGAATGCTGGAAATAATACTGATTTCTCATCAACAAATAAGAATAGAGAAATAATACTAAAGCTTTGAATTTTCTTTCTTCAAGTGTCAAACAACAGGAATACAATTTTCCTCCATAAAAAATCCTTAGGCTGATCTTAAAAGAAATCTTCCTGCCCCAGATAAACTAAAAATGAAGTTTTCTATTTAAAAATTATTTTTGCTTTTCTTTATAGTCCATGTAAAAGCATAAAGTGGGTGGCTTTGTTGTTTTAAATATAAGGAATCAACATAATACTCTCCTCATTCTTGCATTTGATTCTCACCACAACCTGGTGCATGGATATTATTTACTGATGAAAAAATGGAAGTGAAGTCATTAGGAATCTTACTCAAGGCCCTGGAAAGTGTCTCCAAGATGATGGGTCCAGCTCCTTCCACGTTTACTCTTCTTCACAATGTTACAAAATAACCTTAGAAAAGGAAGACTTGACTCTAGTAATGATGTAACAGCACTAAACTTCTAGGTAGGGCAAATGTTTTATCTTATGGTTAAATTCACCATACTGACTCAGTGTGCACTATGCCTCAGGTTCTGGGATTGACCCTGAAGGGTGCAGAGAAAGAAGAATGCAAACTCAACTTCCTGGCTGTTACCACCTATTTAGGACGGGAGATGCACATATTTAAGCGTGGCTATAATACAAAGTAGAAGGTAGCACACATTCAAAATGAGATGCAAAGCACTGTGGCAGCAAGGAAGAGAGTGATATCTGAAAAAGGATGAACTTCACAAGACTAGGGGTTAACTGAGAATATAGTGACGGGGTAAAGAAAGGAGATGAGAGTCTACCAAATTTTACCTACCTAAAATTTTATATATTCTAATTTTATCTACCATGGCAAAAGTGAGTAAACATAGAAGTTAGTAGATAAATGTTCACATTACTTTAGAAATATTTATATATTAGTTATATAAGAAAAGTAATTGCAAGAAGAACTGAAGTAGAAATAAAGTGTTCCTCCATGCTGGGGCTGGAGTGAATGGAACTGAGGGGATAGAAAAGACTTGGGCTAAGGAGATGAGGTATGGCTTGCTATGTTTCTTTATAAATTCTTCCATGCTAGTTGGCTTTAAATTCACATGTGTGAGGGGCTGGTGCCATGGCACACTAGGTTAATCCTCTGCCTGTGGCACCGACATCCCACATGGGTGCCAGTTCTAGTCCCAGTTGCTCCTCTTCCAGTCCAGTTCTCTGCTGTGGCCCAGGAAGGCAGTGGAGGATGGTCCAAGTGCTTGGGCTCCTGCACCCATATGGGAGACCAGGAAGAAGCACCTGGCTCCTGCCTTCGGATCAGCACAGCACTGGCCGTAGTGGCCATTTGTGGGGTGAACCAACGAAGGAAGACCTTTCTCTCTTTCTGTCTGTAACTCTACCTGTCAATATAAAAATTTTAAAAAAAATCATATGTGTGAATTACTTAGATAAATACTTATTTTTTAAAGATTTATTTATTTGTTTGAAAGAGTCACAGAGGGAATAGGAAAAATAGAGAAAGAACGAGATCTTCCATCTGCTGGTTCACTCCCCAGTTGGCTGCAACAGCCAGAGCTGGACCAGGACAGAGCCAGGAGCCAAGAACATTATCCTGGTTTCCCACATGGGTGGAGGGGGCCCAAACATTTGGGCCATCTTCCATTGCTTTTCCCAGGTTATTAGCAGGGAACTGGATTAGAAGTGGAACAGCCGGGACATGAACCTGTACCCACATAGAATGCCAACATCACTTTACCTGCTACACCACAACGCTGGCCCACTTTTTTTTTTCAGTAAAAAGAAGACAGGAGAGGAAAGAGCAAGTGATTAATTTGAATTAATGCATGAGCAACTGTTACAGAAGGCATTTGTATAGAAGGACATAGCAATATATATTTAGATAGCTCTTGGTTAGGAAGGCAATAAATAGTATTGAGCAAGAGGTTGTATTCTTAGAACTGAGCTTTACATACAGAAGAGGTCCTCAAATGTGTTTTTAAAGATTTATTTATTTACTTGAAAGGCAGTTACAGTGGGGGAAGGGAAACACTTGAGCCATCTTCTGCCATATTCCCAGGCACACTAGCAGGGAGCTGGACTGAAGTGGAACAGCCGGGACTCAAACTAGTGGTCAAATGAGATGTACATTCCTGGGCATTTGAGCGGTTTGAGTCCTGGCTGCTCGGCTTTCTGCTGTTCCTCACTTTTTGGCTTCTGTCTGGCCCAGCCTTGTGGTCATCTGAGTAGTGAACCAGTGGATAGGAGATCTCTGTCTCTGTGTGTGTGTACATGCGTGTGTGTTTGTGTATCCCTCTGTGTGTGTATCACTCTGCCTTTCAAATAAATAAAAAAGACCTTTGCATTTCTGGTAAGTTTCTAGGTGATGCTAATGCTGTTGGTCTGAGGGCCACAGTTTGTGAGCAACTAGCATAGAGCAATTCGGGAACAAGGAGAAGTCAAGAGGAGTAGAGAAAGAAGGACAATAAAGAAACCATTCCAACAGGATAGACCAGAAGGAATGGGGCCCTGACTAGGGAACTAATAGTAGGAAAACAGAGACCAGAAAGCAAGAGAAGAGATCAACCAGACCATGATCTGTGCAATTACTAATCACAGATCACTAGTAAATCCCCCAGTGCCTGCAACAGACATACCAGAAGCACTTAACATTCATTTTTAAAATAGCAATCCTGTCTAGAAATTAAGCTGTAGTATTATCTTTTTTTAAGAGGGTCACATTTTAATTCTTGAATTTTAAAGTTCAGCATTAATATCACCACATGTATCCAAATGGTGTAAAACAAGTACAGTGCTATTTTTAATACAGAATAAACATGTTTTATGGAAAAAACTATACTTCATATCTACACAGACAGTCCATCTTTTCCAAACAATAGCCAAAATTAAAATTAACTACAAAATCTCAAAAAAACAGGGGGAACAGCTTCGGTTTAAGCTATTCCAGGAAAAATGGACCCATAACGCATTACAAAGGTGATCTAAAGACTGTAGCTGGAATTCCTATTTTTGGTTTTTCCCAGTGTAATAAATTGTAGTTTTGGGAACTGTAGTATTATCTTACTTTCCCTTCCTCCCACATCAATAACCTCCTCCTGGTACAATTCAGATTGCAAAAGCATCTTTCAGAGAGGACATCTCTATCTGTGTCCACTCAGCAAATGGATCTATGTATAGATCAAATCATACTAAAAATGAGTTCCTTTCATAACATACATAAAATTAGTTCATTTCATAAAACCTTGTGGTTAAATAATGTCCCAAATAAATAAGGAACACAGGAAGTGACCATCTCTGCCAAATGGGGTGTGTGTGCACACACACGCACACACACAGAAGCTTAATTCAGTATGCCATCTAAATACCTCATGGCAACCCAGATGACTCCTTTATCCAACAATCATTTATTGAGTACCTACTACATGACAAGCACAGTACATGTGTTTAAGATACAAACATGAATAAAACACGGACTTGGCCCACAGCACTTTTTCAAAATCTAGCAGTCTTTTTCCTACACTGTTAATCCTGCCTGATGATTGTGTTTTGCTTGTAATGAAAACCCAAACGCAGGTACAGAAGAAATAGTTAAGTTTTTCCAAACTTAATACTTATGTCATCTAATTATTCAACTGAAGACGACACTTTGGCCCTGGGTTATTTCACCAGGCTCAGCTCTATTTTGCTGACACACAGAGAAAGCCTAGGAAGCAGCCAGACCTTGTCTGCCCCCCAGGACAGTGAGCATTTTATAACTGACATCTTTCAATGCCCTAAGAGAGTGCCACTCACAGGTTTTAAAATAGCATTTCATTTATTATCTCTCAAAATAACAAGGCCACTTCAGGCTTGGTGAGCAGTTGGTGCTATGACATGATTCCCAGGAGTACTAATAGTTTTGGAGAGGAGCAAGTATTTTCACAGCTGTAGGGCTTGGTGTTGAACTTTCTACTGTCAATGAGAATCATGTCCAAGTGAAAACACAGAAGTGGAACCAACCTTCAAAGGGATAAGGTGACAGGGACTACTGTTTACTTGAGTCACAGAGGCCAAAAATGATTTCTGCATTTGGAACGAGACAAAGACATTGGTTGAAGGTCAACTTCCTACTTCTATTTTGGCTAATCAGTACACCTAAGCTGTATTGATCAAATTTTTGGGCAATACTAACCACTTCAACTCTGGAAAAAATCCTACATGTCAACTCACAAATTTACACATGCCAGGCATTAAAGGAGACCATCCATGACTCCCAGCTCTCCCTACCCCAACCCTAACCTCCTCCACCTCACTATGGTCTGAATTTTCTTTGCAAAATGCCACTCACATCCACGCACAACACTCCACCTCTCCCACCTCCAGCATGGCCCACACTGTCATCATCTGTCCCAGAGATCACAGCAGGAGCCTTCTCACTGGCCTCTCCACATCCTGTTTGGTCCCCTCCAAACATTCTCCTCTCAGCCACAATAATCGTTTAGAAACTAAAATATTATTACTAAAGTCTGAATACTTGCCTCCCACATGCACACACATACACATAAATCTTAACTTCAAATTGTTCAACTTCCCATTGCTCCAAAGACATGAACCAGAATAGAGAGCTCTTCTTAAACTGTGCCTCTCATCTTTTCCCTCTTCTCCCTCTCATCTCTCCCCACCCAGATTCCCCTCGGCACCTTGCCAAGCCCTTTCCCTCATCCCTCAGCTGTTAAACCTGTATGAATTCTTCAGGGATGCTTCCAGAAGGCCTTCTGCTCCCTGCTCAGGTCTTAAATTCCCTTGACACCATCAAGCAGCTTATGAACCCTTCATGGAATAGGAAAGAAGCAGGGAGGGATGGAAGAAAGGTGGGAGGAATTAGGGAAGATGCATAATAAGTGGCCAATTGACACTGCTAAAATAAGAATAGAAAGACCTAGCTATCAGTGCTGGCATTGCGGTGCAGCAATTAAGCCACTGCTTGCAATGCAGGCATCCCATATCAGGGTGCTCTGCTTCCTATCCAGCACTCCTACTAATGTGCCTGGGAGAACAGAGGAAGATGGCCCAAGTGCTTAGGGGCTTGCTATCCATGTAGAAGACCAGGGTGGAGTTCCTGGCTCCTGGCTTTTACCTGCCCCAGCCCTGGCTGATGCAGGCATGTGGGGAAAAGCTCAGAATTCAATCCAAGTCTTCCATGTGGGTGGCAGGGACTCAACTACTTGAGTTATCTCCTTTCCAGGATGCACATTCGCAGAAAGTTGGATTAAGGTACAGAGCTGGGTTTTGAACCCAGGAACTCCAGTATGGGACGTGGGCATCCCAAGTGGTGTCTGAAACCATGGGCCAAACATGATTCCCCAAAAGACCTAACAGTGTTAAAAAATAATAAGAATAGATAAGCCATATTAAAATTCCAGTGCTAAATATTGTTCTACAATATATGTATTAATTTATTCCTTATGACGACCATAGGTAGATAGTTATTTGTATTATTCCCATTTCCTAGGTGAGGAACTGAGCCACACAGAGGTTATACCAAATTACACAACTAAGAAATGTAAAACACCTGCAGCCAGAAAGATGTACATAAAGCCAGAAGTCAACCTGCTTTGGAAAACTGTGTGCTCAGCCACATTGAAGGATTTTAGTAACCACTGCTTTTAAAGGTCAGGAATTTGTCTTACTTGGAATTGGTCTCTGAAAGGGAGAACTTGGGGCCAGCCTTGTGGTGCAGTGGGTTAATAAATCGATTTTATGGGGGAGCGGCAAGATGGCGGAATAGGAAGGGAGCACATTGATAGTTCAGCAAGACACACAGGTTAATAAAAGTAGAGATACTGCAGGGTCAAGGAAGAGAAGGGGAAGAAACAGCAGCAGAAACTCTTCCAGAACTAGTGATTCACAGTGGACCTGCGTGGAGAGCGTGGGAGCCCAAGTTCGGGACACCAGCGGCAGACTCAACACACCAGCGCTGGAACGCAAGGTGAGCCGAACCTCAATAGCCCGAGACACCAGTGGGCAAGCAGAAAGAGGAGACTAGAGGGAACGAGGCTTGAAACTCCATGGGGAAAAGTTCACCAGGCTAACTAGAAGAGAGAGAGGAAAAAAAAAAAGTGACCGATACGGACACGAGTTTCTCTCTCTCCGCTCACCCCTCAAAGGCGAGCAAGACAAAGAGCAGGCGCCATTTTGGACATACGTCATAAGCAGGGTGACCTCAGGTCTGCACCGGCCCTGAGCCTAGCAGAAAAACCTGACTCTGAGGGGAGGGGTGAAATAACAGGAGATTAGGATCTAACTTGGCAATCCAGTGGGAGACTGCAGGAGAATTGGAGCCCACACCGAGGGGAGCAGAGATTCCCTGTGTGGTCCTTGGGAAAGAGCTTCTGATCTCTGGCTCCTGTGGGTATATCATTCGCCTGCTAACTACCTCCAATTACGTTCAGCTGTGCGGAATTACTTCCCTTTTGAATCAAAAAAAAAAAAAAAGAAAGAAAAGAAAGAGAGATTTACCACACCTAACCTGGGAGTGTCATCTTTGACACACCCTCAACCCTGAGGAACCAAACACAGCTCTCAGTCCACACTTATCTCAAGCAGACAGTCCACTTAATATAGAGCCATAGTGTAACAAGAAAAAACACCACAGTGAAGAAACCAAATATCTCCAACATGCCAAACAAACGCAAAAACCGAGGTAACAAGAACAAGGAAGACACTATGACGCCCCCAAATGAAAAAGACACCCCAATTCAAGATTATGAAGATGATGAGATAGAAGAAATGCAAGAAGCAGATCTCAAAAAATTGATAAGAACATTAAGAAGTTCTCAAAAACAAATTCTTGAACTACAGAAATCCTTAATGGACAAGATAGAAAATCTCTCTCGTGAAAATGAAATATTAAGGAGGAATCAAAATGAAATGAAACAACTAGTAGAACATGAAACTGTGATAGTGACAAAAAACCACAATGAAATGAAGAATTCAATAGATCAAATGACAAACACATTAGAGAGCCTTAAAAACAGAATGGGCGAAGCAAAAGAGAGAATACTTAGAAGACAGAGAACAGGAAAGGAAACAGGCAAACCAAAGAAAAGAAGAAGAAATTAGAAATCTAAAAAATATTGTCGGGAATCTACAGGATACTATTAAAAAACCTAATATTCGGGTTCTAGGAGTTCCTGAAGGCATAGAGAGGAAGAAAGGATTAGAAGGCATTTTCAGTGAGATACTAGCAGAAAATTTCCCAGGTTTGGAGAAGGACAGAGGCATCTTAGTACAGGAAGCTCATAGAACCCCTAATAAACATGACCAAGAGAGATCCTCACCAAGACATGTTGTAATCAAACTCACCACAGTGAAACATAAAGAAAAGATTCTAAGATGTGCAAGAGAGAAACGTCAGATTACTCTCAGAGGATCTCCAATTAGACTCACAGCAGACTTCTCATCAGAAACCCTGCAAGCTAGAAGGGAATGGCGAGACATAGCCCAGGTACTAAGAGAGAAAAACTGCCAGCCCAGAATATTATATCCTGCAAAGCTCTCATTTCTGAATGAAGGTGAAATAAAGACCTTTCATAGCAAACAGAAACTGAAAGAATTTGTTGCCACTCATCCTGCCCTGCAAAAGATGCTTAAAGATGTGTTACACACAGAAACACAGAAACATGTTCACCTATATGAAAGAAGGTAAAGGAAGGAAACCTCCCAGCAAAAGATCACAGGAAGCTCAATTTCTCTTTGACATAGAATTAAACTCTGATGCTCTGTTAAAGCAATGTGTTAAAGTAATCTAAAAACAAAAAGCAATTCAAATCAATTGGCAATCTACAAAAAGAGTTAAAGATTTTAAAAGCTATTATTAAAATTGCTATATTGGTCTATTATACTATGTTATATGTGTGTACATATTGTATGTCCACATAGGAAATTTTATTAAGAGTTTTATTTTAAATGGCTTATAGATAAGATTGTCCATAAATTAAAGCTGCTAAAATCAATCAAAGATACATTTTAATTTGTGTGACCTGAATCTGTGTATCATATGTTTTAAACTTGTTGGTAGAAAGAAACTAAAAACATTTTATATGGTTGTGCTTAAGTTTACTGGTTAAACAAACTACACCATGTTAGATATTTAAGAGGTGTTTTCAAATACATGATTCTTAAAATTTATAGAAGGCATTGCCCTTCTGGTAAATGTTTTCTTAAGTTGTTATCTAATGCTTGAAACGGTTTGCTAAGTATTCATGTAATATTGCCATTGTCAGCAAGCGATCTAGGACTTGCTCCCTCATTTCTCTATTCTAAGCCCAACTTGTTCTTTCATTTCTCTATTCTCCTCAATGTAGGAAACTAATTCTATTATGAAGGAATCTGTACGATGCACAATTTAATCTTTAGACCTTATAAAACAGATGGCTAACATTTTTCTGTAATAGCATAGCCAAAATAAGAACTTAAATAATAATCTCATAGCTAGATTCACTTCGCCATCAGCGAAGTATACAGTAAGTAGAAAAAACCTCCCTTTCAGACCAAAGGGAAAGAAAGTTTTAAAATGAGAATATAATTTTCCTCATGGGCATTGTCTACCTTAGAAAAACTACTACAGAACATGCCTGTGACTATAGACTTGTAGTTCAGGCCACCAAAGATTAGAGATGGGACACGGGCACTCCCTTGACTTGCATCCTCTGGTCTGCTTTAACACAAACCAGGAGGAAAAGAAAGCTAGGCATAGAAGCAATGGGTGGCAGGCCTATTAATGGCCATTCCGTACAGTGATCTGCCCTCAAGGAGACCCAACAGGCCAGTCCACTGCAGTGCTTTCAAAGTGGTAAGCCTGGGCTTCAGCAGAAGTCAGCTTGTGAAGAGCCCTGGCAGCTCTGCCAAGAGTTGGATCACTGGAAATGGACCTGCCCTGGAGTCGAAGGATGCCCAGGTCAGAGCCACAGCTCTTATTGG
Organism: Lepus europaeus; assembly: GCF_033115175.1. NCBI lineage: Eukaryota > Metazoa > Chordata > Mammalia > Lagomorpha > Leporidae > Lepus > Lepus europaeus. The sequence continues at coordinate 101,474,341 of NC_084838.1, forward strand.
CTCTAAGCTGAAAAGCCCTTCACTCAGCCCAACTTCCAAAGTGACCACTGCAACTGAGGGGATGGTCAAGTAGGGTCAGCAACATTGCAGGCAGAACTGTCAATTTCTTGTTAGAGATGCCCCCTGCCTTTACCTGGCCAGCTCTCCTCCCAGGCCAGCCAAGTAATGAAAGTCAACAGAGTGCCTTCCCCTAGGAGGTTCACACCTCCCTTAGGATATACCCCATGTGAAGAGATAGATAGGTCTGGGCCTCTTAACTTACAAGGCCTAAAGCCCACCAGATTATTATCAAGCCCCTTCTATCAGGTTCTATTTGCCTCTAAATCAGAAAACTTAATCGTAGCTTAGACAGCACCTTTCTTAGCTCCTCTAATAATGACTCTGTCCTTTGTTCTAGACCCTGTCTAGCACACTTGGGCCTCATTCCTTTGTAATCATAACCTCTACTCTACCACCAATGGCTCTACTCCCAACCTGTGTGTACTGATGGTCCTCTTCCCCACTTAATGCTGTATAATTGTTGAAACCTGGTAAATGCCACTCTTAGGATCATTGGTTACTATCCTCACTCTGTCTTTTATGACCTTGTCTAAATGTGATCAGAGTCGGCAAACTTGGAAGGCTTCCATAGCCTTGGCAACTCATGACGACAGCCTAGGGTGGTTACTGGCGCCATAAACTAGAGTGTCAATTTGTTGGGTCAACAACAGGAGCCACTGTGCACTTGCTCCTCATGTGGGATCTCTGTCCTTAATGTGCTGTACATTGTGATTTAATGCTATAACTAGTACTCAAACAGTATGTTTCACTTTGTGTTTCTATGTGGGTGCAAACTGTTGAAACCTTTATACTAAATTGATCTTCTGTATATAAAGAGAATTGAAAATGAATCTTGATGTGAATGGAATGGGAGAGGGAGCGGGAGAGGGGAGGGTTGTGGGTGGGAGGGAAGTTATGGGAGGGGGAAGCCATTGTAATCCATAAGCTGTACACTGGAAATTTATATTCATTAAATAAAAGTTAAAAAATCGATTTTATTTATTTTAAAGACAGAGTATGGAGAGAGGGAGACACATAAGTGACAGAGATCTTCCATCTACTGGTTCACTCCTCAGATGGCCATGATGGCTGCGGCTGAGCCAGGCTGAAGCCAGAAGTCCGGATTTGCATCTGGGTTTCCTATATAGGTGGCAGAGGCCCAAGCACTTGGGTCATCTTCCACTGCTTTCCCAGGCACATTAGCAGGCAGCTGGATTGGAAGTGGAGCAGCTGGGGCTTGAATGTCTGCCCATATGGGATGCTGGCACTGCAGGCAACAGCTTGATCCACTGTGCCACAATGCTGGCCTTTCACATAAATAAATCTAAAAAAAAAGAGAGAAAGAAAGAAGAGGAAGAAAATAAAGAGAGAGTGTGAGAGAGAGAGACATGAAAGGGAAGGGAAGGGAAGGGAAGGGGAGGGGAGGGGAGGGGAGGGGAGGGGAGGGGAGGGGGGAGAAGAGGGGAGGAGAGAACTATGTGGCTACTTAACAAATGGGCCAGTCACCTCCACCCATGAAAATCAGACAAGCCCTTCCTGGATTCTAGGTGCCTCTGTGTAGCATTCCAGAATAAAATTTTCTACAAAAATGTGAGGGCTGACTGACAAACACAAGCACAGCATAAGCATGGCCCATCATCACCTTAGTTTGGCCTCTCTTGTTTGAAAGTGAGCAGGACAAAAATGGAAGAGGCTGATGGAAGATCTCTGTCTCTTCCTGTCTCTCTGTAACTCTGATTTTAAAGTAAATAAATCCTAAAAATGTAAAAGTTAATATTTAATAAGATTACTCCAAATATGACTTTCTGAATTCTAAAGAAAGATGTTTAAGATAGGCATAGTGAAATCAGTTATAGCTCATTTGATTTATTGTTTGCCCAAAAGTTTCTAGTATACAACATTTGTAGAGGAAGCACATAGCATCCTTTAATTCTTTTCTCCTGAAGGATGCAAGTGTGTGGGAGAATTGTTATGTTAAAAGACAATTAAAATAGAAGTGTTAAAAAGTTGGAGACTAAATGGATAGTGTTCTGTAGTAATTGAAATTACCTTAATGACTTTTGTGCCATTGGAGAAATCTGGGTAAGCTTACTGGCTTGTAAACAGTTTGTGGGAAGGGAATGGGGAGAGATTAATGGGTACCATCTGTAAATTAATGGTGCCAACTAACTACAGTTAGATGGAATTAAGTTCCTGTGTTGTATTCTTTTTTAAACATTTATTTATTTATTTGAAAGAGTTACACAGAGGGAGAAGAAGAGGCAAAGAGAGAAAGAGGTCTTCCATCTGCTGGTTCACTCCCCAATTGGCTGCAATGGCCATAGCTGAGCTGATCCAAAGCCAGTAGCCAAAAGCTTCTGGGTCTCCCATGTGGGGTGGCCCAAGCACTTAGGACATCTTCTACTGCTTTCTCAGGTCATAGCAGAGGGCTAGATCAGAAGTGGAACAGCCAGGATTTGAACCAGGGCCCATGTGATATGCTGGCTTGCCCGGTATGCCACAGCATCAGTCCCTCCTTGTTGTATTGCTCAGTAGCATGATTATAGGTAATGACAGTGTACTGTGTATTGTCCTTAAAAAATTGGAAGAAGGCTTTTGAATGTTTTTATTTTAAAGAAGTACTAAATATTTGATAAGTTCACCCCATAAATGTGTTACCATTTTTATGTATCAGTTGGAAACAACAACTTGTGAGTTCAATTTTTGATTTGCAGATTTGGTCTTTTTGAAGCTATGTCTGCTATTGAAATGATGGATCCCAAGATGGATGCTGGCATGATTGGAAACCAAGTCAATAGAAAAGTTCTCAATTTTGAACAAGCTATCAAGGTAGTCATTTCATATGTTAAGATGCCATGCTTAATTTTAAAGATTTAGCTTGAATTGTATTCTCTTAAAAGCATCTGAAATATATAAACAAGAATTAGCTAAAATCATTAGTCACCCATCTGTTAAAATCTGGAAGTTAGGTGTTTGAGGTCTTCACCAAAGCCTTGGTCAAATTCTGTTTACTTCTTAGTTATTGAAAGCATTTGAGCGGCCAAGCATTGTGGCGTAGCCAGTGAAGCCACTGCCTGTGACACAGGCATCCATTATAGGCACCAGTTCTTGTCCTGGCTGCTCTACTTCCCACCCAGCTCCCTGCTAATGGCCTGGGGAAAGCAGCAAAAGGTGGCCCAAGATGGGCCCCTGCTACCCACATGAGAAACTTGGAAAGAAGCCCCTGGCTTCAGCCTGGCCCAGTCCTGGCCCTTGTAGCCATCTAGGGAGTGAACCAGTGGATAGACCTCTCTCTCTCTCTGTTGTACTCTCTTACCTTTCAAATAAATAAATCTTTAGGCTGGTGCCATGGCTCACTAGGCTAATCCTCTGCCTGCTGTGCCGGTTCTCTGGGTTCTAGTCCTGGTTGGGGCTCCAGTTCTGTCACGGTTGCTCCTCATCCAGTCCATCTCTCTGTAGTGTCCCAGGAGGGCAGTGGAGGATGGCCCAAGTCCTTGAGCCCTGCACCCACATGGGAGATCAGGAGAAAGTGCCTGGCTCCTGGCTGTTGAGTTTGGATCGGCACAGCACGCCGGCCGTAGCAGCCATTTGGGGGGGTGAACCAACGGAAAAAAGGAAGACCTTTCTGTCTGTCTGTCTGTCTCTCTCTCTCTCTCTCTCACTGTCTAACTCTGCCTGTCAAAACAAAAACAAAAACAAAAAACAAGTCTTTAAAAAGAAAATGAAAATACTTGAGTATGTATTCAAATATAAGCATAATTGGCAGTCACATTTTATGTGTGTATATTTTTTTTTATTTTTTTATTTTTGACAGGCAGAGTGGACAGTGAGAGAGAGAGACAGAGAGAAAGGTCTTCCTTTTTGCCGTTGGTTCACCCTCTAATGGCCGCCGCGGTAGCGCGCTGCGGCCGGCGCACCACGCTGTTCCGATGGCAGGAGCCAGGTGCTTCTCCTGGTCTCCCATGCCGGTGTGGGACCCAAGCACTTGGGCCATCCTCCACTGCACTCCCTGGCCACAGCAGAGAGCTGGCCTGGAAGAGGGGCAACCGGGACAGGATCGGTGCCCCGACCGGGACTAGAACCCGGTGTGCCGGCGCCGCAAGGCGGAGGATTAGCATGTTGAGCCACGGCGCCGGCTATGTGTGTATATTTTTTTAAAGATTTAGTTATTTGAAAGGCAGAGTGACAGAAAGTATGTGTGCATACAAGAGAGTGGGAAACAGAATAGAGTAAGAAATTGATCTTCCTTCTTCTAGTTCACTCTCCAAATGGCTTCAACTCCAGGGCTGGACCAGGCTGAAGCCAGGAGCAAGGAACTCCATGAGTGGTTCCCACATCGGTGGCAGGGCTGAAGTCCTTGGGCCATCTTCCACTCTTCTCCCAGTCTCATTAGCAGGAAACTGGTTTGGAAGTGAAGCAGCCAGTATTCAAACCAGCGCTTAACCCACCTTGTGCCACAATGCCAGCCCGTTTTGTGTAACATGTCAAGTCGTGGTGGTGAATTTAAAATTCAGTCAATGGGAATTGATTCAGAAATTCATTAGCAGTTACTATAGGGTAATTTTTCCCATGTTAATATAGAAATTTGCTAAGGAAATTAATATTGTGAATATTTAAATATAATTAAATACTGTAGTAATGAAGTTAAGGAAAATTTTTTTTATTAAACTTTTATTTAATGAATATAAATTTCCAAAGTATAGCTTATGGGTTACAATGGCTTCCCCCCTCCCATAACTTCCCTCCCGCCCGCAACCCTCCCCTTTCCCGCTCCCTTTCCCCTTCCATTCATGTAAAGATTCATTTTCAATTCTCTTTGTATACAGAAGATCAGTTTAGTATATATTAGGTAAAGATTTCAACATTTTGCCCATATAGCAACATCAAGTGAAAAAACTACCATTGGATTACTAATTATAGCATTAAATAGCAATGTACAGCACATTAAAGACAGAGATCCTACATAATTTTTTTTCAAAATAATTAATTTTCTATGCCATTTCCATTTTAACACCAGGTTGTTTTTTTTTTTCATTTCCAATTCTCTTTATATACAGAAGATCACTTCAGTATATAATTAGCAAAGACCTCATCAGTCTGCGCCCACACAGAAATGCAAAGTATAAAAATACTGTTTCAGTACCAGTCATAGCATCACTTGGCTTTAGACGACACATTAGGGACAGATCCCGCATGGGGTGTAAGTACACAGTGACTCCTGTTGCTGACTTAACAATTTGACACTCCTGTTCATGGCGTCAGTAATCTCCCTAGGCTCTAGTCATGAGTTGCCAGGGCTATGGAAGCCTTTAGAGTTCGCTGACTTTGATCTTATTCCGATAGGGTCATAGTCAAAGTGGAGGTTCTCTCCTCCCTTCGGAGAAGGGTACCTCCTTCTTTGATGGCCCCGTTCTTTCCACTGGGATCTCACTCACAGAGATCATTCATTTAGGTCTTTTTTTTTTTTCCATGATATCTTGGCTTTCCATGCCTGCTATACTCTCATGGGCTCTTCCGCCAGATCTGAATGCCTTGAGGGCTGATTCTGAGGCCGGAGTGTTGTTTAGGACATCTGCCATCCTATGAGTCTGCTGTGTATCCCATTTCCCATGTTGGATCTTTCTCTCCCTTTTTGATTCTATCAGTTAGTATTAGCAGATACTTGTCTTGTTTGTGTGATCTCTTTGACTCTTAGACCTATCAGAGCTATCAATTGTGAGCTGAAATTGATCACTTGGACTAGTGCGATGGCATTGGTACATGCCATCTTGATGGAATTGTGTTGGAATCCCCTGCACATTTCTAACTCCACCATTTGCGGCCAGTCCGATTGAGCATGTTCCACATTGTTCATCTTCTCCCTCTCTTTTTCCACTCTTAGATTTAACAGGGATCACTTTTCAGTTAAAATTTAAACACCTGAGAATAATTGTGTGTTAATTACTGAGTTCAACCAATAGTACTAGAACAACAACAACAACAACAAATACTAAAAAGGATAGAGTATTACATTGTACATCTAAAGTCAGGACAGGAGCTGATCAGTTCATTGTTGCTTATAGTGTCCATTTCACTTAACAGGTTTTCTCTTTGGCGCTCAGTTGTCACCGATCAGGGAAAACAAATGAAATTTGTCTCTTTGGGACTGGCTTAATTCACTCAGCATGATGTTTTCCAGATTGCTCCATCTTGTTGCAAATGACTGGGTTTCATTGTTTCTTACTGCTGTATAGTATTCTATGGAGTACATGTCCCATAATTTCTTTATCCAGTCTACTGTTGATGGGCATTTGGGTTGGTTCCAGGTCTTAGCTATTGTGAATTGAGCTGCAATAAACATTAATGTGCAGATGACTTTTTTATTTTCCAAATTAAATTCCTTTGGGTAAATTCCAAGGAGTGGGATGGCTGGGTTGTATGGTAGGGTTATGTTCAAGTTTCTGAGGAATCTCCAAACAGACTTCCATAGTGGCTTTACCAGTTTGCATTCCCACCAACAGTGGGTTAGTGTCCCTTTTTCCCCACATCCTCTCCAGCATCTGTTGTTGGTAGATTTCTGAATGTGAGCTATTCTCACCGGGGTGAGATGGAACCTCATTGTGGTTTTGATTTGCATTTCTCTGATTGCTAGTGATCTTGAACATTTTTTCATGTGTCTGTTGGCCATTTGGATTTCCTCTTTTGAAAAATGTCTATTGAGGTCCTTGGCCCATCTCTTAAGTGGGTTGTTTGTTTTGTTGTTGTGGGTTTTCTTGATTTCTTTGTAGATTCTGGTTATCAATCCTTTATCTGTAGTATAGTTTGCGAATATTTTTTCCCATTCTGTTGGTTGCCTCTTCACTTTCCTGACTGTTTCTTTTGAAGTACAGAAACTTCTCAATTTGATGCAATCCCAAATGTTAATTTTGGTTTTGACTGCCTGTGCTGTTGGAGTATTTTCCAGGAAGTCTTTGCCTGTGCCTATATCTTGCAGGGTTTCTCCAATGCTCTCTAATAATTTGATGGTTTCGGGTCGTAGATTTAAGTCTTTAATCCATGTTGAGTGAATTTTTGTGTAAGGTGATAGGTATGGGTCTTGCTTCAAACTTCTGCATGTGGAAATCCAATTTTTCCAGCACCATTTATTGAATAGACTGTCCTTATTCCAGGGATTAGATTTGGATCTTTGGTCAAATATAAGTTGGCTGTAGATGTTTGGATTGATTTCTGGTGTTTCTATTCTGTTCCATTGGTCTATCCATCTGTTTCTGTACCAGTACCATGCTGTTTTGATAACAACTGCCCTGTAGTATGTCCTAAAATCAGGTATTGTAATGCCTCCGGCTTTGTTTTTGTTGTACAGGATTGCTTTGGCTATTCGAGTCTTCTGTGTCTCCATATGAATTTCAGCATCATTTTTTCTAGATCTGAGAAGAAGGTCTTCGGGATCTTGATGGGTATTGCATTGAATGTATAAATTGCTTTTGGGAGGATAGACATTTTGATGATATTGATTCTTCCAATCCATGAGCATGGAAGATTTCTCCATTTTTTGGTATCCTCTTCTATTTCTTTCTTTAAGGTTTTGTAGTTTTCATCGTAGAGATCTTTAACGTCTTTGGTTAAGTTTATTCCAAGGTATTTGATTGTTTTTGTAGCTATTGTGAATGGGATTGATTTTAGAAGTTCTTCCTCAGCCGTGGCATTGCCTGTGTATACAAAGGCTGTTGATTTTTGTGCATTGATTTTATATCCTGCTACTTTGCCAAACTCTTCGATGAGTTCCAGCAGTCTCTTAGTAGAGTTCTTTGGGTCCCCTAAATAAAGAATCATATCATCTGCAAAGAGGGATAGTTTGAGTTCGTCCTTCCTGATTTGTATCCCTTTAATTTCTTTTTCTTGCCTAATAGCTCTGGCCAAAACTTCCAGAACTATATTGAATAGCAGTGGTGAGAGAGGGCATCCCTGTCTGGTACCAGATTTCAGTGGAAATGCTTCCAACTTTTCCCCATTCAATAGGATGTTTGCCGTGGGTTTTTCATATATTGCTTTGATTGTATTAAGGAATGTTCCTTCCATACCCAGTTTGCTTAGAGTTTTCATCATGAAAGGGTGTTGTATTTTATCAAATGCTTTCTCTGCGTCTATTGAGAGAATCATATGGTTTTTCTTCTGCAGTCTGTTAATGTAGTGTATTACGTTGATTGTTTTGCGAATGTTGAACCATCCCTGCATACCGGGGATGAATCCCACTTGGTCTGGGTGGATGATCTTTCTGATGTGTTGTTGCATTCTATTGGCCAGAATTTTATTGAGAATTTTTGCGTCTATGTTCATCAGGGATATTGGTCTGTAATTCTCTTTCAATGTTGCGTCTCTTTCTGGCTTAGGAATTAAGGTGATGGTGGCTTCATAGAAAGAATTTGGGAGGATTCCCTCTTTTTCGATTGCTCTGAATAGTTTGAGAAGAATTGGAGTTAGTTCTTCTCTAAATGTCTGGTAGAACTCAGCAGTGAATCCATCTGGCCCTGGGCTTTTCTTTGTTGGGAGGGCCTTTATTACTGTTTCAATTTCTGTGTCAGTTATTGGTCTGTTTAGGTTTTCTATGTCTTCCTGGCTCAATTTAGGGAGGTTGTATGTGTCCAAGAATCTGTCCATTTCTGATAGATTTCCCTGTTTGCTGGCATACAAGTCCTTGTAGTAATTTCTGATGATTCTTTTTATTTCTGTGGCGTCTGTTGTTACGTTTCCCATTTCATCTCTGATCCTATTGATTTGGGTCTTTTCTCTTCTTTTTTTAGTTAGTTGGGCCAATGGGGTGTCAATTTTGTTTATTTTTTCAAAAAACCAGCTCCTCGTTTGGCTGATTTTTTGTAATGTTTTTTTGGATTCAATCCTGTTGATTTCTTCTCTGATTTTAATTATTTCTCTTCTCCTACTGGGTTTGGGTTTGGCTTGCTGCAGATTTTCTAGATCCTTGAGATGACTTGAAAGCTCATCTATTTGGTGCCTTTCCAATTTCTTGATGTAGGCACCTATTGATATAAACTTTCCTCTTAACACTGTTTTTGTTGTATCCCATAGGTTTTGGTATGTTGTGCTGTTATCCTCATTTACTTCCAGAAAATTTTTGATTTCTCTTTTAATTTCTTCTATGACCCATTGTTCATTCAGGAGCATGTTGTTCAATCTCCATGTGTTTGCACGTGCTCTAGGGATTCCTGAGTTGCCAATTTCCAATTTCATTCCTTTGTGGTCTGAGAAGCTGCATGGTATGATTCTAATTCTTTTGAATTTGCTGAGACTTGCTTTATGGCCTAGTATGTGGTCAATCCTAGAGAGGGTTCCATGTACTGCTGAGAAGAATGTAAAGTCCTTAGATGTAGGATGAAATGTTCTGTAGATGTCTGTTAGATCCATTTGGGCTATAGTGTCATTTAAATCTACTGTCTCCTTGTTGATCTTCTGTCCTGTTGATCTGTCTATCTCTGAGAGTGGAGTATTGAAGTCCCCCAGTACTATTGTATTGGGGTCTAAGTCTCCCTTTAAGTCCCTTAACAAGTCTTTTAAATAAGCTGGTGCCCTGTAATTAGGTGCATATACGTTGAGAATCGTTATATCTTCCTGTTGAATGGATCCCTTAATCATTATATAGTGCCCCTCTTTGTCTCTCCTAACAGTTTTTGTGGTAAAGTTTATGTTGTCCGATATTAAGATGGCTACGCCCGCTCTCTTTTCATTTCTGTTGGCGTGGTATATCTTTTTCCAGCCTTTCACTCTCAGCTTGCATGGATCATTGTTGGATAGATGGGTTTCTTGTAAGCAGCAAAAGGATGGGTTTTGTTCCTTAACCCAATCGGCCAATCGGTGTCATTTAACTGGACAGTTCAAGCCATTAACATTCAATGTGACTATTGAGAAGGAGTAACTTTGCCCTGCCATTTGCCAAAGATATTTTCTAATATCTGGTTTGAGATTCCTGTGATCTTTTGCTCTGAGGTTTCCTTCCTTTACCTTCTTTCATATTGGTGACCGTGTTTCTGTGTTTCGGTATGTAACACATCTTTAAGCATCTTTTGCAGGGCTGGACGAGTGGCGACAAATTCTTTCAATTTCTGTTTGCTGTGAAAGGTCTTAATTTCACCTTCATTCACAAATGAGAGCTTTGCAGGATATAATATTCTGGGCTGGCAGTTTTTCTCTCTTAGTACCTGGGCTATATCTCGCCATTCTCTCCTGGCTTGTAGGGTTTCTGATGAGAAATCAGCTGTAAGTCTAATTGGAGATCCTCTGAGAGTAATCTGGCGTTTCTCTCTTGCACATTTTAGGATCTTTTCTTTGTGTTTCACTGTGGTGAGTTTGATTACGATGTGTCGTGGTGAGGATCTCTTTTGATCATGTTTATTAGGAGTTCTCTGAGCTTCCTGTACTAGGATGTCTCTGTCCTTCTCCAAACCTGGGAAATTTTCTGCTAGTATCTCACTAAAAAGGCCTTCTAATCCTTTCTCCCTTTCCATGCCTTCAGGAACTCCTAGAACCCGAATGTTGGGTTTTTTAATAGTATCCTGTAGATTCCTGACAGTATTTTTTAGATTTCTGATTTCTTCTTCTTTTCTTTGATTTGACTGTTTCCTTTCCTGTTCTCTGTCTTCTAATTCCGATATTCTCTCTTCTGCTTCATCCATGCTGTTTTTAAGGCTCTCTAATGTGTTTGCCATTTGATCTATTGAGTTCTTCATTTCATTGAGGTTTTTTGTCAGTATCGCAGTTTCCTGTTCCACTAATTTTTTCATTTCATTTTGATTCCTCCTTAATATTTCATTTTCACGGGAGAGATTTTCTATCTTGTCCATTAAGGATTTCTGTAGTTCAAGAATTTGTTTTTGAGAACTTCTTAATGTTCTTATCAATTTTTTGAAATCTGCTTCTTGCATTTGCTCTATCTCTTCATCTTCATAATCTTGCATTGGCGTGTCTCGTTCACTTGGGGGTGTCATAGTGCCTTCCTTGTTCTTGGTACCTCTGCTTCTATGTTTCCTGCTTGGCATGTTAGAGATAATTTGTGGTGTTTTTGTTTTTGTTTTTTTTTTCTCTCGTTATACTATGCCTCTAAGTGAGCTGTCTGTTTTGTTGAAGCCTTAGGGGCTGTGATGGGTGTGGCCAGAGAGCTATGCTTGTTTCTTGAGGTTTAAGGCTGTGTAAAGAGCGACTCTCCCAGATTACTTGCTCCTTGCTGGGACTCTCTCTCTCTCTCTCTCTCTCTCTCTCTCTCTCTCTCTCTCTCTCTTTTTTTTTTCTTTTGACTCAGTTGGGAGTGGAGTTGAGGGTAGTTGAAATCTAGCCTCTGTGAGTATTCGTTTGATCTACCCCTGGGACCATACACAGAGTTTATGCAGCCCTCAATGTGTTCTCCAGTTTCACTAAAGATACTGAGTTTGGCTGAGCTTTACATATGTAAAATCGCGGTGCTCTTTGTTTTGCTTGGTGAGTGAAGGGAGAGGCCTCTGTTCCCCCTCCCCCCAATGTCTCAGACTTCTCAGGTCTTTGTCTTACCGTCCTCCATTCCCGCGCTGGCGAGATTCTGTGGCTCTGGCTCCTCTCCCGCCGCTGCCGCTCGGCTCGTCTCGGTTGGTTTTCCACGCGGTGGGTTCCCTGTAAGTCCTCTGTGTCTCATCCACAAGATCCGGAAGCGTTTCCTCTGCAGTTTTTTTTCTTGAGTCTTTTCCTGAGGCTACAGTAATTCCACTTTTATGAAAGTTTATTTTCCCAAACTAAGGCACACGTCCTCACTATCCGCCATCTTGGCTCCGCCCCCAGGAAAATTTTTAACTTTAAATTTTATTTGAAAGGCAGAGAGAGCTCTCTTCCACCCACTGGTTCATTCCCCAAGTGTCCACAACAACCAGGACTCTCTTTACTGTTCTTATTTGCCATTTAAAAATAAAACATATTTTGTTTTAAAGAACAGAATTAATTTGGTATCTTGGTTTTACCCAGATCATCAGATAATGTTTTCTTAATGTTTACTTTTAAATACTTAACTTTTGTTAAAATCCTATACCTACTAATCCCAAATTTCTAGAAGTATCTGCTTATATATGTTATTTCTCCTCTTTTTTAGGACGGCACAATTAAAATCAAAGATCTTACCTTGCCTGAATTGATAGGGATAATGGATACCTGTTTTTGCTGCTTGGTAAGAATTAAATGCTACTGATTAACTAAAAAACTATGACTTTTGTGAATCTTTGAATTTAAGAGTGTCTACATCAGTGTTGAGCAAGAAATACATGTAATGCAAGGCTTCATAAGATGTGTGTTCAGTTTCGCAGACCAAAGTTTGCTAAGTCTAGTAAACAAACTTCATCTTCTCATCTGGATGATGTGATGTTCTCATTCTGGGTGAAGGGATATTTCTTTCAACAAAGGTATTATTGTAGCTATTACAGTAAGTCCCCCCCCCCCGCCTTTTAAAGACTTATATATTAGGGCCGGCGCTGTGGCGCAGCATGTTAACACCCTGGCCAGAAGCGCCTGCATCCCCTATGGGCGTCAGTTTTAGTCCCGGCTGCTCCACTACTGTCCAGCTCTCTGCTGTGGCCTTGGAAAGCAGTAGAAGATGGCCCAAGTGCTGGGGCCCCTGCACCTGTGTCAGAGACCCAGAGGAAGCTCCTGGCTTCGGATCAGTGCAGCTCGAGCCGTAGCAGCCAATTGGGGAGTGAACTTTCAGATGGAAGACCTCTCTCTTTCTCTCTGCCTCTCTCTCTCTGCCTGTCCTCTCTGTGCAACTCTTGACTTTCAAGTAAAATCAATAAATCTTTAAAAATAATAGACATATATTTATTTGAGAGACAAAGTTATAGACAGGGAGCGAGTCAGAGAGGTCTTGCATCCATTGGTTCACTCCCCAAATGGCTGCAACAGCTGGAGCTGAGCTCATCCAAAGCCAGGAACTTCCTCCAGGTCTCCCACGTGGGTACAAGGGCCCAAGTACTTAGGCCATCTACTACTGCTTTCCCAGACCATAGCAGAGAGTTGGATAGGAAGTGAAGCAGCCAGGACTCAAACTGGCGCCCATATGGGATGCTGGTACTGCAGTTGGAGGCTTAGCTTACTACACCACAGTGCCAGCCCCAATATCCCTTAAGTTACCCAGTGAAATAAACCTGTAATTGGAAGGCTCCATAAGTTACCATGGAATTGAAACAGAAGGAGCGTTGCATTGATTTTGGAGAGATCTTTATCCTAATCTAGGATAAATTGTTGTAAACTGGCTGTCTTCTATGAAGAAAATTTTATAGTGTTCCATATATGCTGGATATATGTCTTCCCTAGATGGTGGTATTTACTGGGGAAACATTTCTCCTTGGGACGAGTTTGTTGCCCACTGTTTTCTGACTACCCTCCCCTCTTTTTAAAGAAGATTTATTTATTTGAAAGGCAGCATGATGAGTAGGATCGGGGAAGACCAATATTGAGATCATCTGTCTGCCAGTTCACTTCCCATATGGCTGCCAACTCCATGTCTCTCCCATGAGTGGCAGGGCCCAAGTACAGAAGCCATCCTCCACTGCCCTCCCAGGCATATTAACAGGAAACTGGATTGGAAGCAGGGTGGCTGAGATTTGAACTGGCACTCTGATGTACTGTACCATGTTGGTATTGCAAGCAGTAGGTTAACCCGATACATCCCAATGCTAGCCTCAACCTCTTTCTTTTTAATAAGAAATTAAAGTACTGTTTTTAGAAGTATGTAATATTTGTTCATTTGTTCATTCAGGAAATACTGATTGCCAGTTTTCATGAAGTGCTTTTAATGAGTGTTTCATGTCTGTAATTTTATTAGGTCTTGTATCAACTCTCTTTGGTATATGTACTACATTATCTGCCTAAGGTTACATTTCTCGGCAGAGAGAAAATGCCAGATTCCTAATCCTGCCTCTTTGTCTTCTAAAGCTGTCTCTTAGTTAGCTTTTAGAGATTGACAGTTTTAGTGAGATTGGGAAGGGAGATGAAGCATTGCTGGGAACAAACATGTAAAGCATCAGCTGTGACTATAGGTCAATAAGTGGGGACAGAGGTGTGGGGTTAATTATGTCAGGGAGAGTAGGAAAGGCTGTTGACAGGAAGTGAAGAATGGTGGCAGGAGGGATCATGGTTTTGTAGTTTGTGGTAAGGCGTGGAGCTGAGTGTTCGGGTTGGGGAGTCACATAGAGCTGCCTGACAGTCGGGGCACTGCAGGCCTAGTGAGGGCTGTGGGCCGAGAGGAGGAGGGAAGGGGTGATAAGGAGGGTGTCTGCTAATGTTGAGGAACATTCTGTGAGACGTTCAGGACTGCATCTCAGAGTTTAGTTGTTAGGGCAGTTGTTTGTAGTCTGCGGGTCTGTTTTCTGAACACTAGTTATACATATGCCTAAATTATTAATTTTTATGTTTATTTCTCCTTTCATTATACAGTGGCATGTGTCTTGCTCAGTTGCAGAATTCTTGGACTTTAGTGTAAAGTATAACTGTATAAACTTGGGCATATTATTTAAACTGTTTGCATGTAAAAGAAAAATGCCATGTGAGGAAAAAATCAGATGTATGAAATATATATTATAATACTAAGAATAAAGTAGCCACTCAGTTATGGCTATTGTTGATACTCCCAGCCTTTACCACATGATTCCACGCATATGTTAGCCACTCAGGGGAAATGTTGACTATATTTGTTTTAAGGAAAAGCCCTCTGGAGGCCTGCATTGTGGTATAATAGGGTAAGCCTCTGCCTGCCATGCCGGCATCCCATATGGCGCCGGTTCAAGTCCTGGCTGCTTTACTTCTGATCCAACTTCCTGCTTACATGCCTGGGAAAGCAACAAAAGATGACCCAAAGGCTTGGGCCCCTGCACCCACACGAGAGACCCGAAAGAAGCTCCTGGCTTTGGCCTGGCCTAGCCCCAGCCATGTGGCCATTTGGGGAGTGAACCAGCGGATGGAAGATTCTGTCCTTCCCTCCCTCTTTCTCCTTTTCCTCTTCTTTTAGACTGACTTGGCCTTTCTGATGGATTTTTTTTTTAAAGAAAAAGCCCCCTGGTTGAAGGGAAAGAGGAAAACCCAAGTGTAATTTCTTGAAAAATATAAGTGCTTTTGCTGCTGGTTGGGTTAATGGTGATGAGAATAAAAAAAGAATAATTGAGTGATTAAGGACCTATTAAGTTCTTTTTCTTTTTCATTAAAGATCTTTTATTTATTTGAAAGTCAGAGTTAGAGAGGAGAGGTAGAGAGAAAGAGAGGTCTTCCATCCGCTGGTTCATTCCCCAAGTGACCGCAACAGCCAGAGCTGCGCCAAACTGAATCCAGTAACTGCTTCTGGGTCTCCGTGTGGATGAAGGGACCATAGCAGAGAGCTGGATCGGAAGTGCAGTAGCCAATATTCAAACCTGCACCCGTATGGGTTGCCAGCACTGCAGGTGGCAGCTTTACCTGCTACACCACAGCACCAGCCCCCCTATTTAGTTCTAAACTTGTGAATTTCCAGTTTATGGATTTTTATTGACTATTATAGAATGGATTGCTTTTGGATGCCACATAAAGAAGCACTCTAATTTTATTATTGTCCGCACATATTGCATACTAAATTATATATGAGAATGCCTTTTAACAGATCATCATTTAAAGTAGATAATTCTTGAAAAACCTTAAACACTGAAAGTGAATTCTAACTCTTGCTGTCTTCTCTGACTTTCCCTTTAATCATCTTTCAAGTCTTGTATGTAACATTACATGTATTGGTCTGTGGCACTCAATCCTTTGGCTGTTGGGGCAGTGTGGACTTTCCAGACCCTTGTGCATCACCGTCAGTATGTGCCCTGTTTTCTGTCTTCATAGACAACCTGGTTAGAAGGCCATTCCTTGGCACAGACAGTATTTACGTGCCTTTACATTCATAATCCAGACGATGTGTAAGGACCTTAACTGTAGTGCTATTTGTAGTCATGAAATCTGGCATTATAGTCGTTAAAATCTTCCTCACTATCCATCAGTAGGAGACTCATTCAGAGGTGCTGTGTTCACATAATCAAGGATTATACTTCCTTGGTAACACCTGTATCCCATCCTGGAGTGCTTGCGCTCAAATCTCAGTTCTGCTCAGGATTCTGGCTTCCTGCTGATGTGTAACCTGGGAGGCAGTGGTGATGGCTCAAGTAGCTGGGTTCCTGCTACCCATGTGTGAGACCTGGATTGAGTTTCCAGCTTCCAGGTTCAGTATGGCTCAGCCCTGACTGTTGTGGGCACTTAGGGAGTGAACTGGTGGAAGAGAGGTTTCAGTCTTTGTCTGTCTGTCTCTTTCATATCCCTCTTCTCTCTTCCCTCTGCCTTTTGGATGAATAGCAGAATTTTTTAATGGCTGTAGATGTATGTATACAGTAGAAGATTAGATCCTCCAAATGAAGGGAGTCAGATGGAAGCATGTATATCCTGCTAACATTGTACTATTTTAAAAAGGGAAGAAATTGGTTAAATCTTCATACACAGGAAGATAACAGAGGTAACATATACCTGTTTCATATTACTATTCCTGTACTATTTTTTCAGTGAACTAGGATTTTTACTGACCAATTAAAATTGAATTTCTGTGTATCTCCTGCATGCGCTTACTAACAAATGGAAGTAGTCCTCAAGGAAAGAACTAGAAGGACAAAAGTAATGGAAATATTTTAGGAAAAATAAAGACAACAAAATAATGAATTTTTATGTATTGAGAGCTCATTTAAAGAAAGCATTAAGGCCCAAATGAATAAATGAATACTAAAATAACTAGCTTATTCATGAAAGTTAACAAATGACTGTAATATTAAAAATATTAGCCTCTGTATAATTCAGAAATTATAAATTAATAAGTACCCCATTTTTTATTAATTTTTTAAAAAACAGTCAATGTTGGCAAGAATGCGGTGAATTGCCACTTCAGTTTTTACTGATGGGAAGTGCATTACCAGTTTAGCAATATGTATATCAAGAGGCTTAAACATCTTAATACCTTTTTTTTTAATTTTATTTATTTATTTGAGAGGCAGAGTTATAGACAGAGGGAGAGACAGAGAGAGAGAGGTCTTCCATTTACAGATTTGCTTCCCAAATGGCTGCAACGACCAGGGCTGGAACAGTCTGAAGCCAGGAGCCAGAAGCTTCTTCCAGGTCTCTCACATGGATGCAGGGGCCCAAACACTTGGGCCATCTTCTACTGCTTTCCCAGGCTGTTGATAGGGAGCTGAATCAGAAGAGGAGCAGCTGGGACACGAACTGGCACCCATATGGGATGCTGGTGCTGCAGGCAGAGGCTTGGCCCTACTAAGCCAGAGCTCCAGCCCCTGTTAATACTATTTAAATGGGTTATTTCACCTCTAAAACTCTGCCTTAAAGAAATAATTAGGGGACCATAGTGGGTAAAGCTGCCTCTTGCATTGCTGGTATGGGCACTGGTTCAAGTACCAGCTGCTCCACTTCCCATCCAGCTCTCTGCTGTGTCCTGGGAAGGCAGTGGAAGATGGCTGAAGTCCTTGGGCCCATGCACTGATGTAGGAGACCCGGAAGAAGCTCCTGGCTTCGGATTGGCTCAGCTCCAGGCATTGAGGTCATCTGGGGAGTGAATCAGCAGATGGAAAACTTCCCTCTCTCTCTCTGCCTTTGCCTCTGCCTCTCTGTAACTCTGCCTTTCAAATAAATAAATAAATCTTTTAAAAAAGTTAGGAATGTGGATGCTTTATGCCCAAATATGTTAGTCAGAGTTTTTGGAAATGCAGAGTTAACATCAAAGTGTTACCATTATAGTTGAAATAAATTATTGTATCTGTTGAATTGTAGTCATTAGTGTGATGTCAGCGAGTGTTTAATAACTTAAGAAAATGCACGCTTGGCTCTGAGTTTTTTATTGAGGTGCCTGACTGGTCTGTCAGGTATACTCTTGCTAACATGCTTACCTCTAAGAGGAAAAGAAAAAAATACATATTTAAGCAGCTTATAAAAAACACATAGCCAACTATGTAAAAATAAAACTGAAAGAAATACAGCCAAAGGCTAGCTTCTAGACTGGAAAGAGGCTGTTTTTCCTATTTTAGTGTTTATAGTTTGTCTTTTGCAATTAGAAAAAAACTACCGATTGCCTAATAAAAGGCCTTATAGAGAACTGGTAATCCATAAAATGATTTGCATCAAACATTGATTTTTTTTTAATTTATTTGAAAGAGTTACAGGGAGGCAGAGACAGAAAGAAACAGATGTTCCACCTGCTGGTTCATTCCCAAATGGTTGCAACGGCCGTAGCTGAGCCAATCCGAAGCCAGGAGCCAGAAACTTCTTCCAGAAACTTCTCCCATGTGGGTGCAGGGACCCAAGGACTTGGGCCATCTTCTACTGCTTTCCCAGGCCATAGCAGGGAGTTGGATCAGAAGTGAAGCAGCCGGGACTTGAACCAGCACCCATATGAGATGCCGTCACTGCAGGATGGCTTTACCTGCTTTGCCACAACGCTGGCCCTGCAAACATTAATTTTAAAATGGATGCTTCTGAAGTTTCTAGCTGCTGGTGCATTTTGGTCTCAGATATGTCTCCTGAGTTGGAGAGGTTTTCAGTTACCTAAAACATAATTTAATATCTTGTCCACATGTGCAAAAAAAATGGGAATCACAAATTCCCCATCCAACCACTTTTCTTCATGGATTTTGTATGTTGCAACATGGTATCTTTTTAGTACTATTTTTTGCTCTTACCCCCTATGTTCAGATTATTTTGTTTTGACTTGCAAATGTCTTGAATCTGGGCACTGTTTTTTCTTTCCTGTCGTCATTCCTGCTCTAGTTTATGCACTAGTCAGCTTGTGGACACTGTAGGGTATGTGGACTTTACATGTGGAGATGTTTCCTCTGTATAATACGCTTCATAGGGTCTGGCGTTGTGGTGCAGTAGGTTAAGCTGCTGCTTGTGATGTTGCTGTCCCTTGTTGGAATGCCAGTTGGTGTCTCAGCTGCTTAGCTTCAGATCCAGCTCCCTGCCGGTGCGTCTGGGAAAGCAGCAGTTGATGACCCAGGGTTTGGGCCCCTGACCCCCATATGGGAGACCAGGATGGAGCTCCTGGCTTCAGCCTGGTCCAGCCCTTGCCATGCAATGTAAACCAGCAGATGGAAGATCTGTCCATTCCTCTGTCACTCTGCTTTTCAATTAAGTAAATAAATATCTTTAAAAAGAGGCAAATAAGCTTTATAATGGCAATGATTGTATCTTACCATTGTATCCCTGGTATCCAGCCCAAACCAGCCTCCATGGTGTGCTCAGAAAATGGTTTAGAAATGAGAGATGAATGAATAAAAAGCCTGTGCACTGCTTTATTCACCCTGAAGTGCTGATTTAAGCATGCTGCTCTTTGGTCTGCATCTCTCTTTTTGAATGACTCACTCCAAGCCCCGCTCTCACTGTCCTTCAGTAACAGAGAGCTTCAGTTCATGGATGTGGACGCCTTATTCCTCTGTTGTTTTCTCCATGTCCTGGCCACTACCCAGTGCTGAAGCCACTCAAACCCTTTGTCCTTCATCATTTGTATCACTTACTCGGAAAACCCCAACCATCTGCCTACTCTGCTAGAGAAAACCCACATCTGTGTGTCTGTTCTCACTTGAATTTTAAAACTAAATCTCAGGGGACCAGCGCCGTTGTGTGATAGGTTAATCTTCCGCCTGTGTTGCCGTCATCCCATATGGGCGCTGGTTCTAGTCCAGGTTGCTTCACTTCCAATCCAGCTCTCTGCTGTAGCCTGGGAAAGCAGTAGAAGATGGCCCAAGTCCTTGGGCCCCTGCACCTGCGTGGGAGACCGCGAAGAAGCTCCTGGCTCCTGGCTTCGGCTCAGTGCAGCTCTGGCCATTGTGGCCAGATGGAAGACCTTTCATTCTGTCTCTCCCTCTCACTGTCTGTAACTCTACCTCTCAAATAAAATAAATAAATAATGTAAAAGAAAACAAAAAACTAAATCTCAGATGGGTACTCAACACTGGAGACAGTCCTGTCCTACGCTTTGTAGTGAGTTTGCTTCTCAAAAGAGGCTTTTTCACATCTTTTATTTTTAGACCTCCCAGTGCCAACCCTCTTTACTTTCAGCTTGCTTTATACTTTACTGAACCAGCCGCTGCAAGCAGACGTTATCAGAAGTACCTCTCTCAGTCACAAGTGCCAATCTGCTTTAGTAGCCATATACCTCTGTTAAAATGAATGTGCCCCTGTAGCAGTCTAGGCTCAGCCCTGCCACCTGTGTTCCACTTTCCATCCCCTCTTGTCTCTTGTGGCTCCTAAACTTGTTTTCTGTGTTGCATTGCTAGTCTGTGCGTCACTGCAAAATTGTTCTTACTGGCATATAAGCACGCTTTAATGTCATTCATTTAAAAAGAGAACACCACAGTTCCCTTGGTCCCATGGCTCCTTACATGTACAATCCCATTTTTCTGCTGCCCTCACAATAAGGACTTTGAATGAGCTGTTCATATTTGGGTATTTTGTTTCTCTTCTTGTGTCTCCTTACCCACTGCAGGTGGTCATCCGTCACCACTACTGCAGCAAAATTGGCCTTTTTGTATCTCCCTATATCCTGTGCTCTCATCCCTTCCTCTAAGCTCTGAAGTTATGAGACCCAGCTGACCACACTTGGAAATTCTTCTCTTTGTATCAGAATCTCTTGTATTTCTTTCCACCTTATTCTGATATGTCTCTTTCCTCTGCTTGCTTTTCTACATGCTAGAGTGCTTACTCCTGGACTCCCTCTTCCTAGGTTGATTTCCTTCAGTGTTTTTTTAATACCAGCTCTGCTGATCACATCCATATTATGTCTCTAGTCCCTGTGCCTTCCTGACTTCTAGGCTTAAGTAAGTGCTTTCTTAAAATTTTCATTTGGATGACCGAAGAAATTGCAAACTTTTCTGCTGTTAAACATACTTCTTCCAAAGTCTGCCTCTTTTCAGGAAATGGTA
This sequence comes from Lepus europaeus, assembly GCF_033115175.1. Lineage (NCBI taxonomy): Eukaryota > Metazoa > Chordata > Mammalia > Lagomorpha > Leporidae > Lepus > Lepus europaeus. The sequence goes on from NC_084838.1 coordinate 101,495,355, forward strand.
CTAGTTAATATCAGTTACTCGGATCAGAAACCTCAAATAGGCCAGCGCCATGGCTTAACAGGCTAATTCTCTGCCTTGTGGCGCTGGCACACCAGGTTCTAGTCCCAGTTGGGACGCCAGATTCTATCCCAGTTGCCCCTCTTCCAGGCCAGCTCTCTGCTATGGCCCGGGAAGGCAGTGGAGGATGGCCCAAGTGCTTGGGTCCCACACCGGCATGGGAGACCAGGAGAAGCACCTGGCTCCTGCCATCGGATCAGCGAGAAGCGCCGGCCACAGCAGCCATTGGAGGGTGAACCAACAGCAAAAAGGAAGACCTTTTTCTCTGTCTCTCTCTCTCTCACTATCCACTCTGCCTGTCAAGAAAAAAAAAAAGAAACCTCAAAGAGATGCTTGATATTGTGTATTTTACCTCATATCCATATTCATCTCTTAAATGTATGGATTTCAGCGACTTCTTTTTCCCACTGTTATAATCCAAATCCAAATCACCATCAATTCCTGCTTGAACTTTTGGATAGAGTCTGGTATCTGATATCCCCTAGTGCTGTTTTTTGTTCTGAAATCCACAAAGTTTCAAGAGTGATCTTTTTATGCCAAATGACTCCTTTGTTCTCAGTCCTCCAGTAGCTTAGATTAAGTTCTTGTTACTGTGGCTTATCTTTGTTACATAGACCCAGGTTTTTCTAGATTTTTCTTGGGGAACTTACCATTTCACAGGTGGGACTTCCAGGTATGTTTTCTCTGCTCGATGTTGGGCTACTTATATTTTATTTAAAAAAATGGAAGATTTTACATTGTGGGGGAAAAACATAGATGTTTGCTCTTAAAAATTAAGAGACCTTGGGGCTGTCACAGTGGCTGACTTGGTTAATCCTCCACCTGCAATGCTGGCATCCCATATAGGCGCTGGATTCTAGTCCCGGTTGCTCCTCTTCAAGTCCAGCTCTCTGCTGTGGCCTGGGAAGGCAGTGGAGGATGGCCCAAGTGCTTGGACACCTGCACCCGCGTGGGAGACCAGGAGGAGGCACCTCTCTCCTGGCCTTGTATCAGCGTGTTGCTGGCTGTAGTGGCCATTTGTGGGGGGATGAACCAATAGAGTGAAGACCGTCCTTTCTCTCTCTCTCTCTCTCTCTCTCTCTCTCTCTCTCTTTCACTAACTCTGTCAAATAAATAAAATAAAATTAATTACAAAATTAAGAGACCTGAACACACTGGCCCTGTGATCATTTATGGCTGCATATAGGCTGCTGTTGATGCAGGCAGGGGCTTAACCTGCTACACCAAAGTGCCAGCCCCAAACTATGCTGTTTTACAATGAATTTGAAACTGTTGGAGAAGTTTCTGTTAATGGCATTCTCAAGTATTAAAAAAAAATTTAAAGATTTATTTATTCAATTGAGTTAGAGTGAGAAAGGAGAGGGGTTGGGAGAGCACGCTAGAGTGAGCAAACTTCCATCAGCTGGTTCACTTCCCAAATGGCTAGAATGGGCATTGCTGGGCTAGGCCGAAGCCAGGAGCCAGGAGCTTCATCCAGGTCTCCCACGAGGGTGCAGAGGCCTAAGCACTTGGGCCATCTTCTACTGCTTTCCTAGGTGCATCAGCAGATTGGCAATGGAGCAGCCAGGACAAAAACCAGCCCCCCTATAGGATGCTGGTGCTGCAGACAGCAGCTTAACCTGCTGCACCATAGTGCTGGCCTCAAGTAGTGAAAATTGAGCACTCTAAATTCTTTCAGGTTTCTGCCAGTGTTATTCATAGAATTAGGTAATTAAAGGCAGCGTGCTGCACTTCTGGATGAGGAGAATACAGCTCACAGGAGTTAAGTAACCTTTCTTGCGTCATGTTCATGGGTGTGTCCTTTTTAAGTGGCAGCTCCAGGGCTGGAATGCACATCTTCCACCAGATCTTCCTTTGCTACTGCCCTGAAATTCTGTGAAATAAAATATTCAGCTGTAACTCTTACATTAACTAGATGCCTTCACATTTTAGTGTAAGACAGGTCAGTATTGATGTAACTTTGTTTTTATGATGCAATTTTGTAAAAATTACTGATTTTTTTTCTAACAGGGTTAGTTTCAATAACATCAGGGATTTCAATTAATAAATCATTTTAAAAGAAAATAATAGTACTGTAGGCCGTATGCTTTTGCTGTTTCAGTATCTGATTTTTTTGCTTGATATCTATAGTTTATATCAAAACTTATTTATAGTTTATATCAAAACCAACTTTATGTAGCGTTAATAGAAGAAAGATATAGGACGTGTCTTTTTTTTCCCTTAAATATTTTTGCTAAAAGTACATTCTTATGTATACTTAGAAAATTAGTGCTTTACGTTGTATATTTGTAATCTAACAGTCTTCCAAGTTTGTGTTTGTTTTAATTGACCTTTTTTAAAATTTTAGAGTACTTGAAATCGACAAGGAGAAGAAAGAGATCCAGAAGCTGAACTAGAAGTAATTGAACTTATTTTCTGGTAGATAATATCAGAGAAGTCTACCTGTTAATGCTGTAGTTTTATGAACTGCGTTATAATTTATGGAAGCCCTTTTTAAGGTATTTCTTTAAAAATTGGACATTGCAAGGGATTTTATTTCCCTTGTATTTGTTTTGATAGAATGATAATACAACTGTTTCAAATACATGATTTCAGAACTCTTCAGTATTCCTGTGAGGTAGGAAGAAAAATATCTTTCACAGGTGATGGCAAACAGGAACTTCACAGTATCAAAAGCTGGTGATTTTGTCAAGATCCTAAATATTCTGACGGTGCCTGAAGCACTTTTTATTCATTCCTTCTTAAAATGCCACTTAAAGCAGTTTACGCGATAGTGTAGCTTTTGACCTAAGGGATTAAATCGGTCCTATGAATATAGAACTTTTTCTTTATGTTACATTTCAAAAGAACAGGCTTTTTAAAAATTTTATTTATTGTGTTTACTACAGTGCCTTTTCCAGCCTTTTGAAAAATCTCTAAGAAGATGTGTGTTTATGTAGTAAGTTATTAACAAGCTTCAGGACTTAAAGTAATATATTTTAAGATGATATTCCTGGGATGGGCTTTGCCTGTTTTAACGTCAATTCCTTTCTTTCTTTCTTTCTTTTTTTTTTTTTTTACCACCAACAGTGTTTAGCAGTATTCAGCAGAGTGAAATTTACTCGAGTCTTACTGACAGTACTTATAGCCTTTACTAAGAAAGAGGTAAGGCTGTTTCCATAACTTGTCTTTCTATTCTAGTGATGTTTGGATGGGATGCCGTATTGAAGCACTCCTGAAACTTTTCTGTTGATGTGTCCCTGATCTCAAATACGACCATGGGTATATTTACACCAGAGCAACGCAGGTGGTTTTCTGAAGAAGTCACGTGAATGTTACATTTTCCACCATAATGCACTCATGACTGTTAGTGATCTCAAAACTGTATCTTACGTTACTAGTAAACAAAACAGCAGAAGCTAAAACTGCTTGTGAGTTGTCACATTTTGTGAACTGAAAGGAGAAAGTAAAATTGGCAAATTTAGGTAGGCCTATTCTTCCTTCAATTAAATAATTAACTGTTGGATTTGCATAGAACTAAAAGCAAACCCTACATGATGTATATTTTTTTCTTTGGGGTAATTTTGCATTAAGTCACTTTCAGGCTTACTTGTGAATAGTTCATAAGTGGTGAATGGACATCCAGCCTTTGTCATCCAACTTCTGTGATTCTCTTTTTTCTTTCTTTGCCCCAACCTTGATGAAGGACAGTATAATTGTTGATAGTTTTTTTGTTTGTTTGTTTTCTAGAGACTACATCTATGAATTTTATTTTAAAAAAAAGCAAGATAAGTAAACCAGAAAAGTTTCTAATTATTATTATTTTATTTTTTTTTAGTTTTTGACACGCAGAGTGGACAGTGAGAGAGAGAGACAGAGAGAAAGGTCTTCCTTTTTGCCGTTGGTTCACCCTCCAATGGCCGCCGCGGTTGGCGTGCTGCGGCCGGCACACCGCGCTGATCCGATGGCAGGAGCCAGGTGTTTATCCTGGTCTCCCATGGGGTGCAGGGCCCAAGCACCTGGGCCATCCTCCACTGCACTCCCTGGCCACAGCAGAGAGCTGGCCTGGAAGAGGGGCAACCGGGACAGAATCCGGTGCCCCGACCGGGACTAGAACCTGGTGTGCCGGCGCCGCAAGGCGGAGGATTAGCCTATTGAGCCGCAGCACCGGCTAGTTTCTAATTATTTTTTAATGGATCTTACAAGACACAGATATGAGTTGAAAAAAAACTGATTTCTATTCTAACAGGATCTGGGACTCCTGTATTAAGTGAATAGTTTGTGAAAAGCAGTATCGTTACAGCAATCATTTAATTTCATTATTGTTTATAGGATTTTCCTATTCAATGTATATCTTTCAGTGAAAGCATATGTAAGAATGTTTTTGGTGATTTATTTGCTAGACCAGTGCTGTTGCAGAAGCTCAAAAATCGATGATTCAAGCAGCAGATCTTTTTCTGCCATTCATAATTCATTGCATCATGGCGTCCAGGCCCAGAATGATACTACGAAAGGAGGTAATGATCCATCTTGTCCTTGCTCTTTTTTCTTCTCTCTCTTCGGAAACAGTTTTTGTTCTAAAAATAGCATTGATCCAGTCTGCCTGGATCTTTGAATGTTTTACTCCAGAGACGTAAATGTACTACTGTGCTCTTTTTAAATTCCTTCTAAACTGATAACTGTACTGCAGACCTTGGCTGTCTCCTGTATCTTATTGTTTGGATTCTGCATGTGTATATGTTCTTGTGTCTATGTTGTGCTATCAGTAGTAATATTTTAATCACCTCACCCTGTTGTTGTTCTGGTCTGAGAGCATGGTCTGTATTACATGGTCTATGCTTACTTCACCAGGCAGGCCCAGGTCTTTCCTGTGGCTTCATTGCATTCACATGCCTCTGTTATAAGATTGTTTAGTGCATTGCATGGTGATTATTTACCTCTTTGCCTTTCCATGAGAATGTGAGTACTTTTTTTCATTATTTTGAAATTTTATTTCTTTACTTGGAAGATTTGCACTGCACGCATGCGCACACACACACACACAGATCTGTCATCTGCTGGTTCACTGCAAAGGCTTCCAGTAACCAGGACTTGGTGAGGCTGACACCAGGAGACGAGAACGCATTCTGGGTCTCCCTCCTGGGTGACAGGGACCCCAGGACTTGCATTACCTGTTGCCTCCTGGGTATGCATTAGCAGAAAGCTAGATCTAACAGGGAGTGGAAATGGGACTCAAACCCAGGCACTCCCATATGAGATACAGGCATTCCAAGTGCTGTCTTACCCACTGTACCAAGTGCCCACCTCAGTTTTGAGTCCTTTCAGGCTGCCATAAACTGTCATCTTACTTGTTTATCTCTATAGTGCTCGGCATGTCATTGCCACTCAGATATTGTTTATGAAACAGACTTTAAAGTAGGACTAGAGCATCTTTGTTGTAAAATTTACAACTGGTTAACCTTTTAGATAGCATATAGCAGTTTTGTTTTCCCTTTAAAACTCATTAAAATGAGACGATATTAGTGTTCATTACGATAGTGCTTCCCAGTTGTTGGTCTTGTGACCACAGAGGCAGGTTCTGACTGATTCCCATCACTTCCCTATTCTGCCCCTCCGTCTTTTCAGGAGCAGGCGTTGTGTTCCCTTTCACATGAATTTTTCCTTACTCAAACTTCAGGTAGTAGGGCAGTCCTGAAGGTAATTGGGATCAGGAAATCAATTTTACAATATTTATGTTTCTAGTAATTGTGCTGGATTTGTGTTAATTCTTTAATATTTTTCCCCAGGAGGGGCAGCATATTTATGAAATGAGTGACTGAATGGTATTCTGTAACCTTGAGACATAAAGAAGGTTCTTAGAAATAGCAGCCTATGTATTACGTGTTTACAAAGAGCAGTAAAACTTCTTCAACTCTTAAATGCTTTGAAATCTAGTGTGAGAATACCTTATGAAACCCACCGTATAATATGGATCTGTTAAGTAGTTTTTGCATTGATTCACTCAGTAAGATATCAAAGATGCAAAACAGGAATCTTGCAGATTACTGGGATATGATGTTCCACTTTGCCATATCTGACTATTGTGTGCTATTCTCTAAATCTGCCATCTAGCAAACTGAGGATATTAATTCCCGTAGTAGCTACAGCTGCATATTTCAGACCTGTGCTGAAAAGAAATTTCCTTGGCATGTTCACTATTGCTCTGATTTTTATGGTCTGCTGACAAGCAAGCTTCAGGAAACTGTTTACATAAAATTGGCTTGAATAAACTTCTTAAATGTTTATCATATCTAAAAGATGTAAATAACCCAAAAGTCTATCCAAGGGTGAATAGATAAGTAAAATGTGATCTCGCAATCAAGACCTTGAAAACATAGTAAGTAGAAGAAATCTTTTACAGAAGATCACATATTATATGATTTTCATTTATATAAAATGTCCAGAGTCAGCAGATCCACAGAGATGGAAAACACAAGTGGATGAGTGAATACTCAGGATTGAGGGGAGAATGGAGGCAGGGCAGAAGAGTGCTTTCTAGTGGGAGCAGAGTTCTTCCTTGAGGGGATGGAAATGTTCTAAGCTTGATTGTGGCACTGATTTCAGAACTGAATATTCTACTTTTTTAAGATTATTTTATTTATTTGGAAGACAAAGTTACAAAGAGAGGTAGAGACAGAGAGGTCTTCCATCTGCTGGTTCACTCCCCAGTGGCCACAAAGGCCACAGCTGCGCTGATCTGAAGGCAGGAGCTACCTCCAGGTTTCCCATGCGGGTGCAGGGACCCAGGGACTTGGACCATCTTCCACTGCTATCCCAGGCCACAGCAGAGAGCTTCATGGGAGGAGGAGCAGCCGGGACTATAATCAGCACCCATATGGGATGCTGGCGCTTCCAGCCAGGGCTTTAACCTGCTGCGCCACAGCGCCAGCCCCACAACTGAATATTCTAAAAACTGGAACACCTTCAATAGGTGAATTTATATGGTGTGTTAATTATATCTCAGAAGAGTTAGAAGTAAGAAATCACTATAGTATCGTTTTCATGATTTGAGAGAAAAGTGACTTCTATTGAATTTGATATGCAAGCCATCATTTAATTGTAAAGAATGATAATTTCAGACATTTGAGGTGTAAGAAAACTTATCTCCTAAAGGTTTTGGATGGTGTTCTTCTTTTAAATAGGGGAGTAAATCAAGAAAGAGGGGAGCATGAGTTTTAGGGAATATGAAAATCCAACAAGGAAACCTGACAGCTTAGCATCATGTATGGAGGACAAGTCCAGATTGGAGGTCAGAGGCTCTGAGAGAGTTGTTCCACACAAGATTCAAGACCAGCCATCACCAGTGAAATCCATACCAGAGCCATTCTGTTTGATGTATTGTGAAGAGGTTTAGAGAAGTGGCAAACAGTGCTAAGAAACAAGGGAAACACAAAGTAAGACAGTTACTTCAAAATGTATAGGAAAATAAGTGACTTCCATCATTGCACAAGTTATATGTGCCGAGCCAGGAATATCATTTACTTAATCAAAATGGTGCAAATCTGGACTGAAAGTTGTGATCTAACTGTGTAGGAGGTGCAGGAGCAGAAGTATAGCATGCAGATAATTTATACACTTACAGTACTACTTGTTTTGTCAGTTTTACACCTTACCTGTGAGATGGAAGTCAGAGATAAGGTGTAAAACTAATAAGATAGGGGGTCATACTCTAATTTTGTTACTTGGCAATATATTTGCAAATATGGAAAGAAATAGCTAAGTGGGAGTGTGAGAGATTGCTTCAGGGAAGAAAGAAATCATGGGCTTGGGCAGGTTGGGTAAGTAGATTATTGGCTTTAATAAAAATATCATTTAGGGGCCGGTGCCGTGGCTCACTTGCTTAATCCTCTGCCTGCTGTGCCGGCATCCCATATGGGTGTCAGGTTCTAGTCCCGGTTGCTCCTCTTCCAGTCCAGCTCTCTGCTGTGGCTAGGAAGGCAGTGGAAGATGGCCCAAATGCTTGGGCCCCTGCACCCGCATGGGAGACCAGGAAGAAGCACCCGGTTCCTGGCTTCAGATTGGCACATCGCCAGCCGTACCAGCCACTTGGGGAGTGAACCAACATAAAGAAGACCTTTCTCTCTGTCTCCCTCTCTGTCTATAACTCTACCAACAAATAAATAAATAAATAAATAAATAAATAAAGAGAAAGTTTCCTCCTCTCGAAAAAAAATAGCATTTAACTATTTGGTTCTGTAACTGCATTCATTTATGACAGAATAGAATAAATTTAAAATTTAGTGTGTGTTAGGAAATAAATGGAGGACATTTCGCCTCGCTGGTAAAGTTGAAGTGCCTCTGTTTGACACCTGGCTCCAGCTCCTGAGTCCACCTTCTTGCTAATACAGACCCCAGGGGCCAGCAGTGATGGCTCAGGTGATTGGGTTTCTGAGACCTGGATTGAGTTCTCAGTCCTGACTTTGGCCAGGCTCATCCCTGGCTATTCAAGCATTTAAGGGATGAACCAGTAGATGAGAGCTCTCTCTCTCTTATTTCTGAACTAGATATATAAAAACAGATACATCACCTGTAATATGGCCCTTTAACCTCCTGAGACTGTTGTTGGCATTGATGCAGAAGCTATGTAGCTTCAACCACGTTGACTTGATTTGCCCACCTTGACAGTATATTGTATAAGAGGTGGGGCTGATATTTTAAAAAATGTATTATAAAGATTTGAGAGACAGAGTGAGCTCCCATCTGCTGATTCACTCCTCAAAATATCCACCATAGGCATGGCTAGGCCAGAAGCCAGGAATACAGTTTAGATCTTCCACATGATGGCAGGAGCCCAGACACATGAGCCATCACTACTGCTCCTCAGGGTCTGCATTTTAGGGAATTGTGGTTAGGAGCTGGGAATCCGATCCTACACAGATGTGGGCTGCAGCCATCTTCACCACTAGGCGGAATGCCCCCTCTCTGGCATTTTAAAATCAAACCCCCATTAGAAAGGACTAGGTTATGATGTGCTCATTCTGAGAACTTGAGATTTTCTCTTTTAATTGAATTTTTCTTGTTTAAAAATGCCCGTATATACCTGTACACGTACGTATGTGTGTGCTCCAGAAGGCTCTGGTTTGAAGATGGTGCAGTGGAGCTGCCTCAGATGCTTCTCTAGACCTAACTGAAAACTGTGAGAAATAGGAGAGATAAGTGAACGTTAAGAGTAAATCCTAGATTTTCTTGGCATAAACATAAGTAGATTTGCAAAAGGCCAGTGTTCCTCAAAGCAATTGGTGTAAGCTGCAGGACAAAATCAGGGATTCTTTTGAAAGATTCACAAGTGTTGGATACCTGAGCTGACTGTGAGAACTGTGTGATGAATAACCTAGAGAGACAAAAGAAATGAGGCTACCAGAAGACATGCAAGTGTGCTTTGTTTCTGTCGCAAGACTGAGGAGGGACTTTGGATATTAGCACTCAGTAACTGGTAATTCTTCTCTGTACTGGATGGTAACCTCTGTGTGCTTGCACAGACACCTCACATGGAGCTTAGTAGCAAGCTGGTGAGGCTCCCTGCTGGTCTGGAGTACTGTTCTTTTTTTAAGATTTATTTATTTACTTGAAAGTCAGAGTTACACACACACACACACACACAGAGAGAGAGAGAGAGAGAGAGAGAGAGGTCTTCCATCTGCTGGTTCAGTTCCCAGTTGGCCACAGTGGCTGGAGTTGCGCCGATCCAATCTGGAGCCAGGAGCCAGGAGCTTCTTCTGGGTCTCCCACGTGAGTGCAGGTGCCCAAGGATTTGGGCCATCTTCTACTGCTTTCCCAGGCCATGGCACAGAGCTGGATCAGAAGTGAAGCAGCTGGGTCTCGACCAGTGCCCATATGGGATGCTGGCACTGCAGGCTGTAGCTCAACCTGCTAAACCACAGTGCTGACCTGACAACTTATTTTTTTTAAGATTTATTTATTTATTTATTTATTTATTTATTTATTTATTTGAAAGGCAGAGTTACAGAGGCAGAAAGAAAGGTAAGGGTGTCTTCCATCTGCTGGTTCACCCCCAGATGGCTGCAGCACCTGGAGCTGGGCCAATCTGAAGGCAGGAGCCAGGAGCTTCTTCCAGGTCTCCCACTCAGGTGCAGGAGCCCAAGGACTTGGGCCATCTTCCACTGATTTCCAAGGCCATAGCAGAGAGCTGAATCAGAAGTGAGGCAGCCAGGACTGGAACTGGTACCCATATGGGATGCCAGCACTGCAGGTAGCGGCTTTACCCACTATGTCACAGTGCCAGCTCCCTGACAAATTATTTTTAAGCTAAGAACTCAGAATATTCTTTTTTCCATGCCTTTTTTCTGGTGGAAGAAGACTAAGATTAAGAAAAGAATCCAGCCTATTGAGACATAAATGAAAGAGCTGTGGCAAGCATTGGTGTGATTTCTGTGTTGAACTATGGTTACCCTGTAGTGGAAGTTGACTTTATTATGTATAATGTCACATAAGTGTCATGAACCTTGATATTGTAAAGTGAGAATACAACAAAAAGTAAGCAAGAGAGGGACTGATTTTTATATAAATATATATACATATATTTAAGAATTTATTTATTTGAGAGAGAGATTTACAGACAGAGGGAGAGACAGAGAGAAAGGCCTTTTGTCTGTTGGTTCACTCCCCAGTGGCCACAACAGCTAGAGCTGCGCTGATCTGAAGCCAGGAGCCAGGAGCTTCCTTCGGGTCTCCCACGTGGTGCAGGGGCCCAAGGACTTGGGCCACCTTCTGCTTTCCCATGTCACACAGCAGAGAGCTGGATTGGAAGAGGAGCAGCCAGGACTAGAACTGGCGCCTGTATGGAATGTCAGCACTGCAGGTGGAGGATTAACCTACTGTGCCATGGCACCGAACCCTAGAGAGACTGATTTTGTCACAGGGTTTCAAAGGTACTGGTTAGAGAGGGTAAATCTATTATAGAGAGACAGGTATATTTCAACATAATGGAGGTAACAGATAGTGATAGAGGCACAGTGATTCAAATTTGGGAGTTGGAAGGATATGGAGGGAGTTTTTTTTTAACATTGTCATTGTTTATCATGGGTAAGAAGGTTAGTAGGTACTTGTGTAAAAAATGTAACTGTAGAGATACTAGTAAAATATCTATACAGTTAACAAAAGAGTACTTCTCAGGAAGAAAATTTAGCTAAGAAAATTGTTTTAGTGCAGGAGGAAATCAAAAGCATCACATTATTTTCTGTTAAGTGGCCACAATACTAAGTTCTGATTCTTTCTCTTCTTTCTTTTCTCTATTCTTGAAAAAGATAACTCCTCTCGTTTTGAGATGCGCTGAGTAAGGTGCACATCTGCACTAGAATAGGCTATTGGGGCCTTACGCTGGGTTAGGACAGGGGCCGCCTGGTAGGTGGGGTATCCTGACATAGCTGTTGTAGACACCTGGGTCAGAAGGGTATGCCTGTAACAGGACATGCCCTAGCCGTGGCCATGCGAGCCTGTGTGGGGCAAGGACTTGCCCACGTGGGAATGAGGCACACGTCTGCAAAGAGGGGGTCTGGAACACGGTTTTGAGGCAAGTATCTTGAGGAGGGCATCACCAGCAGTAGGCAGCCTGGCTGGATTTACACCCACAGGAGATGAGAAGGATGCAGCTGGGCTTTCGGTGCCTGAACCTACACAGGATTGGGGATCGCCATAGAGGAGCAGTGTGGTGCTGGGCGGAGACTGAAGTAGGGTGGGAAGGGTGTGCCTGGGAGGGCAGCCTATGCAAGTTTTTGGAGTCAAAAATCAGAGGGGGGCTGGCACTCTGGCACAGCGCGTTAACACCCTGGTATGAAGTGTCAGAATCCCATATGGGTCCTGGTTCAAGACCTGGCTGCTCCACTTCCAATCCAGCTCTCTGCTATGGCCTGGGAAAGCAGTGGGAGATGGCCCAAGTCCTCAGATTCCTGCACCCACGTGGGAGACTTGGAGGAGGCTCCTGGCTTCAGATCTGCACAGCTCTGGCCATTGCGGCCAATTGGAGAGTGAACCATTGGATGGAAGACTTCTCTCTCTCTGTCTCTCCTCTGTGTAACTCTGACTTTCAAATAAATAGAAAAACAAAAGTAAGTGAGAGCTGCAAAAATATGTAACATTTAAAAAAAAAAAAAACAGAGGAAAGGAGCCCTGGCAGGATTAGGAAGCTGTGCGTGTGTGTGTGTGTGTGTGTCTGTCTCGGCGTGGGTTGCTGGAACCTGAGTAAACTGTATGGAGGAGGGGCTGTGCAGTGTTGGAGAGCAGGCTTAATAAGGAGGACATCTGATGTCTACATGGGAGTGGCCTGGTGCAGGGCTTCAGAGTGTAAGCATGGTGAAGAGCATGGCCCTGAGGCAGAGGGGGAAGCCCAGTTGTAGGTGTCGCATCACAAGTGAGGCTCTGTGCAGGAGGGTAGGCTGGCACAGAATATCAGAATGTAAGGAGGAAAAGGAGGGTGTCTGCTATGGTTGGGTTGTATTTTGTCTTCCAGAGTTCACATGGTGTCTTGGTCCCTGGTATGTAGGTGATGAGAGGGTAGAACCTTTAAGAGGTGGGGCCTAGTGGGAGGTAGTTAGCTCATGGGGCACCACCTTGCAAAACAGGTTAATGCTGATCTCACAGAGAGTTCTCATGTGGGTGAGTTATTGTAAAGCAAGGCCAGTCCATGCAGATAGTTCCTTTCTGCTTCTCCACTGGGTTGTTTTGCAGCCAAGGGGCACTTCCCAGGACACTGGCTGCATGCTGATTGGATCCTGCAGCCACCAGAACCATGAGCCAGATACCCCTCTGTATAAGTTACACCCATGTAAGTACTCTGTAATTTGTTACAACAACACAGTGGAGCCTGAGACAGTGTTTGAATGGGAAGGAGGCTCCATGTCAGAACTTACAGACTAAGTAGGGTGAAGAAAGGCAAAAAAGTGGCTGCTTCGGGATTTCAGAACTTAGGTGGGGTGGGAGAGCATCCGTGGAGTTCTGATGGCCAGTCATGGTAGTGATAGGAAATTTAGTGAGCGGAATCATGGCCACAAAGAATTCTTGGGACCTATAAATGCTATTGTCAGCTACTGGGATGCTGACAATGCAGGTAGTGGCTTTACCTGCTATGCCACAGTGCCAGCCCCTCCTGTGTTGGTTTGGAGTTCCTTTTCTTGGTGATAGAAAACCCTGTCTGCCATCAACATAAGGAGGAGCTGTGCTTTTAGGTCATTACATTTGCTTATCTCCTTGAGAAAAATATGTACTAGAGACCTGTATTAATTGTAAAGTCTGTTGGAGGACTCTGTGTATGTGTAATAGCATTTGTGATTTAACATTCAGAGAAACATTGACGCGCTTACTGTTTTTTCTTTTTAGATCATCCAATTATGATGGGTTCTGAGCCCCTTGTTAACCAGAGGTTACTACTGCCCACCTTCCCTCGATATGCAAAAATAATTAAAAGGGAAGAAATGGCCAACTGTTTTGCAAGAATAATAGATAGAATAAAAACTGTCTGTGAACTTGTGAATTTAACAAACTTACATTGTATCTTGGTAAGTAGAAGGCTTTTCTAGAGTGTAACTTTGTTTTAGTAACAGAGAGTTCATCATGTTTTAAGAAACTGGGGGCCGGCACCGCGGCTCACTTGGCTAATCCTCTGCCTGCAGCACCAGCACCCCAGGTTCTAGTCCTGCACAGGGCACCGGATTCTGTCCCAGTTGCTCCTCTTCCAGTCCAGCTCTCTGCAGTGGCCTGGGAAGGCAGTGGAGGATGGCCCAAGTGCTAGGGCCCTGCACCCCATGGGAGACCAGGAGGAAGCACCTGGCTCCTGGCTTTGGATTGGCGCAGCACGCCAGCCATAGTGGCCATTTGGGGAGTAATGCTTCTTACCTGTTTTCTGTGAGAGCTGGAGGATTAAGTGTGTTGCCGTTGAGTTCTCCACAATGTTGCAGTGGGTTCGTTTCTGAGAAGAGCAGCGTGGTGGGGGCAAGAGGCGCGGAGTCAACACACAGACCCCGGGAGTCCGGTGAGAGCAGGCTTGAGGCGAGCAGCCTGCAGACTCGTTTATTACAGTTGGTACAACAGCTTATATAGCCAAGACCAGCCAATCTGGTCAAGGGGCGGTCCATACCCCAACCAATCACAGCCTGTTGCCAGGCAGTTTCCACAGCCATCCAATCACAGCCAGTCGCCAGGCAGTTTCAAATCCATCCAATCACAGCCTGTCGCCAGGCAGTTTCAAATCCATCCAATCACAGCCTGTCGCCAGGCAGTTTCCAGAGCCATCCAATCACAGCCTGTCGCCAGGCAGTTTCAAAGCCATTCCTGACTAACTGACGCTCGCTTGCCAGTGGCCACCTTGGCATGGCCTTCTCATTCCACTACATTTCCCCCTTTTCGTTTATTTTTGAGCAACGGGAGGCATGATTCTTGGCCATACCATTGTTGACCCCGTTTCCATGTGGTCTCCGTACGCAGCTGTGCCTGTCTTAGGTTGTCCCCCAGGGGATCTTACCCGTCATTGACTAACCAGCGCTCAAATCGAGAGACCACAGGATTGCTTGCTCAGATAGGGGTAGGAATGAGGAATAATGGTTATCAGGAATGGCATGACCGCACACAGGCTGTGGGCCATTGGAGTGGCTGACCAGAGCTAGTGGGGTACACAATGGTAACAGATGTGGCTTTGGGCAGTTTCTCAGGGTAGGATGATAGGGCAGGTGCATCTGCTAACAAGGCGGAGTCTCGGTCTTGTTCAGCTGGTTCTGGTTGGCTGTCAGTTGCAGGCTTGATGTTTCTGGCTGGTACCCAAATGGGCTGTTCTGCATTCTCTGGAAAGACACAAGCATATCCTCGACCCTTGGTTAATAGAAGCCTTTTTACAGGTGTTGGAATCCAGGGCCTGAATTTTGCATATACTTCAACATTAGCAGCAAACATGCTGATGGCATGGGATCTAGCGGCTGCCCTGAGATATTGGGGTGCCCGAGGACTGCCACAAATGTGGGGATCCTCACTGGGTGCGGATGGGATGACCTCGCATGAATTATTGTGTAGAGGTCCTCTTAGTTCATCCCACGGGTATGTGGGGGGTGGCTGACTAGGCATTGCTACCTTGTTTGCTACCTTGTTTTTTTCACTGTCGGAGTTCTCTCTCCCTAAGTCATTAACCATTTTCTGTGAGACAGGGACCTGGAGTGTCAGGCTCCTATCACTCACAGATTCACTATCTTTGATAATCTGCACAGGATTCTGAGAGGGGGGTATCTTTCCCATGTCTGAGCGCTTAAGAGCGGCACGGTATGCCAACTCTAGCCAGAGGAAAGACATGTATAGCACTGCTACCGTAACAAAGCAAATTCCTAGCACCTCAACTGTGGATGGCATTTTGTAGGAGGTTTCCCTATGCTAGACAAACAGACAGTGGTGTATCAGATCGTATGTATGTCTTGTGCTTAGTGGGGGACTTCCTTGATTCGTTAGGTCAAGGCCGTATGCCCACATGGTGTCTCCGGAGTGTCACCTCTCTCGAGTGAGGGAAGATGACTTGGTTCCGAATTCTGGGATGATCAGTCCCTTATGTGAATTCGCCGGGCGAACCGAAAGTAAAAGGAGGAGCCGAGAAGCGACGTACGCTTCAGGGCGGTGTGTGCTAA
Source organism: Lepus europaeus (assembly GCF_033115175.1). NCBI lineage: Eukaryota > Metazoa > Chordata > Mammalia > Lagomorpha > Leporidae > Lepus > Lepus europaeus. The sequence continues at coordinate 101,511,044 of NC_084838.1, forward strand.
CCTGGGGTCACTTAGACCGAGGACAAGGACAAGGAAAGGGGCGCAGGAGGGGGTTCTGTGCTCACCCTCACAGAACCGAACAGCACACCAAACACCGAGGGGCCTACTTGCCGAAATCCAGGGGGGACCTCGCCGAGTCCGACACACTGTCTCTTTCTCAGTCACGTTGGCACGCCAGATGTAGCCGTTGAATTCTCTACAATGTAGCAGTGGGTTCGTTTCTGAGAAGAGCAGTGTGGTGGGGGCAAGAGGCGCGGAGTCAACACACAGACCCCGGGAGTCCGGTGAGAGCAGGCTTGAGGCGAGCAGCCTGCAGACTCGTTTATTACAGTTGGTACAACAGCTTATATAGCCAAGACCAGCCAATCTGGTCAAGGGGCAGTCATGCCCCAACCAATCACAGCCTGTTGCCAGGCAGTTTCCACAGCCATCCAATCACAGCCAGTCGCCAGGCAGTTTCAAATCCATCCAATCACAGCCTGTCGCCAGGCAGTTTCAAAGCCATTCCTGACTAACTGACGCTCGCTTGCCAGTGGCCACCTTGGCATGGCCTTCTCATTCCACTACATAAGTGGACTGCATACATACTCATTTAAAAATGGTTTGCACCAAATTTTTGATTTTTCTATGAACTTTTTGAAGTACCCTCGTACACACATCCTATCTAATCTTCATAAGGATTTTATCTTATCCATTTTGGAAGCTAAGCAGCCAAAGTTTAGCAAAGTCAGATGATTAATCCAAGTTTTAAGAGTGGTGTTCGATCCCTAGATTTGGTCTTCAGAACCTTTTATGTGTATGCTTACGTACATGCATACACACAGAGAATGGAGCTTTAAAAATGCGAAATTTGTATTTCTCTAATTCTGTTTCTGAATTAATTCTTTGAAACCCTTATACACATACATGTTTACCTATATGTATGTGTATTTTTTATAATTAAATGGTGTCATGTTTAGTAACCTGTTTTTTAAACCGCTGATCTCTATATCATGGACTTTTTATGTTATATATACATGTTTCTACATTATCTTAGTGGTTTTATATGGTCTGCCATTCTTGGCCTGTATTTTCAGTTCATTCATAGTAAATTACATTTCAGTCAGTATCATAAACATAAAGGTAAATCTTTACATCATGTACTTCCCTCCACCTTAAGATAAATTCCTATAAAATGTATGCTTGTTTTTAAGCTACTGCATTTTGAATTGATCGTCTTCTGTGGGTTGCAGTGTAGGAAAATCAGGTTTGTTTGGGGAATATTATCATGTTTAGGGATGGAACTTTTTGATTGATAAATCATCAGTCATCTTAGGGAACAAGCATACCAACAGGTGTTACTGACTGTGCAGATAGGCATTGATTGTTATCTTGCAAGCTTAGATAATATAATTCCTAAGGCTATGTCATTCTCTCTGAAGGGTTCCTTTTTGGTTTCAGGTTGCCACCGTACCTGTATTTCTTGAGATCACAAAATACCTAGTTTATATAGCTAGTATTGAGCAGCAGTCTTTGAGAGATAGTTGATGATTAATAAGGATTTGTGCTTTAGTTTTTGTTTTTTTTTTTTTTTTAAATGCCTTATCTGTGTTTCCATTAATTCTTTGTCATTAAAGTCCAACTTGAATCACCTTTCTTTGGGGGAAACTTTCACTAGTTATGCCTTTATTACCTACTGTTGTGTTTACTTTCTTTTATAGAAGTTTGCCCTTAATCTATAATAATAATCTTAGAATCCTGAAGGTAGGAAAGGTCATAGAAACATAGGCCAGTTCATTTTGTAGTCCTTTTACGGCTGAATACACCAAGAGTTTTAACCAAACTGGATCACTCTAGTGGCATATCTAGAATTAGAGTAGAGATTTTCTTATTTTCCCTGTTGCATTTACTTTTGCTGATCTTAACTGTTGGGTGGAAATATGTATAATTTGCATTCAAAGACTTATATACTCCAGGGTATGTTCTTAGTGTATTTTGTTGTTTGACCAGTTCTATTCTTCTGTTCTTAATAAAAAGTGGACTTTCTTTTTTTAAATAAAAGGAGGGACAGATCTGATTTGGGTCTTTGTGGGCTCCTGATAGCTCTGTCACTGTGTCAGTTATTTTCATCAAGCACTCTGAGGAGACAGTGGCCCATTCACAGGTACTTTAGGGACTTCACATTGGGTCTAACCATGGTTGTTATCAAGGGAAAAGGGAACAAGATAGAGCTGTCAGATCTTTCCCACCCATTGCCAGTGAAGTATTTCTGTCTTCCTGGCTTTCCTCATCCTCTGTTTGGCCTTCTGCAAAACACAGAGCATATCTGAAGCTGTTAGTATTAACAAGTCCTTCTGCATGAAAGTTTTCTTGGGGTTGATGTCTTGAATCCATTTTGCTTGCCTGTGTAGAGTAGATTCTCATTTTTTTTAAATGAATTACTGAACTTCTTTGTGATTAGTCTTCTTTTTACCTGTTCTGTAATAACTTCTTAGCTATTTGGGTCTTTATAGTTCTTGACTATTGACTCCTTGTTGCTTTTCTGACTTTGGTCTGTTTTCATAGTTGGTCCTGCTGCTTTGTGATCCACTGGTTTCCTAGTTCAACCTTCAGTAAAGCTCTTGATCTTAAGGTCACTGAGTGCTGTTTTGAGTATACTTTTTTTTGAAGTTATTTGTTTATTTGAAAGGCAGAGTGACAGGGAGAGAGAACTTCAATATGCTAGTTCTCTGCCCAGATGCCAGCAACAGCTGGGACTGGGCTAAGGCTGAAGTTAGGAGCCAGGAACTCCATCTGGGTCTCCCTCTAGGTGGCAGGAATCCACATATTTGGACCATCATCTGCTGCTCCCAGGCACATTAACAGAAGCTGGCTCAGAAAAGTGAAGTGCCAGGACCAGAACCGGGCACCCCAGGAAAGGATGTAGGCATCCCAAGTGGCAGCTTATCCTACTGCACTACAGTGTTCCCCTTTTGGGTTTACTTTTGACAAGTGTCGCATATACAAGCTTCCATGGATATCAGTGGTCACATTTTGGATTTTTTATGTACAATAATTGGAACAGATTAATACTTTACATCTGGATTGTATCTAAAAGGGTATAATGGAAATTGTTTGAAGATTTACTGAGGAAGCGTGAAATGACGTATGAACTTGTTTGGGAATAGTGTTAACAAATTGTGACAGGGTCCATGTTTCTGTCTTATCCCTTCGAGTTGGAGAGATGAAGCAACAAGATTTTAGAAAAGGAGAAGATCGGTGTGAATTGGAATAAGAAAGTATAATGTAAGAGTTGGAATTTGATCTGAGTTTTGAGGAATGAGTAGGGTTTTTCATAATGAAAAAGTAGGAGAAATAGTTTCTGGAAGTATGAGGAAAATGGCCACAGAGTGTAAGGCCAGTAAGGAGAGTGTTGTGATTCGAGTCATGGCTGCATGTTGAGTTAGGAGTTGAAAAGTTGGAGGAGATGTAATTAAGGTGGGGCAAAATTGCAAAATCCAGATGTTCTTTAATCACTAGATTGTGGAGCTGTTGTGTGTTTTTGAGCAGGAAAGTGAAATGATGTGAGTGAAAGTCATTCTTGGGCTAGTAGGCTAATACAGCGATGCAGGTGGAAGGTGCCAAGAGCCTCCAGCCAGCAGCTTGCCTGCTGGGTAGTGAGTGGTCAGTATAAGATGGAGTAATTACTCTTACACATACATATTTTATTATAGCAGATGAGACTTTAGCACTTTATATATATTACTTGATACTTAGGCTTTACTTTCCTTCACAGTTACATCTATAGTTTTATAGATGTACATTAAATGTGGTATGAATTCACCTTCCATCCATCATTCTACCTTCCATTCTTTTATTGCCCTGATAGGGAAAGTGACTGCTGGATGGCGTCCCCACAGAAGGTGCTAGGGAGCCAGGCCTGACTTGCTGGCCCTGTCTGTGAAGAGGGCAGAGGAAGAGATCCCTCTGCAGCCCTGGAAGACTTAGGGCACTGGAATTGCTGGCAGCATTGGGAGGAGTGTGTCAGGACTTAAGTAAGAGTAGAGGGAAATAGTAAAGTGAAAAGGAGACTAAGAGATCAGATAACATTTAATGTTGTTAAAGGGAGATATTCATTCTCCTGCACTTTTTTTTAAAGACTTATTTATTTATTTATTTGAAATTCAGAGTTAGAAGGAGAAGCAGTGAGAGAGGTCTTCCATCGCTGGTTCACTCCCCAGATGGCCGCATCAGCCAGAGGTAGACCGATCTGAAGCCAGGAGCCAGGAGCTTCTTCCAGGTCTTCCACTCAGATGCAGGGGCCCAAGGAGTTGGACCATCTTCTACTGCTTTCCCAGGCCATAGCAGAGAGCTGGATTGGAAGTGGTGCAGCCGGGACTAGAACCAGTGTCCATATGGGATGCTGGCACTGCAGGTGGCGGCCTTACCCACTACACCACAGCGCCAGCCCCTCAAAACCTTAAGATGTATAGTATTGGGTGCAGCAACTCCTCTTCTAGAGATTCAACATAATAGAATCTGAGAGATGTGCAGATATGCAGTAAACATGTGTTGCTTTCATGTTTGAGGATCTTGAGGAGCTAGAAACAGTTTAAATGCTTAGTGATTTATGTGAGCCATTCAATGGACTGTGGACTATATATTGTAGGGTCATTAAGGCATGTTACAGAAAATTGCTGACATTGGGAAGTGTTACAAATGGCAAATTATAGGTGGTTAAGAACACACATATACGCTGTATAGCCATTCTCACATATACAAAGGGAAACAGAGATGGAGACAGATTACACTTTAAAAGAAGGTTGGAATGACAAATACCAAAGTGTTCACTCTGTTTGTTTCTAGGATGGTTGATTAATGAATGATAGTTTGTATTTTTCTCCATTTTCAAAGTTTTGGGATTTTTGCTTACAAAAAACCATAATAGCCAGGTGGAAGCCAGTGAAATTTGTAAAGAGAAATGTGTAGATTAGGATCCCAGAACTTCTATTTTTGACCGCTGTGGAGAGACAGACGTAGTAAATAGATGGTCTTCATAGGATGTATGCCTTTAGGGATATGTATTAGCAATAAGAAATGCAAAAATCAATTACAGATAATAAGAGCTTGTCAGAGCTCTGTGAGCTGAAGTTGATTGTTTGTTGGTGATGAATTAAATATCCGGTGTGAGAAAACTCAGGAAGATCTCCAGGTTTCTGGATGCACCCTGCTGCTATTCCTTGAAATGGGGGACCAGGTTTCAGGGTCTCAGTGAGTTGAGTTTGAGGTTCCTTTCAAATATTTATAGATAGATAATTTTGATTCTGTGGTATAGGTAGTAATTGAAGCATGAGCAGTAATCAAATTGTGAGGAAGAAGGTGTATAGGTGATGATAAGGAGGGAGGTGATCTAGACTAATCTGTGGACCCACAGGGTAGACTGGGAAGTGAGCAAAGAGGAAGAAACTAATGGAATTCAGTTAAACAATTTTTTGAGAAGTATGTCATGTCAGACGGTGCTGAGATAAAGGACATCACTAAGGTCTGAAACAGGTCTCCTTGGATTTTGTGATGGGGTAGTGGTGACGGTAGCAGGGAGCCAGATGAACCTGTGTTGAAGATGAGTAAGAATGGAATAAGTAAAAGTAGCATGGCCAGCCGAGTTCTTGAGGCTTTGACTCTGAGAAGGCAGGAGTGGAAAGGGAAATTTGGAAGCCTGTGACTTTTTTCTTTCTTTTTTAATATATGAAAACCTAGACTGTTTAAATGTAAATGGGAATAGTCCAACAAAAAGATAGAATTTTAATTTCTAGGTGTGTGTGAATGTTTCTGAAAAGGCCAGATGGAACAGAGTCCTGAGGACAGTGGGAGACTTTGTTGTTAAAACAAGCAAAGGTCTGGGTGTGTATGTGGGTGTAGTTAGAAGTTTCCAGGCTGAAGTTGAGGCATTTCTTGCTGGGTAGATGATTTTTACTTGCTTTGCGATGTTGAATGGGGGATACTTTGGTGGAGAATATTCACTTTGGGAGGATGGGCATGATTTAAAAGTTAATTGTGAGAAAAGGAGTGAGTTGGCCAGAAGAACTTGATGGGATTGGGTGAGCAGCCATTTAAACTTGGATCATGAGTATGGGGAATAACTACAGAAAGAGAAACAGGGGCCGGTGCTGTGGTGTAGTAGGCTAAGCCTCTGCCTGTGGCAGTGGCGTCCCATTCGTTTGAGACCCGGCTGCTCCACTTCCCATCCAACTCCCTGCTAATGTGCCTGGGAAATGAAGTCCTTGGGCCCCTGCACCCACCTGGGAGACCTGAAAGAATCTCCTGGCTTCAGGTCGGCCCAGCTCCGGGCATTGCAGCCAACTGGGAGTTGAACCAGAGGCTACAAGACCTTTCTCTGTCTCTCCCTTTCTCTGTAACTCTACCTCTCAAATAAATAAAATCCTAAAAAGTGGGGGAGGAGGGGCGGGGCAGACAAGGAACATCCATATTTAAAAAGAAAATCCATTAAAGGGTCTGGGGTAAGTGGTTAGGAAAATAGTATGTATAAGTAAAAGTATAGTGTTGTTAACTCTGAAAGAGGAGAGTTTGAAGCATGGTGGTTGACACTTCAAATGAAGAAAAGTTGAGTCTTGAGATGATTATCAGAAGGAATGGCAGATGAAGGGGAAAAGAAAACCTTAGAAAAATGAGGCTTCAATGAGCATCTTCCCTTCCCAGTTCTTTTTACCTCCTTCCCCCCTCCTTTCACTCCTCCTTCCCACTCCTCCCCTGTCCTTGTAGGATCTAACCAGGAGACAGGAGTATCTCAGGTTTAGAGTGTGAGGGCCAGCAGGGGTGCAGTTTCTTTTTTTTTTTTTACTTTTATTTAATAAATATAGATTTTGAAAGTACAACTTTTGGATTATAGCAGTTTTTCCCCCCATAACCACCCTCACACCCACAAACCATCCCATCTCCTATTCCCTCTGCCATTCCATTCTTCATTAAGATTCATTTTTAATTATCTTTATATACAGAAGATCACCTTAGTATATACTAAGTAAAGGTGGGCTGTAGTTCCTTGAGTTCCAGTTGAGTATGAGATGAGTGCTTTGCTTGGCAGCATCTTGATGACAGGAGAAGGCTCACTGGGAAGAAGTGCTCCCTATCTAGGGATTGTCTCCACAGAGACTGTCACCTGGGGAGAGGAGGCCAGAAGTTCTGTGTCTTGTATTCTCTCAGTTGTTAGCTGTAGCCCTGCTACAGTTAGGGTGTTCCTAGGCCCAGATACCTATCTCTTAACAAACCCAAATATTAAAATACCGACATTTTTACTAATTCTAACGTTTGGAAGATGCAGACACGTAGGAACATGTTAAATAACTGCCGTCCTACAGTCTACAGATCTAAATGTTGCCATGGGTTTTCTCTCACACACACACACACACACACCCATCTGTATGCAAGCCTGTATCTTTGTTCTTTCCCTAAAATTATCAACAATCAGTAACACAAATCCAGTTGATCTGGTTACTTGGTATTTATTTTTATAATGTAGGAGCTAAAGTTCTGCCGTTGCTTAGTAAATTATTGATATTTTCCTAGTGTATGAATTTAATATAATACTGGTGTCTACAAAATTCTATTATTATTTAGCTATTTAAAAAAATGTTTTAGGCTCTTAAATTACACAGGGCCTTTTTGATGCAGTTAGATAATTCCTAGAGAGGGACATTTAGCCATCACATTTTAATTCTGGTAGTATATAATTCCTAGGAGGTCCACTAAGGATTGTACTCTATGCAAACATTTTCAGCTTCTGTTTAATCTATTAATGTTTTTTCCTCCATGTTTATATTAGGATGTTTTCTGTGAATTAAGTGAACAACCACCGTGTGTTCTTTCAAGATCTCTGTTACAAGTAAGTTCCATTCAGTGTCAAAATATTTCATTTCATAAGTTGTATGTGTATTGATGCTGTTTTATTGATTGATAGAACAAAAGTAGATGTCTTACAGGCTATTCTGCAGTTAGTGTTACATTTTTTATTTCAAGTATTGACTTAAAGTGTTAGTTTTCATTAGGATCATATCCTATACCATAAAACAAACCTTAATAAAATAATTAAAATGCAAAGTGTTTTTTGAGCATGTTAGAATTAAACTAGTCATCAACAAAAGAGATGTGGGAAAAAATCTTCATATTTGAGAATTAAACAGTATACTTTTAAATAACTCATGGGTCAGAGAGTCTAGAGGAAACTTAAGTTATTTTGAACTGAAAGAAAATGAAAATATATCAAACTATAGGATCCAACAAAAGCTTACTTTATTTTCACTTTTATTTATATAATATTTATACAATTTAAGGTATAATTTTATACAATTTATATAATATTTATACAGATATATGTTATATATTTGTAGCATCTACAGACACAAACCAAGTCAGTCAAAATCATAGCAGTAATTTTTTGATCTGTGGTTGATTGATTTTGACAAGGGTCCAGAGGCCAATCAGTGGAGAAATGATAGTGTTCAGCAAATGATCCAGAGATGGTTGGATAGGCACACTACAAAAGTGGACTCAGCATCCTGAATCTAAATACGAAATACAAAACTGCAGCTCTTTTAGAAGAGAAAAGGAGAGGAAATCTTGTAACCTGGGGAGGCAGAGAACTCTGAGTTATAACACCAAGTGCAAGTTGTAAAAAAAGGAAAAACCAGTAAACTTAAAACTTTTATTCTGTGAATGACACTGTGAAGAAAATAAAAAGAGACATTTTGTAGTGGGCAAAATACTTGTAAATCATGTTTGACAAAGGACTTACATCTAGAACACAAAAAAGCTCCATAGGCTTAATAAGAAAGCAAGTCAATTTTTAAAGTGGGCAGACGATTTGAAATTGAATATGAAGATATTCAGAATGGTTAATGTTAGAATACAAATTAAATTTATAAATATAAATTATTTACTTAAAAATAAAGAAATCTGACAGGTGCTATTGAGACTGCATTGAAGGTGCAATGTTTGCAAACAGTTTGGCACATTCTTAGAAAGTGAAGCTTGCAGATCACAATCCTGGTTGATTACCTAAGAGAAGTAAAAGCTTTTCTTAGGATTTTATTTATTTATTTCAAAAGCAGAGTGACAGAGAGCAGCGTTCCAACCACTGGTTCACTCCAAATGGCTGTAGCCAAAGCCAGGAGCCAGAAACTCCATCCAGTGTCCCATATGGGTGGCAGGGGACCAAGCACTTGGGCCATCTTCTAATCCCTTCCCAGGTGCATTCACAGGGAGCTGGATCAGAAGTGGAGAGTAGCTGATATTTGAACTTGCGCTCTATGGGCTGCCAGCATTGCAAGTGCTGGCTTAACCTGGGTCACAAAGCCAGCCCAGAAAAAATAAAGTGTTGTTTCCCCAGAAACCTTTGTGCAAGTGTTAGAGCCTCACCAAAAACTGAAGCAACACAGATGTTGCTGAGCTAGTGAAAGGGTAAAGAGACTGTGTGGTAGGTACATGGCCACAGTAGAACTAAAGAAAGAAGGAAGTGCTAATACACTCAAGAGTTTACATGGAGGAGTTGGTGTTGTGGTGTAAAAAGAGTCAAGCCACCACCTGCTTTGGAGGCATCCCATATGGGCACCTGTTGGAATCCCAGCTGCCCCACATCCCACATAGGCACCTTAGAGTCCCAGCTGTTCCACTTCCTATCCAGCTCCCTGCTAATTAATGTGCCCGGGAAAGCAACAGAATATGCCCCAAGTACTTGGGCCCCTGCATCCACATGGGAGACCTGGATGAAGCTCCTGGCTCCTGGATTCAGCCTGACAGAGCCCAGGCAATTGAGACCATTTGGGGAGTGAACCAGCAGATGGAAGATCTTCGTGTGTCTTGCCCTCTCTCTGTAACTCTGCCTTTCAAATAGATAAAATAAATCTTTATTAAAAAAAATAAAGGCAGATGAATCTGTATGTTATGTTGGGGAAATAAGCCTGACTCAAAAGGACTGTGATTTCATTTTTAATGACATTCTAAACATGCTAAGAGTTGGAGATCAGGGTTTGGAGTATGGGGAGCACTTGGGTACAAAAGGTTCACATGAGGGAGTGTTATTGGGGTGATGCAGTTGTTTTTGATTGTGGTACTGGTTAAGCAAATAAGCATTTGTCAGAATCAAAAATGAAATTTAATAGCTGAATATTAAGAAATTGAGTAAGGTCTTAATTAAATATTAATTAAGCATTGTTACAGGTAGGAATTTAATTGCAAGTTATTTAAATGAAAACTGCTTACTGGTACTTTCCCATTTTCAGAAATTTGTTACAAAGCATTTTTTAGAGATAAAGATAATTTATTTTTTGAAACATTTATTTAGTAAATATAAATTTCCAAAGTACAGTTTATGGACTACAATGGTTTTTTTCCCCCCATAACTTCCCTCTTACCCACACCCCACCTATCTCCCGCTCCCTCTCCCATTCCATTCACATCAAGATTCATTTTCAATTCTCTTTATATAAGGAAGATCAATTTAGTATATATTAAGTAAAGATTTCATCAGTTTGCACCCACACAGAACATAAAGTGTAAAATACTGTTTCAGTACTAGTTATAGCATTAACTCACATTGGACAACACATTAAGGACAGAGATCCTACATGAGGAGTAAGTACACAGTGACTCCTGTTGTTGACTTAACAATTTGACACTCTTGTTTATGGCATCAGTAATCTCCCTAGGCTCTAGTCATGGTTTGCCAAGGGTATGGAAGCCTTTGAGTTCCCCAACTTCGATCTTATTTAGACAAGGACATAGTCGAAGTGGAAGTTCTCTCCTCCCTTCAGAGAAAGGTACCTCCTCCTTTGATGGCCCGTTCTTTCTACTGGGATCTCATTTGCAGAGATCTTTCATTTAGGTCCTCTTTTTGTTTTTACCAGAGTGTCTTGGCTTTCCATGCTTAAAATACTCTCATGGGCTCTTCAGCCAGATCCACATGCCTTAAGGGCTGATTCTGAGGCCAGAGTGCTATTTAGGACATCTGCCATTCTATGAGTCTGCTGTGTATCCCGCTTCCCATGTTGGATCATTCTCTCCTTTTTTTATTCTATCCATTAGTATTAGCAGACACTAGTCTTGTTTCTGTGATCCCTTTGACTCTTAGACCTATCAGTATGATCAATTGTGAACTAAAATTGATCACTTGGACTAGTGAGATGGAGATAATTTAATATTTCATGTTTTATGCAAACCTTTCTTATATATTAACTCATTTAACATTGAGACTAGGCAGTTCATTTTGGCTACTTCAACTCAATATTCTATACATTTTTCATCACTAGAAGTTTAGTGCACTGTCCATTGTACTATAGAGCCATCTTTACACATTTTTGCTAGTTTTCATTTTTTTTTGAAAACCAGACAGACAAAAATCTTTTCATCTGCCAGTTCACTCGGGATGGGAGAGGCTGAGGCCAGAATATTGGAACTCAGTTTGAATCTCCTACATGGGTGGTGGGGACTTAAGGATTTGAGTATCACCTGCTGTCTTCCATGGAGTACATTAGCAGGAAGCTGGAATTGGAAATGGAGCTGGAATCCAAACCCAGCTACTCTGATAGGGAATGGGAGTGTGTCCCAAGCAGGTGCCAAACACCTACCTACCCCTCTATGCATTTTTATTCTGCTTCATCACAGTACATCTTTACACCTCAATCAGGATTATACCTGTTGTGAAGGCAGTGATTTATGAAAATTCTCTGCCAGCTTTTCATGTTTTCATCTTGTATTTTTTATGATGTAAGAAATGTGCTCATGTCACAGTCATGACAACTGAATGTGTGACAGCGTTACTAATATATAACATTTGTTTTAAGACCACTTTCTTGGTGGATAACAAAAAGTTCTTTGGAGCTCATCTCATGCAAGACATGGTGAAAGATGCACTTCGGTCTTTGTCAGTCCTCCGGTGCTTTCCCCTAAGTAAGTATTCTAAGACATATAATAGCATATGTGTTCTTTAAGAGCCCAGCTTCCCTGTACTCTGCCTTTATAGCCTAAGAATAAGTATCGTTTGGGATAAAGGCTCCTAAACTAATCCAGATGTGTTCATTGATCTTTGCCACATATCACTTAGATTAAAGTTTTTATGAGGTTGATGTTGGGGTTTGTTTTTTAGTTTTTAAGGTTTTATTTATTTGAGAGAGTAAGGGAGAGAGAGGTCTTCCATCCTCTGGTTCATTCCCCAGATGGCCACAATGGCTGGAACTGAGCTGATCCAAAGCCAGGAGCCAGAAGCTTCTCAGTCTCCCACGTGGGTGCAGGGGCCCAAGCTTTTGGGCCATCTTCCACGCTTTCCCAGGCCATAGCATAGAGCTGGATCAGAAGAGGAGCAGCCGGGACATGAAGTGGCACCCGTAGGATCCAGGTACCACAGGCGGAGACTTAGCCCACTACTCCACAGTGCCATCCCCTATTAGGTCTGTTTTGAGATGGAAAATTTGCAGGAGTTACCAGAAATTCATCAGGTTGCCTTTGAAGGTTTTACTTTATGCAAAGCATTGTGTTAGATACTTTTGGAAAATAAGTACAAAGAAAAAAGATCTCTCTTCTGAACTGAATGTAGATAAAAACTGAAAAATGCAGATGCTTGATCCTTGAACTGTGCTGTGGTAGAGGCACTGCCTGGAGAGCTTGCTGTCAGCAGAGGCTGGGAAGGATTGCATGCAGGAGTCATCATTGGAGCGGGCATCTTGAGAAAGGAGAGCTTTCTCAGTAGGGAGGGAGGAAGTCAGTCTCTCTCTTGTTGTTTAAAGTTTTATTTACATGAAATGTAGAGTAACAAAGACACATGGGTCTTCCATCTGGTGGTTGATTCACTCCCCAAATGACTGCAGTGGCCAGGGCTGGGTGAGGCCAAAGCCAGGAGCCAAGAACTCCATCAGGGTCTCCCCCTTGGGTGGTAGGGACCCATCTAGTTGGGCCATCACCTATTGCCTTCCAGGAGCATTAGCAGGAAACTGATCAGAAGTGCAGGCAGGACTAGATCCCAGGCATTCTGATATGGGTGGTATGGGTTGTAGCCAGTCCATGCAGCAGCTTCACTCCCCACTACACCACACTGCCCACCCTATGTCCTCACTTCTTAGCAAAGAAACCAGTGTGTGTGTGTGAAGATGTGGGATCGTGAAGTATATTATGATGACAGTAAGCAGTTCAAGGTTCTCTCCAGCAGTGTGTTGAATGAATCTTGCCCCGTATCTTGTAAAACTCTGGTAGCTTGCTGTCTTAGATTTGGTTCCCTAGAAGCAGACCTGAGACCAAGGTTCATGTCAGTGTAATTTAGAAAGTGTTCCAGGAGACCGCAGCAGAGTTGTGGGTGAGCAGTACATGAAAAGGAGGGAGGAGAGAAGGTGAGTTCCACAGGAAGCAGGGGAACTCTGTGAACTGCAGCGCCCTCAGAGCTGACTTTGTCGAGGACAGGGAATCTGAGGATTCAGCTCACACTCTGGTCTGGGAGGACTGCCCCGGGGAAGGTATCAATGGCCAAGCATCTTCAAATGGTGGTTACATTTCCCGGTTTCATTCACAATAAAAGCCAAAATACTGAAAATTGAGTCTGTGGGGCTTTCTACGCTCTGGTCTGCTCTTTGTCCTGCCCTTTCTCTGAGCTCATCTTACTGTTCTCACCCTCATTTCCTTCACTTGGAAAGCACTGGTGCTCTCGGCGTGCTCGGCTGGAGGCTGGGGAACATTTTCCTCAGTGTCTCCAGGGATGACTCCCTCTCCACCTCAGTGAGGGTACCCTGCCCACCCAATTTAAAAACCGCACCCCTGCCACCCTCCTAACAGTTCTCTTCCTGCCTGCTGTGTGAGCCGCTTCTCCATTCCCATTCTCCCAGTGAGAACTAAAACTCCTGAACTTCAGGGTCTCAAGTGAGAATGTGCATATAAGAAAAGGCAAAGGAGAAAGCATATAAGAAAAAAAGAGAAAAGGAGAGAAGGCAAAGTTCAGTGTTTATTCAGTTGTATTTAAATAGATAAAAAGCTAATATAGATGTTTATTTAATAGACTGAATTACTATTTCTCTCATTTTAGATCTAATTCTGAAAATTAGATAATTACGTGTACTTAGGTGTATATATTTTCACACGCACAATAACTTGGAACAATACCAGGCCACCAAATTTACTCAATTCTCCTTGCATTGCTAATCACTGATGCCTTCTATGTGAACATGCTGCTCTTTCTTTTCTAAAATGATAGCATCTTTTCTAAAATGTAAAATAGCATCTGAATCCTTTAACTTGCCTTAATCCTCTTAGTACACTTTCTTTTTTAATTGAAGTTCTCAGCCAGCAGCCAGCACCACTGCTCACTTAGCTAATCCTCCGCCTGAAGCACCAGCACCCCGGGTTCTAGTCCCTGTTGGTGAGGCGGATTCTGTATCAGTTGCTCAAAAGTCTCTTCATTTCAGCTTTTCTCAATTAATCTTTTTAAGTATTGAATTTCTTTTTTTTAAAGATTTATTTACTGAATTCTACAAAAGATTCAAAGAGGAAGTAGCTACAGTATTCTTCAAACTATTCCAAAATATGCAATAGGATGAAGTCTGCCAAACTCTTTTTATGAGGGCAGCATTACTTTTATACCAAAAGCAAAAATATGACATGAAAAGAAAACTATAGACCTATATCCTTAATGACCATAGATGCAAAGATTCTTAACAAAATACTAGCAAATTGAATCCAAAACCACATCAAAAAGATCAAGTGGCACTTATCCCAGAACTGCAAGAGTGGTTCAACGTTCACAAATCAATAGACATGATAAATCACATCAACAGAATAAAGAACAAATACCGTATGTTCATCACAATAGATGCAGAGGAAGCATTTGATAACATTCAACACCTCTTCATGTGGTTACTATCCTCACCCTGTCTTTTATGACCTTGTCTAAATATGATCAGAGTCGGCGAACTTGGAAGGCTTTCATAGCCTTGGCAACTCATGACGACAGCCTAGGGTGGTTACTGGCGCCATAAACTAGAGTGTCAATTTGCTGGGTCAACAACAGGAGACACTGTGCACTTGCTCCTCATGTGGGATCTCTGTGCTTAATGTGCTGTACATTGTGATTTAATGCTATAACTAGTACTCAAACAGTATGTTTCACTTTGTGTTTCTATGTGGGTGCAAACTGTTGAAATCTTTACTTAATGTATACTAAATTGATCTTCCTTATATAAAGAGAATTGAAAATGAATCTTGATGTGAATGGAATGGGAGAGGGAGTGGGAGAGGGGAGGGTTGTGGGTTGGAGGGAAGTTATGGGATGGGGAAGCCATTGTAATCCATAAGCTGTACACTGGAAATTTATATTCATTAAATAAAAGTTTAAAAAAAAAACAAGCTGTTGCAGTTGATTTCTCAACAATGTTGCAGTGGGTTCATTTCTGAGAGGAGCAGCATGGTGGGGGCAAGAGGCACAGAGTCACCACACAGACCCCGGGGAGTCAGGTGAAAGCAGGCTTGAGGCAAGCATCCCGCAGACTTGTTTACTTCAGGTGGTACAACAGCTTATATAGCCAAGACCAGCCAATCCTGTCAAGGGGCGGTCTATGCCCCAACCAATCACAGTTTGCCAGGTGGTTTCCAAAGCCATCCAATCACAGTTTGCAGGCAGTTTCCAAAGCCATCCAATCACAGCCTGTTGCCAGGCAGTTTCCAAAGCCATTCCTGAGTAACTGATGCTTGCTTGCCAGTGGCCACCTTGGCATGGCCTTCTCATTCCACCACAACAAGCAATGCTGGCAAAAGAAGATTCAAATTAGATCCATATCTCTCATCATATACAAAAATCGACTCTAGATGGATCAAAGACCTAAGTTTAAAACCTGAGACTATGAGGTCACTGGAAGAAAATGTAGGGGAAACACTTCAAGGCATTTGTGTAGGGGACAACTTCTTGGACAAGAACCCCAAAGCACAAGCAACAAAAGCAAAACTAAACAAATGGGACGATATCAAACTCAGAAGCTTTGGCACAGCAAAAGGAACAATCAGTATAGTGAAGAGACATCCAACAGAGTGGAAAAAGAAATTTGCAGACCACCTACCTACAAAGATTTAATTTCTCAAATATATCAGCAATTTAAAAAAACTCAGCAACAAAAACCAACTAATCCAATTGAGAAATGGGCAAAATATTTCAATAGTTCTCAAAAGAAGAAATATAAATATCCAATAAATATATGAAAAAATGCACATTATCACTAGGCATCAGGAAAATGCAAATCAAAACCACAATGAGACATCACCTCACCCTGTCAGAATGACTAAAATGCAAAATGCAGAGAGTTACAAATGGTGGAGAGAGTGTGGAGAAAGAAGAACACTTACACACTCTTGGTAGGAATGTAAATTACTGCAGCCACTGTGGAAAAACGTGTGGAAATTTCTTAAAACACTATAAATAGATCTGCTGTATTTTCCAGAAATCCCACTACTGGATATATACCTAAAAGACTTGAACAAATTGTGTCAAAGAGATACCTGTGTCCCTTGTTAATAGCAGAACTGTTCACAATAGCCAAAATCTGGAATTAACCAAGGTGTACATCATCAGATGAGTAAAGACAATGTGGTATATATACACAATATGGTAGAGATAAAAAATGTGGTATATATATACAATGGAATATTGTTCAACTATAAAAATGATGAAATTCTACCACTTGCAGCAAAATGGATGCAGCTAGAGGACATCATGTTGAGTGAAATAAGCTGGACCCAGAAAGACAAATGTGTCATGTTCTCCCTTGTATGTGGAAGCTAAAATTAAAAAATAAACAAAAAAGAAATATCTTTGTATATCAGTATCACTACACATGCAGTTTTGTAAAACTTTGTTTTATACCTTTGTCAAACCAATGGTCAAGAATGCTATACCACTATAATGATCTGTGTGACTACTCATTTTTCCATTCAATTATTATTTATAGTTTTCTATATTGCCACTAAACTAGGGTATTTTTGCTTTTTACTCATCAAACCTCTTGTTCTGTGAAGTATTAAGACTTTTTACTGTAATGTAACTTAAAAATGTAAATTTATAATATGTTATCTGAGAAACTAAAGAAAAAAAGAAAGGGAGGAGAAAGGAGGGAAGGAAGGAGAGGGAGAAGGGAGAAAGGGAATATCATTATGTTCTTGCAGTTGTATCTTCAAAGTACATTGAATATGTTAAGACTAATTAAAAATTAAAAAAAAAGACAGGGAGATAACTCCAATCCACTGTTTCATACCCCAATATCTTGCAACAGCATGGGAGGGTTCAGGCCAACACCAGAAGCTGGAAACCCAATTCAGGTCTCTACATGCAGGTGGCAGGGACCTAAGTTCTTGAGCCATCACTTGCTGCCTCTCAAGGCATGCATTGGCAGGAAGCTGGAATTGTAAGCAGAGCCAAGATTTTTACCTAAGCTCTTTAATATTGAATGAATGTGGGTGTTCCAGGAAGCATCTTAACAATTTGACAAATGCTCATCCCTGTTCTCTTTCTGTTTCTTTATTTCACTTGGAGATAGCTGGAAACTAGAGGGGTCCCCACTACCAGCAGGATTGCAGCATCTTATTGCATGTGGTCATACACTAGTTTGAGAACACGATTAGTAGTTGCTACATGTGGTGGCAGTTCTCTGTACTGTAGGCCTGAGTGTTCACTTTTTTTTTTTAATATTTATTTATTTGAAAAGCAGAGAGAGAGGGGGAGACAGAGAAAAAGATCTTATATTCACAGGTTCATTCCTTAAATGAGCATAATGCCCAGGGCTGAGCCAGGCTGAAGCCAAGAGCCTGCGTCTCCAAAAATGGGTGATGGGCTCCACTGCTCTCCCAGGCACATCAGCAGGGAGCTGGATTGGAAGTGGAGCAGTCAGAACTCTAACCCATGCTCCAATATCAGATGCTGGTAGCAAAGGTAGCAGCTTAATGGGCCGTGGCACAACAGCAGCCCCTCACTTTACTGATATTAATTTAATTTAATTGTCTTGGGAATATAAACACAAGGGAAGAATTGGTCTCAGCAGTGTTTGCTTTCACATAATCTAATCCAACAGGACTTTTCCGGTTACCCTGAGTATGTTCATTTTCCAGGGCTCCCTCCTCCATAAAAAATATGTTGAAAATTCACTCCGGCCTCAGAATCAGCCCTCAAGGCATTCAGATCTGGCTGAAGAGCCCATGAGAGTATAGCAGGCATGGAAAGCCAAGATATCATGGAAAAAAAAAAAAAGACCTAAATGAATGATCTCTGTGAGTGAGATCCCAGTGGAAAGAACGGGGCCATCAAAGAAGGAGGTACCCTTCTCCGAAGGGAGGAGAGAACCTCCACTTTGACTATGACCCTATCAGAATAAGATCAAAGTCAGCGAACTCTAAAGGCTTCCATAGCCCTGGCAACTCATGACTAGAGCCTAGGGAGATTACTGACGCCATGAACAGGAGTGTCAAATTGTTAAGTCAGCAACAGGAGTCACTGTGTACTTACACCCCATGCGGGATCTGTCCCTAATGTGTCGTCTAAAGCCAAGTGATGCTATGACTGGTACTGAAACAGTATTTTTATACTTTGCGTTTCTGTGTGGGCGCAGACTGATGAGGTCTTTGCTAATTATATACTGAAGTGATCTTCTGTATATAAAGAGAATTGGAAATGAAAAAAAAAAAAACAACCTGGTGTTAAAATGGAAATGGCATAGAAAATTAATTATTTTGAAAAAAAAATTATGTAGGATCTCTGTCTTTAATGTGCTGTACATTGCTATTTAATGCTATAATTAGTAATCCAATGGTAGTTTTTTCACTTTATGTTGCTATATGGGCAAAATGTTGAAATCTTTACCTAATATATACTAAACTGATCTTCTGTATACAAAGAGAATTGAAAATGAATCTTTACATGAATGGAAGGGGAAAGGGAGCGGGAAAGGGGAGGGTTGCGGGTGGGAGGGAAGTTATGGGAGGGGGGAAGCCATTGTAACCCATAAGCTATACTTTGGAAATTTATATTCATTAAATAAAAGTTTAATAAAAAATATGTTGAAAATTGTTTTACAACTGCTTAAATATGAATATGAGTTTTCTATTTTATTCCTTTGGCTTTGAAACAGATTAAAACATTTTCTAAATGTTTTCCAAATTGGTTTCTAAAAGCACCATAGCTCCCCTCTACTGTGACTACTGTGCCCATTGAATAAATTGATCTCATTAATGGAGTATGAAGTATGCGGCTATTTCTGTCCTTGTCTTTGCTGCTGCCATCTTTTGCCTGCCTGGATTCCAACTACTCCCATTATCTTCTCCCAAGGCCATGCTCTAGGAGCCTGTACTATATTGTCCAAAATTCATGTCCACCTCAATCCCCAGAATGTGACCTTACTTAGAAATAGGGCCTTAGCAGATGTAACTAGTTAAGTTTAGGTGGGCATCCTGAACTATGTTAGGCCAAAAACCCTAAGAAGGTTTGTGTCCTTAAAAGAAGAGGAGAGAACACAAGAGGAACAGAGACAGGAGCAGTAGTGGAGAGATGCAACCATTAGCCATGGCATGGCAAAGATTGCTGGTAACTATCAGATGGAAACCAAACACTTCACACTCCAGCAATTCTGAATATAAAAAGTTGTCTTCTTAGAAGTTCCTACTTTCACTAATGGGGCCAATTTATTATCTGGAATTTAGGAGACATTGAACAGGGTCTTCTTGGGGAGCATGGATCAGCTTTTCCTTTTCCTTTTTATCTCTTTCCTTCCCTTAAACTTCTTTGGCAAATAAGCAGTAAGCATTTTGGAAAACAAGTCATATTTTCTGAAGAACATCTTATACAAATGCCATTAGAAAATATAAAAAAAAGATAAAATGTAGACATAGTAGTAGTTACCTTTCAGGAGTTCCTCTTTTCCCCAGCAATTTGGTATGGTCTTGTCGGGGAGGCTGAATCCAGAAAGGCCCAGAGGAACTTCCTGAGCCTGCCTCCAGTTTGAAAACCTGTCTTTAAGATTCAAATCCCTGGTGGTAAACACCCTAGCCCCAGGGCACTGTTGCCAAAGGATCATTGAGGTGGTATAATAGGATTGACTAAAACACTTTTTGCATCACATTATCCCACTCCTTGCCCATATCCTATCTGTGTGCTCTGTACTACAGCTATATAAACACCTCCCTTTTAGAATAAAGTGAGATCCAGCTTCCACTGGACTCCCCACTGCATCTGATTTTCCCCTGGGGTTTGGGAGGCTGAGTGGCAGGTGGCACACTTCCCCTCCTCAGCCAAGGCAAGCTGTAGGCAGCCTGCCTAAATCTCTGACAGTGACCAGGAAGAGTCACCGCATGGTCTGAAATAGGGGGCCTGTAGTACATTTAATTTGATAGAGTCTAATCTTAAAAATGAGAAAAAAAACCCAGATTATATATATTTATGCACTGTGACCTGAGGCTTCCATTTAAATATGCATAATGCCAACAAGGTAATTTTGACAAGCTCTTAAACATCGTTTTTATAATATTTTATGAAACAGGCTTAAAAGAGTATTTGTGATGAATCACTGATGAGGAAACTAAAGCCCAGAGATGTGAAATTATTTAGTTAAAACTGCGAAGGAAATTGTATAAACAACCCAAGGTCCCACTGGATTACTGCACAGTGAGTTCTGAGGCTGGAGGCGGTTTCCCAGCTGGATTCACAGGAAGAGCAAATGCTTTCCATTAGGATGGTTCAGGCTTGTGATACCCAAGTTTCTATTTACATCTGAAGTCACAGATAGTCAAGGGCTGACCCAGCTGCTCATAGTAAAAGTGTGTGGGCTAAATGAAGGGTTGCTATTGAAGAAATATTAAAGATAGTAGACCCCCCATCCCTATTTCGTAAGTTTTACTTTTTGATTTTACCCTTCATTTTTAGAGCAACCTTTGACCTGCTTTCTAATTTCTGGCTCAAAGGGGGTCGAGGCCTGCTTCTACTGACCAGGCATAAAGGAGCCAAGGCAGGAAGAGATAACATCAGAATGTGGGAAACGGCCCACCAAAACCTGTTTACCTCTACAGGCGCCCAGTTGGTGAAACACAGGAGCAGCCTCCTCTCTGTTCTTCGTGTCTGTTCCTAAAATGTTTAACTTAGGATTTATTCAGCCTTGGGAAATGTATGGTGAGAGTGACTCCTGCCCTACCCTGTTGTAAATCTTGTCTTTGCCTGATGTTATCTGTACTTTGCATATGTATACCTTGTCACCTTGTGCTTGTAAAAGGCCCTTACCTCCTTTGTGAACCTAATGGATTAGCTTGAAAGGCCCCAAGTAACTATAAAAAGCTGATGTAAATTGTACTTAGGGTCCCTCACTCACATTCCTGACACTGTGACCCCAGCATGCTGGGAATAAAATACTCTACTTGCTTTTTGCATAAGAGCCTGTCTCTTGGTGTGTTCTCTGCTCTGGCATGGCCATAATACTATCCAAATGATTACAGCATGGCTGTGTCAAACTCTGAACAATAATATATATATATATATATTTTGATAGGCAGAGTGGACAGTGAGAGAGAGACAGAGAGAAAGGTCCTCCTTTTGCCGTTGGTTCACCCTCCAATGGCCACCGATGTATGTGCTCTGCGGCCGGCGCACCGCGCTGATCTGATGGCAGGAGCCAGGCGCCTATCCTGGTCTCCCATGGGGTGCAGGGCCCAAGGACTTGGGCCATCCTCCACTGCACTCCCTGGCCACAGCAGAGAGCTGGCCTGGAAGAGGGGCAACCGGGACAGGATCGGTGCCCCAACCGGGACTAGAACCCAGTGTGCTGGCGCCGCAAGGTAGAGGATTAGCCTAGTGAGCCGTGGCGCTGGCCTGAACAATAATATTTCAATAGCACAGGAAGTGTTTTTGTTTCTCCCCATATAAGCTGTGCAGTGGCCTCAGATGGGCTGTGCTCTGTAGCATATTTTCCATATTTTCTTTTTCCCTCAGTGAAATGCCCAACATACTAGGAGTTGAAAGAATTTCAGTTGTTCTATAGCCTGTCTTGTGGTTCTTGGTACCTCAATTGATAATATCGTCACAGAGGGAAGCAAATGGGTTTGCAGACCTAACAAACAATCCACAGTCACTGTGATAATGGGAGAAGTGCACAGGCTTTCTTCCTACTGCAAAGAGTCCAGTTTCTTCATCTTTGGAGTATAATTCACTGAGATTTTCCTCCAGCAATGTGATCTGCTGACTTTATTTGTACTTTCTCTGTGGTCGTCCGGTCATATTTAATTGTTACATTCAAAGTAAAGGTCATTGTGTTAATTGTTGATTGAGGTTGATGTTTTTCTGGCCAGTCATTCTCCCTGCTTGTTGGGCAGACTGTCCTGGAGAAAGGATGAAGTATGCCTTTGAAAAGGTGGTAGAGACCAGGAGTCCGTGAGTCCCATATATCCTCCATTGTTGCCTGGACATATTTCTCTTCCTCTTATCACTTCCCCACACCTCTATTTTGTTCCTCCCACTAATTGTCATTCAGTCCCACTTGAGAGTCCTGTTCTTACTTCAAATTCATCATGTTCTCATCATTTCACCTCAGACCACAATTTCCATTCCATTTCGAGTAATTTCCATTTCACACACCCTGAGTCACAGTGGTGTCAGGTGGCTTGCAGTTTATTCCATGCTACAGTAATCTCTTCAACCCTTTTTACTTTTTAATATTCTACTTCCTACATGGAATGCCATCTCTCAGTATTTTGCCCATTGAAGTTCCACTTCTCCTTGAAGAGGTCACACATCATTTCTATAGAAGTTTTCTCTAGCTTGTCAAGGAAGTGTTAATTTTTGCTTCCTTTTCTAGCACTTTAAATTTCCTTACCTAAAATATGTGTTATGTTGTAATTACTTATTTACCCATCCATCTTTCTCGTAGACTGTGTACATAGGGATGACATTTTGATCTCTACATTTCAGTGTCTAGCACAGTACATACTAAAAATTTTAGAAATGTTTGCTTAGTGAACTTTAGGCTTTGGTAACTTTATTACATGGTTGCCATTAAATAAACAGATTAGTTTATATAACTCCAGATATTCATTCATTCATTGATCTATTTCTTCACATAAATATATATCTAGCCACTATTATATACTAATCATGACATATGGAAATATTTTAGTAAAACAATTATATAATGAAAAGAAGATTTGAAAGGTGTCACAAATGACAGGCATTTGAGGCAGGTGGTGATGATGGAGCTGAGTGCTGCTGCTGCTGCTGCTGCTAAGGAATTATCTTGGGAACAAAGCAAATGAAGAGCCTTCTCAAAGGCCCTGCTTTGGGAGGGAGATAGTCAGGCAAAGTCCTGAAAGACAGGATGTGTGTCTAGAGCAGAGAGAGCAAGTGGACTTGTGATTGGAAGAAAAAGCCTGTGCCTCAGAGCATCTACATATTCCCAGGCCCTTATAAGAAACTTTTTTTTTTTAATCCCAGATACAGTGGAAACGTAGTGAAAGCTGAGTGATTGTAGAGGATATGGTATATTTTGTGGGGACCTGTACTGGCCAAATGATAATTTGCTCCCTTATTGTGTTTTGTTTTGGCTATGTAAGCTTCTTCATAGAGGAACTATGTCTTACATTTCTTAGAGTTCCTGGTACCTGGCATTAAGTACTAAATAGAGTAGGTAGCTATGAGATGTGTGCCACTTCATTTATTTCAGGTTCCTGAGAATGAGAATTTATGTAAATACACTTAGATAGAAACTGAGTTAACCAAATCTTTTAAGTGGCTTAAAATGAGATATCAAGTTTGTTAAAATAGTGAGAAATGTATATAAGGTAAATGGACCACTGGTGAACCACTAGTAACGGAATGGATGAAGGTTGTTTCATAAGTGTTGGGAAGCTAATTGCCAGGATTAATTTCAGATAAGCCTGCATCCCGTGTTCAATAAAGTTGTTTTATTCCTCATGATACTTGAAGTTTTATGTTACAGAATCCTTAGCAGGCCTTAAAAAGTTGTTTGATCTTTAAAAGTCCTTTTTGAAAATTTAAACTCAATGGAATCTTTTTTTTTTAAAGCTTTTTTTTTCTTTTTTTTTTCACAGTCAGAATGGATAGTGAGAGTGAGAGAGACAGAGAGAAAGGTCTTCCTTTGCCGTTGGTTCACCCTCCAATGGCCGCCGTGGCCGGCGTGCTGCGGCCGGTGCACCACGCTGATCCGATGGCAGGAGCCAGGTGCTTCTCCTGGTCTTCCATGGGGTGCAGGGCCCAAGCACTTGGGCCATCCTCCACTGCACTCCCTGGCCACAGCAGAGAGCTGGCCTGGAAGAAGGGCAACTGGGACAGAATCTGGTGCCCCGACCAGGACTAGAACCCGGTGTGCCAGCACTGCAAGGTGGAGGATTAGCCTAGTGAGCCGTGGCATGGGCCCCTCAATGGAATCTTAAAGATGTGTTTGTCAAGTGACATCTTTGGAATTTTTTGATGGGCTCCAGATATTAGGGAAATACACATACTTGAGTTTGAGCATAGGCATCTTTGATGTGGAAGTGAAGCATATTTGCACTGCACACCAAATGGGAGACTTTCCTTATTTCCTCTTAGTAACTTCTCCACTCTGTCCTGTAGACTTCCACAACATAGTTTGCAAACTCACTCATTGTACCTGTTTGAAAGAATTGGTAACTAGGGCATGATTTGTATTGAAATATTTGTAAAATCAGTAAAACGGTTTCTTTAGTAAGTGTAACTACTTTATTTCCTCACACGTTCACAAGAGATGTTATGGATCTTATTTGGGAATTCAATAGGTTAAAGAATCACCATCCAGGAAGAAGCATCTAATTATTTCAGCCACCACCCTAGCCAAAGACGGATCTGTCCAGTTTTTACTTCTTCCTCTGAGAGTTGCTCATCTCAGATCTGGTGAATGTCTAATGGAGTATAAGCCAGTAGTCAGCAAATTACAGGTCAAATCTGGCCAGCAGCATTTTTCTGTAAATACATTTTATCAGACTTAGCCTTGTCATTGGTGTGAGTGCTGTCCTTGCTGCTTTTGTTTTACCACAGTAGAGTTAGTTGCAGCTAATACTGTATTGCCAACAGAACAAAAACCACCTTCTCTCTGTCCCTCTACAGCAAAATTTTGCTACTCCTAGTCTATGATACATTTCTATATGATCTTTGGCCATTAATTAGCCTTGAACTCCTTGAATAAATTATATCTATCAGCCTTGCCCCACCCCCAACCTTATATATTAAAGGACTTTTTTTAAAAGATTTATTTTATTTATTTGAAAGATAGAATTACAGAGAGAGGTAGAGAAAAAGAGAAGTCTTCCATCCCCTGGTTCACTCCCCAGATGGCTGCAATGGCCAGAGCTGAGTCGATCTGAAGTCAGGAGCCAGGAGCTTCGTCTGAGGCTCCCACATGGGAGCAGGAGCCCAAGTACTTGGGCCATCTTCCACAGCCTTTCCAGACACAGCACACAGCTGGATTAGAAGTGGAGTAGCCAGGACTTGAACCAGCACCCATATGGGATGCCAACACTTCAGGCCAGGGCTTTAACCTGCTGTGCCACAGCAGCAGCCCCAAAGGAAATTTTTAACCATTAGAAACCAGGCAGGGCCTAATTTCTTATTGGGACAAATTTGGATTTAATTTTGGCAATATCTTCATCAACAGGGCAAACTCTGACCTTGATGTGCTGCAGAGTAGCTTCAGTTCTCTTTCCCACAGTATAAGCATGAGAAGAGATCATTGCAAGTTTGGCTTCCATGAAAAATTTTCTTTTTTTAATAAATGTATTTATTTTCATTATATTTGTAAGACAGAGATGAGAGAGCGAGAGAGTGAATGAGTGATAATATTGTATCTGCTTGCTCACTCCCCAAATGCCCATAACAGCCAGGGCCCAGCCTAGCTGAAGCCAGGAGCATGGAACTCAATCTGTATCTCCCACATGGTGGCAGGGCCTCATGTACTTGAGTGGTCATCTGCTTCCTCCCAAGGTACACATTTTCAGGAAGCTGGAATTGGAAGTGAATTTGAGACTTGAACTCTTCATATGGGATGTGAACATCCCAAGCAGTATGTTAACCACTGTGCCAAATACCCACAAACAACCCCTACCCCTGAGATAAGTTTTAGACTTAATAATTTCCCAAAACTATTTCCAAGGATTCCCCTGTGTCAGGAGCTTGGCACAAAGACCAAGGAATAGCTAAGCCAGCCTGCTTGAGATAGTTGTAATCTCCACTCATTTCAGCAGGCACATTCCATTTTACAATTTGGTACTACATGAAAAAGGACGCATTTGGGAAGCAAATGTAAACTGTACTTTGTATTATTTGTGTCCTTGTTGGACTGCTCTTGGTTGACTTTCCCTACATATGTAAATATGGGGAACCCCTGGAATCTAACTCTGTCTTTAAAAATTCATATATCAAATTCCTTATTTTATCCTTGGAAAGGGTTTGGAAGAAATAATCTTGGCTAGTTTCCTAATATACAAACCAGAGTCTGCAAATATGGAAAAAGATTCTCACCACTATGATCCCTGCCCACCTGTCTCCTGTCAGATATTGATATAGGAAATGACCCCTAAAATCTATGTGAAAATGTGGCCCCTAAAAGTTCCTCAGAATTCAAGTCTGGTGTGCCTCATATATAAACAGAATTCAGGGTGCCAGATGATATCACCATATGCTTATTAATAAATTATCAATATTAATAAGCTAAGAGGATTCTTGCCTAATATTTAGAGAAGAATCCTAAATACTGGCATAAATACACAAGGCAGCATGGTACACTTTAGACTTTTATTTAGTGAGAAAATGCATAGGAGAGTGAGAGCTTTATCTAAGAGAGAGAGGGGTAAATCTGGGGTCATACCAAGTACCAGGAACCATCCACATGAAGGAGCACATAGGCCAGGAAGCCTAGGGTTGCTGACCTGAAGGCCATGCACCCTGGAGGTGCAGGGCTACAGCCAGCCCCCTCTTGGCTAGAGGCCAGGGCAAAGAAGAGGGGTGGACACAACCATGTCCCAGGCTTTTAATCCACTCTCAGAAAGGAGTGGTTAATTAACATGATTGGCTGGTGGGCACCCAGGTGTAGCCAGGTAGGGGCATGAGGTCACACAGGGGCAGGGTGAAGGCGTGGTCTTCCAGCTCACAAACTGAATCGATTTTAACCTGTATGCCTCCCTACTTCATCCCCCCCCCCCCCCCGAGACTCCATCCCTTAATCCTAAGGGAAGTTGATGGAAGTTGAATCATCTCTTCTGTAACTGCTTCCTGCTTATGAGGGGTGTAGTGCAGGCCCTGCCTATCCAGGGTCTGGAAGTCTCTGCCTATCCTATCTAACAAATTTGTTTTGTGAGCTGGAGTAGTCTCAGTCATTGCCAATGTCTGTGTCTCCTGCATGGTCCGTTATTCCCAAAAGTTGAGTTCTGAAACATATAAGTTTGTTAATTAGTATAAACCAATCATAAGTGGGGTGCCCCTTTAGATGAAAACAACGTATCTTTCAGATTCCCAGATAGTGGGTAGTGATAGGGTACCCTTATGTAGATTATAAACCCATTTAGCTTGAGCATAGGGAATTATAATAGAAGAAACCATTAGGTAGCTTTATCATCAATAACCATTCCCAGAGATAATCCAGGAAGACAGGTATGGTATGTTTGCCTTAAGGTGACAAAGGCAAAAGCATTTATCCTTTTTGCTTTGAAGTACTTAAGGTTTCTGATTGGCTAATAGAAACTGTCAAGCATGTCTTCTACATGCAACTGTGAAGACTTAAGAGGTAGAAGTTTAATCCTAATTTCACAGAGGTAGTTGTGCTCAAAAGCACCTGGTCAGGTCCCTTTTCTTTAAGCTGAAACTGATCTGAAGAGGATCTTATTATGAATGGCTTGCTCAGGAATTTCTAATGTTGGAGTGTTTTGTTAAAAACTCCTGGATTCCTGGGAACACCTTTTGCAGTTCCCCTGTCCAGCACAGTGTGTCTGTGTCAGGGGCTGTTTAAGCAAACATAAGGCTTAGAATCCAAATCCTGGAATCCATAATAACTTTTATAGCTACCCTTTTCTGTATAGAGTCTTCATTAGGGCATCTTTAAAGCTATACACAAAAGCTTGGAATCTGAATCTTGGAATCCAATTCCACAGGATCCTGTCATCAGTAATTTCCAATCCTGGAGCTTTAGTTAGAAGCTCCTTAGCTTCCTGGAACAACTTTTGCAGTTACCCTTTTCAGTACAGAGTCTGCATCAGGGCCTCTTTAAAGCTATGCACAAAAGCTTAGAATCCAAATCTTGGAATCTGAAGTCCACAGAATTTTGCCATTCTTAGAAATCTCCTCAGCTGCCTTTTAATATCTGACCCCATGTTAAAACATATGATACAGGAATTTCACAGACATGTATCCAAGATCTTACATTTGAGGCACTTAATAAACTTTAATGTAATACCCAAGAATACAGGAAATGGAGCTTGACACTTAGACATAACTAGAGCTTATGATGCATAATATAACAAAGTAAATCATTGGAGTCAAGTTTTACCATTAATGTTAATACTGTGGTTCTTTTGACAACAGAGGTTCTGCATGGGAAGTTAGTACACAGTGACTCCTGTTGTTAATTTAACAATTCACACTATTACATGTGACATCAGTTATCAGCCGAGGCTCTTGACATGAGCTGCCCAGGCCATGGGAGCCTTTTGAGTTTCACAAACTCCTTCAGTATTCAGACAAGGCCATAAGCAATGTGGAAGTTCTCTCCTCCCTCCAGAGAAAAGTACATCCTTCTTTGATGGCCACTCTTTTCCACTGGGGTCTCACCCAAGGAGGTTTTCCATGCAGGGACACTTTTTGCATGAGTTTCCTGGCTTTCCATGCCTGAAATGGTCTTGTGGGCTTTTTAGCCAGACCAGAATGCCTTTAGGGCTGATTTTGAGGTCACTGAGTGCTACTTAAAGTGATTGTCACTCTTTGAGTCTGCTGTACTGACTCCTTCCCATGTTGGAGCATTTACTCTAACTCTATTAGTAGTAAATGCTTAATCCTATTGACATGATCGCTTTAACACTTAATCCCACCTATATGATCACTTTAAAACTTAAGATGTTACCACTACCATCTAGCCCAAGGGGATTTGTGATCGCATAGTAAATTTTAAACTGTACCCTTAGAAGTAAGTTCGTAGGAATGCATGCAGAGCTATACAGCTTAACAGTCTCTCTGTAGGACCTGAGAAAATAACAACAGACACAGCTCTTCATGAGCTTAATTATTATGAATAATTTTACATGGATACAGTGTATTAGCTATAATTCCTTATCCCATCTAGTCAAAGTGCCTTCCAATTGTCAAGTGTAGATCTTTCAGGGAATCTCCAAAGGAGTAGATGTAGAACTACTCATAGTTAAATCACCTTGTAACCTGGGGAAATAGGAGGTAAATAGGGCTAACCTTTGGCCCAGTTATATCTCCGATCATCTACCTTAACTGATCATCTGACATCTCAGTGCTACTATGCCCACTATAGAGCTTAATGCATATATATCATACCAAGGAAATATAAACCACCTAGTCTGAGAAATGCCATTCCAGACTGTTAGAATCCCACTCCGGAGGTGAAAATATCAAACTGGAATAAGGGGGATCAACTCTGAAGATAAAAATAACAGACAAAAACAATGAAAATATCATTTAATCCCACTTCAGAGGTGAAAATAATAAATTGGAATAAGGGTAATCTGCTCTGAAGACAAAAATAACAGACTAAAATAATGAAAGTATGATTTAATCCCACTTCAGATGCAAAAATAAAAAACTAGAATAAGTAGGATCCACTCCAAAGGTGAAAATAACAAACTACAATAATGAAAATATGATTTGAAATACATATCTGTATTAACCAGGAATGAAGCATGTGGTGGGACATGGGGGCCACCATCTTGGGGCAGAAGTACCAGCCTCCACAACAGGAAGTATAGCATCCTCTATGTTTAAAGCTCCTCCTCCCTGATGCTAACATGTTTCTAAGCAACCAGACCAATTCTCCAACTCGAAATTAGTAATTGAAAGCTTTTACGATAAGGCCCAGGAACAAAGAGAAATGTCTTGGAACTTTTTTTCCTGCTGATACTAGTTAAAAACTTAGAAAAGCACAAAAATTGTCTTTGAAACACACTACAACAAATCTAGAATCCTTAGTTTTTCCTCCATGTAAATCTGTTTTTTCTCTCTTATTACATTGCACTAACAAAAATACCAAAGTCCTTAAAGCCAGAAACTGTGAAAGAAAGCCAATCAGTTCCTTCCTTTTGAAAGCTACCAGCAACAAAAGAAAAGAGAAAGAGAAGGAAAAAAAATCTCGCTTTTCTTTTGAGCCAGTGAGCTGCTCTTCTCCCCTCAGGGCAAGGTGGCTCTGGCCTCATTTCATGTGGTCTACTACTGCACTAGGATCCTCTGCCTGCACTCATCTCAGCCTGCTTTGAGCATTTTACATCTGCTGCTTTAACACTCCAAAGTGCTGCACTGGCAGGACCCCCCCGCCCCCAGGCTGCCAAGCACTTGTGCAGAGGGAGCCTTGTGTGTCTCCCTGCACATCACCCGCTGGTGCATCTGAGACTGGGAGGCTGGAACCAGGGAACTTATAGGGCCAAGGTCTAGGGCCACTTCATACCACAGGTCTGGCCATCCTATCCCTGCCTTGTGACCAGCACGAGGGCCAACGAAAGTGACGTGTCCTTCCCCAGTGAAGTCCATGAGCACATCCCACCAAGGGCAGGCACTTTGGACCCCTGTGTTCCCATGGCTGGGCATGCAGGGAAAGCACCAATCCAGATGGGGGAGAGGTAGGATGCAGGCAGATAGGGTCAGAAGCCACAGGAAGTCCTCTCCCACCATTACTGCCTAGTTTTAAAATTCTTAAAAATCCACATTAGAAGTCCTTTCTTAAAAATTTTACATGTTATATGTCTCTTCAGGGTCACCACATGATATCAGCAATGACCCCCTAAAATCTATGTGGATATCTGGCTCTTTAAAGTTCCCTAGAAGTCAAGTCTGGGGTGCCACATATATTACCAGAATTCAGGGTGCCAGATGATATCGCCATATGCTTATTAATAAATTCCCAATATTAATAAGCCTGAGAGGGTTAATAAGCCTACTGCAGGGAGGAGGGACACTGGGCCAAGGATTGTCCCAAAAACCCAGTAGGCTTGGGCTATCCCTACCCCCACTAGGCCAGCAGACCCTCCTTTGCATGTTCTGGTCTTGACCGCAGCTTTTTCTTCCTGTTTCCTTTAGACCCCAGAGCCAACATCAAGATATCACCAGTTTCCATCACCTGCTGTGTCCAGACCCTCACTGTACGGTGTGTAACAGAGTGGCTGCCAAAGTCAGTCAACTGCTGTCACTGGGGTACCTGCTAGATACTTCCTCTGTGCATTATGTGGCTTCCTCAACTTCTGTGATGAAGACCTCATTCACTGTGACATCTGGCCACTCAAAAACTTGTCCAAGGGCTGGCGCCGCGGCTCACTAGGCTAATCCTCCGCCTTGCGGCGCCGGCACACCGGGTTCTAGTCCCAGTCGGGGCACCGATCCTGTCCCGGTTGCCCCTCTTCCAGGCCAGCTCTCTGCTGTGGCCAGGGAGTGCAGTGGAGGATGGCCCAAGTGCTTGGGCCCTGCACCCCATGGGAGACCAGGAGAAGCACCTGGCTTCTGCCATCGGATCTGCACGGTGCGCCGGCCGCAGCGCGCCTACTG
Organism: Lepus europaeus; assembly: GCF_033115175.1. Taxonomy (NCBI): domain Eukaryota; kingdom Metazoa; phylum Chordata; class Mammalia; order Lagomorpha; family Leporidae; genus Lepus; species Lepus europaeus. The sequence goes on from NC_084838.1 coordinate 101,542,794, forward strand.
CGGCAGCCATTGGAGAGTGAACCAACGGCAAAGGAAGACCTTTCTCTCTGTCTCTCTCTCACTGTCCACTCTGCCTGTCAAAAAAAAAACAAACAAAAAAAAACAAAAAACAAAAAAACTTGTCCAAGAGGCCAAAAGTCAGCCTCTTTGTGTGTGCCATCTCCACTTCCCCCTTCTACTGTCTCACTTAACCATGGTGATTTTTTGCCTGATTTACTGTCCCCCGAACCACCAGCTGGCTCAGTACCACCAGAGCCTATGCCTCCCTTGGCTTCAAAACTCCCAGTGGACCCTTTCCCACCCCAACCTATTGCTACTTGCCCTCCCACACCACATGTACTCAGAGATCAGATCATGATCTCTATCCAGAGATTGCTTTCTCTGTAATGAATAGCCCTGATGGGTTATCAAGAGATATTCCAACAGTCAGTGAAATTGACCATTCAATGCCAGAATCATCCTGGCAGCAGGCCCAGGTCAAGGATGCCAAAGACTTGTCCTCTTCCAACTTAGAACAAGATAGTATCAAGCAAGAGCTTCTTGATGGCCAATCTTCTGATACCTCTTGTACAGAATGTGCATCCAACCTTGTAGAACCCACTAACGCGTTACTCAGCCATGATGATCTGGCACTCTTGGAGAAACAAGTAAGAAAGAGGGGAGATTTCCTGATCCAGAAGGAAAGGGAAAATAAAATGGAACCATTCCTAAAACAACTTAGTTCAGACCACCAACTGAGTGCTTCAGAGAAAATGATAGAGTCAAGTGCTGATAGACAAGAGTCAGCAGTCAGTCCAGACCACCAACTGTATATATATCTGAGCCAAAGTTAGAATCAGATGCTGGTAAGCATGAATCTGCAATCACAGCAGAACAGCCACTAGATACTTCAGAGAAAATCTAGAGTCAAATGCTGACAAGCCAGACACAGAAGTCAGGTCTGACCTCCAACTATATACTTCACAGAAGATGTTAGGGCCAGATGCTGATAACCATGACTCAGCAGACGGGCCAGTGTACCAGTTAAATACTTCAGAGAAAATGTTGGGCTGGCGGGTCAGTGTGGCCACAGGTGCTCGGGTGGCAAACATGCACAGGACTGATGCTGCACCATTGCGTCCCAGCCTGCGGAGGGGCATGTGGGGCCCTTGGTCTGGGTTCTGGTCCATTTCTGGCTGGCAGACCACACTTTCTGGGTGGCACCTGGCTTTGCCCTTGCCCTCACCTTCCTGGTCTGTGGCTGTGGAGTGCCTGTACCCCTTCTTTGTGGGAGAGTGAATTCAGCAAGATGGCTGAGTAGAGCTGCCTGTTGCTCATCCTCTCTGTAGAAGGGCTCGCCACAGAGAGTAAGCGGCTGCATTCTGACTGTATGCTGGGTAGTGGCAGGGGGCAAGTGAGAGCCCCATGGAGCCCAGCAATCCAGCACAGCACCACAGAGAGGACAGCGAGGCTCCCTGGCCAGCGGCTCCCCTGCCTAGGTTGTCCTGGAGACAAGACAAAGATCTCTTAATTAAAGAAAAGGTGAGCTGGAGGTCCCCGTTGCCACTGTGGATAACCACACAGATGCTCCCAGCCCTCAGCACCCTTGACTGCAGCCTGGAGTTTGCATGCCAGAGTTTTAGTGTCAGAGTATGAGTCTGAATCATCTTCCCTCATCGCTCATGACCTCCACTTCTGTAGCTCTGTGCCATCTTGAAACTGGAACCAGTGCTGGACTGCATCGCCCTGTGCAGTCCCACTTTCGAGACTCTGCTGTCATCTCCCCCCTGCTCTCCCCCTACACTCACACAAGTGGCTGCAGCACCATGAGCCCTGCTACTCACAACCTAGGGCTAGCAGAAGAGCTGAAGAAGACACACAGAAAGTGCAGTGCTGTGCCCACCCACAATCAAAGCTAACACATCACAGCAAATCGATACCTTTGTTTTACTCTAGAGAAAAAAAACATAAAACTGGAAAAAATTACCAGCACAGATACCAACATAGAGACACCAGAAACATAAAACAGCAAGGAACAATGCTACCTTTAAGGCAGCACATTAAGCTTGTAACAGCACCTCTCGAAGAAGAGGAAGTTAAAGAAATGTCTGACAGGGAATTCTGTGTACAAATCTTAAAGTTGCTCTGTGAGATAGAGGCGAATCTCAGTCAACAGCTTGAACATATGAAAAAGGCGATTCACGATTTGAGTAACGTAGTCAGTGTGGAGAAAGATAACAAAGAAAAGAACCAACTGGAAGTCTTGCAGCTGAAGAACTCAGTGAGCAAAGTAAATTCATTTGAGAGCTACAACAAGAGAATAGATTGTGTAGAAAAAAGGATTTCTAAAGTCAAAGATAGGTCTTCTGAATTAATCCAGTCAGGAAAAGACAAGGAAGAAACATTGAAAAAGTGTAAATAAAGCCTGCAACACCTACAGGACACCATTAAGCAAACAAATATTCACATTTTAGAAATTCTAGAGGGAGAAGAAAGGGAGAAAGGCACAGAAAGCATCTTTTATGAAATAATAACTGAAAATTTCCCCAGTCTTATAAAAGACACAGACATCCAGATCCAGGAAGCTCAACGAACCCCAAGTAGACACGACCCCAAGAGGTCTTCTCCCAGGCACATCATGATCACGCTGTCCAAAGTCAAAGATAAAGAGAGAATTCTTAAAGCAGAAAGGGGAAAATACCAGGTCACATACAAGGGGATTCCTGTTAGGCTGATGGCAGATTTCTCAACAAAAACCTTGCAGGCCCGGAGAGAGTGGAATGATATATTCAGAGTGCTGAAAGGGAAAAATTACCAGCTGAGAATCCTGTACCCAGTAAGGCTAACCTTGAGACATGAAGGAGAAGTCAGGTCCTTCTCAGATAAGCAGAAACTAAGGGAATTCATCACCACTAGGCCAGCCTTGCAGGAAGTGCTCCAGGAAGTCCTACATCTAGAGGCAGTACAGTAACTGCCCTCAGGAAAGCCCACTGACGTGTGCAGTCATTAATAGAGTAATACACAGATGAGCCAGAAAGGGATTAAACATTACCACTGCAGTCACCAAAACACAATGTTTGACAGTAAGAGAGGAGATTGACAGGACACACAAGACAGCCAGAAGACACTGAACAGAAGGATGGAAGTGCATTGTCACTATTAGTAATAACCTTAAATTTAAATGGGTCCAACTCTCTGCAGGGTAGACTGGATGAGAACCAAAATTCAGCTGTGTGCTGCCTATGCGAAATTTACTTCAGACACAATAAATAATGAAAAAAGGACTGGTTCACAAAGGTTGTAACCATTGTGAGCACATGTATACACTACTGTAAATCAAATGACTGTTACATTTAGAGGAAGGGAGAGGTTGCTCAAAAATAGAAGCTGGGGACCTCAGCATACATGTGTCAATGGACAGGTCATCCAGACCGAGTCAGCAGTGAAAGAGATGGACTTAGCGTCTGTGGAGTGCTGCCCCAGCTGCACATACATTCCTGCCTCCAGCTTGCACCCTACATTAGGCCAACACCAAACGAGGACCAACAGATTTTTAAAAACCAAAATCACTGAACCACATGCTCATGCCAGATTAGTGGATCCCTTATCAACAGTGACTGAGAGTGCTACCCAGAGCAATGCAGTGAGAAATAAAGGCATCCAGTTTGGAAAGGAGGAAGCCAAATTGTCCCTGTTTGTAGTCAACATGATTCTACATATCAGAAAACTAAAACCTCCACCAAAAAAACTCCAAAATTACAAAACAAAAACCCTGTCAACTGACATGATTTCAGTGAAAATGCCAGATACAAGATCAGCTTGCAAAAATTAGTAACATTTCAATGAAGAAAGCAGTCCCATTAAAACAACAGCAGCAAAAACTGAAAAATAACTCAGACTAAATTGAAACAACGGGGTAGAAGAGATCATTAAGACCTGGAAAGCCATCCCATGGTCATGGGGTTGAAGAACTAATGTTTTTTAATGTCCATACTACTAAAATTAGTCTACAGAGTCAGTGCAATCCGTGTCACAGTGCCATGACATTCTTCACAGAAACAAAATGGGAGAAAATACTTCCAAGCTGTCCAGCTGCTGAGATGAAAGAACTCAACCCAACACCCACCCCCTCCCAAATCCAATTTAAAAAGTGTGCAATTGATCTGAGTAGCCATGTCTGAAGTGAAAATATACAGATGGGCAACAAGTATCTGAAATCATCAGGGAAAGAGAAATTGAAGCCACAGTGAAAAATTATCACACCTGTTCGTATGGCTAAAGAACAAAAAAGACTCAGATTCTGGTGAAGATGTAGAGAAAGGAGAGTTCTCCTACACCATTGATGGGAATGTTAATCAGTGCAGCCCTGTGGGAAACTGGAGTTTCCTCAGAAATCTAGAACCAGAACTGCCATACGGTCCAACAGTAGCACTGTGGGTTTTTATATCCAAAGGAAAGGAAGCTGGAATGTCCAAGAGATGCCTGCCTTCCCATGTTTATTGTTGCACTGCTCAAACAGCCAGGGTGTGGAGTCGACCTGAATGCTCCATTGGTGGATGAGTGGATAAAGAACACGTGGTTACCTCTACATAGTGGAATAGTACTCAGCCATAAAAAAGGGTACAGTCTTGTCATTTGCACCAGCAGATATGAGGCAGAAGGACATTGTGTCAGCACAGAAAGAAAACTACTGCATGTTCTCACTGCAGTGTGAAATCTTAGAAAGCTGATCTCAGAAGAACAGGGATCACCAGAGGCTGGGAGGAGGAGCATGGGCCACGGGTGCCCAGGTGCAGCTATGTGAGAGTGGTAACTCACTGAACAGTAATTGTGTCTCAGAGTAGCTAATGGGATTCTGCATGTTCCCAACACAAGTGATCAGCATTTGAGGTGATGGGTATGCTAATTAACCTGGTCATTACATGTTATGTACATGCACGGGAATATCACACTGGACCCCATATGGATGGATGGATGTGTCAATTATGCATAAATATGCACATCACCGTCTTAAAGCCAAAAAAAAAAAAGAAAATGTTAGGCCAGACGCTGATAAGCATGAGTCAGAAATCAGTCCAACCAGCAACTGTATATATCAGAGCAAAAGTTAGAGTCAAATGTTGATAAGCATGACTCAGCAGTCCCTTTATTTTGGAAACAGCAAAGGCAAACCAGAGGAGCTACAAATGAACCAGCAGCCTCCATCTCCTAGGACCTCTGACAATCAATTACCAGAAAATATATCCAATACTTTTTCGGTCTTCCATGTTTGCACAGTGAGTTCTTGTGCTCAATTATCCATCATTCAGATGACTGTCCCTCAACTTGGGTCATCTTTAATGGCATCTCCAAAGCTTCCACATCTCAAGGATCTTTAGGACTTTCCAATTTCCAGCCTCTGAACTTGCCTGAGATCCAATCTCAATCCTCAATTAAAACTGTCTCCCAATCATAGTCACAGCATGCTACTCAGGCCCAGTCTCAGTCCAACCTTAAATCTCCAATCCCAATGCTACCAACATCTCCTGATTTCCAGCTTAGGATCTTTGGAGTGTGCTTCCGTAGACCCCATAATGAGGCACAGTGTATCATGCAATCTGAGCTTCATCAGCTAGAATACAATGTGCTACAGAAAGAACAGGAACGTTTGTGGGGTTTACCCTCGATGGTCCAAACATCTCGGCAATACCTTTGTCTTCCACCACCCAACATTTCATTGGTGAGCCAGTCCTCCAAAATCCATGTTCCAATCTCCATCATTCCTGGAGATTACCCTCTGAGCAGTGAAATTCATAGGAAACTTGAATATCATCTTAGAAAGAGACTCATCCAACACCAATGGGGCCTACCCCATAGGGTCTGTGAGTCTCTGACACTGATGAATCCTGAGAGAGATGTTCCTGAAATATATGCACCAAAGAGTTTTCAGAGACTCAAATGGATACCTTTGTTGAAGGAACAGAGTAGCAACAATTTAAGGAATTCTGAATCGATCCAACTTCCAATCTCCCATGAGACAAGCTCAGAAGAGTTTCAGTCACATAATGATGAGAAGGGCCATCAGAGACACAGCCCAAAGATTGGCCCAAGTGATCATCTGTTGAGTGACCCAGAAGGATACTCAGATAGCAGTTAAGGGTCTGACTCTGATAAAGATCAAGGAAGCCATACAGTGAGTCTGTATGGAAATGATTCAAGGGCCTCAGGGATAAGTATAAATCAGCAACAACTAGAAAATGCACTCAAAGAACATTTGAATAAGAAAATTGGGGAAATAAATGAGGGTAGACTTCCTGAGACTGTTCATAGTTCATGGCGTGCCGTCAAGCAGACAATGTCTTTCGCTGAGAAATCTCACAGTCAAAAACAGATAGATGGGGCGTCATCTGTGAGAAACATTAGCTTGAACACTTCCCAGGAGATTTCTTTCTTGGCTTCTGGCAAACAAAAGATGCTGGAAGAACATATAAGCAGTTTTTGCATGAATCTGAATTGTAGCCTTCCCAACAGGTTCCTTGAATCCATACAGATCTTCAACAAGAGAGAGGACTCATCTTCTTCCTTAGGCCATTCCTATTGTTCCTCCCAAGATAGCCTTAGTTCTACGATGCATTCCAAAGTTATGGTGTCCACTTCACTTGGTAGGAGCTCTACACCAATGTGTAGAGACAAATTGAAGATAAAGTCAGCACCCAATCTGGATCATCTCCTTCCTGCTGCATCACTTGTAGGGAAGGGAGGACAGGGGGACCTGAGACCACTGTCCCCAGAGGAAAACCAGGAGCTTGCAGGTGTTCAGATTAAGAGTGGCAGACAGACTTGTCCATGCATCCCAGACAAATAAATTAAGAAGCAGACTGGACCAGACAGTGGACACAGCTTAGTGCTGATGTCCACAAGTCATGATGGGACTGGACCTGAGGCAAAGGAGAAGAGAATCTGAAAGAGCACTTCACAACTGGCACCTTTGTGGTTTTGGCTTCTGTAACACTGCTTGCTTACTTGTTCCACCTTTTTGCAATGCAGTTTTAGCTTCTGTGCACTTGCTTGCCACTGGTTTCACAAGTCCCCCAGTTGCAGATGGTTACAGACCAAAAGTCCCCTGGTTGCAGACAGTTACAGACCAAAAGTCCCCCAGTTACTGACCAAATTCCCAGAACTGAAAAATGGTGAACAATTCCTGGAGATGTAAGATCAGGGACCACAAGTGCATATTACAGTTTTTATTGTCTAAGATTACTTCTTCACTTCCTCTTTTTTAGACAGCAGCTTTCACTTTTAAAAGCACCAATGAAATGCTTAAATTCATAGAAAAAGCCACATAGGGAATAAGAAAGTGCTTACGTATATACCTGTTTGTACTGAATTATATAAGCTTTGTGTAAACTGGGCTAGGGGCTCTCCTTTGCCATACCATTGTTACTGGGAAGGCTGGGAGGGTCTGAGTTCCATAAATGAACCCTGCAATTTTGCTTCAACCTTGGACTCTGGTGGTCTCTGATTCTTGGGGGTAGTTGTTCATCGGGCACTTCATTTGGGGGCTTGTCCGGGATTGTCCCCCAGAGCCCACCAAGAGTCCAGGTCGAGGGGTCATGGAAGAACCGGTCTGGGTAAGTCTGCCGGCATTGTCTTTGTATTACTGTATTGTTTATTGTTGTCCTGGAACTTTGCATTGTTTATCGTTGTACTGGAATTGCCTGTAGGTTCTGAATTTGGGTCAACAAATAGTCCTGGCGGACACACTATAGGGCTGTCATCGGGGACGCAGAAAGATGTTCCTCAGACCCCATTTGGGGCTATCTGTGTGATAGCCCATTTGATCGGGCTGGCATAGCCCATTTGGTCGGGCTGGGATAGCCCATTTGTTTGGGCTGGGATAGCCCAATTTTTTGGGCTGAACAGTTCCATGGTGCATGTGATTTCTGTCTGTGTTTGTGTCTTTAGCAGTTGTTAAGTGTTTCACCAAAAGCTTTCGATTCAAAGCTGTGAATACCAGAAATTACTTATTTTAGCACTACTTGATAAAACCTTCTCCCTTCTTTTAACAATTTCTTCCCAATTGCAGGTCTTTCTTTTCCACAATGGGACAGACACAGGCCACTCCTCTCAGCATCCTATTGGACCACTTTAAGGATGTAAAGAGTAGGGACTCTGATTTAAGTGTGGAAGTCCGAAAGGACAAACTCATCACTTTTGGTAGGTCAAAGTTGCCAGCCTTTGATGTTGGATGGACACCGGCGGGAACTTTCAACCAATCTGTTGTACAAAAATTCAAGGTCAGGCGGGACACCCGAACCAGATCCCCTATATTCTTGTCTGGCAGGACTTAATAGAAAATCTGCCCACCTGGATGGTCCCCTTCCTCCCTACTAAAATCCCAGCCCTGCGCCGCACTGATGCTGGCGAACCAATCAAATCCTCAGCTGCCCCTCAACCTAGTCCTGCCTAGTCCGTGGACCTCCTAGCCCTTGACCCCCCTCCATACCTACTCTCTCCCCTAAATCCTAGACAGGCACAACCAGTAGACAGAGAAGCACAGGCAGCACCAAGGGAGAGGGAGACAGAACCTGACTCTGGGGAGCCAGTGGAAAGAACGAGGGGTCGCACTCAGTGAGCAGTGAGTCCAAATTGCCCTGACACCATGGTGGCCTTACCACTGTGGGAAATCGGACCTCCCAATGACACCGGAAATCCTAGCCTCCAATATTGGCCCTTCTCCACTAGTGATCTCTATAACTGGAAAACTCAGAATGACCGCTTCTCTGACAATCCCAAAGATCTCATTTCTCTTGTAGATAGTGTTATGTTTACCCACCAGCCCACTTGGGATGATTGTCAACAGCTCCTCTGGATCCTATTTTCTATGGAGGAACAAGAGCGAATCCAGATGGAAGCCAGAAAACTGGTTCCTGGAGACGATGGTCAGCCCACTGTCAACCTGGACTTTCTCCTTGACCAGGCCCCCACAAGATGATTGAGACTACTATATGGCAGAAGGTAGGGGATGGCTACAGGTTTATCGCCAGACTCTAATGGTGGGTCTCCAAGCAGCGGCACGCAAGCCCACCAATTTGGCCAAGGTATATGCAGTTTCCCAAGGGAAGACAGAGTCCCCTTCTGGGTATTTAGAAAGGTTAATGGAAGCCTTTAGGCAGTTCACACCTATGGACCCAGATGCCCCCAAGAACCAGGCAGCTGTAGTCATGTCCTTTGTGAACCAGGCAGCCCCCGATATCAAGGAAAAAATATTAAAATTGGAGGATTTAGAAGGGAAAAATCTTCAGGACCTAGTCAGGATTGCTCAAAAAGTCTTTAACATCAGAGATGTTCCCGAGGAAAGATAGTTGAGGGCAACAGAGAAGATGACAAGGGTAATGGCGGCTGCAGTCGGGTGAGGAAAACAATCACAGGGTAGCCCACCGCGGCTGAGGGCATCTGGCAGGAGGCTAGACAAAGATCAATGTGCCTACTGCAAGGAGTTTGGCCATGGGCCAGGGAATGCCCTAAGAACTAAAGGGACAGGGCAGGTAGATCACAAAAACCACCTTCTACTGTGCTGGTGACCCAAGACTCCAATTGCTAAGGAGGATGGGGTTCATATCCCCTCCCCGAACCTAGGGTAACCCTGCAAGTAGAGGGGAGCCCTGTCCAATTTTTGGTGGACACGGGAGCCCAACACTCAGTTCTCATTGAACCCCAGGGAAAACTATCAGCCGATTCCTCATGGGTACAAGGGGCTATGGGGATCAAAAGATAACTGTGATCTGTGGACTTAGGGACCAGCAGAGTATCTCACTCTTTCTTAGTCATCCCCAAGAGCCCATACCCCCTCCTGGGAAGAGACTTGCTGACCAAAATAGGGGCCAAAAATCTGCTTTCTACCAAGAGGACCAAAAGTGACAGATTCTCAAGATGGGCCCATATCAATATTGACTCTGCCACTGGAAGATGAATACCAACTTTACCAACAGCCTGAGGTGCCCAAACAGGGAATTGACCGGTGGCTGAAACGTTTCCCAGAGGCTTGGGCAGAAACCGGAGGGGTGGGACTGGCTCCCCACCGACCGACCAGCCATATACATAGAGACTAAAACTGGGGTGGACCCAGTCAGAGTCCGGCAGTACCCGATGTCTTTGGAGGCAAAGGTGGGGATCATGGCCCATATCCAGTGCCTCTTGGACCAAGGGGTCCTGTGACCATGCAGATCAGCCTGGAACACACCCCTATTGCCGGTGCATAAGCCCAACACAAGAGATTTTCAGCCTGTGCAGGACCTAAGGGAAGTAAATAAGAGTCGCGGATATTCACCCAACGGTGCCCAATCCCTATACTCTTCTCAGTACTCTCAGTCCTGAAAGACAGTGGCACACCGTCCTAGATTTAAAAGATGCTTTTTTTAGTTTACCCCTAGCTCCCAAGAGTCAAGAACTTTTTGCCTTTGAGTGGGCGGACCCGGAGAGGGGCATCAATGGACAATTAACCTGGACCCAACTACCACAAGGATTCAATAATTCTCCTACATTATTTGATGAGGCCCTTCATTAGGACCTGAGTGAGTATAGATGGGCTCACCCAAACCTGACCCTCTTGCAGTATGTGAATGACTTGCTGATTACAACACAGACCCTCAAGGAATGTACCCGGGGAATGGAGGACCTCTTATACACCCTGGGGAGTCTGGGCTACCAAGTAGCAGTGAAAAAAGCCCAAATCTGAAAGACTGAGGTAACCTATCTGGGGTACCTATTGAAAGGGGGGCAATGGTGGCTGACACCTGAGCACAAGGAGACTGTACTCCGGATCCCACAGCCACAGTTGCAGCAGCAAGTTTGGGAATTCTTAGGGTCAGCCAGGTTCTGCCGATTGTGGATCCCTGGGTTCGCTGAATTGGCCAAACCCCTTTACCTGGTGACAAAAGATCAGCAACCCTTCAAATGGACAGAGGAGGCTGAAGAAGCCTTTCAGCAGATAAAAACAGCGCTGCTCTTGGCCCCAGCACTGGGACTCCCCGATGCCTCCGAGCCTTTTCAGCTGTTTGTGGACGAGAGTAAGGGGGTAGCTAAGAGAGTTCTGACTCAACGCATAGGCCCTTGGAAATGGCCTGTGGCATACTTATCAAAGAAACTTGACTCTGTGGCTGCCGGATGGCCCCCTTGTCTCAGAATGATGGAGGCCATGACCCTGATGGTGAAAGATGCAGACAAGCTAACCATGGGGCAAGAACTGCAGGTCACCACATCCCATGCTGTTGAAGGCCTCCTAAAGCAGCCCCCCGACCAATGGCTCAGTAATGCATGGCTAAATCACTACCAAGGACTGTTGCTAAACCCTCTCAGAATTTTCTTTCAGCCGGCCTGCGGCGGACTGGGCGGCGGAAGTTCAACGGCGCCGGGCGAGTGGCTGCGGCGGCGGCGGCGCCGGAGTCCCGGCCGATCCCGCAGTGCCGGGGGCGGAGCGGAGGCCACCTGAGCCTGGACGTGAGATCCTGGACAGGAGGAGGACGCCCCCTCTTGACCCACAAACATGGACCTGGACGCCAAGATGAAGAAGATGGGCTTAGGTCACGAGCAAGGATTTGGAGCACCCTGTTTAAAATGCAAAGACAAATGTGAAGGATTTGAACTGCACTTCTGGAGAAAAATATGTCGTAACTGTAAGTGTGGCCAAGAAGAACATGACGTCCTCTTAAGCAATGAAGAGGACAGAAAAGTGGGGCGACTTTTTGAAGACACCAAGTATACCACTCTGATCGCAAAGCTAAAGACGGATGGAATTCCCATGTATAAACGCAATGTTATGATACTGACCAATCCAGTTGCTGCCAAGAAGAATGTCTCCATCAACACAGTCACCTATGAATGGGCTCCTCCTGTCCAGAACCAGGCACTGGCCAGACAGTACATGCAGATGCTGCCCAAGGAGAAACAGCCAGTGGCAGGCTCGGAAGGGGCACAGTACTGAAAGAAGCAGCTGGCAAAGCAGCTCCCCGCACATGACCAGGACCCTTCCAAGTGCCATGAGTTATCTCCCAAAGAGGTGAAGGAGATGGAGCAGTTTGTGAAGAAATACAAGAGTGAGGCACTGGGCGTAGGAGATGTGAAACTTCCCTATGAGATGGGTAGTCCCAGCCCCGACAAACTCTACATCCCCGCGGGGGACAGAAGCACCCCGGCAGCCATGGGGCCCATGGAGAACAAATCTGCCGAGTACAAAGGAACTCAGTATTTCTGCTATTGCTGCAAGCTGAGCATGAAGGAGGGCGACCCCGCCATCTATGCTGAGAGGGCCGGCTACGATAAACTGTGGCACCCAGCGTGTTTTGTCTGCAGCACCTGCTCTGAACTGCTGGTCGACATGATTTATTTCTGGAAGAACGGGAAGCTGTTCTGCGGCAGACACTACTGTGACAGCGAGAAACCCCGATGTGCCGGCTGTGATGAGCTGATATTCAGCAATGAGTATACCCAGGCAGAAAACCAGAATTGGCATCTGAAACACTTCTGCTGCTTTGACTGTGACAACATCCTGGCTGGCGAAATATACGTGATGGTCAATGACAAGCCTGTGTGCAAGCCCTGCTACGTGAAGAACCACGCTGTGGTGTGTCAGGGATGCCACAATGCCATCGACCCAGAAGTGCAGCGGGTAACCTACAACGATTTCAGCTGGCATGCCTCCACACAGTGCTTTCTGTGTTCCTGTTGCAGCAAGTGTCTCATTGGGCAGAAGTTCATGCCAGTAGAGGGCATGGTTTTCTGTTCAGTGGAGTGCAAGAAGATGATGTCTTAAAATAAGAGCACCAAGCAGTATTGAGCCATGATCTGTCCAAGTTGGTATGCATTTCTACTGTAAAGTGCAATTTGAAAAAAAAAATAAAAGGAAAAGAAACAGTAAAGGAAACCAGGAGATTTTGTTCAATATCATTCTTTGCTGTTTTTCCTTATCAATATTTTTTTCCGCTCAATTTTTGAAACCTGCTTGAAGCATTTGATTTTAGAAATGGTAAAGACTTTTGTCTTTCCTTAGCTTTCCAAATCTGAAATGTGAGTTGGAAGCTGGGTTTAATTGATCTCCATATCTGTATCCCCCTTGTTCCAAACACAGAATATGTAAAATACTTAAAAGTTAGTGTTCTGGATGGAAAGATGAGTGTTCCTAGTTCTATACTCTTTTCCCCCTCATGTATAAAAGGAAAAGGAAATTAAATTTGCCCTAACGCCAAGACTCTACATTTTCTGCCAAATGGTATTCATTGAACTTTGTAATGATTCACAGTACATTCTTCGTGACAAAGAAAGTAGAAATGCCGTGTAGTATATAGAGCTGCTATTTTAATGTCTACGCATTTGATATTTACTGATTTAGGCAGAAGTGGCACTTTCTTTATTGCATTTCTCTATTTTTTTATTTACCCTACCTCTCAATATTCTCTTTGTACATTGATGACCTCCATATACATGTGGCCTTAAATATTTTATCACATGTGGCATAACAGTATCCACACTTTTTACTTCTTTAGATGAATTTTGGCCTGGATATAAAAAGCCATTCATTTTATATTGTTTTCAGTCCAAAGAACAGGTATAGTTTTTATACCCAGGAAACTATAACTTGTACTGATTGCACTTGCCTGCCATGGTTTGAATAGATTTTTTTTGCATAGTTTTTATTTTTATCACTAGATAAAATGGATACTCTCTTGTAATACTTCTAAGCCTGTTCATGAATCTATAAAATGTCTTCTTTGCCTATATAGTTCCATTCTTGGGTATTTTCTAATGTTTACTTTTCTCTGTATACTTCCATATATAGCTGTGCACTATAAAAATTAAAAGGAATGAATGATATGTATGTTATTATTAAAAATAAAGCCTCTTTCACTTAAAAAAAAAAAGAATTTTCTTTCAGCCACCAACCATCCTCAACCCTGCTTCCCTGCTACCTGATCCAGATTTGTAGGCCCCACTCCATGACTGTGTTGAAGTGTTAGCCTAAGTACATGGGGTAAGAGAAGACCTACAAGACCAGCCACTACCCAATGCTGAGGCCACATGGTACACCGACGGGAGCAACTTCGTGCACCAAGGACAGAGGTATGCAGGGGCAGCAGTGGTCTCAGAGACTGAGATAATATGGGCCGAGCCTTTGCCAACAGACATGTCGGCACAAAAGGCCGAGTTAATGGCCTTAACCCAGGCCCTAAGGCTGGGAGAGGGAAAAAGATTAACTGTCTACACGGATAGCCGGTATGCTTTTGCCACTGCCCACATACATGGCGCTATATATTGAGAGAGAGGCCTCCTCATGCAGGAGGAAAGACTATTAAAAATAAGGAAGAAATCTTGGTACTTCTGGCTGCCTTGTGGAAACCAAACTTGTGGAAACTGGCAATAGTGCACTGCCCGGGCCATCAAAAACCTGTTGACCCTGTATCGAGAGGCAATCACTTTGCTGACCAGACTGCTAAGAAAATAGCATGGTCCCCAGCCCAGGCTATGGCCGTACAGCTCCCTGACCCAGGACCCAGGGACCTGCCACCAGTAGCGGAGTATACGGAGGAAGATTTGCAGTGGGCAAGAAAGCTCCCTATGGCACAATTCCTTGAGGGATGGTGGAGAGACTCCCAGTGTTGAATAGTAGTTCCTGAGAAACTAGGAGAGAAGGTGTTACAGAAAATCCACAACAGCACCCACCTAGGTGTCAGGAAAACGCTGGACTTAATAAGGAAAACTAGACTGAGAATAAAAGAGGCTCCCAGCAAAACGGAACTAATTGTATCTGGATGCAAGGTATGCCAACTCACCAATGCAGGAAAAAATTCCCAAAATTCTGGAACAAGACAGCAAGGAGATAAACCAGGAGCCTATTGGGAAGTAGATTTTACTGAGGTAAAGCCAGGAAAGTATGGGTATAAATATTTATTAGTTTTTGTAGATACCTTTTCAGGATGGGTAGAAGCCTTTCCCACTAAGAATGAAACAGCCCAGGTGGTGGCCAAAAAGATACTGGAGGACATCTTACCCAGTAATGATAGGCTTGGATAATGGACCAGAGTTTGTCTCTAAGGTAAGTCAGAGGTTGGCTTCCATACTCAGGGTGGATTGGAAATTACATTGTGCATATAGGCCCCAAAGTTCAGGACAGGTAGAAAGAATGAACAGAACATAAAAAGGAGACTTTAATCAAATTGACCATGGAGACTGGCACAAACTGGGTAGCCATCCTCCCCTATGCTCTGTATAGGGTCCACAATTCCCCATACAAACTGGGGCTTACTCCCTATGAAATTTTGTTTGGCAGCCCACCTCCCATCATACCTAATCTTAAAGAAAATCTGATTAAAAATGATGATGATTTTGAACTTCTGTTTTCACTCCAAATCCTGCAGAGGATCCATGAACAGGTGTGGCCAAAACTAAGAGACAGGGCCTCCTCCAGTGCCCCACAGCTACCGGCCAGGCGACTGGGTGTTCATGAAATGCCACCGATGGGAAAATTTTGAACCCAGATGGAAAGGACCTTTCCAACTCATCTTGATGAGCCCCACCACCCTCAAGGTAGATGGAGTGTCCTCCTGGGTTCATCACACTCACGCTAAATCAGCAGACCCATTCCAGGACCTCATAGAACCTCTTACATCCAAGTCAACTTGGAGGGTCAACAAAAGCCGAGATAAAAGTCACCCCCTGAAGCTTAGATTGCGTCATATCCCGCAGGCTGCAGATCACCTGAGAAATGAGGCATAGACTTGTAATCCTCCTTCTCCTAGCTATTGGAGAAGCAATAGCTTTGAGCATAACTTCTCATCAACCCCCACCCAGATATAGGACTTTAAGGGTAAAGGGAGGGGTAATAAGCTGATACAACGGCACCAGACAACTAGTGTTCACTGTTGACCTCTGCAACGTGTTACCAGAGGTGGACACAGGACTTGGGACAAATGGATTTAAAACGTTCATTTCTCAGGCTACCTGGCATTGGACTCCTGGGGTAAGAATGTTGCGATGTGGGCAACCCAGAATAGAGGCTAACTTATACCAGACTGGATGGTAAGTCTGCCCCGCTGAGGCCTCTCCTGATTGGGGGGGGGGGGGGGAGAAGACTACTATTGTGGTCAATGGGGATGTGAAATATCTCCCTGGACTGCTAAGGACACAGAACTAGAAATGGCCAAAATCGGCAGGGCCTCAACTAAAGGGGGAAAATTCGAATTAAAGTAAAAACCTGGCAAGCGGTACAACATTCCCAATGGGTCAGGGGAAAAACTTGGGGATTGAGACTTTATGTCTATGGGACCGACCCTGGTATCTGATTTACCATTCAATGGTGGGCTCTACGAGGCCCCTCAAGAGGGGTAGGGCCAAACCACTTCCTCGTTCCAAAGCCATTATTTCCCACAACTATGGCCCCAATGCCCAAAATGTTACCATCTCCAACTGATGCCTCTAAAATTGTAGACTCCTGTCCTCGTAGGCCTCTAAGAGCTAAGGAGGCAATACCTCCTAACCTGTTGTGGGGGATCCTGAATGGTGCTTTTACAGTCTTAAATGCCACCTTCCCTAACTTGACCACATCATGCTGGTTATGTTTCCAGGCCTCCCCACCCTACTATGAAGCTACGGTAGAGATAAATTTCTTCCTCTTAAGTGCTGAGGGCTGCCTGTGGTGGAGACAAATAGAGTTTGGCACTACCCTACAGGCCGTGCAAGGGTACGGGACATGCATTGCCACCACAGGGCATGCCGGACCAATATGTAGCCATACCATCAAAAGCAATGCCTCCCGGTTCTACCCGGTGCCAGGAGACACTTGGTGGGCCTGTAACACCTCAGGAGTGACCCCGTGTGTCTCAGGAATAGTGTTGCAACTTAACAAAGAGTGGTGCATATTAGTGAGGTCATGCCCCCGAGTAATATATCACCCCTACGACGAGCTCCTAACAAGCTTAGATTACTTCTTCACTTCCTCTTTTTTAGACAGCAGCTTTCACTTTTAAAAGCACCAATGAAATGCTTAAATTCATAGAAAAAGCCAAATAGGGAATAAGAAAGTGCTTACATATACACCTGTTTGTACTGAATTATATAAGCTTTGTGTAAACTGGGCTGGGGGTTCTCCTTTACCATACCGCTGTTACTGGGAAGGCTGGGAGGGTCTGAGTTCGAACTCACAATAAACGACCCCTGCAATTTTGCTTCAACCTTGGACTCTGGTGGTCTCTGATTCTTGGGGGTAGTTGTTCATCGGGCACTTCAAGTGGGTTCCAGCAACAAAGAAGAAAGGCTTCAGGCTCCCAAAGTAAAGACTTCAGAATACTTCCCAAGGTTAAACAACTCTAGAGAGATATTTAAGGCAAAGGAGCTCTTTGCTCTTCAATCAAAATCTGCCAATGCCTTGACAACCAACAAGTCAGGGGACTTCACAGTGGTAGATGTGAAAACAAAGAATGAAGAAACTACCCTGGCTACTGACAGAGTTTTATGTGTGCCCCAAGGATGACAGGAACAACCAACAAAAGTGGCAGTGTGGTGGACCCGAGTCCCTATATTGTAAAGCCTGGGGGTGTGAGACCACCGGATCCGCCTGGTGGAAGCCATCCTCTAGTCGGGATTGGGTTACAGTACTCCGAAACTTTACCCCCGAAGGGAAAAACTGCCACTACGCCCTGGGGCCCTGTGATGAAACCCATTACTGCATCCCACTGAATATTTCCTTCACTACTAGAGGGAGGGATATTTCTGATGTTTCTACACTCTCCAGCTGGATAAAAGGAAGAACATGGGGATTAAGATACTATGTCGCAGGGTATGATTTTGGGTTTTGGTTCACCGTAAGGTTAAAGGTTCAGGCTCCCGGTCCCCAGTCAGTGGGACCCAACCCAGTCCAGCAAGAACAGAGTTCCCTCCCTCCAGTGAGGCAGGCTCTCCCCAGGCCACCCCTCCCACCAGCCACCCTTTCGCCCAGCTTGGCAAGTTTAACTCCAAACACTTCGAGCCCCCATATAACTGGACAGCGGCTGTTTAACCTTTTGACAGGGGCCTTTCTGGCCCTCAACCAGACCAATCCAGAGCTGACTGAGTCCTGCTGGCTATGCCTAGCCCCAGGTCCACCT
The DNA here is from genome assembly GCF_033115175.1 of Lepus europaeus. NCBI lineage: Eukaryota > Metazoa > Chordata > Mammalia > Lagomorpha > Leporidae > Lepus > Lepus europaeus. Next base: position 101,560,886 of record NC_084838.1, read on the forward strand.
TATTATGAGGGCCTCGCGGTCCCCAGGACCTGGAATGGCACAAAGAGGCAAATAATTGCCTCTTGCCCCTTCAGCCGCGTCTCACTCTTACAGAGGTGTTGGGACAAGGTACTTGTGTAGGAAATCCTCCCTTGTCCCACCGACCCTTGTGCAATGTCACCACAATGTTACTATATGAGACGGCCCATACCTGGTTCCGGAGGCAGGCACTTGGTGGGCGTGCAATAAAGGTCTCACCTCCTGCGTGTCTGCAGAAGTCCTAAATAATACCAATGACTTCTGCGTTTTGGTAAGAGTAATGTCCAGAATGTATTACCATCCAGCTGACACTCTGATTGATTGGTATGATGGACGGCCCGCTCGCTTCCGGTGAGAGCCCACCTCGATAACCCTGGCTGTCCTACTGGGATGGGGGGAAGCAGCTGGAGTAGGTACTGGTGCGACAGCTTTAGAACGGGACTCCCAACTTTATTCTGAGCTCCGGGCTGTGGTAGATGAGGATATAAGAGCACTCCAGCAATCCATTACAAGGTTAGAGCAATCCCTAGATTCCCTTGCCGAAATCGCACTACAAAACCGACGAGGTTTAGATCTACTTTTTCTTAAGGAGGGAGGATTGTGTGCTGCCCTGGGAGAGGAATGCTGCTTCTATGTAAACCAATCTGGGGTAATCAGGGACTCTATGTCAAAGCTCAGGGAGAGGCTTGACAAGAGACAAAGGGATAGAGAGGCCCATTACAGCTGGTATAAAGGATGGTTTACTAAATCCCCATGGTTAACTACCCTAGTATCAACCATAATGGGCCCCCTACTCATCCTATTCCTTCTTTTAACTTTTGGCCCATGTATTCTTAACAGGTTGCTCCAGTTTTTCTGTGAGAGTCTTTCCCTTGTCCAAACCCTGGTGCTGACTCAACAGTACCAGTGTCAAGCTTCAAAGACCTCCGAGGTCCAATAGATTTTAGGATTAAAATCTGTGCAAAAAGAAAAGGAGGGAATGAAGGACCCTTATGGGGGGAGGGAAAAGAAACTAGGCCTGGGCAAATATCAGGGGCTTCTTAAGAGGTTAGATGTTCCCCAGAGTCTAGTGGGCAGGACGTTCTCTGGGAAGGAAAAGTCTCCTTCAGAGACTCTCTAGGCATTCCCAGAGCAGAACTGCCCCTCCCCTTCAGGAAACCTCTGGGCATGCCCAGAGCAGAGCTGCCCTCCCCTTCAGAGAGTCTCTAGGCGCACACTTATGATGTCACTGCGACCAGCCAATCCTGTAACACCTCAGCACTCTCCGCCCGCATTTTACGCATGCGCATTAGAAATATGCTAATTTGTTGCCTATATAACCTGTGTGAAACTGCCGCTCAGGGCTCCTCACCGCCTGAGGTGGGGGCCCGTTTGCGCAAATGTTCAATAAAAACCTCGTGCTTTTTGCATCAACTCATCTGGAGTCTGGATCTTTGGGCGTCCTCCCAAGCAAGTGGGCATCTCTGCAACTGAGAGGTCCAACACAGGTTAGGCACACAACGCCCAGAAGTGTACAAAACTTCTTGGCTCCTCCTTTTACTTTTGGTTCACCCATCGAATTCACATAAGGGACTGATCATCCCAGAATTTGTAACCAAGTCATCTTCCCTCACTCGAGAGAGGTGATGCTCCAGAGACACCTTGTGGGCATACGGCCTTGACCTAACGAATCAAGGAAGTCCCCCACTAAGCACAGGACATACTTACAATCTATCTGTTTGTCTAACCTAGGGAAACCTCCTACACCACTATCTGTTTGTCTAACCTAGGGAAACCTCCTGCAAAATGCCACCAATAGCTGAGGTGCAAGGAATTTGCTTTATGGCAACAGTGCTGTGCGTGTCTTTCCTTTGGCTAGAGTTCATATGCCATGCCACTCTTAAGCACTCAGACATGGGAAAGATACCCCCCTCTCAGATTCCCATGCAGATTATCAAACATAGTGAATCTGTGAGTGATAAGAGCCTGACACTCCAGGTGCCTGTCTCACAGAAAATAGTTGATGACTTAGGGAGCTCCGACAGGGAAAAAAATGTAGCAAACAAGGTAGCATACAAAGTAGCCAATAATGTAGCAAACAAGGTAGCAAACAAAGTAGCCAGCAATGTAGTAATGCCTAGTCAGCCAACCACCACATACCCGTGGGATGAACTTACAGGAACTCTAGACAATAACTCATGCAAGATCATCCCATCCACACCCAGTGAGGATCCCCACATTTGTGGCAGTACTCAGGTACCCCAGGCTCTCAGGGCAGCTGCTACATCCCATGCCACAGACATGCTTGCTGTTAATATAGAAGTGTACGCAAAATTCAGGCCCTGGGTTCCAACACCCTTAGAAAGACTTCTGCTAACCAAGGATCAAGGATATGCTTGTGTCTTTTCAGATAATGTGGAACAGCCCATTTGGGTACCAGCCAGAAACATCAAGCCTACAACTGACAGCCAACCAGAACCAGCTGAACAAGACTGAGAGTCTGCCTTCTTACTGGATGCACCTGCCCTATCATCCTACACTGAGAAACTGCCCATAGCCACATCCATTACTATGTACCCCACTAGCTCTGGTCAGCCACTCAAATGGCCCACAGCCTGTGTGTGGTCATGCCATTCCTATTAACCATTATTCAAAATCCCTACCCCTATCTGAGCAAGCAATCCTGTGGTCTCTCAATTTGAGTGCTGGTTAGTCAATGGTGGGTAAGATCCCCTGGAGGACAACCTAAGAAAGGCACACTGCATACAGAAACCACACAGAAATGGTGTCAACAATGGTATGGCCAAGAATCATGCCTCCTGTTTCTCAAAAATAAATGAAAAGGGGGAAATGTGGTGGAATGAGAAGGCCATGCCAAGATGGCCGCTGGCAAGTGAGCATCACTCAGGAAAGGCTTTGAAACCCACCTGGCAATGGACCCTACCTGGCAACAGGCTGTGACTTGATGGCGTTGAAACCCACATGTCAAACAGAGCCTGCCTGACAACAGGCTGTGATTGGATGGCTTTAGAAATTGCCTGGAAACAGGCTGTGATTGGCTGGGGCATAGACCGCCCCTTGACCAGATTGGCTGGTCTTGGAATGCACTGAACAAACACATGGAGAGACAACTCCAGAAAGTGGTGGCATTCAAGGATCTGCCACTATCACAGAGGCATCTGGCATCCATGCCCAATAAAGAGTTCCTGCCCTGGCCAGTGCCACAGCTCAATAAGCTAATCCACCACCTTGCGGTGCTGGCACACCAGGTTCTAGTCCCAGTCGGGGCGCCAGATTCTGTCCCGGTTGCCCCTCTTCCAGGCCAGCTCTCTGCTGTGGCCAGGGAGTGCAGTAGAGAATGGCCCAAGTGCTTGGGCCCTGCACCCCATGGGAGACCAGGAGAAGCACCTGGCTCCTACCTTTGGATCAGGGCAGTGCACCGGCCGTGGCGGCCATTGGAGGGTGAGCCAATGGCAAAAGGAAGACCTTTCTCTCTGTCTGTCTCTCTCACTGTCCACTCTGACTGTCAAAAAAAAAAGAGTTCCTGCCCCATACAAACCATACCTGCAGGCATCAAGCCAGCCAGGTATCTCCAACCACACCTACATTTTTTGAAGGCACTGTATTGGGAGATCTTTGTCTACTCTTCAAACATAAAATACACCTTCAACATTTCCAGAGAGGAAGATTTCCTCCTCCAAAATAAGTTATCCCTTTATGAAAATACTGACTTTCTGCAATAAATATTCTAATGACTGTTGTCTTTTATGTGTACTGTTTTGGAGACATGAGATTTGAGTAACATAAGGTTTATACTTAGGGAAAAGAAAGAATTAGTTCAGCACTTACTCATCATCTGTTTTGGATTTAAATGATGACAGCCAACTGAGCTCTAGGGGGATGGTTATCAACTGCCCCTTAAGGCACTTCTGACCTGGAGAAGTCTGAGGACTTGTGCTCTGTTTCCTAGTCTATACAATATTGTGTTGCAGCCCATATACCCTGCCCCTCATTGACTATTTTTTGGCCTCTGGGGGAATAAAGGAGGTAAGCCATTATATCTGAAGAGGGTCAAAGTCACATATCTTTTTCAGAAAATTGTGCTTAATCTTTTTTTTTAAAAGAAAATATTGTAATGACTAGAGGATGGCACAGGTGGGTGAACTTCACCTCAGGTGGGGTTGAAGACTACTGCCATAGTATACATGGGACTGATTGGGTTAAGGTCTAGAAATGTTAGAATTGTTGGTTGAGAATCTGTCATGAGAGGCATAGTAATGCATTGGGAAACCATACTTTGGGGCATTGATGTTTTCCTACTGGAAAATAAGCTTATGAAGGTAGCTCCCTGCCACCCATGTGGGAGACCCAGTGGAGATTTGGGCTCATAGCTTTTGTCTTGCCTATCCCCAGCCATGACAGCTATTTGGAGTTTGAGCCAGAAGATGGATGACATATCTCTCTGTCTCTCTTTCATTTTGTATCTCTCTCTTTATTTTTAAAAGATTTTTTTTGAAATTCAGAGCTACAGGGTGGAGGGAAGAAGGGAGGGAGGGAGAGAATCTTCCCTGTGCTGGTTCACTCTTCAGGTGGCCCCAACAGCCAGTGAGAGACCAGGCTGAAGTGAAGAGCCATGAGCATCATCCATATCTCCCAGATTGGTGACAAGGTCCAAACACCATCCTCCACTACTTTTCCAGGCTATTAGCAGGGAGTTGTATTGGAAGTAGAGTAGCCAGGACATGAATTGGCACCCATATGGGATGCCCGCACTTTACCTGCTAACACTACGACACCAGACCCACACTCAGCCTTTCAAATAAATAAATGTTAAACAAAACATTGAACAATTTCCTGGAAGACACTTAAGGTATTTTTTACAGTAGAAAGTTGGAAATTCTGGATGTCAAAATAAAACAAATATGAAACATGTTCTTTGCAGCCCCTTACTCTACCATACTTCTATCTTTTTATCCGGAGTTATGCCATTCAACCTGCATCGTCTGAAGCTTAATGTTGCAGAATCAATGAAGATTCTGTGGAGGTCCTGGGATGGTAAACAATGTGGGATGTGGCCCAAGGTAAGGAACTGGAAGCAGTGGAGATCAGTGGAGGAACTAATATCCATGTGGATTGACAAATCAATAACATGGAGACCTCTACTCTCCCATCTAGAGTCTTACTCCAGTTAAGTTGCTGCCACACCCCAGAGTTTACCACTGGGAATGTCTGCCATGTGAAGTATTATAGTCTGACCCTTTGACCTCACCCCTCTAACTTTGCAGCATATACTGTATATTTGTCAACTTTTGGACTCTGGGTCATAATTTTTCCACTTATTCAACTACCCAATAGCCTCATGTCTGCATTTCCTCCCTCTTTAAGCAGATTTTATTGTCTTCAAGATAACATTTAAAAGGCTCCACTCCAAACGACCTCTTCCAATCCACTTTAATCTTTCCTGTCTGGCAATATCCCATTTCTCTGGCTTTTCTAGAAATGCATTCCTATAAGTGATTAATAACTATTGTATTAATTTTATGATCAACTCTACTGATTTTAGGGGCAGCTCTAGCACTTACTGGAAATAATTTATTCACTCATTTCACAAATCATTATCCTATCCTATGTAACAGTGAACAAATAAAATAGAACTTAAGTCCCCGATTCCCTAGTTCATGCTCTCTTCCTTTCTACCTAAAACCATTTGAAATCTCCTGCACTTTCCTGAAACTTATGCTATCTCTCCTTGGTTATCAGATGTGTTGGACTCACCAGTTACAGAGAAACTAGAAGTTACCTCATGGAAGTCTTCATCAAATAACCTCCTTCCTTCCTTCCTTCCTTCCATCCTTCCTTCCTTCTTTCCTTCCTTCCTCCTCCCTCCCTCCCTCCCTCCCTCCTTCCCCCTTCTTCTCTCCCTCCCTTCTCACAGAAAAAAATCACTTTCCTTCCACAGTGCTCAACTACAAAGGAATTAGACTTCTAGAAATGTCTTTATTGAGAGATAACTAAACTCTGCTCTTGATGGATTGACTTATGCACGCCAGAAATCCTTACTGCCTCCTTCCTCTCTTCATGAGGCACTCAATATCTTTTTCTTAAAGCTTTTCATCGCAAAGATGTTTAAACATACATACACAGAATCAAGTAGAATAATGTAATTCTCCATGTATCTACTCTACAACTTTCAGTCACCATTTGGCAGGTGTGATGTACCCCATCATTACACTATGATTAAAGTGTAAAGTCAATTTAAACATTGTCCATTCATCTCTTAGAAAGTATGATATTTGCCTTATGTAAATGCTCTCAACATTTGTTTGATATTTACCACATAAGGAACATATTTAACCACAACAAATGTAAACACCATTGGTGATTAAACCACATTGAGCTTTGGAGCTATTGGTAATCACTTCTGCTCTGCCTTCTAGTTAATCCTGAGAAGTCATTAGAAGGTATTCCTACCCCTACTCCATACAGAAAGTAATCTTACAGAACAAATTCAGTGCACAGTATTACAGTTCCTTAAACACACAGACAACATAACATTAAGAGGAACTGAAGTAGGAAACAGTACGGGTGGACAAAACCCTGATATTGCTATGTAAATGTTTTCAAATACTTATGAGAAATATTTTCTTTTTACAAATTAAAATAAGTTATTTTTCTTCATTATACTTAGTAGATCAACTATACTAATAGTTCATGTCCTTCTTAAATGCCACTGAAAGTAAACAATATAACTGAAGCTCCTTGACTTCATTACTCATAAAGTAAGTAGAAAACCACTATGAAATACCACTTCACACCTACTAGAATGATCACAATTGAAAAACCAGATAAAAGGGTAAGCATTTGGCACAATGAGTTGAGGCACTTCTTGGGATGCTACCATCCCAAATCCAAGTGCTTGGTTTGAACCTGGCTCTTCCACCTCTTTATTTTTTAAACAAATATGTGTTTCTTGTGGCTTTTTCAAGATTCATTTTATTTATTTGAAAGAGTTACAGAGAGGCAGAGATCGAGAGAGAGGTCCTGCATCTACTGGTTCACTCCTCAGATGGCCACAATGGCTGGAGCTGCACACATTCAAAGCCAGGGGCCTGGAGACTTCTGGGTCTCCACGTAGGTGCAGGGGCCCAAGGACTTGGGCCATCTTCTACTGCCTTCCCAGACCATAGCAGAGAGCTGGATAGGAAGAAGAGCAATAGGGACAAAAATCAGTGCACATATGGGATGCTGGCACCCCAGGCCAGGGCTTTAACTTGCTGTGCCACAGCACCAGCCCATCTTCCTCCTCTTATCTAACTTCCTGCTAATGTGAACTCTGGGTGGCAGCAGGTGATGACTCAAGTACTTGGGTCCCTACCACTCACTTCAGAGATCTGCATGGAATTCCAGTCTCCTAGCTTTGGCTTGGCCCATTGTTATGGGCATTTGGGCAGTGAACCTGCGGATGGAAGATCTCTCCCCATCTGTTTCTCTGTTTCTGTTGGTTTGTCTGTCTCCCTGTCTTTCAAATAAATGAAAACAAATGAATAATAACTGGAAAAAAAGATATAAGTTTTGAGAAAATGTAGAGAGATACGAAGTCTTGCATACTGCTAAAGAGAATGAAAATGGTGTGTTTTGGAAAACAGTTTGACGGTTCCTTAAAATATTAAACACAGAGTTGCCAGTGAAGCCAGCAATTTTTCTCCTAGGCATTATACACAAGAGAAATTAAAAATTAAGCACACAGAAATGTACATAAATATTCACAGCAACAGCACTCACAGCAGCCAAATGTGGAAACCACACCAATGTCCATCCGCTGATGAATGGATAAGGAAAGTGTGGCACATACTTACAATGACCCATAATTCAGCCATAAACAGGGAACACTGATGAATGCTACCACAAGAATGAGCCTTGAAAAACATCACCCTAAGTGAAAGAAGTCAGTTGCAAATGACCACATTCCATCCTTATAAAATATCTAGAATAGGATAATCTATAGATACAAAGTATATTAGTTGCTTGTGAAGGCTGGGAGATGAAAGGTGAGGGGTTAATAACTAAAGGGTATGAAATTTTCTTTTGAAGTCATGAAATTGTTTTAAAATTGGTTCAGGAAATGAATGTTCAACTGAGAAAAATCTGAATTATATATTTTCATGGATATATGAATTAATTTCAATACAACTGTTATTAAAAAAATTTTTTTAAATAATTTTGCGGATGGCAAGAAGGGGAGAGGGTCCCACAAAATTAACAGAAAACAGAGATGTGAAAGAAGGAAATCCAGTGGAGAAGATGCAATAGAAATGGCACAGAAGAAAATCTGGAAATCAATTCACATCCTAAAAGCCCAAGGAATCAAGATGTGGTACCATGTAAGAAAGAGATTAGTAGTTACATGCTGTAAACATGGTTTCATAAAACATTGATTCTCTTTGGTTTTACATTATACACTAGGAAAAAACCCTTCCTTGCGTACTCCTTTCCAGTAGTATGCAAAATCATGCTGAAACATTCACTGCTTCAAATGCAGACAGCAGACCCCAGGATTTTACCTGGGACAGAACCTGAGACAACTGGCTGTGTATAGCTGTGGCAGCTGTGGGAATGAAAGTTAAAAATTGCAAAAGTTAGGTAAAACACATGAAAATGTAGTTAAGGGTCTATGTAAGAAAATGTGTGTGTGTCAGGCTAATTATATTTGCAGAAAAGTTTCATGGATAGTATGCCCTTTATTCAGATTTACCTATTATTAACATTTTGATCAGTTTTCCATTTCTTTTCTCTGTCTCCTTCCTTCCTTTCTGTCTTTCCTCACCCTTTGTGCATGTGCAAAAAAACCACACATACATTCCTGAGCATGTGAGAATACATTTCATACATGATGCACTTTTCTTTGAGTTTTTCATTGTGTACTTCTTAAGCAGAGAGAATTCTCTTACACGTTCAATTATTTCCTTCAGTAAACTTAATGCTGACATGTAACTTTCAGTTAATCTCTCATCCGTATTCTATTTTGGTCAATTTACCCACCAATGTCCTTTGTGGATTAAAAAAAAAAAACAAAAAAACAAAAAAAACTCCGTTACATGATTTTGTCTAGGATCATGTACTTCATTTAGTTATATTTGGTCTCCTTTATTCTGGAACAGGTTTTCAGGGTTTCTTTTTGATGACATTACCATGTTTTGTTTTTTTTTTTAGAATGTATTCAAGGGACAGTTCTTACAATCCCTTCTCACAGGGAAAATTTTTGGTGCAGCTTATGTTGCTCAGACTTTAAAGGCTATTTTTAGATTTGTGAATTCTGGTGGACTTTAGAGGTATCAGGACCAGATTTATCATAAAGAAATTAGCAAACAACCAAAAACAATGTCAGAGATGCAAAACTATATAGAGGGAGAGACCTCTGTTAGTAATGGGAGAGTACATGAGAGGAGGCAGGCTTGAAGTATACCTCCTTTTGCAGAGACAAAGAAGCTGCAGATGTAGAAGACAGGCAAAGGAAGAACCTGCCATTACTTGTAAACTGATTAACATATGTAAAGGAAATGAGCAGGTGCCTGTGGCCAAGGTGGATTCAATATACTCAGTGAGGCCTTAGGCAAACAATAGAAGAAAATAATATGAAATTTAATTTCAGCAGGTTATAACCTAGATGAGGATGTAAAAGTTATTACTGTAAACTGATTGGCTAAAATGGGGAAATATATGTGTACACTATTAACAAAATGACATCACTGTTTTGGCAAAGGGGACTCAATGAAAATTTTGGTGAGAAGAAAGTAGATGGGAAAGAGTTTACAAAACCTTTCAAGAATGAAGTGATCATAGATATGATTCCAAACAAAAGACATTGCTAGCTTCAGTTGTGTCCATTAGAGGTTGTATGACACTATAGAGAAGACTGCTCCCTAAATCAGGATGGATTTGGAGGGGCCAGCACTGTGGCATAGTGGATAAAGCTGCTGCATCCAGTGCTGGCATCCAATATGGGCGCAGGTTCGAGTCCTCCCATATAGGCACCAGTTTAAGTTGTGGCTGTTCCACTTCCAAGCCAGCTCTTGGCTATGGCCTGGGAAGGCAATGGAAGATGGCCCAAGTCCTTGGGCCTCTGCTCACGTGGGAGACGGGGAAGAAGCTCCTGCTTCCTGGCTTCAGATTGGTGAAGCTCTGGCCATTGTGGCTATTTGGTGAGTGAAGACTTCTCTCTCTCTGTCTGCCTCTGTCTCTCTGTAACTCTCCACCTGTTAAATAAATAAATAAATAAATAAAGGTTTTTTTTAAAGAAATCAAGGCAGAACAAAAATGTATTGGGAAGGAGAGAAGGAATTTGGAAGAAGGATGGAGTAGCAGAGCAGGTTCTGTGGAGGGAACAAGATTTGACAGCATTCAGGAACAGAATAGCCTCAAAGGGATTCTAGGAGAAAGAATACTAAAAGATATTTAGATTGTTGTCATGGCCCTCATCTTCCTCTTTGTTAGGCTTTGTGCTCTTTGGTACATGCTGCTCTGTTCTTTAGTAATCATCTCTAGCAAACATGAATCCTTTTGAGGAAATAAAGGGGGGGGTGCGCTGTTGCTGAGTCTATTTCTGATTCTGTAGAGTTAAAAATACATTGTATATATAGAAAGTTTTATTTGAGAACAGAGTAGATGCTGCAGCTTTGTCTTCTGTGATTTTCAACGATAATTTTATTTACTCTATCTTTGATTTAGATGATATTTTATTTACTCTCTCTTTGGTTTAGATGATATATTAAGGTATACAATACATTTTGATATAGGAGGATATTTCAAAAGGTTTGTGCAAAATGAAACTAAAAAACAGTTTGGTGGGGCCGGTGCTGTGGTGCAGCAGGTAAAGCCACTGCCTGCAGTGCCAGCATTCCATATGGGTGCCTGTTTGAGTCCTTTCCACTCCACTTCTTATCCAGCTCTCTGCTAGGGACTGGGAAAACAGAAGATGGCACAAGTCCTTTTTTTTGTAAGATTTTTAAAAAGATTTATTTGTTTATTTGAAAGTCAGAGTTACATAGATAGGGAAGGAGAGGCAGAGAGAGTGAGAGAAAGGCCTTCCAACCACTGGCTCACTCCCCAGTTGGCCACAACAGGCAGAGCTGCGCTGATCTGAAGCCAGGAGCCAGGTGCTTCTTCTGGGGCTCCCAGGTGGGTGCAAGGGCCCAAGGACTTGGGCCATCTTCTACTGCTTTCTCAGGCCACAGCAGAGAGCTGGATTAGAAGTGGAGCAGCCAAGACTTGAACTGGAGCCCATACGGGATGCTGGCACTGCAGACTATGGCTTTACCTGCTATGCCACAGTGCCAGCCCCAATAAATCTTTTTTAAAAAATATATTTTTGTTCAAAAGTTTGAAATTCATAGTTTTTTCATCATATGCATTTCCATCAACTTTTTGAAGACTTGTCATACATAATGAAATCATTATTTCAAACACTCATGTTAGGTAACTAACATAGTCATAATCTGTTACTCCTTTGTAATTTGCTTTGTTTCATGATCATTCAAAAATCTGCTCTCTTAGCAAGTTTCCAGGACACAATGCAATATTACTAACCATAACCATGGGTCTCATGATGTACATTAGTTCTCTAGACTACTTCATCCTCCATAACTACAACTTTGTATATGTTGACCTCTATCCTCTCCTCCTACCACACCCACCACTGGTAGCTATAATTCTATTTTCTGTTCTATGTATTCAACTTTTAAATTTTCAATATTATTAGACTTTCTATGTGAGATAACATAGTAGTTTTCTTTCTGTGTCATACATATTTCCATTAGCATAATGTCCTGTGGTTGCATCGCTGTTGTTGCAAAAGGAAGGTTCTTCTTTTTTTTTTTAACTTTTATTTAATGAATATAAATTTCCAGTGTACAGCTTATGGATTACAATGGTTTCCCCCTCCCATAACTTCCCTCCCACCCACAACCCTCCCCTCTCCCGCTCCCTCTCCCCTTCTATTTGCATCAAGATTCATTTTAAATTCTCTTTATATACAGAAGATCAATTTAGTATAAAGATTTCAACAGTTTGCACCCACATAGAAACACAAAGTGAAACATACTGTTTGAGTACTAGTTATAGCATTAAATCACAATGTACAGCACATTAAGGACAGAGATCCCACATGAGGAGCAAGTGCATAGTGACTCCTGTTGTTGACCCAACAAATTGACACTCTAGTTTATGGCGCCAGTAACCACCCTAGGCTGTTGTCATGAGTTGCCAAGGCTATGGAAGCCTTCCAAGTTTGCCGACTCTGATCATATTTAGACAAGGTCATAAAAGACAGGGTGAGGATAGTAACCAATGATCCTAAGAGTGGCATTTACCAGGTTTGAACAATTATACAGCATTAAGTGGGGAAGAGGACCATCAGTACACACAGGTTGGAAGTAGAGCCATTGGTGGCAGAGTAGAGGTTATGATTACAAAGGAATGAGGCCCAAGTGCACTAGACAGGGCCTAGAACAAAGGACAGAGTCATTATTAGAGGAGCTAAGAAAGGTGCTGTCTAAGCTACAATTAAGTTTTCTGATTGAGAGGCAAATAGAACCTGATAGAAGGGGCTTGATAATAATCTGGTGGGCTTTAGGCCTTGTAAATTCAGAGGCCCAGACCTATCTATCTCTTCACATGGTGTATATCCTAAGGGAGGTGTGAACCTCCTAGGGGAAGGCACTCTGTTGACTTTCATTACTTGGCTGGCCTGGAAGGAGAGCTGGCCAGGTAAAGGCAGGTGGCATCTCTAACAAGAAATTTACAGTTCTGCCTGCAATGTTGCTGACCCTACTTGGCCGTCCCCTCAGCTGCAGTGGTCACTTTGGAAGTTGGGCTGAGTAAAGGGCTTTTCAGCTTAGAGCCAATAAGATCTGTGGCTCTAACCTGGGCATCCTTCGACTCCAGGGCAGGTCCATTTCCAGTGATCCAACTCTTGGCAGAGCTGCCAGGGCTCTTCACAAGCTGACTTCTGCTGAAGCCCAGGCTTACCACCTTGAAAACCACTGCAGTGGATGGCCTGTTGGGTCTCCTTGTGGGCAGATCACTGTACAGATCAGCCATTAATAGGCCTGCCACCCATTGCTTCTGATGCCGAGCTTTCTTTTCCTCCTGGTTTGTGTTAAAGCAGACCAGAGGATGCAAGTCAAGGGAGTACCCGTGTCCCATCTCTAATCTTCGGTGGCCTGAACTACAAGTCTATAGTCACAGGCATGTTCTGTAGTAGTTTTCTAAGGTAGACAATGCCCATGAGGAAAATTATATTCTCACTTTAAAACTTTCTTTCCCTTTGGTCTGAAAGGGAGGTTTTTTCTACTTACTGTATACTTCGCTGATGGCGAAGTGAATCTAGCTATGAGATTATTATTTAAGTTCTTATTTTGGCTATGCTATTGCAGAAAAATGTTAGCCATCTCTTTTATAAGGTCTAAAGATTAAATTGTGCATCCTACAGATTCCTTCATAATAGAATTAGTTTCCTACCTTGAAGAGAATAGAGAAATGAAAGAACAAGTTGGGCTTAGAATAGAGAAATGAGGGAGCAAGTCCTAGATCGCTTGCTGACAATAGCAATATCACATGAATACTTAGCAAACCGTTTCAACCATTAGATAACAACTTAAGAAAACATTTACCAGAAGGTCCAATGCCTTCTATAAATTTTAAGAATCATGTATTTGAAAACACCTCTTAAATATCTAACATGGTGTAGTTTGTTTAGCCAGTAAACTTAAGCACAACCATCTAAAATGTTTTTAGTTTCTTTCTCCCAACAAGTCTAAAACATATGATACACAGATTCAGGTCCCACAAATTAAAATGTATCTTTGATTAATTTTAGCAGCTTAAATTTATGGACAATCTTATCGATAAGCCATTTAAAATAAAACTCTTAATAAAATTTCCCCATGTAGACATACAATATGTACACACATATAACATAGCATAGTAGACCAATATAGCAATTTTAATAATAGCTTTTAAAATCTTTAACTCTTTTTGTAGATTGCCAATTGATTTGAATTGCTTTTTGTTTTTAGTAACCTCAGTTAACCATACTTTCTGTCAGTTGGTACTGTTAATACATTATTGGCTTCATCTGTTTACAGAGCCATCCCAAAGTACTGAATACAATAAAAGTGGCTGGAAAAAGTCCATAGGAACCTATAGGAGGACAGCTAAACACAGAACCAACAATGCTTTAGTTTTATGAGCAGCAAATCATATATAACTGTGGATGACAAAAGACTTTAAGTCGCCATGTTTAAAATTATAAACTCATCAACCAACAAGAGGCACTTGCTTACTTCACAGTATTTTTGAAAGCACCTGTAGGATTTTACAAGTATTTAACCCTTTAGGCCTCTGGGGCTTTCTCATTAAGATAACTATCATGTCTAGTAACACAAGATCATTTGACTTTTTAATTCTCAAACATTTGTATTAATAGCATTTTCCATTATAGAAACTTAAAGTCTGGTACCACATCACATCTTGACAGTCCTTCTAATATACTCCAAATAGACTGATTAGTTGGTGTCTCTATAAGATGAGAGACATAGGTCCTTCGATTTTTTCAGTTGGGCCCAAACTAGAAAAACCAAAGTCCAGGATTTACTGGAAATTTTAGAGACCAGATTGTTTGAAACTTTGATTTTTTGAATGCCTGTCAAGAATGCCAAGAAGGCTCAAAATCCAAAATATCTGGTTGAAATAAGATTTCTTAAAATCATGACATAACATAGACCAAATTTGATCATTGTTACAAGGTGATTATTCAAATTTTTGAAAAAAGCACATATTTAAATAACCCATAGCTCTTAATAAAAATTCAGCTGTTTTTGAACAATTAGAATTTAACAGACATCAAGAGAACATAATAGATTACTTTAACACATTGCTTTAACAGAGCATCAGAGGAAGGTTCTTCTTTTTAAAGATCTCTGTAACTCTAACTATGAAGGTACTTAAAAATTTTTGGAAAATGCAAATTATGAAGAAACTGCATGGATTTCATTTTGTGACAAACACTTATCTTTAATTCCATTTTCTGTGAAATTTTCAAAATATGTCATGTGTGTTTATCTCCACTCTCAGAATTTCTTTATCCATCTTTTAGTTATTGGATTCTTAGGTTGCATATAAATCTTGGCTATTGTGAATAATGTTGCAATAAACATAGAGATGCAGGTATCTTTATGAGGTGCTTAATTCATTTCCTTTGAGTAAAGTCTATTTTTTTTTGACAGGCAAAGTGGACAGTGAGAGAGAGAGACAGGGAGAAAGGTCTTCCTTTACCGTTGGTTCACCATCCAATGGCCGCTGCAGCAGGTGCGCTGTGGCCAGGTTACTGTGCCGATCTGAAGCCAGGAGCCAGGTGCTTCTCCTGGTCTCCCATGTGGGTGCAGGGCCCAAGCACTTGGGCCATCCTCCACTACATTCCCGGGCTACAGTAGAGAGCTGGACTGGAAGAGGGGCAACTGGAATAGAACCAGTACCCTGAGTGGGACTAGAACCGGGTGTGCTGACACTGCAGGTGGAGGATTAGCCTATTGAGCCACGGCACCAGCAGTAAAGCTTATTTTGTCTGATATAACTACATGTGTTCTCCTTTGGTTACTGGTTTCATGGAATATTTTTTTTACAACTTTTCACTTTCAGCCTAGGTGTGCCCTTAAAGCTACAGTGAGTCTCTTACATTCATTAAGTTGGATATTACTATTTTATTCATTCAGCCACTCTATTCTTATGGAAAAACTTAATCCGCTTACATTTAAAATAATTATCAATACATATGAATTTTCTATTGCCATTTGTTCATTGTTTTCTGTTTTGTGCTACTCTCTTCCTCTTTTTTGATCTCATAGTATTTTAAATAAAAATTCCATCTGATTCAATCTTTTCTCCTTTCCCAGCTTACGAATAACATTTCTTCCAAAATAATTCAGTGCCTGCATTAGAGATTGTAATATGCACTCACAAGTCATCTAAGTCCATTTTTGAATAACTAAAATTTTACAGGTAGTTTAGATATCTTATGATAAAATCTTCCCAATTCCTCCCTCCTATTCTTTATCACATTGCTTTCATTCATTTCACTTTTGCATATACTGTAATTACCAGTCAGTCATCATATTCTTCCATTCAGAGAAATACCAGATGAGGCAGTAAGAAAGTTTGTCACTCATGGGCCTTCTATTAAGTGTAGTGTCCTAAAGGAGGTGGCAGCAAGTATCCCCTCTTGATTGTGATGGAAGCTTCATAGTGGGTGGGAGGTTTTGTTGACAACAATGACAGGGAAATTGATCTTGCTTATCCAACTTTCTCAGCTTTAGGTACTCTTCAATTGTCGCAGGATAATTCACTGAGCTATTGATTACACTTTCCTGCCTGAAGGAACTCCAAAAGGAAAGAATGTAACTTTTCACACTTGTCTTCTGAGGAGTTCTGGGTTCTTGGTCTCAGGAGCTATTAACAGTTTTCATGTTTCCGACCAAAACCAGCTTCAACACATCTTTTGTACAGTGCTATCCAAATTCTCATGTAGGAGTGGCATTCATCTAGGTGTTCCTAGGAAGAGAAGATGAGGTTGAAGAAGAAGAGGTAAGGGGTTGAAAGTTGGAGAGCTGCCTAACAGTACATTGTAAAGACAGGTTCTAAGTGGATGGGTCTGGTGTGGAAGTCATCCAGGAGGCAGTAGCGGTTCCTAAGGAATGAAATGATATTTGCTGAGATGACTAATGTTCAGGCTCCATTGTCTTGGGAGCTGCAACAAAACACTGCATTGGCCAACCATAGTATCTTTTTTGACATTGGATACTAAGCTAAGTATACAAAAGGTCCCAAGAGTCACTCATATTGGATATTTTCCCACCTGTTAAAATTGAGGCTTTGAGCCAGATTTCATATAGAGAAATTAAGTACTGTGGCCATAGTTTAGTGTTGTGGAACAAATTTGTGATTTCTGTATAGTTTTCCATTTAATACTTAGAACATTATGAAAGGAGGAGGAGGGAGAACAGTATGAAATCATTAAGTTTAAGGTCACACCACGGCTCACTAGGCTAATCCTTCACCTGTGGTGCTGGTACTCCAGGTTCTAGTCCCAGTTGAGGCGTCAGATTCTGTCCCACTTGCTGCTTTTTCAGTCAGTCTCTGCTGTGGCCCGGGAAGGCAGTGAGGATGGCCCAAGTGCTGGGCCCTGCACCCGCATGGGAGACCTGTAGGAAGCACATGTCTCGTGGCTTTGGACCGGCACAGCGCGCCGGTTGTAGTGGCCATTTGGGGGGTGAACCAACAGAAGGAAGACATTTCTCTCTGTATCTCTCTTTCACTGTCTAAGTCTGCCTGTCAAAAAAGAAAAGAAAAAAAAAAGAAATCATTAACATTATCCCCCTTTATAGAAAGAAAATTTTAGTGAGAAGGTAATATTTATGAATGGAAGAGGAAGCCAGGATTAGATTCCTCATATTGTAATAAAGAATTTGGATGTAAGTGACAGCAAATATAACTCAACAAAAAAGAGAAGCTGTTGACTTGGGTACCTGAAAAAGTCTGGAAATGAGAATGGCCTTGGGCAGCAGGGTTCATGCTGGCCTAATGATACCATAAGGATTCATTTTCTAGCATTTTTTGGCTATATTTAGGCTGGCTTCACTATGTCTTTGTGTCTGGCAGTTTCACAGTTATATTTTCAACTTTCAGCATAATTAAAAATGGGTTGTGTCTTGTATTAGTCCCTTCAAATGTGCGAACATGCACACATCTAACCAGTCACTGTTGCCCAAAACAGTCCAAATTTATCCTTAAAATAAGAGTATCAGGAAGAGACAATTCTACTTGCACATGATCTGAAACTGAGAATGGAGTTAGTTCCCCAAAGGGCAAAGACAGAATATTTACCAAAAGTAAGTGAATGCTGGGTGACAAAATGACAACAAAGCAGATTTTTACTATAGCATTCTCTCTCCTGCATCCCATGTGGTGCCGGTTCAAGTCCTGGCTGCTTTGCTTCCTATCTAGCTCTTTGCTGTGGTCTGGGAAAGCAGTAGAAGATGGTCCAAGTCCTGGGCCCTTGTGGCCACGTGGGAGACCCAAAAGAAGCTCCAGGCCCCTGGCTCAGATGAGCCCAGCTCTAGCTTGTGTGGCCATTTTGGGAGTGAACCAGCAGATGGATGACTTTTCTCCCTCCCTCTCCCTCTGCCTCTCTGTAACTCTGCCTTTCAAATAAATAAAAGCTTAAAAAAAAAAACCTTAATTTTGTAATCAATGTTTTATTGTGATGTGCATGTTCATATTCTGAGTCAAAATTTAAGCATTCCCAATAAAGTTGAATGCCTCATTTCAAAACCAAAATATCCCATTCCACATCAGGTTTATATTTACTTATTTGCTCTTTTTATCTACATAGACTCTTGGTTTCCTTTTGATTCAATATAACCTATTGCTGTCAATATTTATTGTGATGTGACAGATCTAACTACTTACTTCAATCTGACTTCTGTATTTAATATATTACTATCATGTGTCATTATATGACCATAAAAAGATGTTTCATTGATTTTCTTCTTGGCTTTTTTTGTTTTGGTGATTTCTTTCATTTTTATTTATTTACTTGCTTTTTCTTTGATACTCTTTTGAAAAATTGCTTAAGGTAGAATGCTAAGGTTCCTGGTTTGAGAACTTTCTGATATAGACACATAGAGCTAGAAATTAATCTCCACTGCTATAACTGTATCTCATAAATTTCACTGTTTTGTGTTTGCTTTTCATTCCACTCAAAATACCTCCCAATTTTCCTTTTGAGTTCCTCATTAATTCTAAGATTACACTTAATTTCTAGGTATTTATGTATTTTCATATTTTTGGTATTGATTATAATACTTTTTTATTGTAGGATATACTTTATATAATTCAAAATTTTAACATTTTTGTGATTTTTTTCTTAACTTTGGCCATGCAGTTGTACCTTCTTCTACTGATTTGTAAAGTATACTACAGATGTTAATTATGCCAGATAGTTTGCTACTGTGTTCAAGCCTTCTATGTCCTTACTGCCCCTTCTTGAAATGAAAAACTATGAAGTGATTCTCATTTTTGTATGTAACATTGTTTTTCTAAAGTTTAATTTCTGTATAATTAATATAGATGGTTAACAGAGATAATCTAGCTTTTTTATTTCTGCTCCTAAGACAGGATAATTTTAATTAGGAATCCTTCAAGTTCACTAATTTTTTCTTTTACTTGCACAAATGTGCAATTAAACCTCTCTAGTGAGTTTTTATTTCAGTTGTTTATTCCAGCTTCAAAATTTCTATGTGGTTCTTTTTCATAACTTCTTTTTATTGATATTATTTATTTGTCGATATCAGTTTCCTGATTTCCATTAATTCTTTGTTTTTTTTTCATCTGTTTGAACATATTTCTAACAATTGACTTATTTTCTTCTAGTAATTCCAGTATCTGAACCTCCTAGGGAGAATCTGTTAATTTCTTATTTGTTATGAATTAATCATACTGTCTTGTCTCTTGGCATATCTTGTATTTCTTTCACTTGAATAGTGGATATGTTGAGGTAACTTTGGAAATCAGATTCCTCAAGTTTCTCTAGGATTAGTTGTTGTTATGACTGTGAGTTGTAGGTGTGGTTTCTTTAGTGAATTTTTCAAACTATTTTAAAATAGCTGTTCTGAGACCTTCAAAACTAGCATTGTGCTGGGGTGTGGAAAGGGACAAGGGTAAGCTAGCATGTCCTAATGCTCTGTGTAGTACTTCAGTACTTTAGCTCCTGGTTATGTGTTTGCTTGGTGGCTGTATATCTTTGCTAGCTTCCAGAGGGCCAATGTGTTTTAATCTGATGGATTTTCCATATTTCTGGGGAGGGATAACTCCCTAGAATTCTCATTGGCCATTTTGCTGCCAGCTCTTCCCTGTGCCCAGATTTTTTTGATTACAATGATTTATGTTTTTCTATAATTTTATTTTAAATGTATTGCTTTAGATGTTTTTAAAGATTTTATCTATTTATTTGAGAAGTAGAGTTGCAGACAGTAAGAGGGAGAGACGGAGAGAAAGGTCTTCCCTCCATTGGTTCATCCCCAAATGGCTGCAATGGCCAGAGCTGTGCCAATAGGAAGCCAGGAATCAGGTGCTACTTCCTGGTCTCCCACATGGCTGCAGGGGCCCATAAAAATTGGGCCATCCTCCACTGGCTTCCCAGGCCACAGCAGAGAGCTGGATTGGAAGAGGAGCAGCTGGGATTAGAACTGGTGCCCATATGGTTTGCCAGTGCCACAGATGGAGGATTAACCTACTGCACCACAGCACCTGCCCCTGCCTTATATTTAAAATAAGTTTTCAGGAGCCAGAACTGTGGCAAAGTGGACTGACTGTCAAATGCTGTCTGGCATCCTATTCTGGAGCAATGATTTGAGTCCCAGTGGCTTTGCTTTTTAGGCAGCTCCCTGTGAATGTGCCTGGGATGGCAGGAGAGTATGGCCCAAGTGCTTTTCCTCCTGCTACCCAAGTAGGAAGCTGGATGGAGTTTTGAGTGCCTGGCTTTGTCCAGGACTAGCCTTGGCCATTGTGGCCATCCGGAGAGTGAACCAGTGGATTGAAGATTGCTCCCTTTCTGTCACTTGACCTTTCAAAAATAAATAAATAAATAAATAAATAATAAGTTGTGTTTCTCATAGGCAGCATATAATTGCCTTTTAACTAAATCTGACAGTTTCAAGGTGTTCAGACCATGTGATAGGCACATTAAGGGCTTCTGAAAGATGTCCGATCCTAATTTCTGGAACCTGTGATTCTGTTGCTTTACACTGCTTAAGTAAATTAAATTTCCAGGTGGGATTCAGGTGGTTTATCAGATAACCTTAAAATATGGGAGATTTTATGGCATTGTGGTATAGTCGGTAAAGCTGCAGCAGCTTGCAATGCTGACATTCCATATGGGCGCTCATGCAAGTCTCTGATGCAGCTCCCTGCTAATAGCCTGGGAAAATCAGTACAAGATGGTCCAAGTGTTTGGGGCCTTGCCACCCCCTTTGGAGACCAGAAAGAACCTCCTGGCTCCTGGCTTGGGCCTGACTGCACACTGGCTGTTGCAGTCATCTGGAGAGTGAGCCTGCCAGTGGAAGATCTCTCTCTCTCTCTCTCTCTCTCTCTCTCATTCTCTCTCTCTCTCTCTCTCTCTCTCCCTCTTAATAAAATCAATGCAGTGATTGGCCTTGTATTAAATATTTGCTAATTCCTGAAACAAAAAAAAAAATGTTGACATGGGGATAGAGATGCTTGATTTTCCAGATTAGGTTATAATTTGTTTCTGTGATAAGAAGGGCACTGGATTGAGTGCTCCTCATGAAAAAATGAAGTGGATGTTCAAAGTTCAGATTTATTGCATGGAAAAAATATGCTTAACAGATAAATACTAAAGTTCTGTTTGTCTTTTCTCCTGAGATAAAATATCAGTTACTTTAGGACAGTTTTTTTAAAAAAGATTTATTTATTTATTTGAAAGTCAAAGTTACACAGAGAGAGGAGAGGCAGAGGTGGGTGGGAGGGGTCTTTCATCTGCAGGTTCAACCCCCAATTGGCTGCAATGGCCAGAGCTATGTGGATCCAAGCCAGGAGAAGAAAGAAAATGGACAAGTAACCCAATAAATAAGAATACAACTTGCCGGTGTGGTGGCTCACTAGGCTAAACCTCCGCCTGCAGTGCCAGTACTCCCGGTTCTAGTCCAGGTTGGGGTGCCAGATTATGTCCCAGTAGCTCCTCTTCCAGTCCAGCTCTCTGCTGTAGCCTGGGAGGGCAGTAGAGGATGGCCCAAATGCTTGGGCCCTGCACCTGCATGGGAGACCAGGAGGAAGCACCTGGCTCCTGGCTTTGGATTGGCACAGCACACAGGCCATAGCAGCCATTTGCTGGTGAACCAACGGAAAGAAGACCTTTCTCTCTGTCTCTCTCTCTAACTGTGCCTGTCAAAAAAAAAAAAAAAAGAATGCAACTAGCCTATATAAATCATAAGAAACAAATAATTAAATGAGATTTTTTAAAAAGATTCATTAATTTATTTGAAAATCAGAGTTAGAGAGAGAGAGGTCTTCCATCTGCTGGTTCACTCTTCAGTTGGCCGCAGCGGCTCGAACTGTGCCAATCCGAAGCCAGGAGCCAGGAGCTTCTTCCAAGTCTCCCACATGGGTGCAGGGGCCCAAGGACTTGGGCCATCTTCTACTGCTTTCCCAGCCCATAGCAGAGAGCTGTACTGGAAGAGAAGCAGCCGGGTCTTGAACCAGCGCCAATATGGGATGCTGGCGCTTCAGGCTAGGGCATTAACCCACTGCGCCAAAACACCAGCCTCTAAATGAGATATTTTAATAGTGTAGTGCGTGGCATTCGTGGTGCTAATTATAACAGGTACTAAGGACAGGCCTCCTAAACAAAGTGATTTAGACCTGAAAATTTGGGAAAGGAGATATCCAACGTATAAGGGAACTACAATCCAAAGGCCCTGAAATGAAATGAAATGAAATGAAATATATCAAAGGACAGGGAAAGAGGCATGCCTGGCCAAAGTGCAGAGATTATAGTAAGAGTATCAGGAGGGAAGACTGGGGGAAGTTTTTAGACTGAGATTTGGATGTGTTTTTTATTATAACTTTCTAATATTTAGAAGTCACTAGAGTGCTTTGAGTTGGGAAGTGACATAATATACTCCCTTATACTTTCTCACATGCCTAACCTTCTTCAGCTTTTCTATAGGGTTTCTGAGTCATTATTTCAGACAGTATGTTCTCTGAAGAGTTCTGTCCAAGTAAACTCATTCTGTGACATGGTAGTAGTAGTATCTTTTTAAAAATCATTGCCTAATATTCTCAACATTTTTGGTCTCATATCACATGATATGTGATAATATAATTATCAAATGAAGTAAGATTGAATTGGTTTAGCTGTCAGTGCTTGCATAATGACTGCTTATGGGTTACATACATTCAGCTCATAGACACATTTTATTTAGTCCATTTGGAAATGTGCATATTGGGGAATTTAAGGTAACTTGAGAGTAACATGATGAACACTTTCTCTGTATATCCAAAGGCTCATATTTTGAAAATAATATCAGAGAAATAAGTTACAACAATAGGGGTAAAGGAAAGCTAAAAGAAAAGGAATCTGGGGATACAGGGTCTGTGAAGTTAAAGCTGGAATCCTGTAGATTACTATTCAGCATACATGGCATGCATTGTTGAGAATGCTGTCATTTTATATAGGGCTGATGGAATCAGAGAAGCATCATACAAGGGTCTTCCAAAAAGTTCATGGACAATGGAATTAAAAGATAAATTTATTTTTGTAGAAAACTACTTGAAGTCTATGCAATTTTTTATACTATACATTTTCCACGAACATTTTGAAGTGCTCTCATATAATCATACAAAAAATTCTGATTTATGGGTTCAAATCCCCATTCTAATTGTTTTGGATAAGTTTATTTTTCTATGGTTCAATTTTCTTCTCTGCAAAATAAGATAATAAATACTTTGTTGATAGGGCTACCATGAGGATCAAGTGATTAATAAATACAAAGCACTGAGAAAAATGTTACTTAGTATTACTCAGTAAGCTTTATTAGTACCGTTAGTCTCATTTTACAGGCAACAAAATCATTATACTCAAACAACTTAGTGACATTGCTGAAGTTACCCAGTAAGTTAATGAAAGAGTCAGATCCTGAAATCTAGATCTTTTAAGAAGCTCTCCTGGGGCCAGTGCTGTGGTGCAGCAGGTTAAAGCCCCAGCCTGCAGCGCTGGCATCACATGTGGGCACTGGTTTGGGTACTGGATGCTCCACTTCGAATCCAGCTCTCTGCTGTGGCCTGGTAAAGCAATGGAGGATGGCCCAGGTTCTTGGGCCCCGTGCCTGTGTAGGGGACCCAGAGGAAGCCCCTGGCTCCTGGCTTCAGATCAGCTCAGCTCTGGCCATTGTGGTCATCTGGGAGGTAAAACAGCGATTGGAAGACCTCTCTATCTCTGGCTCTGCCTCTCTTTGTAATTTTGTTTTTCAAATAAATAAGCTATTTTTTTTTTCTTAAGACACTCTCCTGGCCATAAGCATTTTGAGAGTAATTTGAATAATTTGGAATGAGC
This sequence comes from Lepus europaeus, assembly GCF_033115175.1. Classification (NCBI taxonomy): domain Eukaryota; kingdom Metazoa; phylum Chordata; class Mammalia; order Lagomorpha; family Leporidae; genus Lepus; species Lepus europaeus. The sequence continues at coordinate 101,585,064 of NC_084838.1, forward strand.
ATCAAAAATGGCCAGTTCTACTCTTGTTTAATTCAACATTTAATCTAAATCAATAGTTGATAACTTTTATTGGAAAGAAAAAGTATTAATTTGGATGGTAAATTAGTTTAAATGGTAACCCATAATTTACTCTTAACATATTATTAATTGTCTGTAATACTTAAAAACTAAAAAGGAAACATTATTTACTATAAAAATGTATCATAAATTCAGGATTTTTTGTTCTCAATACTCGTTAAAAGTCTTACAAATAATTGAGGACCATAAGAGCTTATGGTTTTTTTGTATGCCTATTATTATTAAACATACAGAAATTAAAAGTGACGAACATAAAATTTATGAATTCATTTAAACTAAAGCTATTCAATGCTACCATAAATAACACTTTTAATGAAAATAGCTATTTTCTAAAACATATTTAATGAGGAAAGTACTATTATTTTATATTTTTGAAAATCTCTAATGCCTGGCACAAAGAAAGATTGCTTGATTCTTACCTGCTTCTGTATTCAGCCTGTTGTAAAATCAGTCTGGAAAAGTCCCGTACATATGCATCTTATTTTTCATATATTTTTTTTTACATATTTATATAAGGGGGAGAGAGGGCAGGAGAGAGAGAGAGAGAAGGAGAAAGCACTCCCAATTGCTGGTTCACACCCCAAGTGCCCTCAATAGCTAGGGCTGGGCTGGGATGCTGGGCACCAAATTTGCTGTGGTTTCGTTCTGAGAGGAGCGTGGTGGGGGCAAGAGGCACTGAGTCACCACAGAGACCCTGGGAGTTGGGTGAAAGTGGGCCAGAGGCGAGCAGCCTGCAGATTTGTTTATTTCAGTTGCTACAGGGCTTAGATAGCCAAGACAGTCAATCTGGTCAAGGGGCAGTTTATGCCCTAACCAATCACAGCCTGTTGCCAGGCAGGCTCCTTTGCCAGTTGGGTTTCAAAGCCATTCCTGAGTAACTGACGCTCGCTTGCCAGAGGCCATCTTAGCATGGCCTTCTCATTCCACCACAGCTGAGAGCTGGGAATGCAATCCATGTGGGTAGCAGGGACCCAATTATTTGGACTGTCACTACTACCTCTCAGGATCTGCATTATCAGAAAGCTGAAGTCAGGTACTCCAATTGTAAGGGTCGCAGAACGTCTACCGCCAAGGAACGACTCCAAGAGACACTCTCATGCAGTCAGCAAAGGGTTTATTTTCTCCAGCATGCTGGGGCTGTCTGAACACTCAGGAACAGAGCAGCCCCGAGTGAAAGAAGGCTAGGGTTTTTATACAGTGCATCAAATGAACGGGAGGGGGTGAGTTCAAAGATCACTAAGTTACAGGAACTTATTGTAGCTCTTTCCAGACTCCTGCAAGCATTACTGTGTGAGACAGTTACACAAAGCAGTTTTACAAGGCCATCTCTCAAGCGGATGGGGACAGTATCACAGGCAAATGGAGACACATGTTTCAACAGAGATAATTCGGTTCCTTATCACCGTGGCTACATTTGGATTTTTGGAGTTTCAGTTTTATGGCTTTACTTTTAAGCTTTTAACCCTTCACAATTTAGGATACAAGCATCTTAACTACCTGCTTCATGAAAGTAGTTTTCACTAAAACAAAACAAAACAAAACAAAAACAAAAACAAGCAAACAAAAAACCAAAAGAACCCTTGATAGTGTCAGGGTCTACTAGGGGTTCCCAGAACATGCTTTGTGAACCATTGATGGGGCTGGCATCATTGTGTGGCAGATAAATATGCCACAGCATACCATAAGAGTGCTGATCCAGTTCGGTGCTCTTGCACCTGGGAAAGCAGTGGGAGAAGGCCTAAGTACTGTCACCTTCTCTTATGGAGTCCCAGGCTCTTGGCTTCAGTCTGGCCCAGCCCCAGCTGTTGTGGCTGTTTGGGGAGGGAACCAACAGATGGAAAGTCTCTCTCTCTCTCCCTCTCCCCCCTTTTACTCTTTCTTCTCTTTTCTCCCTCCCACCCTCCCTCCCTCTGTGTAAATATTAAAAAAAAAAGTGAGGACCATCAATGTAGATAAAAATGGATTTGAGATGAATGATATAAATCCTACCCAGTTTTCAAAATTAACTTTAGAGATGAAAAGTCAATGTCAAAAGCAAAGTATTCCAGGGACCAGTTGTGGCCTTTGTGTAACATTAGTGACTCCAGGGACAGGTGTTGTGACTCACTGGATTAAGCCATCACTTGGAATGTCCTCATCCCATACTGGAGTGCCTGGTTTGAGTCCCAACTTCTCTGAGCTTCTGATCCATGTTCTTTCCAATGTACTTGGGAGATAGTAGATGAATGCTCAACTATTTGGTCTTCTGCCACCCACATGGGAGAACCAGATAGAGTGCTGGCTCCTGGTTTTGGTTTTGTCTATCTCTGGCTATTGTGGACATTTGGGGGTGAATCAGCATATGGAAGGTACGTCTCTGTGTCTCTCCCTCTGTGTTTCACTCTGCCTTTCAAAATTAATTAATTAACTTTTAAAAAGATTAGTGACTCCAGTTAAATATTACAAGTGATATGCACAGCTACCCCCACTTCTTTGACTAAATAGTAAATAGCACTCCTACATTTGTGTGTCCAGAAGAGGTGAAGTGAAATAGAAATGGTTCTCAGTTGCTCAGAAGACAATGAGTGTGCTCTGATTTCACAGGAAAATGAGAAATATTCTTTTTTTAAACTTTTATTTAATAAATATAAATTTCCAAAGTACAACTTTTGAAGTATAGCGGCTACCCCCCATAACCTCCCTCCCACCCACAACCATCCCATCTCCTACTCCCTCTCCCTTCCCATTCTTCATCACAATTTATTTTCAATTATCTTTATATACAGAAGCTCAACTTAGTATACACTAAGTAAAGATTTCAATAGACTGCACCCACAAAGACACACAAAGTATAGAGTACTGTTTGAGTAAAAGTTTTACCATTAATTCACACAGTACAACACATTAAGAACAGAGGTCCCACATGAGAAACAGGTGCACATGCGCTCACCTGTCTTCCTTCTTGTCTCCAAACTCCTTGGCATTCCTGAGTATTATATCAGTTTCCTTTGTGATGAGAGCTGGCTAATTCCAGTGGTTCCTTTTTTAAGTTGATAGGTACAGATGAGGCATTTGAAGGGTATTTTTTACTTAATAATTGAACGAATAACCTGTGAAGAATTTAATTCTATTCTTCATGTCCATTAGATTTCTTCAGTTCTGAAGACCAGCTATTATTGATTTAGAGAAGAAAATTGTTTATAATCAACTCAGCAAAGTACTGAGAATTTAGGCTGGTACATAGGAAAAAAACCTTGAATGAATCATTTTTTGTGATATGGTTCATTCTGATGATATCCGAGTATTTGTAGAATCTTCAACAGGCCAAATATTTCATTTCTTCATCAGAGGTGTGAAGTCCCACATACTATGTTAGTGCTATCAGTAAGTCATTTTATTTATTCACTCAAAATTTGCTGATTTACTCTCATACCATATGTGATAGTAGATATTGGTAAACTGCAGGTGAATGCTAATAATTCATATTTTTTAGTTCAGGGAATACTTTTAAATTATGTAAGAATATGTGAACTTGGCCAGCACTGCGGCTCACTAGGCTAATCCTCCACCTGCAGCACAGGCACACCAGGTCCTAGTCCCGGTTGGGGTGCCAGTCCTGTCCCGGTTGCTCTTCTCCCAGTCCAGTTCTCTGCTGTGGCCCAGGAAGGCAGTGGAGGATGGCCCAAGTCCTTGGACCCTGCACCCGCATGGGAGATCAGGAGGAAGCACCTGGCTCCTGGCTTCGGACCAGCACTGTGCACTGGTCGCAGTGCGCTGGCCATAGCGGCCACTGGGGGGGTGAACCAATGAAAAAGGAAGACCTTTCTCTCTGTCTCTCTCACTGTCCACTCTGCCTGTCAAAAAAAAAAATGTGAACTACATCTAAAAACCTATTTTTTGACACAATGATTATAATCAAGAAGGGACTAATTCTAACTAACCTGAATGATTTTTGAGTATTTCTCCATGGAATTAAGTCCTGTAGAAGGTGTAGGGATCAGGAAAATGAGGAAAGCATATTCTTATCAAAGAGAACAAAACTGTGTATTGACCTGGAGTTGGGAAAAGACCCGAGGTATGCAGGGGATGTCAAGTCCCATGAAAGTGGAATACAGGGTGTGTATGAATGGAGGATAGAGCAAGGCTGGGAAACACTGTGGTCAGATAGGACCGACCTCAGGTGCTGAAAAGGGGGGTTTATACTTTATCTCATAAATCACAGGGAATCATCAGTGGTCTGTTTTCTTTTCTTTTTCTTTTTTTTTTTTTTTTTTTTTTTTTGGACAGGCAGAATTAGACAGTGAGAGAGAGACAGAGAGAAAGATCTTCCTTCCATTGGTTCACCCCCAAATGGCTGCCATGGCTGGTACGCTGCGCTGATCCAGAGCCAGGAGCTTCCTTCTGGTCTCCCATGGGGTGCAGGGCCCAAACAACCGGGCCATCCTCCACTGCCTTCCTGGACCACAGCAGAGAGCTGGACTGGAAGAGGAGCAACCGTGACAGAACCGGTGCCCCAACCGGGAATAGAACCTGGGGTACCAGTGCTGAAGCCGGAGGATTAGCCTAGTGAGCAGCAGTGCTAGCCTCAATGTCCTATTTAAAAGATCACTGATTTAATAGAAAAGTCAAATCATTTTCAATATTAATATCACAAAAATTCAAAAGACAGAGGTCCCTACTACTAAGAAATCCATACATTTCACCTTCACGGGAGAAAAACTCTCTTACTCTGAAGATCAAACAGCATAGCCTCTAACTCCCCTAGTTACCAACAGCCAGCATCATCTGTTCCTGCCTCCACTAAATGAAAAGCAGGTGTTCCACCAACCATTTTCTACTCTACTTTCATTTGCCAGTGTGGATAATCCAATCAAGTCCCTACTTACAAGTTTACTGACCTCATAAAAACAGAATCCTTGTTACAGTGTGAACAGTTTTTGGCTTCCCACAGTCATGTGTTAACACCTGGAAGATGAATGTCAGTGAGTTAAGTGTAGAGACAACATAATTACAGCACCTGTGACATGGTCCAAGGGGAAAGTCACTGAAGGTTTCTCATGAGAGGACTGGCTTTGTAAGCAGTGTGCTCCCTGTGATTCTTTTTTTTTTCAGAGGTGGAGTTACAGACAGAGAGAGAGAGGGAGAGGGGTCTTCCATCCACTGGTTCTCTCCCAAATGGCCACAATGGCCGGAGATTCACTGATCCAAAGCCAGGAGCCAGGAGCTTCTTCCAGGTCTCCCATGTGGGTGCAGGAGCCCCACACCTTTGCCCTGCCCTTTTCTGTGAGCTCACGCCCTGCCTGACCTCACCTGTATGTCCACCTACCAATCAGACTACGTAACCACTCCCCCTATGAAGTGAATAAAAGCCTGGAGCACGGTGGGCCCCTTTCTTGCTGTCCACTGCCTCTGCCTTCCTGCCTGGGTGCTCTGCTCCACATGGCTCCCGGCCTGCTCTCTGCCTGGTCTGGACCCAGCCTGTGCTTCTAGACTTCCTTATCCCCTGATTAGAGCCCTCACTTTCCTGTGCATTTCTCCCACTGAATCAGGATGAAACACTTTCTGGCTTCTTTCAGCTGATATTCAGAGTTCTTATCTGAATAGATAGCAAGAACTCTCAAAATATTAAAAATGAATAATAAGGCTGGGTGATATCAGGCCTAACTCTAATCAACAATTAGAGTAAATATTCAAATTAAAAGGCAGAGACTGTCAAACTGGAATTTTCTTTTTCAAAACAAAAAAGAAAAGATCCAACGAAGCGCTGTTTAAAGATGGTCTTTGGACTCAAAGATACAGAAAAGACTGCAAATGAAAGAGGAAAGAGGAGGAGACAGAGGAAGAAGGAAAGAGGTGGTGAACTGTGATGACTGGAAAAGCTGTTATACAGACAATAAGGTAAGAAAGCTGAGGATACATGGTAGGCCTGGAATAGCTCAGGGTTCTGGCCTTTCGTACCCTCAGAAAAGAGAGATGGAAAAGGGAGACAGAGCAGACTTCTACAGAGACAGTTCACTTTATTGAAGCAAACAGGGGCAATGGTCTGTTCTTGCGAAGAGACTTGGTGGGTTTTATCTGCTCTGGTTGCCAAGGGAACTTGGCACCAGGGGCTTTCCAGAAGCCTTGTAGGCCTTTTGCTTATCTAGTTTTGCAAGCAGTTTTGCAGGGGCTAGACAGAGAGAGACCACGGTGGGGGTGGGAAGGTGACATTCTTGTGACCAGTTTCATCCTTTAATACTAGTATCAGACAAAATAAATTTCAAAATAAAGCAAATCGCCAGAAATAAGAAGGAACTTACCCTAGTGATAAAAGGGTAATAAAACATAAAAATCATAAATAGGCCGGCACCATGGCTCAACAGGCTAATCCTCCGCCTTGCGGCGCCGGCACACCGGGTTCTAGTCCCGGTTGGGGCACCGATCCTGTCCCGGTTGCCCCTCTTCCAGGCCAGCTCTCTGCTGTGGCTAGGGAGTGCAGTGGAGGATGGCCCAAGTCCTTGGGTCCTGCACCCCATGGGAGACCAGGAGAAGCACCTGGCTCCTGCCATCGGATCAGCGCGGTGCGCCGGCCGCAGCGCGCTACCGCGGCGGCCATTGGAGGGTGAACCAACGGCAAAAGGAAGACCTTTCTCTCTGTCTCTCTCTCTCACTGTCCACTCTGCCTGTCAAAAAAAAAATCATAAATATAAATGCCTTTTAATATCTTCATAAGACACCTCTCACAGCCGTATCTAAAACTGGGACAGTTCCCAGGACAAAAACTTCTCCTTCCTCACTCTGTATCTCCTCCCAGATAAATGCATTACACTCCCAACCTACGGGCTCATATCCAGACCTCCCTTCAGAACTATGTACTTGGCTTCCCACTGTTCTCTCCTGGCTTCTTTAGAAGGCTTAGTTAATATCAGCATTAATTATAACACTGCAGGCCAGCACCGTGGCTTAACAGGCTAATCCTCCGCCTTGCGGCGCTGGCACACCGGGTTCTAGTCCCAGTTGGGGCACCGGATTCTATCCCGGTTGCCCCTCTTCCAGGCCAGCTCTCTGCTATGGCAGAGACAGTGGAGGATGGCCAAGTGCTTAGGCCCTGCACCCCATGGGAGACCAGGAGAAACACCTGGCTCCTGGCTTTGAATCAGTGCGATGCGCCGGCCGCAGCAGCCATTGGAGGGTGAACCAACAGCAAAAAGGAAGACCTTTCTCTCTGTCTGTCTCTCACTATCCACTCTGCCTGTCCAAAAAAAAAATTATAACACTGCATTATTGGATCTCTGACATGTACAGACAGAATACACACAGCATTAATAACATAACATAAAGGAGTGAGAAGGAAAGAAAGCTGTACTGGAAGAAAATTTTCATAGTTTCTTGGAATTAGATAGGCTGAAATACACTGCAATATGATGCATATTTTAATCCCTAAGAACTAAAATTTTCAAGTTTAAAAAAATCAACACATAACACAAAAGAAGGAGCAAAGGATGAGAATTTTGAAGACCTAAAAAAAATTTAGAAAACAAATATCAAAAATGGCAGACATAAATCCAATCATATCAATAAGTACCTTAAATTGAAAGCACCAAACATTCAAACTAGATAAAAAGCAAGATGTAATAATATGTTATCTTCAATAAACACACTTTGGATGCAAAGTACAAACAGGTTCAAAGTAAAATGGAGAAAGTGTAACATGCAAAGAGGAATCCAGAGGCAGCTGGACTGGCTATGTTTTTATCTGGCAAAACAGCCTTTAAGTCTAGAAATACTACTGGAGACAAAGACAGAGATTGCATCACAATGAAAGAGTCAAAGCAGCTGGAGATGAAAGATCTACATAGGCAACAGCAGAGTCTAACAGAAGGGATGGGCCCAAAACTGCCAAAGGTAAAAAGAGTTCACCAGTAATAGGTGGAGAATGCAATACCCAGCTCGTAAGAACGCATAGAGCACCCAGACAGAAAATGAACAGGGTATAGAGGAACAGCAGCATCAACCAACTTGACCCGACATTTACAGAGTACTCCACCCAGCAGATAAAGTAACAGCAGAGCACACATTCTTTTAAATTATACATGGAGCATACTTCAAAGAAGACTATAGACTATCACAATATCTCATCACTATCATATCTCAATAAATCAGACAGTATGTAGTCATAATAGAACTAAATTAAAAATCAACAAAAAGAAATGGGAGAGGGAGGCTGGCACTGTAGTGTAATGGGTAAAGCCATCACCTGCAGTGCCAGTATCCCATATGGCCCTCAGTTCGATCCTGGTTCCTCCAATTTCCATCCAGCTCTTTGCCATGGCTTGGGAAAGCAGTAAATATGGCCCCTGCGTCTGCATGGGAGACCTGGAAGAAGCTCCTGGCTCTTAGCTCCTGGCTTCAGATCAGCCCAGCTCCTGCCATTGTGGCCATTTGGGGAGTGAACTAGCAGATGGAAGATCCTCTCTCTCTCTCTCTCTAATTCTGACTTTCAAATAAATATATAAATCTTTAAAAAAAGAAAGAAAATTGGAAAATCCTGAAATACTAGGAAATTAAACAACACACTTCTAAATAATCCATGAGTCCAAGAGAAACCACAAACTTAAACATATTTTGAACAGATTCAAACAAAAACACATCATATCACTTAGAGAATGCACTCAAATCACTGTTGACAAAAGAAAAGTCTCAGAACCAATAACCTAAGATCAATAAGACAGAAAAGCAGGGAAAATCAATAAACCAGACATTGGTTCTTTCACATAATACTGACATTTGGCTATACCAGGGTTTCTCAGCCTCAGCTTCCTTGACATTTAAACCAGATAATCCTTTCTTGCCGGGGGAGCAGAGAGGCGTGCAATACACTATACAATGTTTAACAGCATCTCTGATCTCTATCCAACAGCTTCCAGTTGCAACACCCCCAAAAAAGCATTTTATGAACAAAATGGTCTCCAAACATTGTTAATGTCCCCTGGGGGAAAAAATGGAACAAAATTAACCCTGGTGATTCAGAAAAAGCAAAAAAGGGAGAAGAATCAAACTACCACAATCAGGGATGAAGAGGGGACAGCCCTTCCCATTCTGTAGAAATTGATAATAAGAAAATGTTGCCAACAAATTAAAATTGGAACATTTGCATGAAATAATTAAATGTTTTTAGCAAAAAATAAGGACAAATTACAGGAGGTATTGTGCATACTGCAAATAAGTAATCCAATATTAGAGACAGAAAATGTAATGAATCCAAGAAACACTAAGAGCAAACTGCGGAAATTTTGTTTGAATTGTTTGAATAAGGTGCACTGCAGGAGTTGGTTTGCTCTTTTTTTTTTTTTCTGACAGGTAGAGTGGACAGTGAGAGACAGAGAGAGAGAGAAAGGTCTTCCTTTTCTGTTGGTTCACCCCCCAATGGCTGCTGTAGCCGGCCCACTGCGCTGATCCGAAGCTAGGAGCCAGGTGCTTCTCCTGGTCTCCCAAGCAGGTGCAGGGCCCAAGCACTTGGGCCATCCTGCATTGCACTCCCGGGCCACAGCAGAGAGCTGGACTGGAAGAGGAGCAACTGGGACAGAATCCTGTGCCCCGACTGGGACTAGAACCCAGGGTGCCAGTGCCGCAGGCAGAGGATTAGCCTATTGAGCTAAGGCGCCAGCCGTTTTGCTCTTTTAATCATTTAAATACACATGTGTGCCTGCTGTAACAATTCTAACAGTATACAACATCTAAAGTCAAAGCAAGAGTTCACACTTCATCCTTTCCATATCTAGTCCCGCTGATGCAATACTGCCAACAAGGGGTAAGGTAGCTTTCCTGTATGTGTGTGGGCACAGCCTGTTCCTGCAAACATCACATATAATTGCTGATTCTGTACAAAAACAAGACTATACCTACAGAGTTACATGAACCAAAGGGACTTGCTTTTTATTCAATATATTACATGTAGGCCTCCAGGACAATTCATATACTTCCACCAATGAACCATTATGTTCCACATGATAATTATTTTTCAGTGTCCATTAATAAAGTCTATAGCAACACAGCCATACCTGTCCATTTATGGTCATCTATGGCTGTTTCTGTGCTACAGGGCAGAGTGCAGTAAATGTGACAAAGGCTATATGGCCCACAAAACCCAACACATATGCTATCTGGCCCCTCATTGAGTAAGCTTGGCATTCTCTGCTTTAGAGAAGTGGCTTTCAATTTTGGAGTCACCTGGAAAGCATTAACAATGATGATTAAATTGGTTCTGGGTGAGCCTGGGTGCTGGGATTACAAGACACACAGTATTTTATTTATTATTGATAACACTTGCATAATATGACTATCAAGGTCTAGTTTGACTGTATTAAATTTTTTTTTTTTTTGGACAGGCAGAGTGGATAGTGAGAGAGAGAGAGACAGAGAGAAAGGTCTTCCTTTTTGCCGTTGGTTTACCCTCCAATGGCCGCTGTGGCCTGCGCATCGTGCTGATCCAAAGCCAGGAGAGGAGCCAGGTGCTTCTCCTGGTCTCCCATGTGGGTGCAGGACCCAAGGACTTGGGCCTCCACTGTCTTCCCGGGCCATAGCAGAGAGCTGGCCTGGAAGAGGGGCAACCGGGATAGAATCCGGCACACCAACTGGGACTAGAACCTGGTGTGCCAGCACCGCAAGGCGAAGATTAACCTGTTAAGCCACGGCGCCAGCCAAGTTTGACTATATTAAAATTTAACCATACTCTCGATGCATATTTAGACTGTCTCTTGATCTTTGATCTTACAAATAATACTGCAATAAATACTATCAACATTTCTTTTTAAAAAAAGATTTTGTTTATTTGAAAGGCAGAGTTAGGGGCTGACACTGTGGCATAGTGGTTAAGCCACCAACTACAGTGCTGACATCCCATTCAGGCACAGTTCAAGACCTGGCTGCTCCACTTCCTGTCCAGCTCTCTGCTATGGCCTGGGAAAGCAGCAGAAGATGGACCAAGTCTTTGGGCCTCTGCACCCACGTGGGAGACTCAGAGGAAACTCCTGCTTTGGATTGGCACAGCTCTGGCCGTCGCAGCCATCTGGGGAGTGAACCAGCAGATGGGAGGATGAGAGACCCCTCTTTCTCCCTTTATTTCTCTCTCTTTCTCTATCTCTCTGCCTATAACGCTTTCAAATAAAATACATGAATCTTTAAAAAAAGGTGGAGTTAAAAGGGGTGGGTATCTTCAAATGGCTGCAATTGCTGGGTCTAGCCCAGGTCAAAGCCAGGAGCTAGAGCTTCTTCCAGTTCTCCCATGTCAGTGCAGGGACCCAAGGACTTGGGCCATCTTCTGCTGTTTTCCCAAGTGCATTAGCAGTGAGCTGGTTCAGAAGTGGAGCAGGGGCCGATGTTATGGCATAGCAGGTAAAGCCACTGCCTGCAGTGCCAGCATCCCATATGGGCACCAGTTCACATCCCGGCTGCTCCACTTCCAATCCAGCTCTCTGCTATGGCCCAGGAAAGCAGTAGAAGATGGCCCAAGGCCTTAGGCTCCTGCCCCCACGTGGGAGACCCAAAGGAAGCTCTTGAATCCTGCCTTTGGATCAGTGCAGCTCCAACCATTGTGGCCAACTGGGGAGTGAACCAGCGGATGAAGACCTCTCTCTCTCTCTCTCTCTCTCTCTCTCTCTCTCTGTCTTCTCTGCCTCTCTTAATGTCTGTACGTAACTGTGACTTTCAAATAAATAAATAAATCTTAAAAACAAAAAAAGAAAGAAAAGAAGTAGAGTAGCAGGGACTCAAACCAGCATCCATATGGGATGCTGGCATCACAGGCAGCAGCATTACCCACTATGCCACAGCACTGGCTCCAAACATTCTTATGCTAGTATTGTTATTTCAGTCAAATACATCTCTAACTCTTTATCTAATTATCAGAGGCAAAGACAGAGACTGACTGAGCTCCCATTTACTGATTCATTCCACAAATGCCTGCAATGACAGGGGCTGAGCCAGGGTCAAAACTGGGAGCTGGGAATTCAATCCACGTGTTCCACACAGGTGACAGGGACCCAATCACCTGAGTCATCATGGCACGATGGCATAGCTGGTAAAGCCACCACCTGCAGTGCCGGCATCCCGTATGGGTGCCAGTTCGAGTCCTGGGTGTTCCACTTCCAATCCAGCTCTTTACTGTGGCCTGGGAAAGCAGAAGATGGCCCAAGTGCTTGGTCCCCTGCACCTACATGGGAGACCTGAAAGAAGCTCCCAGCTCCTGGCTTTGGATTGGCGCAGCTCCAGCCGTTGCGGCCAATGGGGAGTGAACCAGCAGACAGGAAGATCTCTTTCCCTTTTGGTTGGTTCCTCTCTGTGTATCACTCTGTCGTTCAAATAAATAACTTTTTTAACAATTGTGAATTGGGCCCCCTGCCCGAACTATGGCACCGGCAGTGTCAGCATCCCATATGGGCACTAATTCTCTCCCTCTCTCTCTCTCTCTCTCTCACTCACTCTTTCTCACTGCGTCTTCCTCTCCTTCTCTATAACTCTTGCAAATAAATCTTTTTTAAAAATTGAGAATTGTCTGGACCTTAATTTTAACAGAAATGCCATTAAAGTGTTGCCAGTAAATATTAAGCTAGCTGATTTTTCCCTTATTGTGAGAGACACACACACATACACACACACCCAGAAATCAAGCACAGGTTTTGGAATGTTAACAAAGTCTTTTGTTCTTAATATCCACTGAGATAATTACATGGATTTCATTCAACTTGTCCAAATAATGTTATACTAATATACTGCCTTACATTAAATCGTTTGTATTTGCATTCATTTTCTTTAGCAATGATCTTCATTTCTCTTGTGCCCTTGTCAAGGTTTGATATCAAGTTAATATTATTAGGGGCAGGCGCTGTGGCGCACAGGGTTAACGCCCTGGCTTGAAGCTCCGGCATCCCATACAGGTGCTGGTTCTAGTCCCAGCTGCTCCCCTTCCAATCCAGCTCTCTGCTATGGCCTGGGAAAGCAGTAGAAGATGGCCCAAGGCCTTGGGCCCCTGCACCCGCGTGGGAGACCCAGAAGAAGTTCCTGGCTCCTGAATTTGGATTGATGCAGCTCCGGCTGTTGCGGCCATCTGGGGAGTGAACCATCGGATGGAGGACCTCTCTCTCTCTGCCTCTCCAATCTTTCTCTCTTTACCTCTGATTTTCAAATAAATAAATACCTCTTTTTTAAAAAAAAAAAAGTTAATATAACTAGCTTCATAAAACAAATAATTACAAGTGACATCTACTGAACATTTTTTATTCTCATTTTTCATGCTGTTCATGTGAATTTCATCACAGTCCCATGATATCTGTTACCTCTCCTCCAGAGATGGTGTAGCTAAATCCTAGAGATTCAGTAACTTCCCTAAGGAACCCAGTCACTGAGGACAGAGGTGAATTTCAAGGTGGGGGCATGCTAATATCCAACATTCCATGCTACTTGACACCTTTCTGTCAACACTCTATGGAGAGTCACCCTGGGGTTACTTGATGGGCTAGGAAAGTCTCTAGCTAAGGGTGTTGCAAATTCCCCAGCTCTGCTAACAACTAGAAAATCTGCTAGACCACAAGAAAGCTGACTCTTTGCAAGCTGGACATTCAGATTCTAGTCCATTCTGCAAGCAGTGAACCTCTGGCTGTCCTGCCCACTTGCTGCGTCCCTGTAGCCTGTTCAGTACATCTATCTGCTCTCTCCATCTGGACGGCAACACACTTTACAACCACAAGTAAAACTGGAATTCAGAACTTTCCAAAAATGGGGCAGTAAGAAAATACATCAGTAAAATTGTAATAATCAAAAATAATGTATTGGGGCCGGCACTGTGGTGCAGCAGGTAAAGCCACCGCCTGTAGTGCCAGCATCCCACATGGGTGCCAGTTTGAGTCCTGGCTGCTCCACTCCCAATAAAGCTCTCTGCTATGGCCTGGGAAAGCAGTAGAAAATGGCCCAAGCCTTTGGGCCCCTGCACCCATGTGGGAGACCTGGAAGAATTCCTGGCTTTGGATAGGCTCAGCTCCAACCATTGAGGCCAATTGGGGAGTGAACCTGTGGATAGAAGACCCTCTCTCTCTCTCTCTGCCTCTCCTCTTTCTGTGTAACTCTGACTTTCAAATAAATAAATCTTGAAAAAAAAATAATGTGTTGAGGATCAGTCTCTTCCAAAGTTCTTCAGTTTTCTACTTGTTGAACCAATTTAATAAAGTTCAATTTTTATAGAAAGTTACAGATTTATCAAGTTTGAACATTCCTAGCATCTACTTTGAAACAACTCCAAAAAGCAAAGCAGAGACTCAAGTTTACCTTGACTTTCAGCAAGATGAGGAATCTTTGATGTGACAGATGGCAGTATCTGATTCTGCTGATTCAGTGTCCCACAATCCGAGAATTATTGGTAAGGCTAAAAAAAAAAAAAAAAGGAGGAAAAAAAAAAGAAAACAAAAGCAAATGTTATCTAACATCAGGATACATTCTATACCAACTGTAAAGTCAGTACTACAAGATCACTGTGTATTTGGAGGAGGCTGTAGGGTGGAAGGTTCTGTAGATATTTGTTAAGTCGATTTGGTCTATAGTGTCAATTAACTCTACTGTTTCCTTGCTGATTTTCTGTCTGGTTGATCTGTCCATTGCTCAAAGTGGGATATTGAAGTCCCTCATTACTACTGTATTGGAGTCTCTGTCTCCCTTTAGATCCAATAACATTTCTTTTCAATAGCCAGGTGCCTTGTAATTAGGTGCATATACATTTATAATAGTTACATCTTCCTGTTGAATTGATCCCTTAATCATTACATAGTGCCCTTCTTTGAGTCTTTTAACAGGTTTTGTGTTAAAGTCTATTCTGTCCTATATTAGGATGGCTACATCCGATTTTTGGTTTTTGTTAGCATGGAATACCTTTTTCCATCCTTTCACTTTCAGTCTGCATGCATCTTTGTTGGTGAGATGTGTTTCTTGTAGGCAACAAATGCATGGGTTTTTAATCCATTCTGTCTGTTTGTATCTTTTAACTGGAGAGTTGAGGCCATTTACATTCAAGGCAACTATTGATAAGCAACGACTTTGCTCTGCCATTTTCCCCAAAATATTCCTAGTTTTTACTTTGGAATTCCTTTGACTTTTACTGGGAGATTTTCTTCCTTTACCTTCTTTCATAGTGATGACCATGTTTCTGTGTTTCTGTGTGCAGCACATCATTAGGCATCTTCTGTGGGGCTGGATGGCTGGTGACATAGTCTCTCAATTTCTGTTTGTTAGGGAAGTCTTTATTTCACCATCATTCATAAATGAGAGCTTTGCAGGGTGTAGTATTCTGAGTTGACAGTTTTTTTCTCTTAAGACTTGGAATGTATCTCACCATTCTCTCCTAGCCTTGCAGGGTTTCTGATGAGAAGTCAGCTGTGAGTCTAATTGGAGATCCTCTGAAAGTAATCTGGCATTTCCCTTGTGCACATTTTAGAATCTTCCCTTTATGTTTTACTGTGGAGAGTTGATTACAATGTGTCGGATGAAGATCTTTTCTGGTGATGTGTATTAGGAGTGTTATGTGCTTCCTGTACTTGGATGCCCCTTTCTTTCTCCAAATGAGGGAAGTTTCCTCTTATTACTTCACTAAAAAGGCCCTCTAATGCTTTCTCTCTTTCCACACATTCTGGAACTCCTAAAACCCATCCGTCAACCATAACACAACACAAAAACTTATATATGTGTGTGTGCGTATATGTCTGTATGCATTCGTCTCTGTATGTGTTTCTGTCACAATAGTTTGAACTCAGAAGTAGATAAGAGACTTCTGCTTTCTTCCATTAAGCCAAACATGACGGAGATCTACAAAAATGTTGTCAAACTATGTCACTCTTCTTACTAAATATGTTTGTTTTGGTAAATGAGTTATTTTACCATAATACAGAAATGTTGGGGCCAGCAGTGCAAGGTATTGGGTAAAGCCACTACCTGGGGCACCAGCACAAAACCTAGCTGCTCCACTTCCAATCCAGCTCTCTGCCATGGCCTGGGAAAGCAGTGCAAGATGGCCCAAGCCCTTGGGCCACTGCACCCACATGGGAGACCCAGAAGAAGCTCCTGGCTCCTGGCTTCAGAATGGCCAAGCTCTGGGCATTGAGGCCATCTGGGGAGTGAACCAGTGGATGGAAGACCTCCCTCTCTCTTCTGTAACTCTCTCAAGTAAATTAAAAAATCTTAAAAAAAAAAAAACAGAAATGTTGGTTACTATGGTTACTATCAATATTAACAAGCCGTCATTTACTGAGTCAGCCAGGCACTATTTAATCTTCACATCCTTATTGTAACAGTATTATCATTAAAATAATTTTATAGCTGACAAAACTGAGGTGTAGCAGACAGAGTTAAGCAGACTGTTCAAGGCTGTACAGCTAAGAAAACCTGAACATGGAACCAGTCTGCCTTTTAACCAAACTTCAGACAATTCCTTGGCACTTTAGAACTTTCACAGAGATGATATAATGAGCTCTGACTCCGAAGACAAACTTTTCCTGCGAAGGTCCAGATAACAAATATTTTAGGCATTGTGAGCCACAGTCTGTCAAATTCCTCCACTTGGCAACCACAATGCAAATGCAGCATGGAAGGAGCAGGCCTGTGTTCCAATAAAATTCTCTTCACATAACTCAAACCCAAATTTCCTTCAGTCCTCAGGTGTCACAAAGTATTATTTTGACTTTTGAAAAGCAATTAAAAATATAAAACCCATTCTTAGGTCACAGGGCACACAACACAAAGAGAGGCCTTACATGGCCATGAGCCATAGTATACTGACTACTGTTTTAATATTAATAAACACTAACAAAATAATATAAACGTACTATTAAACATGAATAGCATTTTGAAGTAATGAGTTTCTAACAATTATGTCTGCAATTTCTATATATAAAAATATTTAGAATTACCTTTTCTCTGATACCACTTTTAACTTGCTCATCTTGAGTTACTTCATTTCATCATTGCAGGTAATCTGAAAGAAAAACGTTAATGACATTAAACACTTACACAACTGTGTTTTCTATTTTTAAGATGTCATAAAAGCCAGGCAATGAAAAATGTTCATGGTGGGCAACACAAGACAGCACTGGAAACCAAAAGGGTTTTTTAAGTGCTTCTGGAGGGTCCCCTCAATGTGGAACATCTGACTATTAAAATAGCTAAAATCAGCCAGGAGGACGTTAGCAAAATCCTGGTGCTACAAAAATGCAGTTTGTGATCTGCTGTTAGGAATTCTTTTGAGACATTCTTACTGTTCTAATATTCCACCTTAAAATACTTGAACTACCCACTGCATCCTGTGATTAATGTACGTATTGTTTGCCATTCATACAATGGCCAAAGACTGGTAAATAAGTATGATTATTTCTGTATGAGAACACTTTCAATTAGTAACAGGTTGATTCTACAGAGTAAAGAATATCTATATCATTATCTTGCTGAATGTACATAATACACATTTTCCCTCCATATTAAGAAAATAAAGTCTGTACACTTTAAACAACCTTCAATAGCAAGACACACAATTCTTATTATTGTTCAGATTTATTTTCTATTCACCAAAAAATACCCTGAATGTCTTCTACTTTTATATAGCAATGCTTAGAAATGAAGAGTTTTGTGGTATCACTGAAAAGTGAAACAATGACCCTGTTTTAGTAATGCTACATTTAAACCAAAACAAACGCAAAACAGCAGTCTTGAAATGGGTTAACTTAGATTCAGAATTTTTTCTGAATCTGTAATTTTTATATCAATAAGAACTTTTCAACAAAATACAACTCAAAAGCAAGGAAATAGGTATTTAGGACCATGCACAAAAATTAGGACATTTTAAAGTCCATGAGGAATTTTACACTGCTACTTATTCTTTCTTTTAATAGACTCATTTTTTAAAGTGACTACAAATTCAGAGTAACTTTTCTAGCTTCCAAAGTATTAAGAGTCACTATATACCTAAAGGCAGGGGGGAAAAATCATATGTGCTTTCACTGTTGCTGTCATAAAAAGAAATTATGTCATTTCTACTTGTTGAGCGCTAAGACTCTCTCTAAAACTACATTAACAGCACATGTCATGAAAAGGTCGCTGCAAATTTTATTAGAACTATAAAGACTAATGTTGGGTACTTGCCATAGCCAACTCTATTTCAACAGTTAAGAAGTTACTCAAATTTTCAGGTAACAACAGGTTATTTTTATTTTTTTATTTTATTTATTTATTTATTTTTTTGAAAGGCAGAGTGGACAGTGAGAGAGAGAGAGAGAGAGACAGAGAGAAAGGTCTTCCTTTTTGCCATTGGTTCACCCTCCAATGGCTGCTACGGCCGGTGCATCTCACTGATCTGAAGCCAGGAGCCAGGTTGCTCCTGGTCTCCCATGTGGGTGCAGGGCCCAAGGACTTGGGCCATCCTCCACTGCCTTCCCGGGCCATAGCAGAGAGCTGGCCTGGAAGAGGGGCAACCGGGATAGAATCCAGTGCCCCAACCGGGACTAGAACCCAGTGTGCTGGCGCTGCAAGGCGGAGGATTAGCCTGTTAAGCCACAGCGCCCTCCTCAACAATACAGGTTAACCACATTCTCCTCTTGCTTCAGAAAGAGTAAAAAAAAAAAATAGCAGACAGTAAAGAAATAAAGTTCTGTTTAAGTCTACAGTGGCAAAAAAAAAAAAAAAAAAGTAAGGGGCACAGAAGAATGGGTATTCTGTCCAGAATCCAGGAAACTGAGACTCCATGAACTCAGGAAATGCATCTCAAGGATCTAGAAAAACTGCAGCAAACCAGACCCAAATCTAGTAGGAGAAGAGAAAGAATTAAAATCAGAGAAGAAATCAAAAGGATTGAATCAAAAAAAAATTACAAAAATCAGCCAAACGAGGAGCTGGTTTTTTGAAAAAATAAACAAAATTGACACCCCATTGGCCCAACTAACTAAAAAAAGAAGAGAAAAGACCCAAATCAATAAAATCAGAGATGAAAAAGGAAACATAACAACAGACACCACAGAAATAAATAGAATTATCAGAAATTACTACAAGGATTTGTATGCCATCAAACAGGGAAATCTATCAGAAATGGATAGATTCCTGGACACATACAACCTACCTACATTGAACCAGGAAGACATAGAAAATCTAAACAGACCCATAACTGACACAGAAATTGAAACAGTAATAAAGGCCCTCCCAACAAAGAAAAGCCCAGGACCAGATGGATACACTGCTGAATTCTACCAGACATTTAAAGAAGAATTAACCCCAATTCTCCTCAAACTATTCAGAGCTATCAAAAAAGAGGGAATCCACCCAAATTCTTTCTATGAAGCCAGCATCACCTTAATTCCTAAGCTGGAAAAATATGCAGCATTGAAAGAGAATTACAGACCAATATCCCTGATGAACATAGATGCAAAAATCCTCAAAAATCTGGCCAATGGAATGCAACAACACATCAGAAAAATCACCCACCCAGACCAAGTGGGATTTATCCCTGGTATGCAGGGATGGTTCAATGTTCACAAATCAATGTGATACACCACATTAACAAACTGCAGAAGAAAAACCATATGATTATCTCAAAGGATGCAGAGAAAGCATCTGATAAAATTCAATACCCTTTCATGATGAAAACCCTAAGCAAACTGGGTATAGAAGGAACATTCCTCAATACAATCAAAGCAATTTATGAAAAACCCATGGCCAGTATCCTATTGAATGGGGAAAAGTTAGAAGCATTTCCAATGAGATCTGGTACCAGACAGGAATGCCCACTCTCACCATTGCTATTCAATATAGTTCTGGAAGTCTTAGCCAGAGCTATTAGGCAAGAAAAAGAAATTAAAGGGATACAAATTAGGAGGGAAGACCTCCTCCACTTTCAAGTCCAGCTTCACCTTGACTCACCCTGGGAGGCAGCAAGGAATGGCTCCAGTACCTGAGTCCTTGCCACCCACAGGGTAGATCTGTATTGAGTGCCAGCCTCCTACTTCAACCTGGCCCAGCCCCAGCTACCTAATTCTTTCTCTCTTTCCCTCTCTCTCACACTCTCTGACTTTCAAATACAAGTGCAAATAAAAGTAAATACATTTAAAACTTGTTAATACAGGAATTTGACCTTAACAGCAGAGAATCATAAAAGCAGTATCAGCCTGCTCTAGACAGCCTAACAAAAAGCACCTAACAAAAAGCAAACAATTTTGTCTGCTCTAGTGTTTAAAATAAATGCACATTTTTTTGAGGTTATCCTGATCTTTTGCTCTCAACTGGAGCTAGTTCCAGAGCATGATGGATCTAAAAGCTGTTCTGGTCTCACTGACTTAAGACTGAAATCAAGCCTATCAGCAAGCCAGCAGGCACTGGTGTGCACACACAAGGTATTGGAATCTCACACACTTAAGTTGTCCTAATTTTCATTGGGCAGAAAAGTCAAAGAAATTCTGATACCTACTCCAAAATTCAAGTTGTATATTCTAATTACATGACTAGTTCACATATACAAAATTTTAAGTTAAATAAACTGCTTAAAAATGCAAAGAAACACACAGCTCACGCTTGCAAGTTCAATCTAAATCATTTAAATACGCTCAGTGTAAGAAACTACCATGCCCTTTCATTGTTTTTGCTTACATGCCCCAATCCAGTTCTCATTCCAGCAGAACAACTTCACTATTTTATTCTCATCTATTTACACAAGGATTTCCCTGCCAAATACCATTAGAAAAAAGTCTCCAGTGCTGAAAAACATCTCCAAAACATTGGTCTACTTAACAATGATAAGCTTGACAAAAAATGTACAGACACTTTTTAAAAAAAATTTTTTTTTTTTGCTCTATGACATCTTATTACAAATAAATGGAGCCTCATGTATGGATAAAGGGTCTCATTACACTTCAATTTAATTAAATAGATTAAACAGTTTTTTCTCAACCCAGATTTCAAATGACTGTCTTAAGACTTAACCAATGCTGAAATCCTAAGTCTATATATGAATGACATATGATATTAAAATTCATTTAAGATTTAATTAATTTATTTGAGAGGCAGAGTTACAGACAGTGATAGGGAGAGACAGAAAGACATCTTCCTTTTGCTGGTTCACTCCCCAATTGGCCGCAACAGTTGGAGCTGGGACAATCTGAAGCCAGGAGCCAAGAGCTTCCGCTGGGTCTCCCACATGGGTCCAGGGGCCCAAGGACTTGGGCCATCTTTGACTGCTTTCACAGGCCACAGCAGAGAGTTGGATGGAAAGTGGAACAGCTGGGACTAGAAACAGTTCCCATATGGGAGGCTGGCACCGCAGGAGGAGGATTAACCTACTGCACCACAGCGCCTGCCCCAGATCAATTTTTTTTTTTTTTACAGGCAGAGTTAGACAGTGAGATAGAGAGACAGAGAGAAAGGTCTTCCTTTTCCGGTGGTTCATCCCCCAAATGGCTGCTAGGGCCGGTGTGGTGCGCCGATCTTAAGCCAGGAGCCAGTTGCTTCCACCCGATCTTCCATGCAGGTGCAGGAACCAAGCACTTGGTGCATCCTCCACTGCCTTACCAGGCCACATCAGAGAGCTGGACTGGAAGAGGAGCAACTGGGACAGAACCGGCACCACAACCGGGACTAGACCAGGGATACCAGTTCCGCAAGCAGAGGATTAGCCTAGTGAGCAGTGGTGCCAGCCCAGATCAAAATTCTTAACTTAAAATTTTCTCTGCCTCTAACCTATGATGGTGCCCATTAAAATGAATAAAATTGTTTTAGGGAAAGTACCATATCTCAAAATCAGTCCCAGTAGAAATCCAAATATTCAGGACATGAGGAATAAGAAAGCAATAAGGCATATAGAAAGCAATCACAGTAGTAAAACATCATAAATATGTCCTCCTTATCAGTAATGAAATGTACATGGACCAAATTTGCCAACCAAAAGACACACATTGGCAGAGTGGAGATTAAAAAAAAAAAATCAATCCCACTAAATGTCACCTGTAAGGTTCTGACTTTGGAGTCAAAGGCACAACAAGGTTCAAAGGGAATGGATGGAAAAAGATAGCCCGTGCATACAGTAACCAAAACTGGGCAGCAGTGTCTACTCTAGTATCAGACAAAATGGCTTTAAAATCAAACAAGGACGCCAGAGACAAAGAATATATTAATAAAACAAGATATTACCAAAAGGTTCAGTAGAAAGAAGGTATAATTGAAACCTATGCAAATCTAATAATAGACACCAAAATATACCAAGCAAAAATTGTCAGAATTAAAAAGGGAAACAGGAGATCTGGAAACAAAATCAGCACATGAAAGAGACAGCTGCACTCCTCACAACAGCCAAGCTATGGCATCAGCCCAGATGCCCACTGATGGATAAACAAAACCTGGTATACGTCACAATGGAATGCTATTGAACCATAACAAGGAAGGAAATCCTGACATTTTCAGAGATGTAGACGGAACTGCAGATCGTTCTGTTAAGTGAAACAAGCCACATGCAGAAAGACAAATATTGTAGGTTCACATACATATGGAAGCTAAAGCGGGTAAAAGCCACCACTTGCAATGCGGCACCCCACATCAGAGAGCAGCATCCCAGCTACCCTGCTTCCAATCAGGCAGTGGAAGATGGCCCTGCCACCCAGGTGGGAGACCAGGATGCAGTTCCTGGCTGATGGCTTCAACCTGGCCTACATCTATCTGCTGTGGCCATTTGGGGAGTGAACCAGCACACAGATCTCCACCCACCCACTCACCCACCACCACCATTCTGCCTTTCAAATAAATACATTAATTTTTTTTAAGTAGTCCATCTGAACTTAGAACAGTGTTCACTAAAGGTTGGAAAGGATAGAGGAATAAAAAGGAGCTGAATAATGGGTCCTGAAGCAAGTCAGACAGAAGTACCAAGTTCTAGTGTTCCAAAGCACAGTGGGACAACTTTAATTCCTAATAATATATTATATAAATTATAATAAACTGGAAAAGAGGAGCTAGTAGGATTTAAGAACAATGATAAGGAAACTGACTTCCTAGTTTGATTGGTTCACAGTGTATATGCACTGAAATATTACACTGTACCCTATAAATATATATAAGTGTTTCATGTTAATAAAAATGGTTAAATAATTTTAAGAACTTAAAAAATGCAGAAGTTGTTCTACAAGAATAGTTAGGATTCTTGATACACCACAACCACCACCCCCAATAAGAACAGAACAACCAGGCAAAAGTAAAGAAATAAAGGACTTGGCAACTAGATCTAACTAGATCTAAAAATTCACAGAGAGGCTGGTAAGGTAGTGCAGCGGGCTAAGCCACCACCCAAAACAAAGGCAAACCTTAAGCAAAATTAAGAAAAAAAGAAGATCCAAATTACTAACATCAAATGTGGATATAGGGCCTGTGTCGCGGCACAGCTAAGCTGATGCTGGCAATACCAGGCCAGCATCATGGCACAGCAGGTAAAGATGCCACTGGCAATGCCTGCCTCCCCAATGGAGGCTGCTTCAAATCCTGGTTGTTCCACTGCCGAACCAGCTCCCTGCTAATGGTGGAAGATGGCCCAAGTTCTTGAGCCCCTGCACCCATATGGGAGACCCAAAAGAAGCTCCTGACTCCTGGCTTCAGATCAACGCAACTCTGGCCATTGCAGCCATTTGGGGAGTAAACCAGCAGAGGAAGATCTCCCTGTCTCTCCCTCTGTCTGTAACTTTGCCTCGTCAATAAATAAATAAATCTTTTTAAAAAATAGAAAAGATATGAGGCAAAGCCAGAGAGTGCTGGGCACCTCTCCCTAACATAGCTCACATGCATCACAAATTGAGAGAAATAAATGAGAAGTAAATGGAGATTAAAAGGGGAAACAAAGCAGTTTTTTTTTTGTTTGTTTGTTTGTTCATGAGCTGGAGATTAGTTGAGGTTTTCACACTGCACGTTCGGTATTTAATACTTAATCTGCACATGTCAACAGAAATGTACAACCAAATCTGGTTTTTATTCTTAGTGTCATTTCAGATTATTGTAATTCCTCCAATTCAATCGGCTCCTGACTACAACCATTACAAAATCCCTGTATTTTCTGGGAATGACCTTTATTGTGCTGAGTATAATTTTTAATAAGGCCTTCCCCAGAGCCCAGGGTCTGACCCAGAAAAGACTAGATATTCTCAGTGCCATTTCCCTTCCTAATCAAAGTCTTGTGGAAATCCTCTTTATAATTTAAATCTACAGGTTCTCAAAGCATGGCCCATAACTCCACGGGTCCTGACGCTCTCTTAGGGTCCCCACAAGATCAAATTATTTTTATACTAAATTTAAGACTAAATTTAATATACTAAATATGTATAAATAACTTTATACAAAATTACCAGCACCTTGGAAAAAATAAAGGTGGTAACACCAAGCTGTAATTTCCATCATTCTATTTGTCATTCCCCGGAACCAGCACCTATTAAGAAAAAAATGCAGGTTTTCTTAACACAATGTCCTTGAATAATCAAGTTCCTAATTCTCCTAAGTCTCAGCCTACAAATACACCACCTTTCAATACTCTGGGTGGCAGAAAGGACATATGTGTGAAACACTTGTGCCACACACTGAATTACAGTAATTCGTCGCTATCTCAGGGCAAAGTGCTTCTCTAACGGAACTGAGAGCTTGAACTAGCCTCTCTGTTCATGAAACAAACATCACTTTGAGAGAATGACGGACGGCTACAGTTTCTCAAAATTGGGTATACTGTCTCTGTCTGTAATTCTGCCTCTCAAGTAAATTTAAAATCTTTAAAAAAAAAAAAAATGGGCATACTGGCAGAGGTTTTCTCAGAAGTGAAGTGAGTCTACTGTCCCATTAAGGAACCAACTGCCGCTTACTGGTTGCCAATGATGAACTGTAAGCTTTCAGGCAAAAATCAGAATTCTGAGAAAACAAATCATGATGATTTTAATAAGTGTGACTTTCTTTGAAAGCTGTATAAAGAACTATGCCAATATTTGGAAGAGGCTACAAGGGCATGTGGTGTGCGCTAGTATTAAAATTGCTTTGTCTTAAAACTGAGTGTGAGGATATTAGCAATACGTTGTGAAGGAGACTGCAGTGAACATACCGCGGCTGAAAAAGCTCTGGTTTGATGCTTAAACGACCAAAACCCCCCAACTTTGAAGCTGAAGAAGGCAACCCTCTCCATTATTGCAGCACAAGTTGTAGAATCTCTTGAGTGCACAGACCGTCCAGTTGTATGTATCAGACTATTCCTACTGATGGAGTGCTCCAGGTAAGGAAGGGAAATGCTGCTTGTTTTCATTTGCCCGACTCAAGTGTCTGAGAAACCACTCTCTCTTGTTCTCCTAGGCTGCAATGGAACAACTTTACCAGGTTTGGGCATTTTCTTTTCTGTATAAAACATGCTCAGCAAACTGCACCAGTTAACTAGGGTTTGGTAAATTGTTATGTTAACAATTATGACATCTGCAATGTTTTACAAAGCAACTAATTAAATAAAATCACTATTGTGAGGACTTCTCATGTAACACACCATGGGAAAAAAAATCCACTGATAACGACTTCAGATTCCACACCACATAACCTTCAGAAACTACCATTGGTGGAGTTTGTGATGTAAAATCAAACAAGAACATCAACAATTATCTGAGAAGGCTATTACTACGTCTTTGCCTTTCCCACACATTAACTGTGTGAGGCTGGATTTTCTCCAGATGCTTGTAGATACTTCACCCTGGAGAACTGACTGCAACAGACTTGATGCAGAAGCCAATATGACAATACAGCTGTTTCTATTAAACCACACAACAAAAGAGTGAGAACACTACCGTTTTGTTTTCAAAGGTCATTTTTCATTAAGAATATGCTGTTTGTGCTCATATATAATGAGTTTACAAATGCCATTTCCAGTGAAGTAACAAAAATTTTTATATTTATTTTGATTTACAATACAGTCAACATACACACATAATCCACAAGCAGCTCATTCAGGGTCCTCATTAAGTTTTGAGGCAGGTGAAGGAGTCCTAAGACCAAAGGTTTGCAAACATCTGATTTAAAGGACAGAGAATTAAAACTGGTTGCGCATCTGAAAATCCAAAACCGGAAATGCTCCAGGATACTAAACTCTCTGAGGGGCCATAAGACTCCAGAGGTGGAAAATTTCAAACATGATCTCATGCAATCAAAACATAGTCACACTCGGGGCTGGCACTGAGCATGGCGGGTTAAGCCACCACCCCTGATGCCAGCATCAGTTCTAGTTTCCGCTGCTGTTTCCAATCCGGCTCCTGCTAAGGCACCTGAGAAAGCAGTGGAAGATGGGCTCCTGCCACCCACTTGGGAGACCAGGATGGAGTTCCAGGCCCTCAGCTTCAGCCACTGTGGCCATTTGGGGAGTAAACCAGTAGACGGAAGATCTTTCCATCTCTCCCTTTCTCTGTAATTCTGCCTTTCAAATAATAAGTAAATCTTTCTAAAAAACCTTAAAGACATAGCCATACTAAAAATATGCTATGAAGTTATCTTCAGGCTATGTGTATAAGGTGAATACAAAACAGAAATGAATTCTGTGTTCAGACCCGGGTCCCATTCCTCAGATATCTTATTACAGATATGCAAACATTCCAAAATCTTAAAAAATCCAAACTCCCAAGCACTACAAATAAGGGGTACTCAACCTGTATCAGACACTGCAATCCAAGAAGAAAAGCAAGTACACAGAATCATTAATGGAAAAAAACTTTCTAAG
Source organism: Lepus europaeus (assembly GCF_033115175.1). Taxonomy (NCBI): domain Eukaryota; kingdom Metazoa; phylum Chordata; class Mammalia; order Lagomorpha; family Leporidae; genus Lepus; species Lepus europaeus. Next base: position 101,611,873 of record NC_084838.1, read on the forward strand.
GAAAATTACACAAAAGCTGAAGATGAACACACAATCAAATCAGAACTAACCTCATTGTACTCAACATAAAAGATCCTTACATGACAGCAATTTTGCATGTATTCTACAAACATGTACTATGCTGATCAGGTAAGCACAAATATACCCACTAATAGTTTGATAGACACTATTTTTGATAGCAGTACACGACAGGCAAAGAAACACCCAATAACAAACTCAAGACCAGACGATTAAAATAGCAGCCGTCACCCACAGGAGGGAGGCAGTCCAAGGTTCTGTCAGAAGGGACAGACAGAGATATTTCAGCACTTCTTCAGCAACAGGGGCACCCACTGCAGGGTCTAAACTGTTCTATTTAAAACTGCCTCACAGGTGGCCAAGGCAGGCCAGAGACGCTAAACTCTCAGCCCCTCAGGAGCAAATGAAGGACAACGGAATGAACCTGTTGCCTAAGGGGAAGCAGCAGCAGCAGCCCTGACAGGTACCAAGCACGTGGGATTTACCAGGCACTGTGGGCTAGACTCATCTAACACTCTAGATCACCTTAAGGATACACACCATTATCATCCCATTTTCAGAGTTTAGAAAATTGAAGCGCAAAGAGGATAAATACATCGCCTAAAACAAAGGCACGATTCAAACTCACTCTGGCTCTAAGGCCCAACCCTTGGCTACCACACTACAGTACACAGACAAGTACCACACATCACACATCTTGGACCTCCTCTTCCCTCTGCTAATGGAGGTAAACCTGTTCTTACATAGCAGTTCAGCTCAGCTAGATTTCTCTAAAGAGAACAAATGACTCAGGCCAGTTGGAACAGCTTCTCCAAACTGATACCACCCAAGTTTTCCTTGCATTAATACACTCGGCTGTTTCTGCAAAGTCCACCAGATACCATAGTAGTTTCAAGTCTGCCCCTTCATTTCCCAGTTCAGAGTGCATCAGGGATGGCTCTATTGCCGACAGAATTTTGAGAGCCTTAAAAATGAACCTGTAACTTCCCCGTGCAATCTGCCTCCCGAGACGTGGAACGAGAAACTGAACAAGTCATATAAGAACTCTGCCACACCCTGGCAAGGTAGTGATGACAGCTCAAGAGGCTAGATTTCTACCACTCAAGTGCAAGACCTGGACGGAGCTGCCAGTTCCAGGTTTCAGTACTGCCTGGCCATAGCAGTTAACCAACATTTGAGTGAACCACTGGACGAAAACTGTCTCCCAAAATACATCGATAAAAACTTAAAATAAATAAAAGAAAAAAACATCCCTCTGCCTTTAGGGTGACTATTAAGGTGTGGATAAGCCAGCACTATCTGACAGTCACTCTACATAGGAAATGCTTAAGGGCGGATCTTCCACGGTTCTGTGTAGTTTCAATATTTGAAACATGTTTTTAAAGTAGGTACCATGTAAAGCGCCTAAAATAAATCACTGGTTTGGCTTACAGAGCTGAAAACATTCCACAACACAATCACAAAAACAACTTTCTGGTTTTCCAAAAAAAAATAAAAATAAAAAATAGAAGGATAGAGAAGTTCTAAGAATAATTCCGAGGTTAACAAAGTACTGATGGTTTACAATAAGAAAAGTGAAAACGAGCGATCAAAAAGACCAGTGAGGTCGCCTCTAAGTACAAATGGTCCTGCACTGGAATCAAACGCTCCTACAATTTTGAACTCCTGCAGAACAAAAAAAAGTGTGGGGGGGGGGTGGAGGAGGGAATGGGATGAAAAATAAAATATCAAAAGCATGCATGCACACAGAATTAGTGCGGTATTGCAAAAGAGAACGTCCGCGTCAGACCCGGAGCCAGCCGCGTTAACGAGCAGTGGGCTCAGCTGTCCAGACGCACAGGGACTGCTCCCAGCCCCTCCCCCGACGAGGAACCCACCCCAAGCAGACCGTCCCGGGGCCCCGGCGGCAGAGCCTCTGCGTTCGGGTTCCACCGCAGCCGCGAACCCGCAACCCCGGCCGGCGGCTGCGGCCAGACTCTGCACTGTCACCCAGGGCCCTGCGACCCGGGCTCCCGAGCCGGCGACAGAGGCGCCCACCGCGCCCGCCCCACGGAGCCCGCGTCTCGCAGTCCGCCCGGGGCACCGGGCAGGGCCAGCGCCTCAGGCCCCGCGCTGGGGCCGCCCCCAGCCCCCGCCGAGGGAAAACTCGTCACCCACAACCTGTCAGGTGAGGGCGGCGGCCGGGGGCGCTCACCGGCTCCGGGTGGGGGCGCTGGCTGGGGGGCCGCGCCGAGCCGCGGCACCGGGCTGGGCGCCGGGCGCTGGGCGGCTGCTCGCTGAGCGCACGGCGGGTCTGTCGCCGCCCGCCGCCCGGTGTGTCCACACAAACCCCGGAGGCCGGCGAGGCGGCGGCGGCGGAGGCCGAACCTGCCCGCATCCCGGGCAACGTCAGCGCGGCGCCCATCCCACCTCACGCCTCGGCCGGCCGACCAGGAGGAGCGGGCGCGGCACCGGGACGGGCACTCTGAGCGGCCAACGGCCACGGCACGCGCAGGCGGGGGAGCCGCGGGAGAACCGGCAGCGCGCATCTCCCCCACCCCGTGCCGGGCGTCTTGCAGCCGCGCATGCGCGCGGGCACCGCCAACCGCCCGAACCGAACCGGACGGCGGGGCGGCTCCCCGCGTTCTTGCCTTCACTTCTCTGGGCGCCCAACAAGGGCTTCTCCCCACTCGCCGCCTTTTCCCAGAACTAGGCCGGCGCCCACCCGGCCACCCCCAGTCACCCTGCAGAAATCACTCTCCCACCACGCATACATCCAACTTGGGGCGGGGTCGCTGGGGGGGGGGGGGTAGGGGTCTCATCGTTCCCTGCGGCCTGCCTGGTCTCCCCCCACGGCCCCGAGGAGAGGCTGGGCAGGACCTGGCGTTAGCACTGCCCAGCGCCTTGGGGAAGCACGCAGTGGCACCGTGTGGCCCAGCCTCATTTTGGGGGTGCCGGGTGCTCTACGGCTGGCTGATCTGTTCTCTGTGTGCCCACGTGGACCACAAAGACGGCCCTGCGACGCTGGCCGCTGCCCCCCGCACGGGGAATGGCTGCTGGGCAGCCAGAGCCATGTGCCAGGGGAGAGGGGGAACGAGTGACAGCGACTTCGTTTTGCTTTTGTGCTGCTGTCTATGGTGGCCAAGGGGTGGGGTGGTGGTGGTGGTGGTGGTGGTGGGTACGCAGAGTCAATCTGCTGCCGCCAGCTACAGGAGTTCTGCGGAGAGCTGCGAGGTTTTTTCATGTTTTCTTGCCATTTGGCTTAAACAGAATTAAAGCAGGTTCACAGTGCAGTGCAGCGTGCCCCCTGCAGATGCACGAGAGACTGCCATTTTGTAAATGCCAAGGTCTCCTGCATCCTGAGCACCCACAGGTAGGTTATGGTATTTAATTTTCAACAACGGCCGCACCCGAGCTACACAATCTGAAAAGGCAGTATCTGAGAACACCTAGGTGAGAATATTGAACATTGTGCAAAAACTGAATATATGTGATCTACATGAGAAATGTATTTAAAGAAGTGCTCCTAAACGAATCAGTCTGCAATAAGCATATGTGTGTTGGGGGCTGGCACTGTGCCACAGCAGGTTAAAGCCCCAGCCTACAGCCCAGTTGGTCCACTTTCAATCCAGCCCCTACTAATGTCCTGGGAAAGCAGTGGAAGATGGCCCAAGTGCTTGGGCCCCTGCACCATGTGGGAGACCAGGAAGAAGCTCCTGGCTTCAGATCAGCCCAGCTCCGGCTGCTGCAGTCATTTTGGGAAGTGAACCAGCAGATGGAAGACCTCTCTCTGTCTCTACCTCTCTCTCCATGACTCTGTCTTCGCAAATAAATAAAATCTTTTTTAAAAAAAATCATGTGTGAGTGTGTGTAGAATCTGAATTCTTCAGCAAAGCATTGTTAATGTGGTTTAACAGCTAGGACTCAGGCCCAGACCACCACACACAGCTAGGTAAATAGCAGACTTAGGTAGCTTTCAAATGATTGCAAACGCATAGTTTGCTGTGTGAGTGACATACCTTTTGCTGTGGCAAGAGTTGGGAGGACTCACCCTCCCCTGGACAATGTGACTTCACAGCTTCTGGGACACCACGTGTGAGAACGTGGCAGGAACAGTCTCTCCCAGTGGGAAGGATACATTACCGCTTCTCAGGTCCTACATGTGAGCTGCTGACCACACCTACTGGAGTTCAAAATGCATGTAAATGCAAGAGTTTGGCATAGGGAGGGAGGGCTCAGGTGGTGTCAGCCCATACCCTGTTACCTGCTTTTCCAAGCACCACTGGGCTCGGAGTTCATCTAAACCTTGCTAGCAACACCCCCATCCAAAAGTGTCAAGGGACCACTGTGAATCTCCTCTGTGTTGGATGACACATCTCCCGAGAACAATTCATGAATGATACACCTCTTTCCTTAATGGGACTTTATCTTCCACAAAGGCCTCCTTCTGTCCTAATTGAGCTATTACTCATTGGCATGTACTCACTATGTGGATTATCTATCAAACATATGCCCCATAAGCTGTGATTAGTCTCCCTTTCTTTCTTTCTTTTTTTTTTTTAATAAGGTTTATTTATTTGAGAGGCAGGGTTACAGAGAGGGTGAGAGACACAGAGATTGTCAATCCACATCTTTGCTTGTGCTTCAATCATGCCTGTCCAAGGCACCATAAAATCACAAAGGACTGGGGTGGGCGTTTAACCTGCTGGTTAAGGCACTGTTAAAGACAGCCCCAAGCCTCACCAGAGTGCCTGGGTTTGAGATGAGGCTCTGCTGTGATCCCAGCTTCCTGCTAATGTTCAGTCAAGGAGACAGCAGGTGATGGCTTAAGTATTTGGGTCTTGGCCACCCACATGGGAGACCCAAGTGGCATTTTGATTTGTTTTATTCATTTGAAAGGCAGAGTTACAGAGAGAGGAGACACAGAGATTTTCCATCCCAGATGGCCACAACTGTGGGGTTGGGGTGGGGGTGGGGGATGGGGGTAGGGGTGGGTGTTGGGCCAAGCCAAAGCTGGAGCCAGGAGCTTCTTCTGGGTCTCCTATGTGGATGACAAGGAACCAAGTACTTGGGCCATCTTTTACTGCTTTCCCAGGCACATTTTCAGGGAGCTGAATTGGAAGTGGAGCAGCCAGAACTTGAACCAGCACCCAAACAGGATGCTGGTGTTGCAGGCAGTGGCTTAACCCAATGTGCCACAATGGGGCTCCTTCTTTTCTTCCTCCTTTCTTCTTTTTATTTTTTTATGGTATTAACCCTTTATAAAGCATAAAGGCGCAAAGATCTGTCACTGTAAACCTTTGGATCTGTGGGTAGGCAGGTGTTGTTTTGACATTTTTAAAGGTCATCAAATGAAATTATAAAGCAAATTTGCATGATCTTATAAGCTGCCAGAAACATAAAAGACACAGATGATAATATGATATGCAATCAAATGATTTACCAAAATTACTTATTTAGAGTGCCTTAGTGAAGTTATTGGAAATTAACAATAAAATGGAAAGAAAAACCATAAAATTTAAAAACAAGTTACCTTGTTTATATAGCTATGGAGAGAATTGTGGGGACAGAGAGGGACAGTAGATTTGTTTTTCTTTAAGATTTATTTATTATTTATTACTATAAATAATTAATTATTATTATCTCCACCCACAAGGGAGACCCCGAGGCTCCTGACTCCTGGCTTTGAAATAGAATCATCTGATTGCACTGCTATCTTACAATGCCTCCTTGGGATCAATGAATGACTCACCTTGTACTTGGCCAGAGGTCCACAAACCATGACCTTCAGACTAAACCCAGTCCCTGGGTTTAGGACTTTGAAAAAATAGTACCCTCCTACTGTTTCCACTTCTTCAGCTAATTTTTTTTTCCAATTCAATGAGCTTAACTTTCTGTTAGCTGACTTGGAGATGTTGGATATATATGCTTAGAATCTGCAGTGAGCTTCGGTGTCAGCATAAGAATGCTTTTTACCCTTTGCAATGTAGGGCAAAAATCAAAGGAAGAATTTAGGGTTTCATGGCACATGAAAATTTCATCAGACAATCAAATCTCAGTGACTTTCCAATTTAATTGCTACATTACCATGCTCGCTTATTTGCATATTCTCTATGTCTGCTTCTGTGCTACAAGAGTAGAGTTGCATTATAGTAACAGAGACTGCATAGGGTATAAAACCTAAGACATGGGGTGGGTATTTGATCCAGAGGTTGATGCTGGTTAAACATCTATGTCCCACATTGGAGTGCCTGGGTTCTATTACCAATTCCAGCTCCTGATGCCAACTTCCTACCAATGCAAACCCCGAGGGGAAACTGTGATGGCTCCAGAAATTGGGTCTCTTTCACACGCATGACACACCTGGATTGAGTTTTGGGCTCCTGGCTTACAGGCATTTGTGGGGTGGAGCAGTAAGTGGGAACTCACTTGCTCATGCATTTTCTATCACTTAAATTAATTAATCAGCCGGCGCTGTGGCTCACTAGGCTAATCCTCCGTCTTGCGGCGCCAGCACACCGGGTTCTAGTCCCGGTCGGGGCACCGATCCTGTCCCGGTTGCCCCTCTTCCAGGCCAGCTCTCTGCTGTGGCCAGGGAGTGCAGTGGAGGATGGCCCAAGTCCTTGGGCCCTGCACCCCATGGGAGACCAGGAGAAGCACCTGGCTCCTGCCATCGGATCAGCGCGGTGCGCCAGCCGCAGCGCGCCTACCACGGCGGCCATTGGAGGGTGAACCAACGGCAAAAGGAAGACCTTTCTCTCTGTCTCTCTCTCACTGTCCACTCTGCCTGTCAAAAAAAAATTAATTAATCAATTTTATTTTATATTAAAGATTTATTTATTTATTTATTTATTTCAAAGTCAGAGTTACACAGAGAGAGAGAGGAGAGGGAGAGGCAGAGAGAGAGATAGAGAGAGGTCTTCCATCCGCTGGTTCACTCCCCAGTTGGCTGCAATGGCAGGAGCTGTGCCTGATTCATTTTCAAAGCAGAGTAGCCAGGGCTCAAACTGGCCCTCTGACACAGGATGCTAGCATGGCAAGCAGTGGCTTAACCCACTATACCACAGCACAAGCCCATACATGAATTATTTTGAATTATTCACAGGAAGTTTGTCTCTTCTCCCCCATTTGTTAATTCATCCATGTATTTGCATCAGCTTGAAATCATGGACACTTATTTTGTTCTTTGGGTTATAATTTGTGCTCTTTTATTTTGTGGCTCATATTCTTCCAGGTTTCACCATTGAGAGCCCTTCCAGTTGGCCCCTGTGCCCCTTTGAAATCCCCCCATGGAAATGGGCATTTTTAATGTTATTTTTGAGAAATTCCTTAGTTTGGGACACTACAAGAAGCCCATGAATAATCCCCATTCTTTGTAATTCTATTAGGATTGTAAGTGCACCCAATCTATGTTCTGCCCTACTGATAGGTTGACCTACTTGCCTATAGCTCATTCTCATTGCTTCCCTTATGCATAAGTAATACTGTATTTTTTTCAAAGATTTTATTTATTTATTTGAGAAGTAGAATTACAGGCAGTGAGAGGGAGAGACAGAGAGAAAGGTCTTCCTTCTGTTGGTTCACTCCCCAGATGGCCACAACAGCTGGAGCTGTGCTGATCCAAAGCCAGCAACTTCTTCCAGGTCTCCCTTATGGGTGCAGGGACCAAAGGACTTGGGCTACCTTCTACTGCTTTTCCAGGTCACAGCATAGAGCTGGATTGGAAGAGAGGCAGCCAGGACTAGAACCGGCGTCCATATGGGATGCCAGTGCTGCAGCTGGAGGATTAACCTACTGTGCGGCAGCACCAGCTCCATAATAATACTGAGTTTTTTTAATACCAATTCTTAGCCCCATGTCTGATATATGCAAGCCATTCACTAAATGTTCACTGCAAGGATGAATGGATGATGTGGAAGCTAGAGAGAACCTTAATTGTCAGTTAGGGCATATTCCAGATAAAGTAACCACACCCTGAGCTATTGTCGGGGTGATCGTATATTATAAATCAGTGGAATCTGAGTTATGAAGGAAGCAGTTGAACTTTTGATTCCACACTCAGCAACTTGCCCATTTTACTTCCACTTGGTATTTCTTGTCTATTGTGAAGTCAACAAGACACAGCCAAAACAGCCATTCAACTAATCCCCCAAGAAGTCTCAGCACTGCACCTGCTATGATGGACTATCTGAAATCCAGCTGCTGGGGCTCCTGGCCTTCCTCAAAGACCAAACAAATCAGAGTTTTTGGGAAGATGGAGGCATTTTCAAAACAATTAGCAAAAAAATGTGAGATTAGTGAAAAGAGAATTGTGGCAGATACTGAAAAGTATTGCACCAGTGCTGTTGCATAGTGGGGAAAGCCTCCACCTGCAGTGCAGGTATCCCCTATGGTCGCTGGTTCAAGTCCTGGCTGCTCCACTTCTGATCCAGCTCCCAGCCAATGCACTTGGGTGAAGTAGGCAGGCTTACAGGTTAAAATTGGTTAGGTTTGTGAGCTGGAAAGGCCACACTTTCACCATGCCCCTGTTTGACCTAATGCCCCTACTACCTGGCCACCTGAGTGCCCATCAACCAATCAGGTTAATTAACCACTCCCCTTTGAGAGTGGATTAAAAGCCCAGGACAGGGTATGTCCAGCCCTTTTCCTTCCTCCATAGCCCTGTCCTCTAGCCAGGAGGGGGCTTGCTGTAGCCCTGCACCTCCAGGTCACATGGCCTTCAGGCCACCTGCCCCATACTTCCTGACCTAAATGCTCTTCCATGTGGCTGGTTCCTGGTACTTGGTATTAATCCAGATTTACCCCTCTCTCTTAGATAAAGCTCTCACTCTCCTATGCATCTTTCACACTGAATAAAAGCCTAAAATGTACCATGCTGCCTTGTTCATTTATGCCAGGATTTAGAATTCCTTACGTCTTAAGCAAGAGCCCACTTGGGTTTATTAATATTGGGAATTCATTAATAAGCACATGGTGATATATAGCACCCCAGATTCGACATCAGGGGAACTTTAAGGGGCCACATTTCGATGTATTTTAAGGGGCCTCGATTCCGATATCACTGGGAAAGCAGTGGAAGATGGCCCAAGTGCTTGGGTTCCTGCACCCACATGGGAGATCCGGAAGAAGCTCCTGGCCCAGCCCTGGCTGCGACAGCCATCTGGGGGAGTGAATCAGCAGATGCAAGATTCTCTCTCTGTCTCTCCTTCTCTCTCTCTCCCTCTCTCTGTCTGTAACTCTGCCTCTCAAATAAATCAATCAATCTTAAAAACAAAAAAGTCCTAGCAGGAGTGTTTAAAGAAGAAAGGTCTTGCATCAAGGGCAAGAGGAGACCACAGCACAGCATAGCAGGGAGGCTGAAGGCAGAGCTCAGCGGGACAGGAGCTTTGGTCAGGGCTGAGGCAACCCAGAGGCCTTGAGGAAGTAACTGGTTGACACCCTACCCCTAGCAAATCAGCCAGGAACCTTGATGGCACACAGCAGAGTGCCTCCCCAGGTTCTACAGAAACCCTGCAGCTCAGATTCCATTCAGAAGAGGAGGGGACACTCAAATACTGCATTCCAATTTAATGCAGATTGGGGGAATTTTCATAAACATCTTGATTCTGGGGCCAGAGTCTTGTGGTGGAGTGGGTTAAGCAACTGCCCAACCGAGATAGTCTGATATTCTCGGGCCACCTTCTTCACAAATACCTTAAACTCACTCCTTCCCCCCACCCCACCCCATGGCTGCTTTCCCCTCCCCCAGCTCAACTTCCCCAGACCCATGACACCCAGAGAGAAAAGCCCACATGGGGTGGCTCAGCAACCCCTTCCCTGTCATGGCCGTCAGCTGCTTTGTGCTATAAAAACCCAGCCAGTGACTGAATTCTGCCCTGCGTCCATGCCCATGCCGGCAAGGTAGCCCCTTGTTGCTGTGGATTCCTTCTGAATATGCCATTGAATTCATAGAATCAAATGTATGTAGTAAGCTAGAAATCTCCTAGTGAATACTGGGAAAAATTAAAATGCTAAAAATGTATTTCATTAGGGGCAGTGGGCATTGTGGCACCGTGGTGAAGCCGCTGCTTGGAGCACCAGACGTGCCACATGTGAGAGCCTGGTTAGAGCCTCACTTCCACTTCAGATCCAGCTTCCTGCCAATGCATTCTGGAAGGCCGCAGATGATGGGATGACAGCTCCAGGACTTGGGCCCCTGCCACTCATGTGGGAGACCTGGAAGGAGCTCCATGCTCCAGCTCCAGCCTGGCCCAGCCCTGGCTGTTGTGGACACTTGGGGAGTAAACTAGCAGATGGAAAATCTGTCTCTCTCTCGCTCTCTCTCCCCCATCACTCTGCCTTTCAAATAAATAAAAATAAACTTTGAAAGATGTATTTTTTTTAACACTGACTTACTCTGATTTTACTCCATTAGCAGATGACTGTTAATCATTTGGCAAGGACTTCTAGCATATCAAGAAGGAGAAAGGTCTCGTGGGTTAAAAAAAAAAAAAAAAACAGTCCCCTCCTTCCCCAAATTAGGACCACTGGCACAGGGGCATGAATTAGGAGACTTCAAAGGATCTCAGTTAGCAACAATGGTTGCAAAAATATACACACTCACAAAGGAGGGATGCAGAAGTAAGCTATGAGAATGATCATCAGAAATCTGGAAAATGTTTTGTTAGCTATAAAATCCTGACATAATGATCACACTCCTTATAAAAAGAGGGAATGCTGGGGCCAGCATTGTTGTATAGCAAGTAAAGCCACCACCTGTGATGTTGGCATTCCATATGGGCACAAGTTCAAGTCCTGGCTGCTTCACTCCTGATCCAGCTCTCTGCTAATGTGCTTGGGAAAGCGACGGAGGATGGCCCAAGTGCCTGGGCCCTTGCCCTGACATGGGAGACCAAGAAGAAGCTCCTGGTTCCAGGTTTCAGCCTGGCCCAGCCCTGGCCATTGCAGCCACTTGGGGAGTGAGCCAGCGGATAGAAGATCTGTCTCTCCCTGCCTCTCTTTTTCCATAACTCTGCCTCTCAAATACATAAATTAAATCTTAAAAAAAAATACTAAACGTGTGTTTAATATTCACAGTAAGTCTGGGACCAAATTTCATCTGCAAGGTTCCATGCTGTCCACCAGTGAGCATCTGGAAGTTGCTCTGTCTACAATACAGATCCCATTCCAGAAGTTGGAGGGAGCTATCTGGTGTTGAACGGTGAGGAGAATCAGTTTTAATCCTCTTCAAACTACCTGTGAGAATGAGATAGATGCTTGTAGCAAAGTAGGTTCTCCAAGAACCTGAGATTATTTATTTATTTATTTATTTAAGATTTGTTTACTTGTTTGCAAGTCAGAGTTACAGAGAAAGAAGGAGAGACACTGAGAGAGAGAGAGAGAGATCTTCCGTCTACTGATTCACTCCTCAGATGGTTGCAATGGCCAAGGTTGGACCAGGGCAAAGCCAGAAGCCAGGTTCCCAGTCTCCTACATGGGTGGCAGGGCCCCAAACAGTTGGACCATATTCAGCAGGGTGTGGGATCAGAAGTGGAGCAGCCAGGACTTGAACCGGAACCCATATGAGATGCCGGCTCTGCAGGTGGAGGCTTTATCCACCATGCCACAGCGTAGCCCTGAGAACATGAGATCTTTGAGAGAGGAATGGCTGTTCTCTGCAGCAGATGTCTTGTGTCACTGCTCAGTCTCTCTAAAACTTCCCTGATTAGGCTGGCGCTGTGGCTCACTTAGTTAATCCTCCACCTGCAGTGCCAGCATCCCATGTGGGTGCTGGATTCTGTCCCAGTTGCTCCTCCTCCAGTTCAGCTCTCTGCTGTGGCCTGGGAAGGCAGTGGAGGATGGCCCAAGTGCTTGGGTTCTGCAACCACATGGGAGACCAGGAGGAAGCTCCTGACTCCTGTATTTAGATTGGTGTAGCTCCAGGCATAGCGGCTATTTGGGGGCTGAACTCTGTCTCTTTCTCTCTCTCTCTCTCTCTCACTTTCTATTTGTCAAAAAAAAAAAAAAAAAAAAAAAAAAACCTCCCTGATTACACTCAAGACCCATGCTGTGTCTAATTTTTTTTTTCTGCCCATTGATCTTAAAATAGCTGTTTATTTCAGAGTAGTACTTTAGACCTTGAACCTGAAACATCTACATGTTATTTTTAAAACTGTATTTCTGCATTTCTGTCCTCGCAATTTAAGTAGAAATCATTTAATGTTCATTCTTGAGTAAATATTTTATTATAAACTTGTGTATTTCTGCAATAATGATGAATCACCTAGAAATTTGAATATTTTCAAATTTAATCATTTCTAAGACAAAATGTGAAACCTATCCCTGTTTATTGCACTAGTGTTATTTATGCTTGTATCTTATTTTGTTTGTTTTTCAGGTAATATATTTTTAATTTACATTAGAGTCGAGGGCTTTATGTCTCTCCTAAAGAGTTCAACAAATAAAAAGTCAAAATGCCAGAGACCAGCAGGAAAATAGGCAAAGGCTACAAACAACCACCAAATGAAAGGAAGTTCGGCTTCACTTATATGAAATAACGTTTAAAATAGAAAGTCATTAAAACCATACAATTATATATTTCCTGTCAACTTTTTTTGGCAAAGATTTAAAACAAAGTTTGATGACACACTGTATTTGCAGAAAACTGGCTAAAGGTGTTAGAATACTAGAAGACAGAGAGGTAGGCCCTACACTGTGCCTTACAATAATGAATGAATGTTCTTTTTCTTTCTTAAAAAAAGTACATTCTAGAATATTCTGTGGCAATATTTGGAAATCACCTTTATAAAAACTGAAAGCATGCGAAGCAAAAAGATAAGTTTTACCATCCTCAGAAGCAAACATTTTGCTTTATTTGGAAACTTGAGTATTATTTTACAGGAGAGATTCGAGCCAATGTCTCAGTTTACTCAAGGCTTCGTATGCATCCAATGTTGATCACACCTCGATGTGCAGAAGAAAAATTCCGGAATGACACTTTTAGCATTATCGCGGTATAACCATTTCTCAAGTATTAGGGTAGGCTCAACTAATGTAACCAAGAAATCCCAACATGGATATGCAACAGCTTAGCCACAGCAGAAAGACGCTGCTCACTCACCTAGCAGGACTGCTCTGCGGGATGCAGGTGTCTCTTCTGCAGGCGACTCTGGGACCCAGGCTCTTCCATCTTGTAGCTAGGGCCTAGGGCTTTGCTGCCTGCACACAGGTGGCCCAAGTGGAAAAGGGTATGCCCCTGTTTCTGTAAAGCCACTTCTGAGTCACCAGTCCAGTTCTAGGAGTTTCTGCTATGTCGGCTTCAGTAACTCCCATGCTTCCAGCTATTTGTGAGGCCTATTCGCTGGGAGAAACTTGCTCAACTTCGAATTTCGCTTAGCCTCTTTCTCTGTAAGATGTCAGTCCGGAAGAGTGAGTTTGCTTCCATTGTTGGTGAACTGGGATATAGGAGGTTTACATCAAAGAGCTTGTGGGACATGCATATTATAAAAAACTGTGCTTGGATTTCTTTTTTATTTATTTATTTATTTTACTTGAAAGTCAGAGTTACACAGAGAGAGGAGAGTCAGAGAGAGAAAGAGAGAGAGAGAGAGAGGTCTGCCATCCTATGGTTCACTCCCCAATTGGCCACAATGGCCGGAGATGCACCGATCTGAAGCCAGGTGCCAGGAGATTCTTCCAGATCTCCCACATGGGTGCAGGGGCCCAAGGACTTGGGCCATCCTCCACTGCTTTCACAGGCCACAGCAGAGAGCTGGACAGGAAGTGGAGCATCCAGGTCTCCAACCAGCGCCCACATGAAATGCCAGTGCTTCAGGCCAGGGTGTTAACCTGCTGCGCCATAGTGCCGGCCCCTGTGCCTGGATTTCAAATTTGAAAACATTTTTATTAGTTGAAAGGCAGAGAGACAGAGAAACACAGAGGTCTTCCATCCACTGGCTCACTCCCAGAATGCCTCAGCAGCAGGGGCAACAATGATGGCTCAGGTTAGTTGGGTCCCTGCTACGGAACACCTGTGGAACAGTTGCTGGCTTAGGCTCTACTATTTGAACCACAGGTGAAATGGCACAGAGACGCAAAGCCTAGTCTTTTCTAGGCTCCAGCCAAACATCCTGATAAGCTGGTTCAGGATTAACCTACTGCTTTCCCTCAGGGAAAACAAACAAACAGGTGAGCCTTGTAAAAATACAAAAATTAGCCACATGTAGCTCTAGGGGAAGACTAGAGTGTTAGTAAAGTGGCCTTGCCATTGGGTTTTGAAATCTTTGCTGTTAGAGCTGGCTCTGGGGGCTGGTCTTGTAGTATGGCTGGTTCAGCCACCACCTGCAACGCCAGCATCCCTTGTGGTCACCAGTTCCAGCGAGTCGGCTGCTCTACTTCTGATCAGCTCCCTGTTAATGTGCCTGGGAAAGCCGTGGAGGATGGCCCACACACCTGGATAACCCGGATGGAGTTCTAGGCTCTTGGATTCAGCCTGGCCATTGCAATCATATGGGGAGTGGACCAGCAGATGGAATCTCTCTCTCTCTCTCTTTCTCTCTCTAACTATACTTTTCAAATAAATGAATACATCTTTTAAAAATACATTACAATAGTTGGCCCTCGGGGTCAGTGTTGTATCATAAAGGTTAAGCTGTTGTATTGGAATGTCTGGATTTGAGCCTGTCTCTGCTTCTGATTCCAGTATCCTGATAATGTACACCTGGCAAGGAACTTGTGATGGCACAAATAGTTGGGTTCCTGCCACCCCTGTGGGACGTCTGGATGGAATTTCTGACTCCTGCCTTTGGCCTGGCCCAAACCCAGCTGTTGCAGGCCCTTGGGGAATGATTTATTTTGTTTGAAAGGCAGAGGGACAGAAAGAGAGGGAGAGAGATCTTCCATCCACTGGTTCACTCCTCAGAGGGCCCTAACAGCCGGGGCTGCGCCTGACTGAAGCCAGGAACCAGGAGCTTCTTACAGGTCTCCCACATGTGTAGCAGGGACCCAAATACTCGAGCCATCTTCTAACATTGTTCCCAGGCCATTAGCAGGGAGCTGAATTGGAAACGGAGCAGCCAGGACACAAATTGGCAACCATGTTGGATGTTAGTGTCACAGGCTGCAGTTTTACCACAATGCCAGCCCCCAAATAAATAAGCTTTTAGATAAATAAATATTTAAAAAGAAAAAGGGGCCAGCATTGTGGCATAATGGGTTGCACTGCTGCCTGCAATTCAGGCATCCCATATGGCACCAGTTCAAGTCTCAGCTGCTCTACTTCCTATCCAGCTCCCTGCTAATGCACCTGGGAAAGAAGTGGAAGATGGCCCAAGTGCTTGGGCCCCTGCAACTGCATGGGAGACCTGGAAGAAACTCCTGACTCCTGGCTTCGGATCAGCACAGCTCTGGTCATTATGTCCAACTGGGGAGTGAACCATCGGATCAAAGATCTCTCTCTCTCCTCTCTCTCTCTCTCTCCCTGTCTCTCTCTCTCTCTGCCTTTCAAATAAGTAAATAAATATTGTTTAAAATTCCCTGAGTTAGAACTCAGAACAAGGACAGGGCTCCAGCTCTGACGTGCAACTGGTAGGTGCTGGTTTGGCACAGTTCTGATTGTTCAGACATCTGCTGTACCCATAGTTACAGTCCTGCTGAGACTCCCACCAAAGATCACTCTCTTAGACTTAGGAATAAGGGCTCCTGACCTCAGCAGAGAGCCTCCTTTGAGTCATATTTTGATAGAATGCTTCTGCCTTGGGAATAAATGTCCCTCTCCTCCGCCCCGTGGGTTAAGAGTCTGCACCCCCAGGATTGCCACACCTGCACCACTGATGATAAAGGAAGTATGTGTGTTTTGTACATGATAGGATGGCCCAACCTCCAAGGAGAATTAGCAGATAAAGTTGGAACATCTCCAATTCAGTGGAACTCTCATTTTGATTGGCACATAATTTGAGAATCTATTTCTCAGTAATTTTAGTATAAGGTTGATGATTTAGCAAGATGCTCATTGGGAATCTATATGCATTTTATTCTATAGTAAGTTTTTAGGGGCTGGTGCCATGGTGTAGCAGATAAAACCTCCATCTGCAGTGCTGGCATCCCATATGGGCACTGGGTCAAGACACGGCTGTTCCACTTCTGATCTTCCCCTCTGCTGTGGCATGAAAAAGCAGTAGAACATGGCCCAAGTGCTTGGGCCCCTGCAGCTGCATGGGAGACCAGGAAGAAACTCCTGGCTTTGGATCACCTCAGGTTCAGCCATTGCGACCATTTGGGGAGTGAACCAGCAGATGGAAGACCTCCCTCTCTGTCTCTCTCTCTCTCTCTCTCACTGTAACTCAACCTCCCAAATAAATAAAATAAATCCTTAAAGAAATAGTAAATTTTATATTTAGGTTTTTTTTGTTTTTTTTAGAGTATAAACTGCATAATATAAGGCAATCTCCAAAATACCAGTCCACACACTCTCCATCCATTTCTATGACGAGAAGAGAAAAATAACAAGTAAACTTTATATAATATTAATTAATCAAATTTAATTAATCTGATTTAAATCAATTTAAAATCCAATTAATCTAATTTAAAGGACAACGTCATTAATATAATAACTTCTTGGCATTTAAACTCTCATGAAATAATGATTATAGCTGACATCAAGTTTTATTATTTTTTATAACTTGGCAAATAAGAGTTTCCTGCTTTATATCCATTCTGATAATTCAAGTTGAAATAAAATGTTCACGGCCTAAAAAATATTTAAAAATCAGTTTCCTTTACCATCTTAAGGCATGCATTATTGCCATTTTATCTTTCACAAAATGGTAAAAATAACACACACACACACATGCACACATATAAAATCTATTGTTCTGGCTATGAAAATACCAGTTCCAAGATCTAGATGTTTACCAGAAATATTGATATCAAGGCAGAAATAAAGATGCTAAGGTTACCTGTGGGAAAAATTCAGAACTCATCTTTTGCTGACCAATTCTCTCACTGATGATGATCAGAAAGGGTTGGATAGAATATAGAAAACCTCTCAGGGCCGGCATTGTGGTATAGTAGGTTAGGCCTCCTACTTCAAAAAGCTTAATAAAAAATGCATATTATGGAAAACTATAGGTTTCAAAAAATGTTTGCACTTGGAGCTGGCATCGTGGCTCACTTGGTTAATCCTCTGCCTTCAGCGCCGGCACCCCATTTGGGTGCTGGGTTCTAGTCCCAGTTGCTCCTCTTCCTGTCCAGCTCTCTGCTGTGGGCCAGGAAGTCAGTGAAGGATGGACCAAGTGCTTGGGCCCTGCACCTACATGGGAGATCAGGAGGAAGCTCCTGGCTCTTGGCTTCGGATTGGTGTAGCACTGGCCATGGCGGCCATTTGGGGAGTGAACCAATGGAAGAAAGACCTTTCTCTCTGTCTCTCTCTCTCACTGTCTACTCTACCTGTCAAATAAAAATAAAAATAAATGTTTGCACCAAAATAAATTTGTCATTTAATTCCATTTCCCATGAAACTTTTTGAAGTATCCTTGTATTCCCCAACACAATGGTAACCCAGTCCCTGAATTCTAGGCAGGTATCTGCTGTGTAGGTGGACTGGGAGAGCACTCCTTCCGCAGACATGATGTCTGATGAAGAAGAATCCCTTTCTTTTTTCTTCCTTCCTTCTTTCTTTCTCTCTTTCTTCCTTTCTTTCTTTCTTTCTCTCTTTCTTTCTTAAAATCCATTTCTTTTGGAGCTTATGGTGGAAAGTCTACAGGGGGAGAAGGACACCCAGTTACCTTTCCAGCTGTCAGTAAATCCAGAATAATTTTAACAAATGGTAAAACATAAATCACAAGCGTCCCTATTTTCAAAAATATTTTATGTATTTTTTTTTTGACAGGCAGAGTGGATAATGAGAGAGACAGAGAGAAAGGTCTTCCTTTTTGCCGTTGGTTCACCCTTCAATGGCTGCTGCGGCCGGTGCATCATGCTGATCCGAAGCCAGGAGCCAGGTGCTTCTCCTGGTCTCCCATGGGGTGCAGGGCCCAAGCACTTAGGCCATCCTCCACTGCACTGCCGGGCCATAACAGAGAGCTGGCCTGGAAGAGGAGCAACCGGGATAGAATCCGGCACCCCAACCGGGACTAGAACCCGGTGTGCCAGCGCTGCAAGGCGGAGGATTAGCCTGTTAAGCCATGGCGCTGGTCCTTACGTATTTATTTGAGAGGTAGAGAGAGAGAGAGAGAGAGAGAGATCTTCCATCCACTAGTTTATTTGACAAATAGCCACAATGGCTGAAGCTGGGCCTATCTGAAGCCAGGAGCCAGGAGCCTCCTTAGGGTCTCCCACGTGGGTGCAGGGGCCCAAGCACTTGGGCCATCTTCTACTGTTTTCCCAGGCCAAAGCAGAGAACTGGATTGCAAGAGGAGCAACCAGGACTTGAACTAGTGCCCATATGAGATGCCGGTGCCACAGGTGGAGGCTTAGCCCACTACGCCAGCGCTGACCCCAAAGAGTCCCTACTTCACTGGGCATTCAATAATGGATTCGGTGAGGAGAGCTGGGATGAATGAAAAACTGGAAACTGGGCATTGTTTTTACTGCTTTATGCCTTGCCACATCTACCTTCAGCCAGGAACATATGAGAGCTACTTATACAATAGGACCTTAATTAGTGAGGCATTTTTAAAAAACAGTAAATCTTTTTTGACAACTCAATTTATTGTACATACTAAAATTTGCAGTGTTTGAGAAATTATTACTCACTTAAAATGGCATATTGATTTTGCTGTGGAATGACTTCAGCATTCTTAAACATGGACATTTTGTCTTCATCATGTGGATTGCACTTTCAAAAAATAAGAGGGTTGGACAGAAGAAAATTTCATTTCTAGTGTAAGAGAAGGGTGTAACTGCCATCGACTTTGAAAATCAAAATTGCCGTCAGCTGAAGCAACTCTCATTCAAGCCACACAGTTTCTGTCTAGTCACCCTCCCATTGGCTAGCATACAGATTTCTAAGAGACAGGGAGAATGCTGGATTTGTATACAAATGTTGGTACATGTTCCAAATTTAGCTGTATAACACAGGAAATATAAATATATTTCAATATATATTTGAATAATGGAATCTTGGGGTTGGGAAAAGACCATGTGCCTGATGTTTGCAGTGCATTCTAAAAATAACCACAAGTTGTTCTTTTGCAAATTGATAGTTAATGCAAACATTTCAACAAAACTTTGAGTCTCATTCAACCTCCTACATTAAGCTGACTATCGCTCCATGGAATCATGGTTCATGAATTTGTTCAACAAATTTAATAGGGGCCAAGTGAGGTGTTCTAAGTAAACAAACATACATGAGAGGGAATGCCATGTCATCTTTAACTGGATTGGAAGTAGAGGAGCGGGGATGCTAGCACTACAGGCAGTGGCTTTACCTGCTACGCCACAGCACAAGCCCCATCATGTCCTCTTTTTACTCCCTGCTACTGCACCTGGAAAAGCAGCAGAGGATGGCCCAAGTGCCTGGGCCCCTGTCACCTGGGTGGGAGACTCTGATGAAACTCCTGGCTCCTGGCTTCGGTCTGGCCCAGGGCTGGCAGCTGTGGTCATGTAGGGAGTGAACCAACAGATGGAAGACCTTTCTCTCTCTCTGTAACTCTGCCTTTCAAATAAATAAGTAAATCTTGAGCGAGAGAGAAAGAGAGAGAGATCACTATTTCTGTGACAGTTTTATCTCCATTTGAACGTGTCTCACTGTAAGAGAATTTCTCCGGTATCACTTTTTCCCAATGATTGAACACATACACTGATTACAAGGAGTCCTACACACTGGTATCTGCAGTCCTGGTTCTCTCTTCACAGATAGAAAACATCCAACGTAGTGCTCATGTAACGGTCTTAGTCGGTCTTGTGTTGTTAGGATAAAATAACCCAAGGCTGGGCAATTTATTTATTTATTTTTTAAAATATTTATTTTTTATTCATTTGAAAGACAGAATTACAGAGAGAGGTAAAGACAGAGAGAGGTCTTCCATGTGCTGGTTCACTCCCCGGATAGCCATAACAGACAAAGCTGAACTGACCTGAAGCCAGAAGCTTCTGGGTCTCCCACATGAGTGCAGGGGCCCAAGGACTTGGGCCATTTTCTGCTGCTTTCCCAGGTACAATAGCAGCGAGCTGGATTGTAAGTGGAGCAGCCAGGACTAGAACCGGTGCCCATATAGGATGCCAGCTCTTCAGTCCAGGGCTTTAACCTGCTGTGCCACAGCGCCAGCCCCATGGGCAATTTATTTTTAAAATGTTTCATGGCACACACAGTTCTTGAGGTCTAAGAGCATGGCACCATGACTGTGGCTTCTTGAGAGCGTGTACATCACATTGAAGTGGAGAAGTGGAGAAGGGAGTGGACCTGTGTGGAGGAGCAGGTGCAAAAGGCAAAGGCAGAGGGGGAGTCTGCCAGGCTGGCTGCAAAACAACCTGCTGTGGGGGTAAACTCATCCAGTCCTGAGAGACTAACTCCCTCCCGGAGACCTACTCAAGAAAAACATCAATCCACTCCTGAGGGAGGAGCCCCTGTGACCTAATCACCTCCTGCACCCCTTAAAGGTTCCGCCCCCTCTCAGCAGTGGTACATTGGGTGCCAGGCTGAGATACACTGTATCCAAACCCCAGAACACTGAAGGAGAAGGGGAAAGGCTCCCCATTATGAGTCTGCAGTGGACTTCTATTTCAGTTCTTCCCTTGTCTCCTCATCCTTCGCCACAGCCCAAATTAGAAGAGCTAGTACTAGAGTTGTCATTCACCAGGTAGGATCACAGGCCAGTAAGTCCAAACCCAGTCACTGACTGCACCTCTCTCTCTCCCCCTGGTGCCAGGGGCTGATCCTTACCACCCGCACTCAGATGCAGAAGGGAGAAGAAACTATGCCTTGACATAAGAATAGTGTCATAGTGGCAGGCACTGTGCACAGTGGGTTAAAGCCCTGCCTGCAGTGCCAGGACCCCATATGGGTGCCGGTTCAAGTTCTGGCTGCTCCACTTCCAATCCTGCTCCCTTCTATTGCACCTGGGAAAGCAGTGGAAGATGGCCCAAGTCCTTGGGCCCCTGTACCAATGTGGGATACCCAGAAGAAGCTCCTGGCTTCAGGTCAGCTCAGCTCTGTCTGTTGTGGCCATTTGGGGAAAGAAGCAGCAGATGGAAGACTTCCGACTCTCTCTCTCTCTCTCTCTGTAACTCTGTTTCAAATAAATAAAATAAATCTTTAAAAAAGTGTCATATTCCTGGCTTTGATATAAATGTCTATTTCATGGTTTTAAATTTTATTTTTCTTCATTTATTTATTCGGAAGGCAAATGCAGGGAGAGACAGAGAGAGAGAGAGAGAGAGAGCACGAGAGAACTTCCATTTTTTGTTCACTTCCCAAATGCCCACAACAGCTGACTCTGAGTCAGGCTGAAGCCAGGGACCCAGAACTCACTCCAGGTCTCCTACATAGTTGTCAGGGACCCAAGGACTTGGGCTGTCACCTGCTGCCTCCCAGGGTGTGCATTAGCAGGAAGCTGGGTCAGAAGCAGAGGAACTGAGACCCAAAATCACTCTGATATGAGATGCAGGCACCCTAAGCTGTGTCTTAGCTCTGCCTGACTCACGCCCCTGTTTCATGGTTTTATGCAAGTAATGAGAAGCCCAGTTCCTTTGGGTGTTTTTAATTTCCTGACTACCCTTTGGTTCCTGTTAATGTAACAGACACTTAAATGTATCACAAACAATGATTACAAGCCCCCAAGCTGCATTGTTGAAACCTAACCCTTCATGTGTAGTGTTGATGTGGGTGAAGGGGTACTAACTTATTATTTTACTCCAGGCTCTTATCATGCACAAAGATAGGCACACAAAGTGATGAAATTCATGTGAAAGATGAGAAAGTGAACACATACAGAGACACGGGAGCGTGGATTGCACCAGAGAAATATCAGTCCTGAGTAGGCAGTGGGCCAGAAGACTTGCCCAAAAGGAGAAGGGGTGGGGGAGGGGAAACAGAGAATATCTGGGAACCCCTCCAGTGGAAGAGAGAGCCCCTCTCCCATTGTTGGACTCCTTGGGGGAGGGGGAAGGTAGGAGTGCTTCTCCAGGTGTGAAGCCACCTGGGAATTATATGGCACCTCTGCAAGTTTCACCTGGATCTCAATGGCTCAATATCCATGTTTTTCTTTTTCAAAATATTTATCTATTTATTTGAAAGTCAGAGTTACACAGAGAGAGAAGGAGAGGCAGAGAGAGCGATTGAGAGAGGTCTTCCATCCACTGGTTCACTCCCGAGTTGGCCACAACAGCCGGAGCTGTGCCAATCTGAAGCCAGGAGCCAGGAGCTTCTTCCTGGTCTCCCACATGGGTGCAGCGGCCCAAGGACTTGGGCCATCTTCCACTGCTATCCCAGGCTATAGCAGAGAGCTGGATCAGAAGTGGAGCAGCCAGGTCTTGAACCACCATTCACATAGGATGCCGGCACTGCAGGAGGTGGCTTTACCTGCAATGCCATAGCCCTGGCCCTGAACAGTTGCTTTTCTATGGCTGTAAAACCCTAAGTTGTGGTTGTGTTCTCCAAGGACAGTGATGACAGCAATGACCCCAAAGAACAAAGAGCAGAAGGCTGCTTGAACTGCTGGTTGCTCCCAAGGTGCACCTGTTGTTCTAATCATTCTGTA
Organism: Lepus europaeus; assembly: GCF_033115175.1. Taxonomy (NCBI): domain Eukaryota; kingdom Metazoa; phylum Chordata; class Mammalia; order Lagomorpha; family Leporidae; genus Lepus; species Lepus europaeus. The sequence continues at coordinate 101,634,546 of NC_084838.1, forward strand.
TCTCCAGGTTCACTTAGTTTACTCACTTTCAGACGTGTTGCCTTTGGCATTGTCTAGTTTTTGTTGTTTTCTCTTAGTTTTAATAACTGGTTTATTTTATTCTCCTTTCTATGGATCTTTGGTTTTTAAAATTAAAATCATGCCTGGCTTTTACCATGTCTTATGTTTTTGTATCTCTTCCGTCATCTCAGCTTTCATTATATATCACTTTCATCTTGCTATTTGGGTTTTGAATCTGTTATGAAGATCCCCCGGGAACCCTGGAGTTGGCTGGAAGGTTATTTTAAGCTAGAGACATTTGAGATTCAACAGATGCAGACAGAAACCTTGGGATTTCTTTTATCTGTCTACAGGCTGCAGCTTCGGGGAAGCAGGGCTGCAATAAATCCCCTCCTGTTGGATTCTCAAGGCCAGGAACACGAAATGCTACTTGCACCTGCATGAACAAACATCTTCATAAACGTTCTTATCTCCAAACAAACCCTATTTATTCTTCCCATGGAAGCCATACTTCTGCTTCCTTTTGACCATCTTTGGAATATAAGTTCCTAACTTTAACCATTGTATGAAGTCATTGAATATTTTTGACAGCTCCCTCGTGTGTATGAATAAGCCTTTTAATCCATCAGATCCTTTCCTCTGTGTTTAGTCTGTTCAATACATAGGCCCCTGGACACCTAACCCAGGAGGACATAGGAAAAGGTTTCCCTACCCAACAGTGTTGGTCAGTTTTGTAGATTTTTTGTGTCTTACTTTCTACCCAGCTCAAAAAGCAAGTGAAGGGGGCCAGCACTATGGCGTAGCAGGTAAAGCCGCCACCTGCAGTGCCAGCATCCCATATGTGCGCCGGTTCTAGTCCTGGGTGCTCCATTTCTGATCCTGCTCTCTGCTATGCTCTGGGAAAGCAGTAGAAGATGCCCCAAATCCTTGGGCCAGATGTGGCTTAACCTGCTGAACCACCATGCTGGACCCAAAGACACTCTTACATAATCACAGTTGAGCAACCAAAATAAAGAGAATTAACACTGATACAGAAACATTTAATACAAAGTTCATATATAATAATTGATAATTGTCTTAATGACACCTGTTAGATCTAGTTTCTCCCGGGCCAGGATACAGTCTAGGATCACACATTACAATTACCATGTTTCCTTCAATCTGGAACAAGTCCTCAGTCTTTTCTTATGTCTTATGATTGGTACTTGAAGAGTAGAGGACAGCCTTCTTGGTTGGATCTCCCTTAGATTGTGTTTGTCTGATTTTTTTATTAGGTTCAAGTTGTGCAGTTTTGGCAAGAATACCATGGATATGATGTCATATTCTCTTGTATTTGGAATACAGGGAGCAAAAATATTGGACTGCAAAGAATGAGCTTCAGAGCTCCTGGTGAAATGGTTAAGATGGCTAGGGTTGACTTTTTCTCACATCAGAGAGCCTAGGTTTGAGCACCAGCTCTACTTCCAGTTCCAGCATCTGGCTAAATGGACTCTCTAGGAGACAGCAGAGGATGGCAGCTCCAGTATTTGGGTCTCTGCCACTCATGTGGGATTCCCAGAATGAGTTCCAGCCTTTGCTGCTGTAGCATTTGGATAGAAGATCTCTCTTTGGGCCTAAGTCCCAGCTCTCCTTCTGCTTCTAGCTCCCTTACTTTGAATATGAGCCAGATCTCTTTATTTCTCACATGTAGGACTAGCAGAACTTGATTGAAGGAATGTAATAAGAACATTCCTGTCTACCCTTCTCCTCCACTCTTCCACCCTTTCTTTTCTTCATTTGCCTTTCCTTCCCTCCTGTCCTTTCTCCCTCCAGTCCTCCTCTTCTCTTCTCTCTCTGTCTCTCCCTTCCTCCCCTCCTTAACCTTCTTTCTTGCTCTCTGTCTCTGTCACTCTCTGTCTCCCCCTCCCCTCTCCAACCATCCCTCTTCTCTCTCTCTTTCTGCCCGTCTTTCTATGTTTTTGCCTTCCTCTCTCTTTAAATTCATTCAGTGGGAAAGTACTTTCCTGCTTGAACATTTAGTCATTCCTGTGACATTTCTCCTACTTTCAGGAAATAAAAATATCTTGGTCACAGTGAGTAAAAACAGTTTGGTAACAAAAAGAATACTATGATAGCAGGCATTTGGCACAGTGGTTAAAATCCTATTACAATCATTTAATATTCCAACTTGGGCTATGAAGTGGGTGCTGTTATCTTCCAGATGTTGTGATGAGAAAGTGAGTCTTTTCCCTTTCTGTAACAGCCGCATCACCAGATGGAAACTCCACAGCCATGGTTCTTGGTTTCAGGTGGCAGAATCTGACCTCTGGTGATTTAAACAGGGAGCACATTTATTAAAAAAAAAAAATACTAGGGGAAGGTATCTGGCCTAGTAGATAAGATGATTGGGATCAGTGCCTGTGTTCAAGTCCCATCTCTGGCTTCTGATGTCAGTTTCCTGCTAATGCTAACCTGGGAGTTAGTAGCTGATGGCTCAAAGGGTTGGATCCCTGACAGCGACATGGGAGACCTAGCCTGAGTTCCTGTCTCCTGGCTTTGACCCAGCCCAGCTCAGACACAGAGCTGTGGGTATCAGTGGAATGGACTGATGGGAAGGAATTGTCTGTGTCTCTCTTTCTCTCTCTGCATCTCGCAACAAAACGGAACATATAGATGTATATAAATTAAGGTTGGTGTCAAAATAGTTGATGAGGGGCTAGTGCTGTGGCACAGGGGGTTAAAACCCTGGCCTGAGCGCCAGCATCCCATACAGGCACTGGTTCAAAACCCAGCTGCTCCTCTTCTGATCCAGCTCTCTGCCATGGCCTGGGAAAGCAGTGGAAGATGGTCCAAGTCTTTGGGTCCCTGCACCCATGTGGGAGACCCAGAGGAAGCTCCTGGCTCCTGGCTTCAGATTGGCACAGCTCTGGCCATTGCAGCCAATTGGGGATTGAACCAGTGGGTTGGAGACCTCTCTCTCTCTCTCTCTCTCTCTCTCTCTCTCTCTCTGCCTCTCCTTCTCTCTTCGTGCAACTCTGACTTTCAAATAAATAATAATAAAATTTCTTTAAAAAAAAGTTGTTGATTTGATAGCTCATTTTTATCGTATGTTACGATTCATTATTACCAGGGCTGGCACTGTGGTGTAGTGAGAAAAGCTGCTGCCTGCAGTGCTGACATCCCATATGGACGCTGGTAAGTCCCGGCTGTTCCACTTCTGATCCAGCTCTCTGCTGTGGCCTGGGAAAGCAGTAGAAGATGGCCCAAGTCCTTGGGCCCCTGCACCTGAGTGGGAGACCCAGAAGAAGCTCTTGGCTCCTGGCTCCTGGCTTCAGATCAGCTCATCTCCGGCCATTGAGATCACTTGGGGAGTGAACCAGTGGATGGAAGACCTCTCTCTCTGTCTCTACCTCTCTGTAATTCTGTCTTTTAAATAAATAAAAATAAATATCTTAAAAAAAGGAAGTAAGCTCCAGTATGACAGAGGTGAATGATATGGGGGTGGGGGATGGAGATGCAAAACTGCTAGAGGGGCCAGTGTTGTGGTGCACCATGTGTTGTGGTGTTGCCGCCTGCAATGCTGGCATCCCATCTGATCATGGGTTCAAATCCTGGCTGCTCCACTTCTGATCCAGCTTCCTGCTAATGCCCCTGGGAAAACAGCAGAGGATGGTCCCAGTGCTTGGGCCCCTGGCACTCACATGGGAGACCTGGATGGGGAGTGAATCAGCCGATGATATCTCTCTTTCTCTGTGTGTGTCTCTCCCTCCCTCTGACACTCTGCTTTTCAAATAAAAATAAATATTTTTTTAAAGTTAAAGAATAATGAGGGTCCCTCCTGCCTGACTGCCTTCCAATGGAGACACTGATTTTATCTTTTTCCCTGCCTTTTGGACTTAAACTGAAACAATGGCTCTTCCTGAGTCTTTTTTTTTTTTTTAAGATTTGTATATTTATTTGAAAGGCAGAGTTACAGAGAGAGAGAGAGATTGATTAATTGATTGACTGATTGATTGATTTTCCGTCTGCTGGTTCACTCTCCAGATGGTTGCAATGGCCAAGGCTGAGCCAGACTGAAGCCAGGAGCTTCATCCAGGTCTCCCATGCAGGTGCAGGGGCCCAAGCAATTGGGCCATCTTCCACTGCTTTCCCAGGTGCATCATCAGGGAGCTGGATTGGAAACAGAGCAGCTGGGACACAAAAACCAGCACCCATATGGGATGCTAGGGCTGCAAATACAGCTTTATCTGCTGTGCTCCAGTGCTGGCCCCTCATCCTGAGTCCTGAGCCTGCTGAAGTGACACAATTTACTGTCCTCATTCCCAGACCCTCAAACTCAGACTGACACTACACTCTTGGGCTCTCCTGGGATTCAAATTTGCTGACTGCACACCATGGGACATAAGCTCATAACCCCCAGGCCCCATTCCTTAAAAGTCCCTTTATGGAACCAATATATATGAAAACATGGGCATTCTCAAAAATAATCATACTTAGTAGAATAAGCTAAGTTTAAAAAGTATAACTAGAGCCTAGGGAGATTACTGCCGCCATAAACAAGAGTGCCAAATTGTTAAGTCAACAACAGGAGTCACTGTATACTTACTCCTCATGTAGGATCTCTGTCCTTAATGTGTTGTTCAATGTGAATTAACTCTATAACTAGTACTGAAAACAGTATTTTACACTTTATGTTCTGTGTGGGTGCAAACTGATGAAATCTTTACTTAGTATATACTAAATCGATCTTCTGTATATAAAGATAATTGAAAATGAATCTTGATGTGAATGGAAGGGGAGAGGGAGCAGGAGATGGGAGGGGTGCGGGTGGGAGGCAAGTTATGGGGGGGAAATGCCATTGTAATCCATAAACTGTACTTTGGAAATTTATATTTACTAAATAAAAGTTTAAAACAAAAACAAAAAACAAACAAACAAAAATCCCTTTATGGATATTATAGAATGCATTACATATGCCATTCATGCATATGCAACATATATGATATGTAATACATGTACCTAATATATGTCAGTGCCCCCTGGACTCTGTGTCTCTGTAGAACTCTGAAGGGGATGATGCTCTGGGCACCTGCTGAAGAGCCCAGCGAGAGGAAGGTGATCGCTGAGGATGGACTGGGTTTGGAGCACAAAGCTTTGCCTTCAGCATCTCACTGCTCATGCAGCCTAATCCTCCTTTAGCATAGACTGAGTCTCAGTCAGCTCAACTGATAAAAGAGGTCCACGGTTTGTTCCCCTAATTTTTGCGTGTTTTCTCTGTAGCAGGGACTCAGCCTTGGCTGCACATGAGAATCCCTGGGTGGTTCCTAGCAATCTCAGTGTCCTAATCAAGCTGCAGATCAAGGAGACAATCCCTGAGGGTGAGGCTTGCACATCCTTATCTAAAGCAGATGTCAAAGACTCTCTGTGGGGAGGCCCCTGTTTTCTCAGTGCCTTGTGTGCTGGAGAAGAGAAAGAGAAAGAGAAAGAGAAAGAGAAAGAGAAAGAGAAAAAGAGAGAGAGAGAAAGAGAGAGAGAGGAAGAGGAAGAGAAGAGGAAGAGAAGTGGACAGACCACAGATTTACAACAAATGGGAATGTGTCGGCTTGCCTTCTGGAGGCTCCAAGTCCAAGGTTGAGGAGCCTGCATCTGCAGGGAGCTTTCTTGCTGTATTATCATCAAAAAGAAGGTATCAGAGAGGGGCCAGCACTCTGGTGCAGCGGGTTAATGCCCTGGCCTGAAGCGCTGGTTCTAGCCAGGGCTGCTCCACTTCCCATCCAGCTCTCTGCTATGGCCTGGGAAAGCAGTGGAGGATGGCCCAAGTCCTTGGGCCCCTGCACCTATGTGGGAGACCTGGGAGAAGTTCCTGGCTCCTGGCTTCAGATCAGCCCAGTTCTGGCCATTGCAGCCACCTGGGGAGTGAACCAGTGGATGGAAAACCTCTCTCTCTCTGTCTCTTCCTCTTTCTGTAACTCTGTCTTTCAAGTAAATAAAATAAATCTTTAAAAAAAAAAAAAAGCTCCAAGTTGTGGAAACAGTTTCCACAAAACACATTTGGCCATTAGCATGACAAAGGATGAGCAAAAGTACAAGCGCTGTACAAAAATCCTAAAAAATGGGCGTGTAACATTTTTCCCAGGCTATTTTGTGTTCCAGAAAGGAAGAACTGCACATGATGGGCAGACGTCTGTCCAGCCATCTTCATTTTCATTGTACTACAAAGGGACTTTGGCATGTCATGCAGCAGGTTAACGCCCTGGCCTGAAGCGCGGGTATCCCACATGGGTGCCAGTTTGAGACCCGGTTTCTCTACTTCTGATCCAACTCTCTGCTATGGCCTGGGAAAGCAGTGGAAGATGGCCCAAGTCCTTGGGCTCCTGCACCCATGTGGGAGACCTGGAAGAAGCTCCTGGCTCCTGGCTTCGGATTGGTGCAACTCCAGCCATTGTGGCCATTGGGGAGTGAACCAGAGGATGGAAGACCTTTCTCTCTGTCTCTCTACCTCTCCTCTCTGTGTGTTAATCTGACTTTCAAGTAAATAAATAATTTTTTTAAAAAAAAGTCCCTTGAAAAACAGAGCAAAAAGATATAAAATAGAGACTCTATTTCCTAACACATCTTCCATCAAGTGCAAGATACTTTTGTAAGCAATGCCACCAGCCATTTAGTCCATACATAATGAACTGAGGCCCTGGGTTTTGTGGATTGATGTCAATGTAATCTTTTATACATTCTGAATTGAAGAAAAATGAGTGTAAAGGTTTTCTTTTTTCAAGATTAAGAAGCAGAAGTCAGAGGAGTCAAATAAAGGCTGGAAAATGGGTGCTAATGATTTCCCATCAAAATTGTGCTTGTTGATGAAAGGAATGAGCAGGAACATTGTCATGATGGAAACGCCTCTCAGATGAAGATCTCCTGGGCATCTTTAAGCTAAAGCTTTGCCTGATTCTCTTAACACAGGCTCATAGTAAGTAGATGTTGTTGATCTCTGCAAAGTCAACAAGAAGGGGCTGGTGCTATGGTGTAGTGGGCTAAGCCTCTACCTGCAGTGCTGGCTTCCAGTATGGGTTCCAGTTCAAGTCTCAGCTGCTCCTCTTCCAATCCAGCTCTCTGCTATGGCCTGGGAAAGCAGTAGAAGATGGCCTAAGTCCTTGGTACCCTCTACTTGCATGGGAAACCTGGAAGAAGTTTCTGGCTCCTGGCTTGGGATCAGCTCAGCTCCAGCTATTGCAGCCATTTGGGGAGTAAAGCAGTGGATAGAAGACCTTTCTCTCTGCTCTGGTCTGTAACTGATCTGGATACAACAGTTTTGGCAACCATTAAGCTGAAAGTTTGCTCTACTTTAATTTTTTTTTTAAGATTTGTTTTCCTTTACGTGAAAGGCAGAGTCACACACACACACACACACACGGAGAGAAAGAGAGAGAAAGAGATCTTCACTCCCCAATTGGCTGCAATGGCCAGAGCTGTGCTGAACCGAAGCCAGGAGCCAGGAGCCTCCTCTGCGTCTCCTATGTGGGTACAGGGGCCCAAGGACTTGGGCCATCTTCTACTGCTTTCCCAGGCCATAGCAGAGAGATGGATCAGAAGAGGAGCAGCCAGGACTTGAACCAGCGCTCATATGGGATGCTGGCACAGCAGGTGGTGGCTTAACCCACTACACCACAGCGCCTGTCCCTAGATGTCTGTTCTTCCCTCCATTTTAGCAGAATTCTTGATGAAAACTCTTTTTCAAACAGACGTCTTACCCTTCCTAGTGCCACAAACCAGATCCTACTCAGATAGGCTACAACAAGGGATTTTGATGCTCAAAAACAATTGAAATTCGTGCATGGTTTTTTCATAGTAGGTATTTCCCTCTCAAATATATGCAGGCAGGGTGTGTCTTACATGTTAGATTCTCACAGAACTTGGAAATTAGGGTGCTTCTTGGAATTCTTCAGCGTAACTCCAGACATTTCAACACTTATTTGGTGCTGTTAGAATGTCTGTACCTCTAAACCTCAAGCATTGGTATCACTGCAGCAATCCTATTCTTGAATGTCCTTAAGGAAGAAATGGCAAGAAGAATCCGGGAAAAGTTATTAATCATCCCTTGTAACAGATCTCCTGTCTCACCCCTACTACCCCCACTCCCCCAGCCTATACTTGCCAGGATATTTTGTTTGGATAATTTCCATATTATTTCGGCAGTCATTTTGCAGGAAAGATTGTTGTAACGAGCTTCAGTTTGGGTTCTTCTTTAGCTACTCCTTCCAATTTTGGATGTGTCATATTCTCAGTCTTATCTTAGCTATTGATATTTGAGCTGTAATAAACATGGAGATACAGGTAACTCATTCCTATGCTGATTTCATTTCCCTTAGGTAAATTCCCAAGAGAGGGATGGTTGGGTTATATGGTAGGTCTATATTTCAATTTCTGAGGTATCTTCATACTGTCTTTCACCATGGCTGTATCAATTTACATTTCCACCTACAGTGGATTAGGGTACCTTGTTTTCCCACATCCTTGCCAGCATTTGTTGTCTGTTGATTTCTGTATGGAAGACATTCTAACTGGGGTGAGGTGAAACCTCATTTTGGTTTTGATTTGCATTTCCCTGATGGCTAATGATCCTGAGCATTTTTTCATGTGTCTGTTGGCCATTTGGATTTCCTTTTCTGAAAAATGAATATTAAAGTCCTTTGCCCATTTCTTAACTGTGTTATTTGTTTTGTTGTTGAGCTCTTAATATATTCTGGATATTAATCCTTTATCAGTTGCATGGTATGCAAATAATTTTTCCCATTCTGTCAGTTGCCTCTTCACTTTGCTGAGTGTTTCTCAGCTTCTCAATTTGATGTAATCACATTTGTCAATTTTGGCTTTGATTGTTTGTGCCCCAGGGGTCTTTTCCAAGAACTCTTTGCTTATGCCAATGTCTTGCAGGGTTTCCCCAATGTTCTCTGATAATTTGATGGTATCAGGTGATAGATTAAGGTCTTTGATCCATTTTGAGTAAATTTTTGTGTAAGGTGTAAGGTAGGGATTTTGCTTAATTCTTCTGCATGTGGAGATCCAGTTTTTCCAGCACCATATATTGAAGAGTTGTCTGAAGGGTATACTCTTAGGTTAGGCCACAGTTTGGTTTTGACTCAAGATAGGGTTCAGTTTACTATGTATTTATGCTACGTGGGTCAAATTTGATCACCCAAGAACAGGGACAGGTGTAGGCCAGACCTAACTCATTCAGCAAAATTCTACTGAGATACTATTTCAATCACTTAGCAGGTTTGGCAATGTGGCATATGGGCTAAGCCTCTGCCAGCAGTGCCAGCATCCCATGTCAGCACTGCTTTGTGTCTAGGATGCTCCACTTCCAATCCAGCTCCCTGCTAATGTGTCTGGGAAAGCAGTGGAAGAAGGCCCAAGTTCTTGGGCTTCTGTACCTACACAGGAGACCTGGAAGAAGCTCCTGGCTCTGTTGTGGTCATTTGGGGAGTGAACCAGTGAATGGAGACCTCTCTGTCTCTCCCTCTCTCTGTCTGTAACTCTACCTCTCAAATAAATAAAAGCTTTACAAAAAAGAATTTTTCTTATATATAGGCTGGCCAAACAATGAAAGGGCACATTTACATAGCTATTCACGGTAACACTATTCAAATATTAAAAGCCTAGAGGTAGGAAACTAATTCTATTATGAAGGAATCTGTAGGATGCACAATTTAATCTTTAGACCTTATAAAAGAGATGGCTAACATTTTTCTGTAATAGCATAGCCAAAATAAGAACTTAAATAATAATCTCATAGCTAGATTCACTTCGCCATCAGCGAAGTATACAGTAAGTAGAAAAAAACCTCCCTTTCAGACCAAAGGGAAAGAAAGTTTTAAAGTGAGAATATAATTTTCCTCATGGGCATTGTCTACCTTAGAAAAACTACTACAGAACATGCCTGTGACTATAGACTTGTAGTTCAGGCCACTGAAGATTAGAGATGGGACTTGGGCACTCCCTTGACTTGCATCCTCTGGTCTGCTTCAACACAAACCAGGAGGAAAAGAAAGCTAAGCATCAGAAGCAATGGGTGGCAGGCCTATTAATGGCTGATCTGTACAGTGATCTGCCCTCAAGGAGACCCAACAGGCCAGTCCACTGCAGTGGCTTTCAATGTGGTAAGCCTGGGCTTCAGCAGAAGTCAGCTTGTGAAGAGCCCTGGCAGCTCTGCCAAGAGTTGGATCACTGGAAATGGACCTGCCCTGGAGTCGAAGGATGCCCAGGTCAGAGCCTCAGATCTTATTGGCTCTAAGCTGAAAAGCCCTTCACTCAGCCCAACTTCCAAAGTGACCACTGCAGCTGAGGGGATGGTCAAGTAGGGTCAGCAACATTGCAGGCAGAACTGTAAATTTCTTGTTAGAGATGCCCCCTGCCTTTACCTGGCCAGCTCTCCTCCCAGGCCAGCCAAGTAATGAAAGTCAACAGAGTGCCTTCCCCTAGGAGGTTCACACCTCCCTTAGGATATACCCCATGTGAAGAGATAGATAGGTCTGGGCCTCTGAATTTACAAGGCCTAAGGCCCACCAGATTATTTTCAAGCCCCTTCTATCAGGTTCTATTTGCCTCTCAATCAGAAAACTTAATTGTAGCTTAGACAGCACCTTTCTTAGCTCCTCTAATAATGACTCTGTCCTTTTTTCTAGGCCCTGTCTAGCATACTTGGGCCTCATTCCTTTGTAATCATAACCTCTACTCTACCACCAATGGCTCTACTCCCAACCTGTGTGTACTGATGGTCTTCTTCCCCACTTAATGCTGTATAATTGTTCAGACCTGGTAAATGCCACTCTTAGGATCATTGGTTACTATCCTCACTCTGTCTTTTATGACCTTGTCTAAATATGATCAGAGTCGGCGAACTTGGAAGGCTTCCATAGCCTTGGCAACTCATGACGACAGCCTAGGATGGTTACTGGCGCCATAAACTAGAGTGTCAATTTGTTGGGTCAACAACAGGAGCCACTGTGCACTTGCTCCTCATGCGGGATCTCTGTCCTTAATGTGCTGTACATTGTGATTTAATGCTATAACTAGTACTCAAACAGTATGTTTCACTTTGTGTTTTTATGTGGGTGCAAACTGTTGAAATCTTTATACTAAATTGATCTTCTGTATATAAAGAGAATTGAAAATGAATCTTGATGCAAATGGAAGGGGAGAGGGAGCGGGAGAGGGGAGGGTTGTGGGTGGGAGGGAAGTTATGGGAGGGGGAAGCCATTGTAATCCATAAGCTGTACACTGGAAATTTATATTCATTAAATAAAAGTTTAAAAAAAAAGCCTAGAAACACCCATCAACAGAGAACTTACTTGAAAAATTGTGATACTTTCTGTCAGTGAAGCAGTATGACTGTTTTTTTAGAGCAGCAATTGAGGACATAACCAGACTAGAAAAAAATAAATATACACATAGTTGTCATCATCGTAATGTGACATTATGAAAATAAGATGATTATTTGAAATTATACATTTTGTATGAGGGTATGCTTTTGATAAATATTTTCGTATCTCCACCCACTTTAGTTTTTGTTTTTGTTTTTTGACAGGTAGAGTTAGACAGTGAGAGAGAGAGAGAGAGAGGTCTTCCTTTTTCCATTGGTTCACCCCCCAAGTGGCTGCCACGGCCGGCATGCTGCACCGATCCGAAGCCAGGAGCCAGATGCCTCTTCCTGGTTTCCCATGTGGGTGCAGGGCCCAAGGACCTGGGCCATCCTCCACTGCACTCCTGGGCCACAGCAGAGAGCCAATTTAGTTTTTTTTAAAGATTTACTTATTTATTTGAAAGTCAGAGTTACAGAGACAGAGAGACAGAGAGAAAGAGAGAGAGAGAGAGAATCAATCTATCTCCCATCCTCTGGTTCACTCGCCAAAAGCCCACAACAACCCAGATAGGGCCAAGCCAAAGACAGGAACCAAGAACTTGAAGTTATTTTCCATGTAGGCGGCAAGGACCCAGTTACTTGAGCCTTCATCTGCTGCCTCCCAGGATGTGCATTAGCAGTAAGCCGGACTGGAAACACAGGTAAGACTTCTGCCAGGCACTGCCAGATGGGATGTGGGCACAGCCTAACCTGCTGCACAATGCCCACCTGTTCACGGGGACTCTGAAAGTCCTTGGAAAATAGGCTTGTTTCGGTGCAAAAAATTTTAAATCATGCATTTTTTATAACACACATTCGTCATGAACTTTATGCACCCAAATCATCTTTACATTCCATTTCCCTCAAACTTTTCAAAGTGCCCTTGTAGTAGTTTTCTGTTTCAAAAATCCCCTTATTTAAACAAAACAATAAGGCTAGTTAACAGTGGCTATCAGTAGAAATTCATAGTAGAAATGTCTAAAAATAATGTGTCGGGAAACAGAACACCATATTTAAAATGCAGATATAAACATACAGAGGATAATTATTCCCTAATATAGCAATGTAGTTTAACAATTTTATAACTTTATTACTGTGTATTCTCAAGTTACAGTAAATGTAAGACTTTGAAAAATGAGAGGGGCTGGCGCTGTGGTGTAGTGGGTAAAACGACTGCATACAGTGCCAGCATCTCATATGGGCACTGGTTCAAATCCTGGCTGCTCCAATTTCCATCCAGCTCTCTGCTATGGCCTGGGAAAGCAGTAGAAGATGGCCTAACTCTTTGGGCCCCTGCACCCACGTGGGAGACCTGGAAGAAGCTCCTGGCTCCGGATCAGCTCAGCTCTCGTTGTTGTGGCCAATTGGGGAGTGAACCTGTGGATAGAAGACCTCTCTCTCTCTGTAACTCTATCTCTCAAATAAATAAGTAAATCTTAAAAAAAAAAATAATAGAGTTCCTACGACCATTAACGTAGACACCTTCGTGTGGATGTAGGCTTTGCTTTCCAGGTAACTACCTGGAAGTGGAATTACCAGTCATGTGACAAGGATGTGGTTCTAAGAAAATAAGGAATTTTCCCGAGTGGCTGTTCCACTCCGCAGCCACGGGAGATACCCAGCTGTCCTGCCGTCTCCATGTTGGCCACTCTGACCTGCAAACGGTGGTTAAGGTGGGCGCCATACCAGCGCCCACCTCGTCACAGTAACCCCATCTAAAAACCGACCACTCTCTGTGTAACTCTTTCAAATAAATAGATAAATCTTAAATAAATAAATAAATAAATAAACTGACCACTCTATCCGTGTAACTCTTTCAATTAAATAAATAAATCTTTTAAAAAATTAAAATTAAAAAAAAATCACTTCTTAAGTCATGGGGCAGTCCAAAAGAAAATGGCTGGCGTGGCTCTGCAAGGAATTTATTTCTAATTTCCCCTCACGAACCACGCGAGCGCCGCTCCCAGAAAACACTCGCAGGCCGACGGAGCTTCCGAAGGGCGCCATTCCTTCAAGCCAGCGAGCACGGAAGTCTAAGCGCATCTTCACTGCCTGCATCTGCCCCAGCTTCACCTTTCGAAGAATTTCCCAGGGAGACTTGCGGGGCGGGGCGGGTTCTAACGGCTGAGGCTCCGCCCCCGTCCGGCACCGCCCACTTCCTGGGACTCGGCCCGGGCTTCCGGTCTCGCGATTCGCTCTAATACCGCGAGAAGAGAAGATGGCCGCCATCGGTGGAGCTCCCTGTGAGCAAGGAAGGGGGTGTGGCCGGGGGAGCCCGAAGTGCCCGGGAGTAAGAGAGGGGGCGGGGTCGCGCGCACGCTGCCGGTTGGGCTGGTTCGAGCGGGGAGGGGGCGTCGTCGTCGTTATTTCCGTGGTCCGGACGGTGCGTGCCGGCGCGGGTGGCCACGGGAGAAGGAGGTAGGTGCCGACCCTGTGGTCCCATCGAGACCCCCTTGTTTCAGGCATAAGGAGAGCCGCAGCCCTCCCCCCCACACCCGGCGTCTGGCGGACCCCGGGGACATCAGGTCACCCTTGCAGCGCCGGCTGTCCGCCCAGGCCCTGGCCGCGCCCGCTGTTCCCGGGGCCGACGACCAGCGCGGCGACAGCCCTTGTCCTTGCTTCAGCGCCCCGTGGGGCCGGGCCGGGCTGCCCCAGGCGCGGCGGCTGCAGAGCGAGTGCCCGCCTCGGGTGCGCCCTTGCCCTGGGCCCGGCGAGCTGGGTGCCGGGGTCCTGCCGCATCCCGCGGGGCTGTCGGCCCAGGAACAGTGCCTGGACTGGGGTGGGTGTCGTAGGGGGTCGGGGTGGGGGGTCCTGGGCCGCGGGGAGGGGCCTGTGGGGCCAGTGTTCTGGGTGCATGGCAAGGCAAACTCAATGGTGGGGTGTCAGGAAGTGGGCAGAAGTAGTATTAATGAACGTTGATCCTAGTATAAAACGTGATTTTTTATTGCTTTTTTTTTTTTGCAGTAGTGCTTGCAGGCTTTCAAGTTGTGCTTAAAGAGTTTCTAAGACTTCGATCCAGCCCTTAAACACACTTTTTTTTTTTTTTTTGCAACTACTCTTGCCCTGCAAGCTACACGCTCTTACACCTGTTAATTTTTCCAGGTGTCATTTTGATGAAAGCGTCTGTCGATGAAGATGATTCAGGCTGGGAACTCCGCATCCCCGAAAAGATGGAGAAGAGCAACACGAGCTGGGTGGACGTAACTCAGGACTTTGAAGAAGCTTGTCGAGGTGAGCTCGAATTTTTGGGGTGAGTAGAAGTTCAATATCTGGGAAAGCAAAAAAGAACATGACCGTGGTTCCCCAGCGTGTCCCAGGAAATGAAGTGAAATCAACAGGTAAAATGTGCTTCATCAAGCTGGTTAAGCACAGTTGCGCTCGACCTTCTCATTTGACCTTTCTTTTGAAGCCGATATGTGTGTGACATAAATTCAGTACAGATGTTGAGGTAGTTAACGGAGTAGGAGCAATCATTCCCAACTGTGGAACTGCTAATTATGTGGCCCTGAAAGGTGGTGGGATTGTTGCGGAGTTGAGGTTTGAAAATGATCAGGACGTGTAACTCCCTGCAGTGTCTTCCTGTTGAGGGTAGAATAACACCCAGGCTGGAAGACCTGGAAGGGCCTGCCACTCAGCCTGCCTTTTCGTACCACTGCCACGAGGTCCTTCCTATCTCTGTTAGACACATCATCATGGTTCCTTTGTATATTGTGTGTTCTCTGTCTTAAGTTACTTTGCACCAGGCTCCTCCTCTGCCCCTTAATGTCACCCCCACACCACTCTGAGCAGAGTCACCCCCTCATTTTCTTCTCTCCAACCTCACCTCAGCGGAAACCCCTGTTTTGTTTTCCTCGTGGTGCTCACGTTTGTCAGGAGCCTTCATGTTCAGGGATTTATTGTTGTCAGCCCCATCCGCTAGATGGTGAGCCCTGGGTTCAGAGAGCCTGTCACCCTACCCCACAGAACAATGCCTGGCACATAGTTCAGTACACACTTGGGAATTAATGATGAGAGAAGTGAGCATGTATGAGGGGATGGCGCCTTAGGGAGAGACTGAAGGTAAGAGAGAGAGAAACAGACATTGAGAGCGTAGGACTGAAAAGAGGAGGGAAGCAAGGACGTGATGGGAAAATGAAGCTGGGGGAAAGGCACAGGGACACCCTGAGATTGGAGGCGCTGATGTACAGCTGACTCCTGTGGGAGTCTTCCAGAGGTCAGGCAGAGTGCATGCTGTGAAAATAATTGCGCATGGGTTTCGAATTTTTTTGGTCACCAAAGTGAACTGTTGAATGCCATGAGCTTTTTGAAATACCCTCATAATTCTACGTGGATCGGGAGGGATGTACACTTGATGGCTTCTTATTTTCCCCAGTTTATTTATTTATTTATTTTTTTGGTAACAGTGAGATGCACTCTGAAGGAGAGAAGTAAAGGCTGGGGAGCAGTAGCAGGTGGAACAGGAGCCCGCTGAGTGTGAGCAAAGTGGTAAATTAGGTGCATTACAAATCCTTTGTAATAGAGGTCCAGTTAAACGCCTCGGTGCGATGGTGGGAACAGCAGTAGACTGGGAATTGGGTGACTGCCCATATATGTATCTGAGGGAGAAAGAATGAGGCATAG
Organism: Lepus europaeus; assembly: GCF_033115175.1. Classification (NCBI taxonomy): domain Eukaryota; kingdom Metazoa; phylum Chordata; class Mammalia; order Lagomorpha; family Leporidae; genus Lepus; species Lepus europaeus. Next base: position 101,650,540 of record NC_084838.1, read on the forward strand.
TTTTGTGCCCGGAGATCTTCGACCATTAAGTGGTTCAGACCTTTCATCTTGCCCTGATTCAAGAGTCCTGTATTAGAGGGCTGTCATGAACCTAAGGCAGATTCTATGAAAGCTATATGGCTTCAGTTGGGCTTTAAGGGAGATGTTGGGTTTCTTTAAATACTTACTCCAGACTGAGATGAGCCATAATGAGCCAGAGTTCAACGAGAGTTTTATGTTTTAGGAATAGAGAAGAGTTTTGCTTGGCTGCAGAGTAGTTTGCAGTGCTGGGACTTGTAGATCGGCAGTGCTTTTTTAAGTTTGAGCTCATATTATAGGCGGTCAGAAATCTTTAAGAGTTTTGAGCATAAGATTAGAAGTGTATTCCCCTTCATGTTTGGTACAATGACTTGGACAGAGTGACTTTTGAGAAAGTAATAAGCTTTTGAGTGAGACACGAGCTGGAATTCCAGCTCCTTTGCTGCTCATTAGCTCAGTCCCTGGGGATGGTTTGTTTAATCAGTCTTTTCTCCTCTGTGAAGTAGAGCTACTGTACAGTTTGAGTGATTAAATGAGATAGTAGATGTAAAGTACTTGGTGGACGGTGGTGGTATTTGTTCTTACTCATAGGATTTGTTTAATTTAGTAAAAATAAAATAAGAAAGGGCAGTCTCCCAGCATAATCTGTGATGGATTGAGAGAGGGCCTGTAACCTTAGACAAGTTTTTTTGCTTAGTTTACATTAAGGTGGCAGGGCCCTGGACTAGGATAGAGGCAGGATGGAGTAGAAGGGTTCCATATGAGAATAAAGAAAGTTCATGAGACCCAGTTAGTAAGTGTTGGGGGGTGGTGAAAGGAGCTGAGGAGTGATGTGCCTTGTGACGTTTCTCTCCGTGACAGTATAGGAGAGTGAGCACGTACACTCCTCAGCCTCCCCTTCCCAAGTCTTGGGGGAGACTTCAAAGCATCTCCTTCTAAGCACAAGTAGCTTTAGGATTTCCTGCTTTACCTTAGAAATTATGGGAAAGTTTGCATTTTGCTTTGCGGGTCCATTTATGCTATAGGTCCTTGGCTCTCAAATTGTGTAGATTTGGAAACACTAGGCAGCTATACCATCTTCTGTCCTGTGCCTCTGAGTGCCCTGAGACATGATGTTCAGCCAGGGTCCCACACACTGCCGTTTGAAGATCATGGGTCTGCGGCATTTCGGCTGAACTAAATATGTGACTTGAGAGGCCCTCTAACTTTATTCCCACTTGTTTTATATATATATATATATATATATATATATATATATATATATAATAAGATATATATATATATAATAAGATATATATATATCTTAATTTTTTGTGTTGTAGCGAGAATTGAATCCAAGAAAGCAGATTAGAATATTGGTGGGAGAGATGCTTTTGTTTGGCCTTAAGTTATGTCATAAATGAGCCCAGTTTCTTTGTGGAAACTTGAGTGGGAGATCAAGTTTAATCCCTTCTGTAGTGTGGATTCAGAGGAGGTGGTTTGTCATTTTGTTGTTAACATCATGCCATTCTGTTAACTCTTCCATAGTTAGCTTTTACACTGTGTCAGGTAGCACAACGTGTAACTGACACGTTGATATAGAATTAAATTTTTTTAGGTTTATTTATTTTAAAAGTAGAGCTAGAGAGAGTTAAATTCCATCCTCTGGTTCACTCCCTAAATGACTGCAGTGGCTGGAGTTGGGCTGATCAGGAGCCAGGAGCTTCTTCCAGGTGTCCTACATGTGTACAGGGGCTCAAGAGTTTCAGGCCAACTTCCACTACTTCGCAGGCCAGTAACAGGGAGCTGGATCAGAAGTGGGGCAGCCGAGACTCAAACATTCCGTATGGTGCCCATATGAAATGCTGGCTTTGCAGGTAGTGAAAGGTCACCATGAAACACACCAAACACTGGAGTAAAGGAGGTTTATTGTTGGGTGGGGGAAACCCTACAGGCTGCCTCTCTCTGCAGGAGAGAACAGCAGGCGGTACTAGGAGAACAGGTCTTATATAGCTTTGCAGAGGTAAGGAAATGGGAGCAGCAAATCCCCTTAGAGTGGGGTTGGAGCTGGTGCTTGTGATTGGGCCATTGGGTCACCTGATTTCTAGCAAGCCAGGCTGGGCTTGGGAGGACGGTACCATTTTACTAACAGTCAGCAGCTTTACTGTGCTGCAGCACGAGCTCCACAGTTTTCTTAACATACAGATTGTGGTTCTTGAGCCTGTGGTATGTATTTGTTTTCCCTTCTGGAAACAATTGATTCATAGTCTGGATTATAGTTTAGACTTCTTGTGATTCACTTTCTGATGACTAAATTTAAAACAGATAAAATGCTATCCCTTAACTGTCACCGTTGTCTCTCTTTGATGACGTGTGATGGCGTTTGGCTAGACTGGAGAATTGTTTTGGAGGGTGTACCATAAAATAGTCTGCATCTTGACAACAAAGTTGTTTAGCATGCACGTTTTACTCACTCTTTTAGTGGCTCTTGAGAGTTCTCTGGCCAGCACCGTGGCTCACTAGGCTAATCCTCCACCTGCGGCCCCGGCACCCCAGGTTCTTGTCCTGGTTGCTCCTGTTCCAGTCCAGCTCTCTGCTGTGGCCCAGGAAGGCAGTGGAGGATGGCCTGAGTGCTTGGGCCCTGCACCTGCATGGGAGACCAGGAGAAGGCACCTGGCTCCTGGCTTTGGATCAGTGCAGCACGCCAGCCACAAAGCGCCGGCCATTGCGGCCACTTGAGGGGTGAACCAACGGAAAAAGGAAGACCTTTCTCTCTCTCTCTCTCTCTCTCTCTCTCTCACTCTCTCACTCTCTAACTCTGCCTGTCCAAAAAAAAAAAAAAAAAAAAGTTCTCTGGATCAGTCCAAGCTTGTAGCTTCCATTATCTCTGGTTTCCTGTTGGCAAGTGGCTCACATTCCCTCCGCATTCTCTGTAACTCATCCTGAGGCTCTTTCTTTTCCAAATTATTTTAGTATGTGAGGCTGTTGCTTTACTTGATAGGTAATACAATATCACTTTAATATTTCTGGGCTTTCCTTCTTTTGGAAACTTTTTATAATTTAAACCATCTCCTTTTGCAAGACTTGTAAAATGTCTCTGCTAATTCCTATTCTCTGCAGTTTTCTATATTTGAGTGTTTTCTGAATGGCAAACCCACAGGTTAGAAATCTCACTTAGCAGGTGATCTTGTGACAGGTGCTGCTCCTTCTCCTGCCTTCCAGACTCGGTTCCCCACGCTGTGGATAGGCAGCGTTCTTTCCTGGATGATGACGGCAGAAGTGCTCTAGAGCTTATAAATAATTCAAAGTCTGCTATACTTCCATGCTTTTCATGCGCTAATCTGAGAGGGTAGAATCCTATCCTTTCATCCCTTTCCTTCTATCTCTGACTTGTTGGTTTATTCTTCCTTGGTCATTTATTTTACTTTTTTAAAGATTTATCTATTTAGAGCTGGCGCTGTGGCACAGTGGGTTAAAGCCCTGGCCTGAAGCGCCGGCATCCCATAATGGGCGTTGGTTCTAGTCCCGTCTGCTCCTCTTCCAATCCAGCTCTCTGGTATGGCCTTGGGATAGCAATAGAAGATGGCCCAAGTCCTTGGGCCCCTGTACCCGCATGGGAGACCCAGAAGAAGCTCCTGGCTCCTGATCGTCGCAGCTCCGACTGTTGCAGCCATCTGGGGAGTGAACCAGCAGATGGAAGACCTATCTCTCTCTCTCTGTAACTCTTTCGAATAAATAAAAGAAATCTTCAAAAGAAAAGATTTATTTATTTATTTGAAAGGCAGAGAAGGATGGGGGGGCGGTCTTCCAACTGCTGGTTCACTCTCCAGGTGGCATAGTGTCAGAGGCAGGCCATTCTGAAGCCAGGCGCTTCTTGTGGGTCTCCCACATGGGTGCAGAGGCCCAAGCACTTGGGCCATCTTCCACTGCTTGCCCAGGCCACGGCTGAGAGCTGGATCAGAAGTGGAGCAGCCAGGACTGGAACCAGCACCTGTGGGGAAATTAGGCACAGGAGGCAATTCAAAGATGGCGCCTTCAGGGAAATTAGGCGCACGTGGCAATTCAAAGATGGCACCCAAAGGAAGTAAGGTGGGCGGTACCCAAAGTTGTTTACCACCAAAACTGATTGGCCGCGTAGCATCAGGGGAAATGACAACTGATGATGAGTGTACAAACATATGTAAAAAGTCACCCCGTAAAATGACCTTTTAAGTAATTGGTTGGTCCTTATGCCCTGCCCAGTAATCCTGTGGTCTTGTGCTTCAAAAGGCTTTGCTACACGTGCAATAAACCGAGTTCTTGCTTGCTTGACTTGACTCCCCGCTGCGTCTGACTGTCTCTGGGATAGGGAGACTGGGGAGCGGGCGAGCAGCGCACATACCTTTCTTCGGACCCAGTCCATCCTCGTTCGGGTGGACTAAGACCCAGCAAGCATCCATTGGGATGCCGGCACTGCAGGTGGCTGCTCCACCCGCTCTGCTATAGTGGCAACCCTGACCCCGTGTATGTTAGTATGCTAAGAGGAAAAGGGTGCATGGAGTAGTAAAGGATCTGACCAGCTTTTAAAATTGTTTTTGGAAATGAAAATTATGTTTTTCTTCCTGCCACTGAGGGTATTTTCAGTGGTGGGGGTGGGTGGAACAGGCATCCCCGGCATTTGTACATCACTTTATATCAGTTGTTCTCAGCTGGGGGTGATTGCATCTCAGGGGGCATTTTTGGTTTTCACAGTGGGTAAGGGTTGCTACTGGGTGCATACTAGGGGTGCTGCTAACCATCCAGTGTACAGGGTAGCTCTCACTGAGACGGAGCTGTTCTCTCTAAAATGTCAGTCATGCTGCTTAGTGCACCCCATTATTTTCAAGAACGTTCAGCTGTCACTCAGCTTCTCCAACCCAGGATTTTTCAGGAAAGCAATATGGAGCAGTGAATGGAGTGGGGCCTTGGTGCATTTTGAGGGTTCTTCTTTGCATCAGACTTTCCCAGTAATCATGTATTTTGTGTCCTTTATTTTAGGACCTTTGGTCAAAAGAAAAAAGTCTCCAGCAGTCACCACTTTCCACCTTTTAGTGGGTTATTTCAGTATTTATCTTCTTGATTCTCTTTTTTTTTTTAAAAAAAAAAAATTTTTTTTATTTGACAGAGTTCTAGGCAGTGAGAGAGAGAGACAGAGAGAAAGGTCTTCCTTCTGTTGGTTCAGTCCCCAAATGGCCGCTACAGCCGGAGCTACGCCGATCCAAAGCCAGGAGCCAGGTGCTTCTTCCTGGTCTCCCATGCGGGTGCAGGAACCCAAGCACATGGGCCATCCTCCACTGCCCTCCGGGCCACAGCAGAGAGCTGGATTGCAAGAGGGGCAACTGGGACTAGAATCTGGTGCCCATATGAGATGCCGGCGCCACAGGCGGAGGATTAACCAAGTGAGCCACGGCACCAGCCTCAGTCTTCTTGATTCTTAATAACATGTTTTTAATACTTAGCTGTTTTTTTATTTTAAAGATTTAGTTTTACTCATTTGAAAGGCAGAATCACAGAGAAGTGTGTGTGTGTGAGGTGAAGGTAGATCTTCCATCTGCTGGTTCACTCCCCAAATGGCAACAATAATCAGGGTCAGGCCAGGCCAAAGCCAAGATCTTCATCTGGGTCTCCCATATGGGTACAGGGGCCCAGGCACTTGGGATGTCCTCTGCAGCTTTCCCAGGCCCTTTAGCAGGGAGCTGGATTGGAAGTGGAGTAGCTGCTGCATGGCTTGTTCCCATTGATCAACTTAAATCATCGTTAAACAAATTAGAAACTGAGGGAACCTTGAGAATTTGTGCTGTTATGGGATGCATAATGACAGAAGCATTATAGAATAAAAGCGTACATTTTCCCCTAAGAAGTAAGTACAATAGACTTAACAAAAGTTGCCCGCTTTCTCCAAGAAAATCCTTCATGTCTACTATGTAATATACTTCACCACTACCTGCACCAGGCAAATTACTCCATCACTGATGATGCCACGATGAGTGATGGACTTCCTGCTTTGGTAACTTTAAAGAAAGGTTTAGTTGCATTGGCAAGGCAGTGGATGAAGTTTATAGTGGTGACACCAGCCTTTAAAGGAGTTAGCTTACACTGACCAGCTCAGCCCTTGAAACCTCAAATAGCTATTGACCATGAACATGAAGATGGACTTGGGCTGGACAATGGAGGTGGTCTTCAAAGTGATACTAGTGCTGATGGTGCAGAATTTGAGTTTGATGCAGCCACAGTCAGTGAACACACAATGCTACTAGAAGGAACAGCTAACAGGCCCCGCCCCGGTTCCTTGCGCAGCGCCCCCTCCAGCCCAGCTCCCGCGCCCTATTTGGTCATTCCGGAGGCCGGCGGCGGGAAGAGCCGCTCGGTCGGCGCAGAGGGACGGGCGGCGGGCTCCATGCGCTCGCCGAAAGGTTGCTCTCCCCGCCGCAGCCGCCGCCACCTCGGCCGGGGACCCACGAGGCCTCCGTGTCCTGCCCTTGGAACAATGGGACTGGGCCCGCGAGGTGCCTGGGCCGTGCTCCTCCTGGGGGCGCTGCAGGTGCTGGCGCTGCTGGGGACCGCCCTGAGCGCCCAAGACCCGCCGGGGACTTCAGATACCCCCCTATCAGAATCCTGTGCAGATTATCAAAGATGGTGAATCTGTGAGTGATAGGAGCCTGACACTCCAGGTCCCTGTCTCACAGACAATGGTTGATGACTTAGGGAGAGAGAGCTCCAACAGTGAAAAAAACAACATAGCAAACAATGTAGCAATGCCTAGTCAGCCACCCCCCACATACCTGTGGGATGAACTAAGAGGACCTCTAGACAATAACTCATGCGAGGTCATCCCATCCGCACCCAGTGAGGATCCCCACATTTGTGGCAGTCCTCAGGCACCCCAAGCTCTCAGGGCAGCCGCTAGATCCCATGGCATCAGCATGTTTGCTGTTAATGTCGAAGTGTACGCAAAATTCAGGCCCTGGATTCCAACGCCTGTAAAAAGGCTTCTATTAACCACGGGTCGAGGATATGCTTGTGTCTTTCCAGAGAATGCGGAACAGCCCATTTGGGTACCAGCCAGAAACATAAAGCCTACAACTGACAGCCAACCAGAACCAGCTGAACAAGACCGAGACTCCGCCTTGTTAGCAGACGCACCTGCCCTATCATCCTACCCTGAGAAACTGCCCAAAGCCATATCTGTTACTGTTGTGTACCCCACTAGCTCTGGTCAGCCACTCAAATGGCCCACAGCCTGTGTGCGGTCATGCCATTCCTGATAACCATTATTCCTCATTCGTACCCCTATCTGAGCAAGTAATCCTCAATTTGAGCGCTGGCTAGCCAATGACGGACAACCTAAGACAGGCACAGCTGTGTACGGAGACCACATGGAAACGGGGTCAACAATGGTATGGCCAAGAATCATGCCTCCTGTTGCTCAAAAAATAAACGAAAAGGGGGAAATGAGTGGAATGAGAAGGCCATGCCAAGATGGCCACTGGCAAGCAAGCATCAGTTACTCAGGAATGGCTTTGAAACCCACCTGGCTTTGGAAACTGCCTGGCAAAGGCTGTGATTGGATGGCTCTGGAAACTGCCTGGCGACAGGCTGTGATTGGATGGATTTGAAACTGCCTGGCGACAGGCTGTGATTGGATGGATTTGAAACTGCCTGGCGACAGGCTGTGATTGGATGGCTCTGGAAACTGCCTGGCAACAGGCTGTGATTGGTTGGGGTACAGACCTCCCCTTGACCAGATTGGCTGGTCTTGGCTATATAAGCTGTTGTACCAACTGTAATAAACAAGTCTGCGGGCTGCTCGCCTCAAGCCTGCTTTCACCCGACTCCCGGAGTCTGTGTGTTGACTCCGTGCCTCTTGCCCCCACCACGCTGCTCCTCTCAGAAACGAACCCACTGCAACATTGTGGAGAAATCAACTGCAACATCTGGGGACTCGAACCAGCGCCCATATGGGATGCCGGTGCTGCAAGCAGTGGGTTAACCTGCTGTGGCCCCTCTTAGTGATTCTTGATAGCATGCTTCTGGTAATACTTCTTGATTCTTCTTTGCCCCTAATTTACTCATTACTTATGGAATTCCTCCATAAAGTTACAGCTACCCTATGGATGTGCAAATAATATGCAGAGATCACTCAAGAAGTTAAAACTGTATTTTTTCTTCTTGTGCACTTCTATTTTACTCAGCAAATTTGTTTACCCAAAATCTCTGTACTTGATAATTCTTCCTCAGATTTTACCAGTTGTCTCAATCTCCTAAGACATTGAGCCACATCAGTCAGACATATCAGGCAGTTTAATTTTGAAGAAATTTCTCCTCAATTCCTTTTATTTTTGTGCCTATGGCACAACTTCTGCTGCCTTACTTTTCCACTTTGTTATGTTGGACATCTTTATTATTTCCCTGAGTAAAGTGCATGGCAGATACATTTTCACACAGTCAGAGCCTCCAAAAAATGTTCTTTGTTCAGCCCTCCCAGTTGATCCTTACTTCATCTGAAGGTGTTGTGGTTTAGTGTTGCTGTTAAGAAGTTTGATGACATTTTGATTCTTGGGCTTTCATACCTAACCATTTAGGATCTTCTGTTTGTCTTCCATGTACAGTACTTTTCCAGCGGTTCTCCTTGGTGGTGGTTCTGGGCTTTTTCACTTTGATCCTTTGGTTCTGGGAAGCGTCCCTTTTTTTCTCCACTTGCCTTTTGAAATGTCTGTTATTTGGTTATTGAATCTCCTATGCTGGTCCTCTCTTTTCTGTTTCTTCCTCATTTTTCATCTCTGTCTTTTTCCTCACCTTCATCTTCCAAGCTTTCTACTGAGTTTTTTGTTTGTTATGTTTTTAATTCCTAAGTGCTTTTTCTTTATTTTTTTTTAAGTACGCTATTTTTGTTTCAGGTTTGCAGTATTTTCTCTTGAAGGATAATAATAGAATAGTTCTTGAATTTTTGCTTCCCTACATAGGTGTGTTTTCTCAAACTTTTGCCGTCTTAACCAGTTTTCAGTTTACAGTTAAGCCGTGTTTAATGAATTCATAATGTTATGCAGCACCTTGTCTCCATAACTCTTCATCTTATAAAGCTGAAATTCTGTACACTTTCAACAGTGACTACTCCTTTCTCCCTTTCATCCCTTGGCAACTCGCTGCTGCAATCTGTCTCTGATTTTGACTAAGCACACAATATATGTCTTCATGACCAGCTCTTTTTACAAGGTTCATCCATGTTGCATGTGTCAGAATTTCCATCCTTTTTTTTTTAAGATTTATTTATTTGAAAGGCAGAGTCACAATGAGAGGGGCAGAGACAAAGAGGTCTTCCATCGCTGGTCCACTCCCCAGATGGCCACAGCGGGCAGAGCTGGGCCGATCTGAAGCCAGGAGATTGTTCTGGGTCTCTATGTGGGTGCAGGGGCCCAAGGACTTAGGCCATCTTCCACTGCTTTCCCAGGTCACCAGCAGACAGCTGGATTGGAAGTTGAGCAGCAGGGACTCAAGCAGTGCCCATATGTGTGATGCCAGCATCACAGGGGGCAGCTTTACCTGCTGTGCCACGGTGTTGGCCCTGATTTCCATCCTTTTTAAGACTGATTATATCATATTTTGCATTTCCTTCATCTTTTGATCAGCACTTAGTGAATAACACTGCTATAAAGATCAGTGTACAAACATCTCAACGCCTTGTTTTACAGTTCTGAGTAAATAATAAGAGGAATTGCGGATTATAGTACTTGTATGAATATTTTTAATTTTGGCAGAGTGGGGGGATACTGTTTTCCACAAAGACTCTACCATTTGACACTTCCACCAAGAGTATACAAGAATTCCAGTTCTTATCCTTGTAATGCTTCTCATTTTGTGATTTTTTTTTTTTTGTGTAGCCATCCTACTGTGTGTAAATGGATATTGTGGTTTTGATTTGCATTTCTCTAATGAGAAACATTATCAAGAACATTCTTAAGTGAGATTGAACAGCATTCTTTATCCTGTTTTTTAACTGTTAGTCCATGGAAGTGAAAAAATACACTATTAATGTAGTGTGGGGCCACTGACTTGATTTGTGCTGAAGCTACAGCAGTTTTGCCCTCCCTTTGCTGTTTGTTCCCTCCTTTTTTTTTTTTTTTTTTTTTAAGATTTATTTTATTTATTTGAAAGAGTTAGAGGTAGAGACACAGAGAGAGGTCTTTGGTTTGCTGGTTCACTCCCCAGATGGCCACAATAGCTGAAGCTGTGCCAATCCGGAGCCAGAGCCAGGAGCCTCCTCCAGGTCTCCCACATGGGCACAGGGGCCCAAAGACCTGGGCCATCTTCTGTTTTCCCAGGCCATACCAGAGAGCTAGATGGGAAGAGGAGCAGCCAGGACTCGAACCGGCACCCATGTGGGATGCCGGCACCTCAGGTCAAGGCGTTAACCCATTGTGCCACAGCCCCGGCCCCCTGTTCTCTCTTCCCAACATCGTTTTTGCATCATCACTGTAACTATCAGTACACTGAAAAAAAGACCGTTTTACTGTTATTACAGAAGTAATTTTTTTGTATCACAAACTCCTGGGTTGCTGGACACTCTTTGAGAATTGTTGGGTTATTTGTGTAATTTCTATTATGTTTTATTGTCATATTTTGATACAAGTGTCTTATTTCTTTTGATGCCTGGGACCAATAGTTCCTGTCTTACCTGTACATTGAGATCACCTGGAGCACTTTAAAATCATCACATAGGTCCTAGCCCCTGATTTAATTTGATGGTGTTCCTCAGATGTTGGAGTTTAGAAAGTTCCCCACTTGATTCTGATACTCCACCAGGGTTGAGGACTGCTGGTTTTATAGGGATTAGCTGTTTACTTGAGTGTTACTTGCATTATTTAAACAAAATAAAATTTTAAAAATGCTTTTGACACTGTTCCTGAACAAAAAGAGATGAGGTGTGATACTAAGTGGTTTTAAAGTAACTTGAGACCTAGCATTCGATGCTTTGGAGATGTTTAATTGGGGCAATATGGTAGTGATTTAAAAAATGGAGTTGGTAATTCTGATGGCCCATGATAGGTCAACCTGCTAATTCGCAAGAGTTCTGTTTCTTTTTTTTTTTCCACACAACTTCATTTATAGTATTTAGATATCATGTGAAAACATTATATTAATATGAATAGAAAAACCATTTCTTAGTGAGTTTTAAGTAATGCAGGCACATTTTTTGAGGTGGTAATGTTTTATTTTTCTTAGAATTAAAAGTTAAATATAAATATGGTATTATTCAAGAGATTTTTCTCTTTGTTTTCTTTTAGAATTAAAGTTGGGAGAACTGCTTCATGAAAAGCTATAAGTATTCATTTTGAAATAGTGTAGTGTAATATTTCAGTATTTTTTCTCCTGTGGAGTAGTATTCTTTTAAGTCTGAGTGAGTTTATATTTCAAAGCTGTAATCATAAAACTAATCTCAGTGACTCTTGTAGAGTAGCTGACCCTAGTTGTGATATGAAGTTACTATAGCTGTAGAAACTGACCTGTGGACCTTTCCTGGATGGTAGATATCCTGAATGTGGAATTTTTTTTAAAGACAAGGTATCAGTTGTGTTTATGTTCCCATAAGTAGTCTGGTATGCTGGTGCCGCAGGTGGAGGATTAACCAAGTGAGCCACGGCACTGGCCCTGCTGGGCCTTTTAACTGCACTCTGTATTGGATGAGTCTGGTGTAGGACCACAGAATTCCAGTTTCCAGCAAGTTCTTGGGTGAGGTCAGTGCTGCTGATCCACTTGGAAAAATGGTCATCATTTTGCTGATGCAGTTACAGGAAAGACATGGTGAAACCAAACTGCAAGCTAATGCAAGAGCAAAATGTAGCTGCTTATGATGGAACCAGGCTTGAGAGAGGGCTGCTAAAGGGACCTGACCCCTAAGATTTTTGGCTCTGAGCTTAGGGAACAGGATTATCAGCAGCCCACCGTGATCGTATATTAAAGTTGTATTTTTCCAAGTCATACTTCCTTTAGCCCGTTTTATTTCCAAAGCATGTACAGTCTTCTAATGTACTACATAATTTAGTTATTTATGTTGTTTATTGTCTGTGCCCTCTCCCCCACTGGCATGTAAACTCCATTGGGTAAATTTGTTTTGCTGACTTGTAGATCCTAAGTTCCTAGAACAGTGACTGTTCTGCACTAGGTGCTAATAGCTGACTTAATGCTTATGTAGTATCTGGCAGTTTTACTGATTAGGCATATCTAGAATTTTAATTGAGCAATTAAACCTTCTTTTTTACAAATTTAGGTATCAGAGAGGAAGAAAAAACTTTTCATCACACCATCCTTCACAAAATCTCTGCTCCTTGCCCAGAGATGACAACTATTTAGAATAATGGATTGTTGGCATGTACTTCTAGGCCTCTTAAAAACTAAAATTATACATATGAATAACATCTATGAAAATTAATTATAAATAGGGGTGTACAATCTTATTCTGTGCATTCATTTCCTATTTATAGTATCTTTTTTTTTTTTTTTGGAGATTTATTTATTTGAAAGTTATAGAGAGAGGGATCTTTCATCCTCTGGTTCACTCCTGAGGTGACTACAATGGCAGGGCTGGGCAAGGCCAAAGCCAGGAGCAAGGAGCTTCTTCCAGGTCTCCCATGTGGGTGGCAGGAACCCAAGCACTTGGGCCATGTTCTGTGGCTTTTCCCAGGCCCATTAGCAGGGAGCTGGATCGGAAGCGGAGCAGCTGTGATGAGAATCGCTGCCCAGATGGGATGCCAACATTAGGCAGCAGCTTTATCGGCTACATCACGATGCTGGCCCCATTTACTATATCTTAGAGATCTTTCTGCCTTAGTATGTAATGATTCATTTTCTTTATTTTAAAAATTATATTTTTGAGAGGCAGAGATAGGGAGACAGAGAGCTCCTATCTGCTGGTTTATTCCCCAAATGTCCACATTAGCCAGAGATGGGCCAGACTTGGAGCCAGGAAATTAATCCAGGTTTCCTTTGTGGGTGGCAGGAACCCACCTACTTGAGCCATCACCACTGCCTCCCAGGGTCTGTATTAGCAAGAAGCTGGAGTCTGGAGCTTTAGCCAGCTTCGTTATGGGATGTGGGCGTCTTAACGCAGGTCTTACCTGTTATAACAGCCAATGCCTACCCCTAATAGTTCATTTTAGCTGTTGTATTTTATGGCTGTAGCATACTTTATTCTGTGTTGTTACTATTGATGGACATCTTGATTGCAACATTTTTTAATAAATAGGGAAGCTGAAGACACTTATAATTTATACAAGTGTCTGTTATGTGTTCAAAAGATTTTCTGGCATAGAAACCTACAAATCAAATGACTGGTACAAAGTATTTTAATGGATTCGGCTAAAGTTCTTTCAGAATAATTGGTGTCAGTTTGTTCTTCTACCAGTGATTATGATACAAAAGTATACTAGGGGACTGGCACTGTGGCATAGTGGCTAAAGCTGCTGCCTGCAGAGTCGGCATCCCATATGGGTGCTGGTTTGAGTCCCGGCTGCTCCACTTCCGATCCAGCTTTCTCCTATGGCCTAGGAAAACAGAAGATGGCCCAAGTGCTTGGGCCTCTGCATCCACTTGAGAGTCCCAGAAGAAGTTCCTGGCTTTGGATTGGCACAGCTCTGGCCATTGCAGCCATCTGGAAAATGAACCAGTGGATGAAAGACCTTGTTCTCTCTCTCTGCCTCTGCCTCTCTGTAACTCTGCCTTTGAAATAAATCTTTAAAAAGTAAAAAAAAAAAAAGTATACTAGGTGTATACTTAAAATTTCCCTATCTCGTGGGTAAAAGAAGGCCTAATGATATCTGAATTTGGGTAGCTTTTCACTTTTTTATTAAAAGTTTTATTTTCTGTGAGTTGTCCATTTGTTTGTTAGCTTATTTTTCTTAGCTTGTTTTTTTCTTATTTTCTTTTTACGTTTTCATATTTATTTGTGTAAGTTGGTTATATATTCTGGATAGTAACTTTTTGATAGACTGTAGATTACTATTTATGAATTTTCAAAATATTTCCACAGTTATCAGCTTTTTCCTTTACAGTTTTGTAAGTTATTATTAAAGAGTAACTTTTTTGTTTGTCTTACTTAAATCTGCCTTGGGTTTAGTTTTTTGAATATATGAATCAAAGATTAATTTTTTCCAAATGATTGGTTTCCACTTAGCTGAAATTCCACTTTTATCATACATGATTCCCACAGAAATGGATGTAGACTGTATATTATTTTCCATTGGTCTGTGTATTCTGTAATGCCTTTTTTGAAGAAAAATTTCAAAGCTTTATTTCTTTGAAAGAGTTGGAGAGACAGAGATCGTCCATCTGCTGGTTCGCTCCCCAGATGGCTGCAACAGCCAAGGCTGTGCCAAGCTGAAGCCAGGAGCCTGGAACTTTATCCAGGTCTTCCACAGGGTAACAGAGGCCATCATCTGCTGCTTTTCCAGGCACATTTGCAAGGAGCTAGATCTGAAGTGGAGTAGCTGGGACTTGAGCCAGTGCCCATGTGGGAGACTGGCATTGCAGATGGTGGTTTAATCCAGTACACCACAGTGTCAGCCCTTCTAGAATGCTTTTAATTTAGCTTTATTGTATCTTTTGATATTTGATAGCTATCCGATGGGTCATTTTTTATTTTTTGTCAAGATTCTCTTCCATTCTTCTGTTTCTTCTCTTGGCTTGGCTGGCTCTTTAAAGTAATACCAGTTGGGATTTGATCAGCAGTATATCAGATTTATAGAAAATTATCATTAAGTAATATTATCCAAGTATCTTGAGTTGAAGCATTAGAAGATTAGAGAGATTGCAGGGAAATGGAGTCTGTCTGCTATAAACTTTTTTGAAGTCTCATTGCTGCTATTTATCTGAGAGAAATGATTTAGTGTCTTAGGTAGCTGCTGGGGCTGGCACTGTGGCGTAGTGGGTAAAGCCGCCATCTGCAGTGTCAGCATCCCATATAGGCGCTGGATTGAGTCCGGCTGCTCCACTTCCAATCCAGGTCTCTGCTATGGCCTGGGAACGCAGTAGAAAATGGCCCAAGTCCTTGAACCCCTGTACCCACGTGGGAGACCTGGAAGAAGCTCCTGGCTCTGGATCAGCACAGCTCCAGCCTTTGCAGCCAATTGGGGAGTAAACAAGTGGATGGAAGACCTCTCTCTGTCTCTCCTTCTCTCTCTGTGTAACTCTGACTTTCAAATAAATAAATAAATAAATCTTTAAAAAAAAAATAAGGTACCTGTGTTTGTTTTCCTTGTAATCTAATGGCTAAACAAAATATGAAGTCAGTAGTTTTATGGTTAGTCACACTTTCTTAGAGGTTTAATTTGCTCTTTTCTTTCTTTTTTTAATTATTTATTTTAAACGTAGGTAGGACAGAGATCTTCTGTTTGCTGATTGACTCTCCAAATACCTGGAACAGCCAGGGTTGGACCAGGCCGAAGTCAGGAGCTAGGAACTCGGTCTGGATCTTCTTTGTTGGTGACAGAGACTCAAGTACTTGAGTTATTATGTGCTGCCCACCAGGGTCTGCTTTCACAGGAAGCTGGGATCAGAAGCAGAGCTGGGGCTCAAGCCCCAACAATCCGGTATAGGACATGGGTGTCCCAAGTGGCATCCGCCCTCTTCCTGCTGTCTCATTTCTTGCAGTAGAGCTCAGCTTTGAATACTCTTCCTAATCAATCCCGAGGACATCACAGCTGTCTGTTTTTATGACAGATTAGCCACGCATAACAGTCGGGATTTCTCAACTGTTTTTCCATTATGTAATGCTCAAACCTGTGGCGCTGTGGACAGTGATGTGTCTGATTTTTGTACTCTGATATATGAATAAAATGGGAAAAGAAGGGGCTTACACGGCTAGTGGGTAAAGCTGCTGCCTGTGATGCTGGCATCCCATATGGGTGGCAGTTCATGTCTCGGCTGCTCCACTTCCAGTCCAGACCTGTGCTCATGGCCTGGGAAAGAGCGGAAAATGGCTGAAACATTTGGGGCCCTGCCTCCCATGTGGGAGATCTGGAAGAAGCACCTGGCTCCCAGCCTGGACCAGACCTGATGGTTTGTGGGGAGGGAACCAGCTGATGGAAGATCTCTGTCTTTTCCTGTCTCTGTAACTCTGACTTTAAAGTAACTAAATCCTAAAAAAAAAAGCAAAAGTTTTATTTAATATTTAATAAGATTACTCCAAATATGACTTTCTGAATTTTAAAGAAAAATGTTTAAGATAGGCATAGTGAAATCAGTTATAACTTATTTGATTAATTGTGTGCCCAAAAGTTTCTAGTATATAACATTTGTAGAGGAAGCACATAGCATCTTTTTAATTGTTTTCTAAACCTGAACGATGCAAATGTGTGGGAGAATTGTTATGTTAAAGGACAATTAAAATTGTGCTAAAAAGTTGGAGACTAAATGCATAGCTTTCTGTAGTAATGGAGAGTACTGTAATGACTTGTACCATTGGAGAAATCTGGGTAAGCTTACTGGTTTGTAAACAGTTTGTGGGAAGGGAATGGGGCGAGATTGATTAATGGGTATCATCTGTATATTAATGGGTGCCATTTAACTGCAGTTAGATGGAACTAAGAAGTTCCTGTGTTGTATTCTTTTTTCAAAGATTTATTTATTTATTTGAAAGTCAGTTACATAGAGGAAGAAGAGGCAGAGAGAGAGAGGTCTTGCATCTGCTGATTCACTCCCCAGTTGGTTGCAATGGCCATAGCCGATCCGAAACCAGGAGCTTCTGGTTCTTCCCACATTAGTGCAGGGGCCCAAGGACTTGGACCATCTTCTACTGCTTTCCTAGGCCATAGCAGAGAGCAGGATCAGAAGAGGAGCAGCTGGGATTTGAACCGGTGCCCATGTGATATGCTGGCTTACCCACTATGCCACAGTGTCAGCCCCTTCTTGTTGTATTGCTCAGTAGTGTGATTATAGGTAATGACAGTGTACTGTATATTTTCCTAAAAAAAAAAAAAGAATTGGAAGAAGGGCTTTTGCATGTTTTCTTATCGTAAAGAAACACTAAATGTTTGATAAGTTCACCCCATAAATGTGTTACCATTTTTATGTATCAGTTGGAAACAACAACTTGTGAGTTTAATTTTTGATTTGCAGATTTGGTCTTTTTGAAGCCATGTCTGCTATTGAAATGATGGATCCCAAGATGGATGCTGGCATGATTGGAAACCAAGTCAATCGAAAAGTTCTCAATTTTGAACCAGTTATCAAGGTAGTCATTTCATATGTTAAAATGTCATGCTTAATTTTAAAGATTTAGCTTGAATTGTATTCTTAAAAGCATCTGAAATATATAAACAAGAATTAGCTAAAATCATTAGTCACCTATCTCTTAAAATCTGGAAGTTAAGTGTTTGAGGTCTTCACCAAAGCCTTGGTCAATTTTTGTTTACTTAATTTTTGAAAGCATTTGAGTGGCCAAGCATTGTGGCGTAGCCAGTGAAGCCACTGCCTGTGACACAGGCATTCATTATAGGCACCAGTTCCTGTCCTGGCTGCTCTACTTCCCATCCAGCTCTCTGCTAATGGCCTGGGGAAAGCAGCAAAAGGTGGCCCAAGATGGGCCCCTGCTACCCACATGAGAGACTTGGAAAGAAGCTCCTGGCTTCAGCCTGGCCCAGTCCTGGCCCTTGTAGCCATCTAGGGAGTGAACCAGTAGATAGATCTCTGTCTCTCTGTTGTACTCTATTACCTTTCAAATAAATAAATCTTTAGGCCGGCGCCATGGCTCACTATGCTAATCCTCCACCTGCGGCGCCGGTTCTCCGGATTCTAGTCCCGGTTGGGGCACCGGTTCTGTCCCGGTTGCCCCTCTTCCAGTCCAGCTCTCTGCTGTGGCGCGGGAGGGCAGTGGAGGATGGCCCAAGTCCTTGGGCCCTGCACCCACATGTGAGACCAGGAGGAAGCGCCTGGCTCCTGGCTCCTGGCTTTGGATCAGCGCAGCACACCAGCCGTAGCAGCCATTTGGGGGGTGAACCAACAGCAAAAAGGAAGACCTTTCTCTCTGTCTCTCTCTCTCACTGTCCACTCTGCCTGTCAAAACAAAAACAAAAACAAAAAACAAATCTTTAAAAAGAAAATGAAAATGTATGTATTCAAATATAAGAATAATTGGCAGTTACATTTTATATGTATATATTTTTTAAAGATTTATTTATTTGAAAGGCAGAGTGACAGAATGTATGTGTGCATGCAAGAGAGTGGGAAACAGAATAGAGTAAGAAATTGATCTTCCTTCTTCTAGTTCACTCTCCAAATGGCTTCAATGCCAGGGCTGGACCAGGCTGAAGCCAGGAGCAAGGAACTCCATGAGTGGTTCCCACATGAGTGGCAGGGCTGAAGTCCTTGGGCCATCTTCCACTATTCTCCCAGGCTCATTAGCAGGAAACTGGATTGGAAGTGAAGCAACTGGGCTTCAAACCACCGCTTAACCCACTTTGTGCCACAATGCCAGCCCCCTTATGTGTTAACATGTCAAGTCGTGGGTGGTGAATGTAAAATTCAGTCAATGAGAATTGATTTAGAAATTCATTAGCAGTTACTATAGGGTAATTTTTCCCATATTAATATAGAAATTTGCTAAGGAAATTAATATTGTAAATATTTAAATATAATTAAATATTGTAGTAATGAAGTTAAGGAAACTTTTTAATTTAAAACTTATTTGAAAGGCAGAGAGAGCTCTCTTCCACCCACTGGTTCATTCCCCAAGTGTCCACAACAACCAGGACTATTTCTACTGTTCTTATTTTCCAATTAAAAATAAAGCATATTTTGTTTTAAAGAACAGAATTCATTTGGTATCTTGGTTTTACCCAGATCATCAGGTAATGTTTTCTTAATGTTTACTTTTAAATATTTAACTTTTGTTAAAACCCTATACCTACTAATCACAAATTTCTAGAAGTATCTGCTTATATATGTTATTTCTCTTTTTTAGGATGGCACAATTAAAATCAAAGATCTTACCTTGCCTGAATTGATAGGGATAATGGATACCTGTTTTTGCTGCTTGGTAAGAATTAAATGACATTGATTAACTAAAAAACTATGACTTTTGTGAATCTTTGAGTTTAAGAATATCTACATCAGTGTTGAGCAAGAAATACATGTAATGCAAGGCTTCATAAGATGTTCAATTTCGCAGACCAAAGTTTGCTAAGTCTAGTAAACAAACTTCATCTTCTCAACTGGATGATGTGATGTTCTCATTTCTGGGTGAAGGGATATTTCTTTTCAACAAAGGTATTATTGTAGCTATTACAGTAAGTTCCCTCCCCCCCCCCCCCCTTTAAAGACACACATATTGGGGCCGGTGCTGTGGCACAGCAGGTTAACACCCTGGCCTGAAGCGCCGTCATCCCCTATGGGCACCGGTTTTAGTCCTCGCTGCTCCACTTCTGATCCAGCTCTCTGCTGTGGCCTGGGAAAGCAATAGAAGATGACCCAAGTGCTTGTGCCCCTGCACCTGTGTGGGAGACCCAGAGAAAGCTCCTAGCTTCGAATCAGTGCAGCTCCACCTGTTGCAGCCAACTGGGGAGTGAACCATCGGATGGAAGACCTCTCTCTCTTTCTCTCTCTCTGCCTCTCTTTCTCTGCCTCTCCTCTCTGTGTAACTCTGACTTTCAAGTAAAATCACTAAATCTTTAAAAATAATAAAGACATATATTTATTTGAGAGACAAAGGTACAGAGAGGGAGAGAGAGAGAGAGGTCTTGCATCCATTGGGTCACTCCCCAAATGGCTGTAACAGCTGGAGCTGAGCTGATCCAAAGCCAGGAACTTCCTCCAGATCTCCTACGTGGATACAGGGGCCCAAGCACTTAGGCCATCTACTACTGCTTTCCCAGGCCATAGCAGAGAGTTGGATAGGAGGTGGAGCAGCCAGGACTCGAACTGTGCCCGTATGGGATGCCGGTACTGCAGGTGGAGGCTTAGCTTGCTACACCACAGTGCCAGCCCCAGTATCCCTTTTCTTAAGTTACCTAGCGAAATAAACCTGTAATTGGAAGGCTCCATAAGTTACCATGGTTTTGAAACAGAAGGAATGTTGCATTGATTTTGGAGATCTTTATCCTAATCTAGGATAAATTGTTGTAAACTGGCTGTCTTCTATGAAGAAAATTTTATAGTGATCTATACATGCTGGATATATGTCTTCCCTAGATGGTGGTATTTACTGGGGAAACATTTCTCCTTGGGACGAGTTTGTTGCCCACTGTTTTCTGACTACCCTCCCCTCTTTTTAAAAAATTTATTTATTTGAAAGGATGAGTAGGGTTGGGGAAGACCAATATTGAGATCATCTGTCTGCCAGTTCACTTCCCATATGGCTGCCAACTCCATGTCTCCCTCATGAGTGGCAGGGCCCAAGTACAGGAGCCATCCTCCACTGCCCTCCCAGGCATATTAACAGGAAACTGGATTGGAAGCAGGGTGGCTGAGATTTGAACCGGCACTCTGATGTGCTGTACCATGTTGGTATTGCAAGCAGTGGGTTAACCTGATACATCCCAATGCTAGTCTCAACCTCTTTCTTTTTAATAAGAAATTAAAGTACTGTTTTTAGAAGTATGTAATATTTGTTCATTTGTTCATTCAGGAAATACTCACTGATTGCCTGTGTTCATGAAGTGCTTTTAATGAGTGTTTCATGTCTGTAATTTTATTAGGTCTTGTATCAACTCTTTGGTATATGTATTACATTATCTGCCTAAGGTTACATTTCTTGGCAGAGAGAAAATGCCAGATTCCTAATCCTGCCTCTTTGTCTTCTAAAGCTGTCTCACATCTTAGTTACATTTTAGAGAGTGACAGTTTTAGTGAGATTGGGAAGGGAGATGAAGCATTGCTGGGAACAGACATGTAAAACAGCTGTGACTGTAGGTAAATAACTGGGGACAGAGGTGTGGGGTTAATTATGTCAGGGAGAGTAGGAAAGGCTGTTGACAGGAAGTGAAGAATGGTGGCAGGAGGGATCATGGTTTTGTGGTGTGTGTCAAGGCGTGGAGCTGAGTGTTCGGGTTGGGGAGTCACATAGAGCTGCCTGAGAGTCGGGGCACTGCAGGCCTAGTGAGGGCTGTGGGCCGAGAGAAGGAGAGGAGGGGTGATAAAGAGGGTGTTTGCTAATGTTGAGGAGCATTCTGTGAGACTTTGAGGACTGCATCTCAGAGTTTAGGCGTTAGGGCAGTTGTTTGTAGTCTGCGGGTCTGTTTTCTGAACACTAGTTATACATATGCCTTAATTATTTTTATGTTTATTTCTCCTTTCATTATACGGTGGCATGTGTCTTGCTCAGTTGCAGAATTCTTGGACTTTAGTGTAAAGTATAACTGTATAAACTTGGACATGTTATTTAAACTGTTTGCATGTAAAAGAAAAATGCCATGTGAGGAAAAAATCAGATGTATGAAATATATATCATAATACTAAGAACAAAGTAGCCACTCAGTTATGGCTATTGTTGATATTCCCAGCCTTTACCACATGATGCCACGCATGTGTTAGCCACTCAGGGGAAATGTTGTTTATATTTGTTTTAAGGAAAAGCCCTCTAGAGGCCAGCATTGTGGTATAATAGGGTAAGCCTCTGCCTGCCATGCCGGCATCCCATATGGCGCTGGTTCAAGTCCCGGCTGCTTTACTTCTGATCCAACTTCCTGCTAATGTGCCTGGGAAAGCAACGGAAGATGACCCAAGGGCTTGGGCCCCTGCACCCACACGAGAGACCCGGAAGAAGCTCCTGGCTTTGGCCTGGCCCACCCCAGCCATGTGGCCATTTGGGGAGTGAACCAGCGGATGGAAGATTCTGTCCTTCCCTCCCTCTTTCTCCTTCTCTTCTTCTTTCTAGACTGACTTGGCCTTTCTGGTGGATTTTTTTTTTTTTTTTTTTTTTTAAAGAAGAAGCCCCCTGGTTGAAGGGAAAGGAAAACCCAAGTGTAATTTCTTGAAAAATATAAGTGCTTTTGCTGCTGGTTGGGTTAATGATGATGAGAATAAAAAAAAAAGAATAATTGAGTGACTAAGGACCTATTTAGTTCTTTTTTTTTTTTTTTTAAGATCTTTTATTTATTTGAAAGTCAGAGTTGGAGAGGGAGAGGTAGAGAGAGAGAGAGAGATGTCTTCCATCCACTGGTTCATTCCCCAAGTGGCCACAACAGCCAGAGCTGCGCCGAACTGAAGCCAAGAGCTTCTTCTTGGTCTCCACGTGGATGAAGGGGCCCAAAGGCTTGGCCACAGCAGAGAGCTGGATTGGAAGTGGAGTAGCCAATACTCAAACCTGCACCTGTATGGGTTGCCAGCACTGCAGGTGGCGGCTTTACCCGCTACGCAACAGCACAGGCCCCCCTATTTAGTTCTAAACTTATGAATTTCTGATTTATGGATTTTTATTGACCATTATAGAATTGATTGCTTTTGGATGCCACATAAAGAAGCACGCTAATTTTATTATTGTCCGCACATATTGCCAACTGAATTATATATGAGAATGCCTTTTAACAGATCATCATTTAAAGTACATAATTCTTGAAAAGCCTTAAACACTGAAAGTGAATTCTAACTCTTGCTGTCTTCTCTGACTTTCCCTTTAATCATCTTTCAAGTCTTGTATGTAACATTACATGTATTGGTCTGTGGCACTCAGTCCTTTGGCTGTTGGGGCAGTGTGGACTTTCCAGACCCTTGTGCATCACTGTCAGTATGTGCCCTGTTTTCTGTCTTCATAGATAACCTGGTTAGAAGGCCATTCCTTGGCACAGACAGTATTTACATGCCTTTACATTCATAATCCAGACTTTACAGAAGATCCTGCCATGAAAGCTTTTGCCCTGGGAATCTTGAAAATCTGTGATAGTGCAAGGGAAAAAGTAAATAAAGCTGCTGCTTTTGCAGAGGTAAGATTTTGTAATATAACAATTCTTGAAGCTCATTGAACTCCTTATTCACTTTGGGGTATTTAAGAGATCTTATCTATATTTATAGGAGAAAAATGTGGTTGTTGTTGAAATTGTTCAGTTTCTTTTTAATGCTCTTGCTGATCCAGGATAAATAGATTAGGCGCCAACTGTCATCAGTGTTCACCACGCAAAACTTCTCTGAATTCATGTTTGTGAGAATAATACATATCCAATGTGATTGTCCGCAAAGCTTAATAAGATGTTTATGAAATCACCTTCTAGTTTTTAAATATTCACTTGGTTATTTACCTAAATATTTGTATTGATGCCTGTTATTATGGAAAGTCTTATCCATTTGGGTAGGCTTTTTTTTTTTTTTTTTTTTTTTTTGACAGAGAAAGAGAGAAAGATCTTCCTTCCATTGGTTCACCCCAAAATGGCTGATACATCCAGAGCTACGCCGATCTGCAGCCAGGTGCCAGGTGCTTCCTCCTGGTCCTCAATGTGGGTGCAGGGGCCCAAGCACCTGGGCCATCCACCACTGATTGCCTTCCCGGGCCACAGCAGAGAGCTGGACTGGAAAGGAGCAACCGGAACTAGAACCAGGCACCCATATGTGATGCTGGCGCCAAGGCGGAGTATTAACCAAGTGAGCCACGGCATCTGCCCCTTGGGTAGGCTTTTAAAAAGAGTAGCTTGAGTGAGAAGAGAAATGACAGATTATTTTAAATACTTATCTCAGCCGGCACCGCAGCTCAATAGGCTAATCCTCCGTCTGTGGCGCCGGCATCCCGGGTTCTAGTCCCAGTCAGAGCGCCGGATTCTGTCCCGGTTGCTCCTCTTCCAGGCCAGCTCTCTGCTGTGGCCCAGGAGTGCAGTGGAGGATGGCCCAAGTGCTTGGGCCCTGCACCCACATGGGAGACCAGGAGAAGCACCTGGCTCCTGGCTTCGGATCAGAGCAGTGTGTTGGCCGCAGCGGCCATTGGGGGTTTAGCCAACAGAAAAAGGAAGACCTTTCTCTCTGTCTCTCTCTCTCTCTCTCTTGCTGTCCACTCTGCCTGTCAAAAAAAAAAAAAAGTACTTATCTCAATCTATACATAAGAGGTCATCAAAATCAGTGGGGTGGAGAAAGAATTCATTTCAAAAATAGTGCTGGAAAATTTTGATTAGTATCCTTTAAAGTTACTTTGTCATCATTTCACATCAAAATAAATTTCATAAAAAGTATTGTAAATATAAAAAGGTTACTAAAGGCCAGCGCCGTGGCTCAGTAGGCTAATCCTCCGCCTTGCGGCGCTGGCACACCGGGTTCTATTCCCGGTCGGGGCACCGATCCTGTCCCGGTTGCCCCTCTTCCAGGCCCGCTCTCTGCTGTGGCCAGGGAGTGCCGTGGAGGATGGCCCAAGTTCTTGGGCCCTGCACCCCATGGGAGACCAGGAGAAGCACCTGGCTCCTGCCATCGGAACAGCGTGGTGCGCTGGCTGCAGCACACCTACCGCGGCAGCCATTGGAGGGTGAACCAACGGCAAAAAGGAAGACCTTTCTCTCTGTCTCCCTCTACTGTCCACTCTGCCTGTCCAAAAAAAAAAAAAAAAATCTTTTAGGATATATCAGGCTGATGATGTGGAAAAAGCACTCGGCATGTGTGTGTGTGTTTGTGAACAGTTGCTGTTTCCCTGCTTTTAATTTTTGTAGACTTTTTGCTTGAAAATAATTTCACTTTCACAGAGTAGTTACATTAACATCATGAAGAACGTCGTATGTTCCTTACACAGATTGAGCTGTTGTTAACTTCTGTCCCATTTTTCACTTGCTTGCTGTCTTATAAGTTTATGTGTATATCCTTTCTCCGAAGGGAGGAGAGAACTTCCACTTTGACTATGACCCTATCGGAATAAGATCAAAGTCAGCGAACTCTAAAGGCTTCCATAGCCATGGCAACTCATGACTAGAGCCTAGGGAGATTACTGACGCCATGAACAGGAGTGTCAAATTGTTAAGTCAGCAACAGGAGTCACTGTGTACTTACACCCCATGTGGGATCTGTCCTTAATGTGTTGTCTAATGTGAAGTGATGCTATAACTAGTACTGAAACAGTATTTTTATACTTTGTGTTTCTGTGTGGGTACAAACTGATGAGGTCTTCACTAATTATATACTGAATTGATCTTCTGTATATAAAGAGAATTGGAAATGAAAAAAAAAAAAAAACCTGGTGTTAAATTGGAAATGGCATAGAAAATTAATTTTTTAAAAAAACTATTATGTAGGATCTCTGTCTTTAATGTGCTGTACATTGCTATTTAATGCTATAATTAGTACTCCAATGGTAGTTTTTTCACTTTATGTTGCTATATGGGCAAACTCTTGAAATCTTTACCTAATATGTACTAAACTGATCTTCTGTATATAAAGAGAATTGAAAATGAATCTTTATGTGAATGGAAGAGAAAAGGGAGCAGGAAAGGGGAGGGTTGCGGGTGGGAGGGAAGTTATGGGAGGGGGGAAGCCATTGTAACCCATAAGCTGTACTTTGGAAATTTATATTCATTAAGTAAAAGTTTAAAAAAAAAAAGTTTATGTGTATATGTATGTATGTTTTCTTTTAGAGAGTAAGTTACACATTGTGAGCTTCTTCCCCCAGTTCCTCAGCTTGCATCTTCTAAGCAAAAGAGTTCCCTGTCTACACAACCGCAGTCCAAGTTTAAACCTCTGAATCTGTAATGTCAACACAATATTCATTTTCCACTTCTGTCACCTGACACCATCTTTGTTAGCCTTGCCCCCGTAGAATACAAGATCCAGTAAGGAATCACCTGGGACGTTTGTATCTTTGTAGTATCTTTTAATCTGCCATTAGTTTCTTAGCTTTCCTTTGTCTTTAGTGATGGCGGCATTTTTAAGAACACAGCCTTCTACTCTCCTCCCCTCCTTTTTTAAACAGAATGTGCTTCATTCTTCGGGACTTGTATGTTCTTTCCTCTTGATTAGATTAAGCATGTGCAGCCCTTGCTCTACTGTGACTTAAGTGACTTGCGTGCTCTTCTCCAGTGGTCACATCTCGGTGCATAGAGTGTCCTCCTGCCCCCACCAGTGATACTATTTTGATCAGTCCATCAAGGTATTATCTGATTCCTCTGTGATTACTATTTTTCCCTTATATTTCACCAGTCTGTTGGGAAACATTTTAAGATTATAAGAAATACCCTGTTTCTCTCTCTCTCTCTCTGCCTCTCAACAAAGTTTTTTTTTTTAAAAAAAATTATAGATACCTGCTCATTAAAGTCTCCTTCCTTAGTTTAGCATCCACCTGTAGTGCTTGCCTGGACTGGTTTTTACTACTGCAAAACGAGGACTTTCTGAATTTATATTCCACACTTATCAAACAGTACTCAGCATTCGTCTGTAAGCAAGCATGGTACTTTCTTGGTGGGAGTATAAACTTATAGTACCATATTGCTTTTTAAAAGTTTTAACTAAAATGCACATGTTTTGACAACAGTGTTACTTCTAGTACTTTGTCCTACAATTATGTGTGTGCTTGTACACAAAGATCGATGTGTAAGGACCTTAACTGTAGTGCTATTTGTAGTCATGAAATCTGGCATTATAGTCGTTAAAATCTTCCTCACTATCCGTCAGTAGGAGACTCATTCAGAGGTGCTGTGTTCACATAATCAAGGATTATACTTCCTTGGTAACACCTGTATCCCATCCTGGAGTGCTTGCGCTCAAATCTCAGTTCTGCTCAGGATTCTGGCTTCCTGCTGATGTGTAACCTGGGAGGCAGTGGTGATGGCTCAAGTAGCTGGGTTCCTGCTACCCATGTGTGAGACCTGGATTGAGTTTCCAGCTTCCAGGTTCAGTATGGCTCAGCCCTGACTGTTGTGGGCACTTAGGGAGTGAACTGGTGGAAGAGAGGTTTCAGTCTTTGTCTGTCTGTCTCTTTCATATCCCTCTTCTCTCTTCCCTCTGCCTTTTGGATGAATAGCAGAATTTTTTAATGGCTGTAGATGTATGTATACAGTAGAAGATTAGATCCTCCAAATGAAGGGAGTCAGATGGAAGCATGTGTACCCTGCTAACATTGTACTGTTTTAAAAAGGGAAGGAATTGGTTAAATAACAGAGGTAACATATACCTGTTTCATATTACTACTCCTGTACTATTTTTTCAGTGAACTAGGAATTTTAATGACAAATTAAAATTGAATTTCTGGGTATTTCCTACATGTACTTACTAACAAATGAAAGAAGTCCTCAAGGAAAGAACTAGAAGGACAAAAGTAATAGAAATATTTTAGGAAAAATAAAGACAACAAAATAATGAATTTTTATGTATTGAGAGCTCATTTAAAGAAAGCATTAAGGCCCAAATGAATAAATGAATGTAAAATAACTAGCTTATTCATGAAAGTTAACAAATGACTGTAATATTAAAAATATTAGCCTCTATATAATTCAGAAATTATAAATTAATAAGTACCCCATTTTTTATTAATTTTTTAAAAAACAGTCAATGTTGGCAAGAATGCGGTGAATTGCCACTTCAGTTTTTACTGATGGGAAGTGCATTACCAGTTTAGCAATATGTATATCAAGAGGCTTAAACATCTTAATACCTTTTTTTTTTAATTTTATTTATTTATTTGAGAGGCAGAGTTATAGACAGAGGGAGAGACAGAGAGAGAGAGGTCTTCCATTTACAGATTTGCTTCCCAAATGGCTGCAACGACCAGGGCTGGAACAGTCTGAAGCCAGGAGCCAGAAGCTTCTTCCAGGTCTCTCACATGGATGCAGGGGCCCAAGCACTTGGGCCATCTTCTACTGCTTTCCCAGGCTGTTGATAGGGAGCTGAATCAGAAGAGGAGCAGCTGGGACACGAACTGGCACCCATATGGGATGCTGGTGCTGCAGGCAGAGGCTTGGCCTACTAAGCCAGAGCTCCAGTCCCTGTTAATTCTATTTAAACTAGTTATTTCGCCTCTAAAACTCTGCCTTAAAGAAATATTAGGGGGCCATAATGGGTAAAGCTGCCTCGCCTCCTGCAGTGCTGGTATGGGCACTGGTTCAAGTACCAGCTGCTCCACTTCCCATCCAGCTCTCTGCTGTGTCCTGGAAAGGCAATGGAAGATGGCTGAAGTCCTTGGGCCCCTACACTGATGTGGGAGACCCAGAAGAAGCTCCTGGTTTCGAATTGGCTCAGCTCTGGCCATTGAGGTCATCTGGGGAGTGAACCAGTGGATGGAAAACCTCCCTCTCTCTCTGCCTTTGCCTCTGCCTCTCTGTAACTCTGCCTTTCAAATAAATAAGTAAATCTTTAAAAAAAAATTAGGAATGTGTATACTTTATGCCCAAATATATTAATCAGAGTTTTTGGAAATTAACAGTTAACATCAAAGTATTACCATTATGGTTGAAATAAATTAGTGTACCTGTTGAATATGTAGCATTAGTGTGATGTCAGGGAATGTTTAATAACTTAAGAAAATGGATGCTTGGCTCTAAGTTTTTTTATTGAGGTGCCTGACTGGTCTGTCAGGTATACTCTTGCTAACATGCTTACCTCTAAGAGGAAAAGAAAAAAAATACATATTTAAGCAGCTTAAAAAAAACACATAGCCAACTATGTAAAAATAAAACTGAAAGAAATACAGCCAAAGGCTAGCTTCTAGACTGGAAAGAGGCTGTTTTTCCTATTTTAATGTTTCTGTATAAATTTGTCTTTTACAATTAGAAAAAACTGATTGCCTAGTCAAAGGCCTTATAGAGAACTGGTAATCAATAAAATGATTTGCATGAAACATTGATTTTTTTTTTTAAAGATTTATTTGAAAGAGTTACAGGGAGGGAGAGACAGAAAGAAACAGGTGTTCCACCTGCTGGTTCACTCCCAAATGGCTGCAACGGCCGTAGCTGAGCCGATCCGAAGCCAGGAGCCAGAAACTTCTTCCAGGTCTCCCACATGGGTGCAGGGACCCAAGGACTTAGGCCATCTTCTACTGTTTTCCCAGGCCATAGCAGGGAGCTAGATCAGAAGTGGAGCAGCCGGGACTTGAACCAGCGCCCATATGAGATGCCGTCACTGCAGGGTGGCTTTACCCACTTTGCCACAACGCCGGCCCTGCAAACATTAATTTTAAAATGGATTCTTCTGAAGTTTCTTGCTGCTGGTGCATTTTGGTCTCAGATATGTCTCCTGAGTTGGAGAGGTTTTCAGCTGCCTAAAACATAATTTAATATCTTGTTCACATGTGCAAAAAAAATGGGAATCACAAATTCCCCATCAAACCACTTTCCTCATGGATTCTGTATGTTGTGACATGGTATCATTTTAGTACTATTTTTTGCTCCTATTAGATTCTTTTGATTTGCACTTGTCTTGAATCTGGGCACTATTTTTTCTTTCCTGTCATCATTCCTGCTCTAGTTTATGCACTAGTCAGATTGTGGACTTTACATGTGGAGATGTTTCCTCTGTATAATACGCTTCATAGGATCTGGCATTGTGGCGCAGTAGGTTAAGCTGCTGCTGTCCCTTGTTGGAATGCCAGTTGGTGTCTCAGCTGCTTAGCTTCAGATCCAGCTCCCTGCCAGTGCGTCTGGGAAGGCAGCAGTTGATGACCCAGGGTTTGGGCCCCTGTCCCCCTTATGGGAGACCAGGATGGGGCTCCTGGCTTCAGCCTGGTCCAGCCCTTGCCATTGCAATATGAACCACCAGATGGAAGATCCCTGTCCATTCCTCTGTCACTCTGCTTTTCAATTAAATAAATATCTTTAAAAAGAGGCAAATAGGCTTTATACTGGCAATGATTGTATCTTACCATTGTATCCCTGGTATCCAGCCCAAACCAGCCTCCATGGTGTGCTCAGAAAATGGTTTAGAAATGAGAATGAATAAAAAGCCTGTGCACTGCTTTATTGACCCCAAGTGCTGATTTAAGCATGCTGCTCTTTGGTCTGCATCTCTCTTTTTGAATGACTCACTTCGACCCCAGCTCTCACTGTCCTTCAGTAACAGAGAGCTTCAGTTCATGGATGTGGACGCCTTATTCCTCTGTTGTTTTCTCCATGTCCTTGCCACTGCCAGTGCTGAAGCCACTCAAACCCTTTGTTCCTTCATCATTTATATCACTTACTCGGAAAACCCCAACCATCTGCCTACTCTGCTAGAGAAAACCCACATCTGTGTGTCTGTTCTCACTTGAATTTTAAAAGTAAATCTCAAGGGGCCAGCGCTGTGGTGTGGTAGGTTAATCCTCCACCTGCGCTGCCGTCATCCCATGTGGGCACTGGTTCTAGTCCAGGTTGCTTCACTTCCAATCCAGCTCTCTGCTGTGGCCTGGGAAAGCAGTAGAAGATGGCCCAAGTCCTTGGGCCCCTGCACCAGCGTGGGAGTCCGGGAAGAAGCTCCTGGCTCTTGGCTTCGGATCCGCTCAGCTCTGGCCATTGTGGCCATTTGGGGAGTGAACCAACGGATGAAAGGCCTTTCTTTCTGTCTCTTCCTCTCACTGTCTGTAACTCTACCTCTCAAAATATTTAAAAGAAAACAAAAACCTAAATCTCAGATGGGTACTCAACACTGGAGACAGTCCTGTCCTACACTTTGTAGTGAGTTTGCTTCTCAAAAGAGGCTTTTTCACATCTTTTACTTTTTAGACCTCCCAGTGCCAACCTTCTTTACCTTCAGCTTGCTTTATACTTTACTGAATCACCTGCTGCAAGCAGATGTTATCAGAAGTAGCTCTCACAGTCACAAGTGCCAACCTGCTTTAGTAGCCATATACCTCTGTTAAAATGAATGTGCCCCTGTAGCAGTCTAGGCTCAGCCCTGCCACCTGTGTTCCACGTTCCATCCCCTCTTGTCTGTTGTGGCTGCTAAACCTGTTTTTGTGTGGCATCACTAGTCTGTGTGCTACTGCAAAATTGTTCTTACTGGCATATAAGCACGCTTTAATGTCATTCATTTAAAAAGAGAACACCACAGTTCCCTTGGTCCCATGGCTCCTTACATGTACAATCCCATTTTTCTGCTGCCCTCACAATCAGGTCTTTGAATGAGCTGTTCATATTTGGGTATTTTGTTTCTCTTCTTGTGTCTCCTTACCCACTGCAGGTGGTCATCCGTCACCACTACTGCAGCAAAATTGGCCTTTTTGTATCTCCCTATATCCTGTGCTCTCATCCCTTCCTCTAAGCTCTGAAGTTATGAGACCCAGCTGACCACACTTGGAAATTCTTCTCTTTGTATCAGAATCTCTTGTATTTCTTTCCACCTTATTCTGATATGTCTCTTTCCTCTGCTTGCTTTTCTACATGCTAGAGTGCTTACTCCTGGATTCCCTCTTCCTAGGTTGATTTCCTTCAGTGTTTTTTTAATACCAGCTCTGCTGATCACATCCATATTTATGTCTCTAGTCCCTGTGCCTTCTTGACTTCTAGGCTTAAGTAAGTGCTTTCTTAAAGTTTTCATTTGGATGACCAAAGAAATTGCAAACTTTTCTGCTGTTAAACATACTTCTTCCAAAGTCTGCCTCATTTCAGGAAATGGTACTAGTATGTATCAGTTACTCGGATTAGAAACCTCCAAGAGATGCTTGATATTGTATATTTTACCTCATATCCATATTCAACTCTTTTAAATGTATCTTGATTTCAGCGACTTCTTTTTCCCACTGTTATAATCCAAATCCAAATCACCATCAATTCCTGCTTGAACTTTTGGATAGAGTCTGGTATCTGATATCCCCTAGTTTGCTGTTTTTTGTTTTGAAATCCACAAAGTTTCAAGAGTGATCTTTTAATGCCAAATGACTCCTTTGCTCTCAGTCCTCCAGTAGCTTAGATTAAGTTCTTGTTACTGTGGCTTATCTTTGTTACATAGACCCAAGATACTCTTCCAGGAACAATAGTTTTTTCTAGATTTTTCTTGGGGAACTTCCCAGTTCACAGGTGGGACTTGCAGGTATGTTTTCTCTACACAATGTTGGGCTACTTAGATTTTATTTTAAAAAAATTGGAAGATTTTACATTTTGGGGGGGAAACAGATGTTTGCTCTTAAAAATTAAGAGACCTGGGGGCCGTTGCGGTGGCTCACTTGGTTAATCCTCCACCTGCAGTGCCGGCATCCCATATAGGTGCCGGGTTCTAGTCCCGGTTGCCCCTCTTCCAGTCCAGCTCTCTGTTGTGGCCCGGGAAGGCAGTGGAGGGTGGCCCAAGTGCTTGGACACCTGTACCAGCGTGGGAGACCGGGAGGAGGCACCTGGCTCCTGGCTTCAGATTGGCGCAGTGGCAGCTGTAGCAGCCATTTGTGGGGGGTGAAGCAACAGAGGGAAGACCTTCCTTTCTCTCTCTCTCTCTCCCTCTCTCTCTTTCACTGTCTAACTCTGTCAAATAAATAAAATAAATTACAAAATTAAGAGACCTGAACACACACTAGCCCTGTGTTCATTTATGGCTGCACTAGGGTAAGTAGTGGCTGATCGCCTTTTAGATGAAGTGTTTGTTTTCCAGTTAACCACAGCTTCCACCATTGTCCCTTGTAACCAGCAGATACACTTAGGAAGGTAACCTGCTTTTTCATGTGTGTCCCTGCCATCGAGTGAGTCATTTATTAATCCAGGAGGTGTTTATTGGTGGTCAGTACTGTGCACCAAGCACTGTTCTAAGCATTAGCAATTAAACAGCCATGATCTCATGGATCATACACTCCCTGGGACAGATACCTCTTGTATGTAAATACACACAAACACACACACACACTCACAGCACTTTGATCTGCTGGTTCACTTCCCAAATGGCCTCAACAGCTGGGTCTGGGTCAGACCTAAATCAGCAGCCAGGAATTCCATCTTGATCTCCCATATGGACAGCAGGGACTGAAGTACTTGGCCATCTTCTGTAGCCTTCCCTGGCACGTGAGCAGGAAGCTGGATGGGAAGCAGAAGCTGGGACCTGACTGGTGCTCCAGTACTGGATGAAGGTGTTGCCCGCCTGCTGAGCCACATCATCAGCCCTTGACCTCTTAATCAAGTCAGCCAGATGATATTGGACTATTCAAAGTGGGTCCAGCAAACCACTTAATTTGTTAGGAACCAAGCAGTGAAACAGTTTATTGAAAATGCTTTTGGGGGATGAGTGTTCACGTGTGAATGAATTTTTTCTTTATAATAGGCTGTAGCAGAACATGGTATTACTTTGTATTACTTTGAGTAATTCTGTTTGAGAAAGCTTAACCTTTGCAGCCTAACAACATCAGCAGACATTACTAATTTTTGAAAAGTCCTATATAAACTTTGTAACTTTATTATCAAATGGTGATAATTACATATAGTCATTTTCTAGATAGTGATGCTTTGGTCAGTGATGGACAGCTTGTAAACTGATGACCCCATAGATCGCAACACCTGGTATTGTTGTAGCTATCTTAGTTTGTTACCTGCACTCTATGATGTTCAGACAACAACTAAATCACCTAATGACACATTCTCAGTACACATAGCTGTCATAGACAGCAAGTGGCTGTATTTACTGCTCACCTGAGAATTGTTACTTTGTGATACTTTCATAAGCATTAGTTTTATTGCACAAATAAACATTAATTGCAAATATGTTTAAGTTGCTTAAGAACAAGCAGTTGAAATTAAGGACAGAGACAACATTAGAATATGGTGTGTTGACAGTATACCTGTAAAGAAAGCTTGGATGTATGATAGCAGTATTTCTATTTTCTTATTAGTGATTTTGTAAAAGAGATAAAAAGAAAGCTTTTACTGCTGTTTAAAAGCCCACTTATTTCTGACTTTGTATAGGAAGATTTTCAGTCAATGACTTACGGATTTAAAATGGCTAGAAGTGTGACAGATCTTCGAGTTACAGGTAAGCCCGTTTTAAAAAATAACTCGGGGCTTTACTTTTTGGCTTGTTTCCATTTAAAACTGAGTGTTTGTTTTTCTAGGCATGCTAAAAGATGTGGAGGATGACATGCAAAGAAGAGTATATATATATATATATATATATATATATTACTGTGCTTCTTTGATGTAAGGCTGTGGTGTTAGAACCACCTGTCCTTTCTAAACTATGCTGTGGTGTTTTTATTTTCAGTTTATTAAATTTTATTTGAAAGACAGAGAGATCTTCCATCTACTGGTTCACTCAAATGGCTGCAACAGCCTGAGCTGGACCAGACTGAAGCCAGGAGCCAGGAGCTTCTTTTGGGTCTCCCATGTGGGTGCAGGGGTGCAAGCACTTGGGCCATCTTCCCCTGCTTTCCCAAGTACATTAGCAGGGAGCTGTATCAGAAGTGGAGTAGCCAGGAATCAAACCGGCACCCATATAGGCTGCTGACGCTGCAGGCAGCAGCTTAACCTGCTACACCAAAGTGCCAGCCCCAAACTATGCTGTTTTGCAATGAATTTGGAACTGTTGGAGAGGTTTCTGTTAATGGCATTCTCAAGTATTAAAAAAAATTTTAAAGATTTCTTCAGTTGAGTTAGAGTGAGAAAGAGGAGGGGGTGGGAGAGCACGCTAGAGTGAGCAAGCTTCCATCAGCTGGTTCACTTCCCAAATGGCTACAATGGGCATTGCTGGGCTAGGCCGAAGCCAGGAGCCAGGAGCTTCATCCAGGTCTCCCACGACGGTGCAGAGGCCCAAGGACTTGGGCCATCTTCTGCTACTTTCCTAGGTGCATCAGCAGATTGGCAATGGAGCAGCCAGGACACAAACCAGCCCCCTTATAGGATGCTGGTGCTGCAGACAGCAGCTTAACCTGCTGTACCATAGCGCTGGCCTCAAGTAGTGAAAATTGAGCCCTCTCAATTCTTTCAGGTTTTTGCCAGTGTTATTCATAGAATTAGGTAATTAAAGGCAGAGTGCTGCACTTCTGGATGAGGAGAATACAGCTCATTGGAGTTAAGTAACCTTTCTTGAGTCATGTTTGTGGGTGTGTCCTTTTTAAGTGGCAGCTCCAGGGCTGGAGTGCACATCTTCCACCAGATCTTCCTTTGCTACTGCCCTGAAATTCTGTGAAATAAAATATTCGGCTGTAACTCTTACATTAACTAGATGCTTTCACATTTTAGTGTAAGACAGGTCAGTATTGATATAACTTCATTTTTATGATGCAATTTTGTAAAGATTACTGATTTTTTTTTCTAACAGGGTTAGTTTCAAGAACATCAGGGATTTCAATTAATAAATCCTTTTAAAAGAAACTAATAGTACTGTAGGTCATATGCTTTTGCTGTTTCAGTATGTGATTTTTTTTGCTTGATATTTATAGTTTATATCAAAACTTATTTATAGTTCATATCAAAACCAACTTTATGTAGCATTAATAGAAGAAAAATATGGGACATGTCTTTTTTTCCCCTTAAATATTTTTGCTAAAAGTAGATTCTTATGTATACTTAGAAAATTACTGCTTTACCTTGTATATTTGTAATCTAATAGTCTTCCAAGTTTGTGTGTGTTTTAATTGACCTGTTTTAAAATTTTAGAGTACTCAAAGTCGACAAGGAGAAGAAAGAGATCCAGAAGTTGAACTAGAAGTAATTGAACTTATTTTCTGGTAGATAATATCAGAGAAGTCTACCTGTTAATGTAGTTTTATGAACTGCGTTATAATTTATGGAAGCCCTTTTTAAGGTATTTCTTTAAAAATTTTGGACATTGCAAGGGATTTTATTTCCCTTGTATTTGTTTTGATAGAATGATAACACAACTCTTTCAAATACATGATTTCAAAACTCTTCAGTATTCCTGTGAGGTAGGAAGAAAAATATCTTTCACAGGTGATGGCAAACAGGAACTTCACAGTATCAAAAGCTGGTGATTTTGTCAAGATCCTAAATATTCTTTTTTTTTTTTTTTTAAACTTTTATTTAATGAATATAAATTTCCAGTGTACAGCTTATGGATTACAGTGGCTTTCCCCTCCCATAACTTCCCTCCCACCCGCAACCCTCCCCTCTCCCGCTCCCTCTCCCCTTCCATTTGCATCAAGATTCATTTTCAATTCTCTTTATATACAGAAGATCAATTTAGTATAAATGTTTCAACAGTTTGCACCCACATAGACACACAAAGTGAAACATACTGTTTGAGTACTAGTTATAGCATCAAATCAAAATGTACAGCACACTAAGGACAGAGATCCCACATGAGGAGCAAGTGCACAGTGGCTCCTGTTGTTGACCCAACAAATTGACACTCTAGTTTATGGCACCAGTAACCACCCTAGGCTGTCGTCATGAGTTGCCAAGGCTATGGAAGCCTTCCAAGTTTGCCGACTCTGATCATATTTAGACAAGGTCATAAAAGACAGAGTGAAAATAGTAACCAATGATCCTAAGAGTGGCATTAACCAGGTTTGAACAATTATACAGCATTAAGTGGGGAAGAGGACCATCAGTACACACAGGTTGGGAGTAGAGCCATTGGAGGTAGAGTAGAGGTTATGATTACAAAGGAATGAGGCCCAAGTGCACTAGACAGGGTCTAGAACAAAGGACAGAGTCTTTATTAGAGGAGCTAAGAAAGGTGCTGTCTAAGCTACAAGTAATTTTTCTGATTGAGAGGCAAATAGAATCTGATAGAAGGGGCTTGATAATAATCTGTTGGGCTTTAGGCCTTGTAAATTCAGAGGCCCAGACCTATCTATCTCTTCACATGGGGTATATCCTAAGGGAGGTGTGAACCTCCTAGGGGAAGGCACTCTGTTGACTTTCATTACTTGGCTGGGCTGGGAGGAGAGCTGGCCAGGTAAAGGCAGGGGGCAACTCTAACAAGAAATTTACAGTTCTGCCTGCAATGTTGCTGACCCTACTTGACCACACCCTCAGCTGCAGTGGTCACTTTGGAAGTTGGGCTGAGTCAAGGGTTTTTCAGCTTAGAGCCAATAAGATCTGTGGCTCTGACCTGGGCATCCTTCGACTCCAGGGCAGGTCCTTTTCCAGTGATCCAACTCTTGGCAGAGCTGCCAGGGCTCTTCACAAGCTGACTTCTGCTGAAGCCCAGGCTTACCACATTGAAAGCCACTGCAGTGGACTGGCCTGTTGGGTCTCCTTGAGGGCAGATCACTGTATAGATCAGCCATTAATAGGCCTGCCACCCATTGCTTCTGATGCCTAGCTTTCTTTTCCTCCTGGTTTGTGTTAAAGCAGACCAGAGGATGCAAGTCAAGGGAGTGCCCCAGTCCCATCTCTAATCTTCGGTGGCCTGAACTACAAGTCTATAGTCACAGGCATGTTCTGTAGTAGTTTTTCTAAGGTAGACAATGCCCATGAGGAAAATTATATTCTCACTTTAAAACTTTCTTTCCCTTTGGTCTGAAGGGAGGTTTTTTCTACTTACTGTATACTTCGCTGATGGCGAAGTGAATCTAGCTATGAGATTATTATTTAAGTTCTTATTTTGGCTATGCTATTACAGAAAAATGTTAGCCATCTCTTTTATAAGGTCTAAAGATTAAATTGTGCGTCCTACAGATTCCTTCATAATAGATTTAGTTTCCTATCTTGAAGAGAATAGAGAAATGAAAGAACAAGTTGGGCTTAGAATAGAGAAATGAGGGAGCAAGTCCTAGATCGCTTGCTGACAATAGCAATATCACATGAATACTTAGCAAACAGTTTCAACCATTAGATAACAACTTAAGAAAACATTTACATGAAGGTCCAATGCCTTCTATAAATTTTAAGAATCGTGTATTTGAAAACACCTCTTAAATATCTAACATGGTGTAGTTTGTTTAACCAGCAAACTTAAGCACAACCATATAAAATGTTTTTAGTTTCTTTCTACCTACAAGTTTAAAACATATGATACATAGATTCAGGTCACTCAAATTAAAATGTATCTTTGATTGATTTTAGCAGCTTAAATTTATGGACAATCTTATCTATAAGCCATTTAAAATAAGACTCTTAATAAAATTTCCCCATGTGGACATACAATATGTACACACATTTAACATAGCATAATAGACCAATATAGGGTTTTTAATAATAGCTTTTAAAATCTTTAACTCTTTTTTTAGATTGCCAATTGATTTGAATTGCTTTTTTAGTAACCTCTGTTAACCATACTTTCTCTCAGTTGGTACTGTTAATACATTATTGGCTTCATCTGTTTACAGAGCCATCCCAAAGTACTGAATACAATGGAAGTGGCTGGAAAAAGTCCATAGGAACCCATAGGAGGACAGCTACACACAGAACCAACAACGCTTTAGTTTTATGAGCAGCAAATCATATATAACTGTGGATGACAAAAGACTGTAAGTCGCCATGTTTAAAATTATAAACTCATAGACCAAATTTGATCTTGTTACAAGGTGATTATTCAAATCTTTGAAAATAAGCACATATTTACATAACCCATAGATCTTAATAAAAATTCAGCTGTTTTTGAAGAATTAGAATTTAACAGACATCAAGAGAACACAATAGATTACTTTAACACATTGCTTTTACAGAGCATCAGAGTTTAATTCTATGTCAAAGATAAATTGAGCTTCCTGTGATCTTTTGCTGTGAGGTTTCCTTCCTTTACCTTCTTTCATATTGGTGACCATGTTTCTGTGTTTCTGTGTGTAACACATCTTTAGGCATCTTTTGCAGGGCAGGATGAGTGGCAACAAATTCTTTCAGTTTCTGTTTGCTATGAAAAGTCTTAATTTCACCTTCATTCACAAATGAGAGCTTTGCAGGATATAGTATTCTGGGCTGGCAGTTGTTCTCTCTTAGTACCTGGGCTATGTCTCGCCATTCCCTTCTAGCTTGTAGGGTTTCTGATGAGAAGTCTGCTGTGAGTCTAATTGGAGATCCTCTAAGAGTAATCTGACGTTTCTCTCTTGCATCTTTTAGGATCTTTTCTTTGTGTTTCACTGTGGTGAGTTTGATTACGACGTGTCGTGGTGAGGATCTCTTTTGGTCATGTTTATTAGGGGTTCTATAAGCTTCCTGTACTAAGATGCCTCTGTCCTTCTCCAAACCTGGGAAATTTTCTGCTAGTATCTCACTGAAAATGCCTTCTAATCCTTTCTCCCTCTCCATGCCTTCAGGAACTCCTAGAACTCGAATGTTGGGTTTTTTAATAGTATCCTGTAGATTCCTGACAGTATTTTTTAGATTTCTGATTTCTTCTTCTTTTCTTTGATTTGACTGTTTCCTTTCCTGTTCTCTGTCTTCTAAGTCCGATATTCTCTCTTCTGCTTCGCCCATTCTGTTTTTAAGGCTCTCTAATGTGTTTGTCATTTGATCTATTGAATTCTTCATTTCATTATGATTTCTTGTCACTATCAGAGTTTCTTGTTCCACTAGTTGTTTCATTTCATTTTGATTCCTCCTTAATATTTCATTTTCACGAGAGAGATTTTCTATCTTGTCCATGAAGGATTTCTGTAGTTCAAGAATTTGTTTTTGAGAACTTCTTAATGTTCTTAGCAATTTTTTGAGATCCGCTTCTTGCATTTCTTCGATCTCATCATCTTCATAATCTTGAATTGGGGTGTCTTTTTCATTTGGGGGCGTCATAGTGTCTTCCTTGTTCTTGTTAGCTTGGTATCCTAAATATTCTGACGGTGCCTGAAGCACTTTTTATTCCTTTCTTCTTAAAATGCTACTTAAAGGAGTTTACACGACAGTGTAGCTTTCGACCTAAGGGATAAAATCGCTCCTATGAATATAGAACTTTTTCTTTATATTACATTTCAAAAGAACAGGCTTTTTAAATTTTATTTATTGTGTTTACTGCAGTGCCTTTTCCAGGCTTTTAAAATCCTCTAAGAAGATGTGTGTTTATGTAGTAAATTATTAACAAGTTTTAGGACTTAAAGTAATATATTTTAAGATGATATTCCTGGGAAGGGCTTTGCCTGATTTAACGTCAATTCCTTTCTTTTTTTTTTTTTTTTTTTTTTTTTAGCACCAACAGTGTTTAGCAGTATTCAGCAGAGTGAAATTTACTCGTGTCTTTGACAGTACTTATAGCCTTTACTAAGAAAGAGGTAAGGCTGTTTCCATATTTTTTCTAGTTTAGTGATTTTTGGATGGGATGCCGTATTGAAGCAGTCCTGAAACTTTTCTATTGATGTGCCGCTGATCTCAAATACGAGTATATAGCATTCAGCACGGGTGTATTTACACCAGAGCAACGTGCATGGTTTTCTGAAGAAGTCAGGTGAATGTTACATTTTCCACCATAATACACCCATGACTGTTACTGATATCAAAACAGTATCTTACATTACTAGTAAACAAAACAGCAGAAGCTAAAACTGCTTGTGAGTTGTCACATTTTGTGAACTGGAAGGAGAAAGTAAAATTGGCAAATTTAGGTAGGCCTATTCTTCCTTCAGTTAAATAATTAACTGTTGGATTTGCATAGAACTAAGAGCAAACCCTACATGATGTATATTTTTTCTTTGGGGTATTTTTGCATTAAGTCACTTTCAGACTTACTTGTGAATAGTTCATAAGTGGTGAATGGACATCCAGCCTTTGTCATCCAACTTCTGTGATTCTGTTTTTTCTTTCTTTGCCCCAACCTTGATGAAGGACAGTACAATTGTTGATAGTTTTCTGTTTTCTAGAGACTGCATCTATGAATTTTGTTTAAAAAACAAACAAACAAAAAAAAAAAGATAAGTAAACCAGAAAAGTCTCTAATTATTTTTTAGTGAATTTTGTTTTGTTTTTGCTTTTTTTGTACTTTTTTTTTGTTTGTTTTGTACTTTTTTTTTTTTTTTTTTTTTTGGACAGGCAGAGTGGACAGGGAGAGAGAGAGAGAGAGAGACAGAGAGAAAGGTCTTCCTTCGCCGTTGGTTCACCCTCCATTGGCCGCCGCGGCTGGCGTGCAGCGGCCGGCGCACCGCGCTGATCCAAAGGCAGGAGCCAGGTGCTTCTCCTGGTCTCCCATGGGGTGCAGGGCCAAGCACTTGGGCCATCCTCCTCTGCACTCCCGGGCCATAGCAGAGAGCTGGCCTGAAAGAGGGGCAACCGGGACAGAATCCGGCACACCGACCGGGACTAGAACCCAGTATGCCGGCGCCACTAGGCAGAGGATTGGCCTATTGAGCCACGGCGCCAGCCTTTTAATGGATCTTACAAGACACAGATATGAGTTGAAAAAAAAAACTGATTTCTATTCTAACAGGATCTGGGACTCCTGTATCAAGTGAATAGTTTGTGAAAACCAGTATCGTTACAGCAATCATTTAATTTCATTATTGTTTATAGGATTTTCCTATTTAATGTATATCTTTCAGTGAAAGAATATGTAAGAATGTTTTTGGTGATTTATTTGCTAGACCAGTGCTGTTGCAGAAGCTCAAAAATTGATGATTCAAGCACCAGATCTTCTTTCTGCCATTCATAATTCATTGCATCATGGCGTCCAGGCCCAGAATGATACTATGAAAGGAGGTAATGATCCATCTTGTCCTTGCTCTTTTTTCTTCTCTCTCTTTGGAAACAGTTTTTGTTCTAAAAATAGCATTGATCCAGTCTGCCTGGATCTTTGAATGTTTTACTCCAGAGACTTAAATGTACTACTGTGCTCTTTTTAAATTCCTTCTAAACTGATAACTGTACTGCAGACCTTGGCTGTCTCCTGTATCTTATTGTTTGGATTCCCCATGTGTATATTTTCTTGTGTCTATGTTGTGTCTATGTTGTGCTATCAGTAGTAATATTTTAATCACCTCGCCCTGTTGTTGTTTTGGTCTGAGAGCATGATCTGTATTACATGGTCTATGCTAGCTTCACCAGGCAGGCCCAGGTCTTTCCTGTGGCTTCATTGCATTCACATGCCTCTGTTATAAGATTGTGTAGTGCATTGCATGGTGATTGTTTACCTCGTTGCCTTTCCATTGTTTACCTCGTTGCCTTTCCATGAGAATTTGAGTACTTCTGTTTCATTATTTTAAAATTTTATTTCTTTACTTGGAAGGTTTGCACCAGCACGTGCAAACACGCACGCGTGCACACACACACACACACAGATCTGTCATCTGCTGGCTCACTGCAAAGGCTTCCAGTAACCAGGACTTGGTGAGGCTGACACCAGGAGCTGAGAACGCATTCTGGGTCTCCCTCCTGGGTGACAGGGACCTCAGGACTTGCATTACCTGTTGCCTCCTGGGTATGCATTAGCAGAAAGCTAGATCTAACAGGGAGTGGAAATGGGACTCAAACCCAGGCACTCCCATTTGAGATACAGGCATTCCAAGTGCTGTCTTACCCACTGTGCCTAGCGCCCGCCTCAGTTTTGAGTACTTTCAGGCTGCCATAGACTGTCAATCTTACTTTTTTATCTCTATAGTGCTGGGCATGTCATTGGCACTCAGATATTGTTTATGAAACAGACCTTAAAGTAGGACTAGTGCATCTTTGTTGTAAAATTTACAACTGGTTAGCCTTTTAGATAGCATATAGCAGTATTGTTTTCCCTTTAAAACTCTTTAAAATAAGACGATATTAGTGTTCATTATGATAGTGCTTCCCAGTTGTTGGTCTTGTGACCACAGAGGCAGGTTCTGACTGATTCCCATCCCTTCCCTATTCTGCCCCTCCATCTTTTCAGGAGCAGGAGCTGTGTTCCCTTTCACATGAATTTTTCCTTACTCAAACTTCAGGTAGTAGGGCAGTCCTGAAGGTAATTGGGATCAGGAAATCAATTTTACAATATTTATGTTTCTAGTAATTGTGCTGGATTTGTGTTAATTCTTTAACATTTTTCCCCAGAGAGGGAGTATATTTATGAAATGAGTGACTGAATGGTATTCTGTAACCTTGAGACATAAAGAAGGTTCTTAGAAATAGCAGCCTATGTATTACGTGTTTACAAAGAGCAGTAAAACTTCTTCAACTCTTAAATACTTTGAAATCTGGTGTGAGAATACCTTATGAAACCCACTGTATAATATGGATCTGTTAAGTAGTTTTTCATTGGTTCATTCAGTAAGATATCAAAGATACAAAACAGGAATCTTGCTGGTTACTGGGATATGATGTTCCACTTTGCCATATCTGACTATTGTGTGCTATTCTCTAAATCTGCCATCTAGCAAACTGAGGATATTAATTCCCGTAGTAGCTACAGCTGCATATTTCAGACCTGTGCTGAAAAGAAATTTCCTTGGCATGTTCACTATTGCTCTGATTTTTATGGTCTGCTGACAAGCAAGCTTCAGGAAACTGTTTACATAAAATTGGCTTGAATAAACTTCTTAAATGTTTATCATATCTAAAAGATGTAAATAACCCAAAAGTCTATCCAAGGGTGAATAGATAAGTAAAATGTGATCTCGCAATCAAGACCTTGAAAACATAGTAAGTAGAAGAAATCTTTTACAGAAGATCACATATTATATGATTTTCATTTATATAAAATGTCCAGAGTCAGCAGATCCACAGAGATGGAAAACACAAGTGGATGAGTGAATACTCAGGATTGAGGGGAGAATGGAGGCAGGGCAGAAGAGTGCTTTCTAGTGGGAGCAGAGTTCTTCCTTGAGGGGATGGAAATGTTCTAAGCTTGATTGTGGCACTGATTTCAGAACTGAATATTCTACTTTTTTAAGATTATTTTATTTATTTGGAAGACAAAGTTACAAAGAGAGGTAGAGACAGAGAGGTCTTCCATCTGCTGGTTCACTCCCCAGTGGCCACAAAGGCCACAGCTGCGCTGATCTGAAGGCAGGAGCTACCTCCAGGTTTCCCATGCGGGTGCAGGGACCCAGGGACTTGGACCATCTTCCACTGCTATCCCAGGCCACAGCAGAGAGCTTCATGGGAAGAGGGGTGGCCGGGACTAGAATCAGTGCCCATACAGGATGCCGGCGCTTCTGGCTGGGGCTTTAACCCGCTGCGCCACAGCGCCAGCCCCACAACTGAATATTCTAAAAACTGGAACACCTTCAATATGTGAATTTATATGGTGTGTTAATTATATCTCAGAAGAGTTAGAAGTAAGAAATCACTGTAGTATGGTTTTCATGATTTGAGAGAAAAGTAACTTCTGTTGAATTTGATACACAAGCCATCATTTAATTGTAAGGAAAAATAATTTCAGACATTTGAGGTGTAAGAAAACTTATCTCCTAAAGGTTTTGGATGGTGTTCTTCATTTTAATAGGGGAGTAAATCAAGAAAGAGGGGAGCATGAGTTTTAGGGAATATGAAAATCCAACAAAGAAACCTGCAAGGTAGTGGTTGAAGGGCAATCTCAAGATAACAGCTGAGCATCATGTATGGAGGACAAGTCCAGATTGGAGGTCAGAGGCTCTGGGAGAGTTGTGCCACACAAGACTCAAGACCAGCCATCACCAGTGAAATCCATACCAGGACTAGAACCCAGCATACTGGCGCCGCAAGGCAGAGGATTAGCCTGTTAAGCCACGACGCCGGCCTGAAAAATAAAGCACATTTTGGATGAAAATCTTTTATCCAGTGATCTTGTGCTATTTGTGAT
Organism: Lepus europaeus; assembly: GCF_033115175.1. Classification (NCBI taxonomy): domain Eukaryota; kingdom Metazoa; phylum Chordata; class Mammalia; order Lagomorpha; family Leporidae; genus Lepus; species Lepus europaeus. The sequence continues at coordinate 101,694,943 of NC_084838.1, forward strand.
ATTTCTCTGCTGTTAGTAATGAAGAGCGGTGATCTAATATGAGTTTTAGTAAGTTTAGTTTAAACCAGCGTGTCATAATTTTGAAAATAGTGATTACACTCTGTGTGTGTGTGTGTGTGTGTTTAAGATGTATTTACTTGAAAGGCAGAGCAAAAGAGAGGGAGGAGAGTCTTAGACGTGGAGAGATCTTCCTTCCACTGATCCACTCCCCCAAATGGCCACAATGGCAGTGGCTGGGCCAGGCCAAAGCCAGGAGCCCAAAACTCTGTCGACTCCCCTGTGGGTGGCAGGGGCCCAAGGACTTGGACCACCTCTCACTGCCTTCCCAGGCATAATAGCAACGAGCTGGATCGGAAGCAGAGCATCCTGGACTGGAACTGGCACTCAGACATGGGATGCTGGTGTCCTAGCAGCGGCTTAACCCTCTGTGCCACAGTGTTGACCCGAGTGTGGGTATGTGGGGCTGGCATTGTGTCAGAGCAGGTTAGTGCCTCTGCCTGTGATGCCAGCATCCCCTATGGGTGCCTGTTTGAGACCCGCTGCTCCACTTCTGATCCAGCTCCCTGCTAATGCACCTGGGAAAGCAGCAGAGGAGGGCCTAAGTGCTTGGACTCCTGTACCCACATGGGAGACCCGGAAGCAGCTCTAGGCTCCTGGCTTCATCCTGACCCAGCCACAGCCATTGTAGCCATTTGGGAAGTGAACCAGCAGATAGAAGATCATTGTCTCTCTGTCTCTCCTCCTTTCTCTCTGCAACTTTTCAAATAAAAAATCCTTAAAAAAAAAAAAAAAAAAAAAAGAGTGCTAGGGGCCAGTGCTGTGGCACAGCAGGTTGAAGCCTCGGCCTGCCGTGCTGGCATCCCATATGGGCTCTGATTCAAGTCCTGGCTGCTCTGCTTCCGAGCAAGCTCCTTGCTAATGTACCTGATAAATAAGTAAATCTTAAAAAAAACGGGGGAGGGGGGAGAGAGTGCTAATGTGAAGGGAAAATTATCTTACATGGCATTCTTAGTGATTTGTTAGCATTTTACAAGACAGTCGGATAAATAGTGGATAAATAGATAAATATAAGGACAGTGAGAAAGTGTTGGCACAGTTTACTCTGAGAGGAGATGGATCTGATACAGTTGCTTGTTAATTTTCATAGTTTCTGTTGCCTTCAGGCTAAATGCAAATTCTTCTTCACTGTGGTCTATATCCTGAATAACTCCTTTTATCTTTTTTTGGACAGGCAGAGTTAGAGAGAGAGAAAGGTCTTCCTTTCCCTTGGTTCCTTCACCCTGCAAATGGCCACTACGGGCGGCACGCTGCGCCAATCCGAAGCTAGGAGCCAGGTGCTTCCCCCTGGTCTCCCATGCGGGTGCAGGGCCCAAGCACTTGGGCCATCCTCCACAGCCTTCCTGGGCCACAACAGAGAGCTGGACTGGAAGAGGAGCAAACGGGACAGAATCCGGCGTCCAGACCAGGACTAGAACCTGGGGTGCCAGCGCCGCAGGCAGAGGATTAGGCAAGTGAACCGCGGTGCCAGCCTCCTTTTTATCTTTTATGATAGTTTGGTTCTTCTCTTCTAGTCGGGCAACTTGGATGTCTTGGTGGTTACTAAGCCCCTTATGCATGAGATTGAGCAACAGGTGAGACTTAAAAATAGCTGTGAGGAACCACATCAGCCAATAACATGCCCAATGTCCAGAAAAACGCAGGGAAACATTTTATACGTATGCAGAGAATGGGAAGGAGTATCCAGTGTCTTCTGAGTTTGTGCGTGGAAACTTTGTCCCCAGTCTATTTCTATGCATCTGTTTTTACTTCCTGAGTTAGAGAAGGGAGGAGTTGAAAAGTTGGAGGAGATGGTAATTAAGGTGGGGCAAAATTGCAAAAACCCAGATGTTCTTTAATCATTAAATTGTGGAGCTGTGTGTTCTTGAGCAGGGAAGTGAAATGATGTGTGTGAAAGTCATTCTTGGGCTAGTAGGCTAATACAGCGATGCAGGTGAAAGGTGCCAAGAGCCTCCAGCCAGCAGCTTGCCTGCTGGGTAGCGAGTGGTCAGTATAAGGTGAAGTAATTACTCTTACACATCTATATTTTATCATAGCAGATGAGACTTTAGCACTTTTTATACATTACTTGATACTTAGGCTTTAGTTTCCTTCACAGTTACATCTATACTTTTTATTATTTCTCATGTACATTAAACGCAGTATGAATTTGCCTTCCATCCATCATTCTACCTTCCATCCTTTTATTGCCCTGATAGAGAAGGTGACTGCTGGATGGCGTCCCCACAGAAGGTGCTAGGGAGCCAGGCCTGACTTGCTGGCCCTGTCTGTGAAGAGGGCAGAGGAAGAGATCACTCTGCAGCCCTGGAAGACTTAGGGCACCAGAATTGCTGGCAGCGTTGGGAGGAGTGTGTTGGGACTTCAGTAAGAGTAGAGGGAAATAGCAAAGTGAAAAGGAGACTAAGAGATCAGATAACATTTAATGTTGTTAAAGGGAGATAGTCATTCTCCTGCACTTTTTTTTTAACGATTTATTTATTTATTTATTTATTTGAAATTCAGAGTTAGAAGGAGAAGCAGTCAGAGAGGTCTTCCATCCGCTGGTTCAATCCCCAGATGGCTGCAATGGCTGGAGCTGTGCCGAACTGGAGCCAGGAGCTTCTTCTGGGTCTCCCACATGGGTGCAGGCACCCAAGCACTTTGGCCATCTTCTGCTTTCCCAGGCCACAAAAGAGAGCTGGATCAGAAGCAGAGCAGCTAGGACTTGAACTGGTGCCCATATGGGATGCCGGCACTGCAGGCGGCAGCTTTACCTGCTAGCCCCTCTCCTGCACTTTTATGGCTGTATCTCAAAATCTCTTTTGTTTAAATAGAATCTTTTTTGTAAGATTTATTATTTATTTATTTGAAAGGCAGAGTTGCAGAGAGAGAGACAGAAGTCTTCCATCTGCTGGTTCACTCCCCAGATGGCCACATCAGCCAGAGCTAGACCAATCTGGAGCCAGGACCTTCTTCCAGGTCTTCCACTCAGATGCAGGGGCCCAAGGAGTTGGACCATCTTCTGCTTTCCCAGGCCATAGCAGAGAGCTGGATTGGAAGTGGAGCAGCTGGGACTAGAACCAGTGTCCATATGGGATACTGGCACTGCAGGCGGCGGCCTTACCCATTACACCACAGCGCCAGCCCCTCAAAACCTTAAGATGTATAATATTGGATGCAGCAACACCTCTTCTAGAGATTCAGCATAACAGAATCTGAGAGATGTGCAGATATGCAGGAAACATGTGTTGCTTTCATATTTGAGGATCTTGAGCTAGAAAGAGTTTAAATGCTCAGTGATTTATGTGAGCCATTCAGTCAATGGACTGTGTGGAATATATATTGTAGGGTCATTAAGGCACGTTGCAGAAAATTGCTGACACTGGGAAGTGTTACAAATGGCAAACTATAGGTAGTTAAGAACACACATATACACTGTATAGCCATTCTCACGTATACGAAGGGAAACAGAGATGGAGACAGATTACACTTCAAAAGAAGGTTGGAATGACAAATACCTAAGTGTTCACTCTGTTTGTTTCTAGGATGATTGAGTAAGGAATGATAGTTTGTATTTTTCTCCATTTCAAAGTTTTGGGATTTTTGCATACAAAAAACCATAATAGCCAGGTGGAAGCCAGTGAAATTAGTAAAGAGAAATGTGTAGATTAGGATCCCGGAACTTCTATTTTTGACCGCTGTGGAGAGACAGATGTAGTAAATAGATGGCCTTCATAGGATGTATGCCTTGGGCGTTGCAGCCAACTGGGAGTTGAACCAGAGGATAGAAGACCTTTCTCTGTCTCTCCCTCTCTCTGTAACTCTACCTCTCAAATAAATAAAATCCTAAAAGGGGGGGGGGGGGGAGTAGGGGCGGAGTAGACAAGGAACATCCATATTTAAAAAGAAAATCCATTAAAGGGTCTGGGGTACGTGGTTAGGAAAATAGTACGTATAAGTAAAAGTATAGTGTTGTTAACTCTGAAAGAGGAGAGAGTTTGAAGCATGGTGGTTGACACTTCACATGAAGAAAAGTTGAGTCTTGAGATGATTATCAGAAGGAATGGCAGATGAAGGGGAAAAAGAAAACCTTAGAAAAAATGAGGCTTCAATGAGCATCATCCCTTCCCAGTCCTTTGCACTTCCATCCCCCTTCCTTTCACTCCTCCTTCCCACTCCTCCCCGTTCTTGCAGGATCTAACCAGAAGACAGGAGTGTCTCAGGTTCAGCGCGGGAGAGCCAGCAGGGGTGCAGTTTCTTTTTTTTTAAACTTTTATTTAATAAATACAGCTTTTGAAAGTACAACTTTTGGATTATAGCGGTTTTTCCCCCCATAACCACCCTCCCACCCACAAACCATCCCATCTCCTTTTCCCTCTGTCATCCCATTCTTCATTAAGATTCTTTTTTTTTTTTTTTTTTTTTTTTGACAGGCAGAGTGGACAGGGAGAGAGACAGAGAGAAAGGTCTTCCTTTGCCGTTGGTTCACCCTCCAATGGCCGCCGCGGCCGGCGCATTGCGCTGATCTGAAGGCAGGAGCCAGGTGCTTCTCCTGGTCTCCCATGGGGTGCAGGGCCCAAGCACTTGGGCCATCCTCCACTGCCTTCCCGGGCCATAGCAGAGAGCTGGCCTGGAAGAGGGGCAACAGGGATAGAATCCGGCACCCCGACCGGGACTAGAACCTGGTGTGCCAGCGCCGCAAGGTGGAGGATTAGCCTGTTGAGCCACGGCGCCGGCCAAGATTCATTTTTAATTATCTTTATGTACAAAAGATCAACTTAGTATGTACTAAGTAAAGGTGGGCTGCAGTTCCTTGAGTTCCAGTTGAGTATGAGATGAGTGCTGTGCTTGGCAGCATCTTGATGACAGGAGAGGGCTCACTGGGAAGAAGTGCTCCCTATCTAGGGATTGTTTCCACAGAGACTGTCACCTGGGGAGAGGAGGCCAGAAGTTCTGTGTCTTGTATTCTCTCAGTTGTTAGCTTCAGCCCTGCCTTGGGTGTTCCTAGGCCCAGATACCTATCCCTTAACAAACCCAAATATTAAAATACAGACATTTTTACTAATTCTAACGTTTGGAAGATGCAGAGACGTAGGAATGTGATAAATAACTGCTGTCCTACAGTCTACAGATCTAAATGTTGCCATGGGTTTTCTCATCCCCCACCCCATCTGTATGGAAGCCTGTATCTTTGTTCTTTCCCTAAAATTATCAACAATCAGTAACACAAATCCAGTTGTTCTGGTTACTTGGTATTTATTTTTATAAAGTAGGAACTAAAGTTCTGCCATTGCTTAGTAAATTATTGATATTTTCCTAGTGTATGAATTTAATATAATACTGGTGTCTACACAATTCTATTATTGCTCAGCTGTTTCAAAAAATGTTTTAGGCTCTTAAATTACCCAGGGCCTTTTTGATGCAGTTAGATAATTCCTAGAGAGGGACATTTAGCTGTCAAGTTTGAACACTGATAGTTTATAATTCCTAGGAGGTCCAGTAAGAATTGTACTCTGTGTACAAATATTTTCAGCTTCTGTTTAATCTATTAATGTTTTTTACTCCATGTATATATTAGGATTTTTTCTGTGAATTTAGTGAACAACCACCGTGTGTTCTTTCAAGATCTCTGTTACAAGTAAGTTCCATTCAGTGTCAAAATATTTCATTCTATTAAGTTGTATGTATATTGATGCTGTTTTATTGATTGATAGAACAAAAGTAGATGTCTTACAGGTTATTCTGCAGTTAGTGTTACATTTTTTATTTGAAGTATTGACTTAAAGTGTCAATTTTCATTAGGATCATATCCCATACCATAAAACAAACCTTAATAAAATAATTAAAATGCAGAGTGTCTTTCAGAGCATGTTAGAATTAAACTAGTCATCAACAAAAGAGATGTGGAAAAAAATCTCCATATTTGAGAATTCAGTATACTTTTAAATAACTCATGGGTCACAGATAGTCTAGAGGAAAATTAAGTTATTTTGAACTGAAAGAAAATGAAAATATATCAAACTGTAGGATCCAACAAAAGCTTACTTTACTTGGACTTTTATTTATATAATATTTATACAATTTGTTGTATAAATTTATACAATTTATATAATTTTATACAGATATGTTATATATTTATAGCATCTACAGACACAAACCGAGTCAGTCAAAATCGTAGCAGTAATTTTTTGATTGGTGGTTGATTAATTTTGACAAGGGTCCAGAGGCCAATCAGTGGAGAAATGACCGTGTTCAGCAAATGATCCAGAGATGGTTGGATAGGCACATGACAAAAGTGGACTCAGCATCCTGAATCTAAATACGAAATACGAAACTGCAGGTCTTTTAGAAGAGAAAAGGAGAGGAATTCTGAGTTATAACACCAAGTGCAAATCGTGAAAAAAGGAAAAACCAGTAAACTTAAAACTTTTATTCTGTGAATGACACTGTGAAGAAAATAAAAAGAGACATTTTGGGTGGGTGAAAATACTTGCAAATCATGTTTGACAAAGGACTCCATAGGCTTCACAAGAAAGCAAGTCAATTTTTAAAATGGGCAGACGATTTGAAATTGATTATGAAGATATTCAGAATGGTTAATGTTAGAATACAAATTAAATTTATAAATATAAAATATTTACTTAAAAATAAAGAAATCTGACAGGTGCTATTGAGACTGCATTGAAGGCGGAATGTTTGCAAACAGTTTGGCACATTCTTAGAAAGTGAAACTTGCAGATCACCATCCTGGTTGATTACCTAAGAGAAGTAAAAGGTTTTCTTAGGATTTTATTTATTTATTTCAAAAGCAGAGTGACACAGAGCAGCGTTCCAACCACTGGTTCACTCCAAATGGCTGTAGCCGAAGCCAGAAACTCTGTCCCATGTCCCATATGGGTGGCAGGAGACCAAGCACTTGGGCCATCTTCTAATGCCTTCCCAGGTGCATTCGCAGGGAGCTGGATCAGAAGTGGAGAGTAGCTGATATTTGAACTTGCACTCTGTGGGCTGCCAGCATCACAAGTGTTGGCTTAACCAGGGTCACAAAGCCAGCCCAGAAAAAATAAAGTGTCATTTCCCCAGAAACCTCTGTGCAAGTGTTAGAGCCTCACCAAAAACTGAGGCAACACAGATGTTGCCGAGCTGGGGAAAGGGCAAAGAGACTATGTGGTAGGTACATGGCCACAGTAGAACTAAAGAAAGAAGGAAGTGCTAATACACTCAAGAGTGTACATGGAGGAGTTGGTGTTGTGGTGTAAAAAGAGTGAAGCTGCCACCTGCATTGGAGGCATCCCATATGGGCACCTGTTGGAATCCCAGCTGCCCCACATCCCATATAGGCACCTAGAGTCCCAGCTGTTCCACTTCCTATCCAGCTCCCTGCTAATTAATGTGCCTGGAAAAGCAACAGAATGCAGCCCAAGTACTTGGGCCCCTGCATCCACATGGGAGACCTGGATGAAGCTCCTGGCTCCTGGCTTCAGCTTGGCAGAGCCCAGGCAATTGAGACCATTTGGGGAGTGAACCAGCAGATGGAAGATCTTTGTGTGTCTTCCCTCTGTCTCTGTAACTCTGCCTTTCAAATAGATAAAATAAATCTTTAGTAAAAAAAAAAAAAAAAGGCAGATGAATCTGCATGTTATGTTGGGGAAATAAGCCTGACTCAAAAGGACTATAATTTCTTTTTTTTTTAACTTTTATTTAATGAATATAAATTTCCAAAGTAGAGCTTATGGATTACAATGGCTCCCCCCCAGAAACTTCCCTCCCACCCGCAACCCTCCCCTTTCCCGCTCCCTCTCCCCTTCCATTCACATCAAGATTCATTTTCAATTCTCTTTATATACAGAATATCAGTTTAGTATATATTAAGTAAAGATTTCTACAGTTTGCCCCCACATAGTAATACAAAGTGAAAAATACTATTTGAGTACTAGTTATAGCCTTAAATCACAATGTACAGCACATTAAGGACAGAGATCCTACATGATATTTTTTAAAAATTGATTAATTTTCTATGCAATTTCCAATTGAAAACCAAGTTTTGTTTTTTTTTTTCATTTTCAATTATCTTTATATACAGAAGATCGATTCAGAATATACTAAGTAAGGATTTCATCAGTTTGCACCAACACAGATTATAAAGTGTAAAATACTGTTTCAGTACTAGTTATAGCATTAATTCACATTGGATAACACATTAAGGACAGAGAGCCTACATGAGGAGTAAATACACAGTGACTCCTGTTGTTGACATAACAATTTCACATTGTTGTTTATGGCATCAGTAATCTCCCTAGGCTCTAGTCATGGGTTGCCAAGGCTATGGAAGCCTTTGAGTTCGCCAACTTCAATCTTATTTAGACAAGGCCATAGTCAAAGTGGAAGTTCTCTCCTCCCTTCAGAGAAAGGTACCTCCTCCTTTGATGGCCCGTTCTTTCTACTGGGATCTCACTTCACAGAGATCTTTCATTTAGGTCCTCTTTTTGTTTTTTCCAGAGTATCTTGGCTTCCCATGCCTAAAATACCCTCATGGGCTCTTCAGCCATATCCGAATGCCTTAAGGGCTGATTCTGAGGCCAGAGTGCTGTTTAGGACATCTGCCATTCTATGAGTCTGCTGTGTATCCTGCTTCCCATATTGGATCATTCTCTCCCTTTTTGATTCTATCAGTTAGTATTACCAGACACTAGTCTTGTTTGTGTGATCCCTTTGACTATTAGACCTATCAGTATGATCAATTGTGAACTAAAATTGATCACTTGGACTAGTGAGATGGAGATAATTTCATATTTCATGTTTTATGCAAACCTTTCTCATATATTAACACTGAGACTAGGCAGTTCATTTTGACTACTTCAACTCAGTATTCTATACATTTTTCATCACTAGAAGTTCAGTGCACTGTCCATTGTACTGTAGAGTCATCTTTACACATTTTTGCTAGTTTTCATTTTTTTTTGAAAACCAGCTAAACATCTTTTTATCTGCCAGTTCACTCATGATGGGACAGGCTGAGGCCAGAATGTTGGAACTCAGTTTGAATCTCCTACGAGGTTGATGGGGACTTAAGGATTTGAGCTATCACCCGCTATCTTCCACGGAGTACATTAGCAGGAAGCTGAAATTGGAAATGGAGCTGGAATCCAAACCCAGCGACTCTGATAGGGGATGTGAGTGTGTCCCAAGCAACACCTACCTACCCCTCTATGCGTTTTTATTCTCCTTCATCACAGTACATCTTTACACCTCAATCAGGATTATACCTGTTGTGAAGGCAGTGATTTATGAAAATTCTCTGCCAGCTTTTCATGTTTTCATCTTGTATTTTTTTTTTTATTTTGACATGCAGAGTGGATAGTGAGAGAGAGAGAGACAGAGAGAAAGGTCTTCCTTTTGCCGTTGGTTCACCCTCCAATGGCCGTCGTGGTTGGCGCGCTGCAGCCGGCGCACCGCACTGATCCGATGGCAGGAGCCAGGTGCTTCTCCTGGTCTCCCATGGGGTGCAGGGCCCAAGCACTTGGGCCATCCGCCACTGCACTCCTGGGCCACAGCAGAGAGCTGGCCTGGAAGAGGGGCAACCGGGACAGGATCGGTGCCCCAACCGGGACTAGAACCCGGTGTGCCGGCGCCGCAAGGCGGAGGATTAGCCTAGTGAGCCACGGCACCGGCCTCATCTTGTATTTTTTATGATGTAAGAAATATGCTCATGTCACAGTCATGACAACTGAATGTGTGACAGCGTTACTGATATGTAACATTTGTTTTAAGACCACTTTCCTGGTGGATAACAAAAGGTCTTTGGAGCTCATCTCATGCAAGACGTGGTGAAAGATGCACTTCGGTCTTTTGTCAGTCCTCCGGTGCTTTCCCCTAAGTATTCTAAGACATATAATAGCATATGCATTCTTTAAGAGCCCAGCTTCTCTGTACTCTGCCTTTATAGCCTAAGAATAAGTATTTGAGAGAGTTAGGGAGAGAGAGGTCTTCCATCCTCTGGTTCATTCCCCAGATGGCCGCAATGGCTAGAGCTGAGCCAATCAGAAGCCAGGAGCCAGAAGCTTCTCAGTCTCCCACATGGGTGCAGGGGCCCAAGCTCTTGGGCCATCTTCCACACTTTCCCAGGCCATAGCATAGAGCTGGATCAGAAGAAGAGCAGCGGGGACATGAAGTGGCACCTGTAGGATCCCGGTGCCACAGATGGAGACTTAGCCCACTACTCCACAGTGCCATCCCCTATTAGGTCTGTTTTGAGATGGAAAATTTACAGGAGTTACCAGAAATTCATCAGGTTGCCTTTGAAGGTTTTACTTTATGCAAAGCATTGTGTTAGATACTTTTGGAAAATAAGTACAAAGAAAAAAGATCTCTCTTCTGAACTGAGTGTAGATAAAAACTGAAAAATGCAGATGCTTGATCCTTGAACTATGCTGTGGTAGAGGCACTGCCTCGAGAGCTTGCTTTCAGCAGAGGCTGGGAAGGATTGCGTGCAGGAATCATCATTGGAGTGGGCATCTTGAAAAATGAGAGCATTCTCAGTAGGGAGGGAGGAAGTCAGTCTCTCTCTTGTTGTTTAAAGTTTTATTTACATGAAAGGTAGAGTAACAAAGACACATGGGTCTTCCATCTGGTAGTTGATTCACTCCCCAAATGACTGCAGTGGCCAGGGCTGGGTGAGGCCAAAGCCAGGAGGCAAGAACTCCATCAGGGTCTCCCCATTGGGTGGTAGGGACCCATCTAGTCAGACCATCACCTATTGCCTTCCAGGAGCATTAGCAGGAAACTGATCAGAAGTGCAGGCAGGACTAGATCCCAGACATTCCGATATGGGTGGTATGGGTTGCTGCCAGTCCAAGCAGCAGCTTCACTCCCCTCTACACCACACTTCCCTCCTCATGTCCTCATTTCTTAGGAAAGAAACCAGCGTGTGTGTGAAGATATGGGATCGTGAAGTATATTATGATGACAGTAAGCAGTTCAAGGTTCTCTCCAGCAGTGTGTTGAATGAATCTTGCCCCGTATCTTGTAAAACTGGTAGCTTGCTGTCTTAGATTTGGTTCCCTAGAAGCAGACCTGAGACCAAGGTTCATGTCAGTGTAATTTAGAAAGTGTTCCAGGAGACCGCAGCAGAGTTGTGGGTGAGCGGTACATGAAAAGGAGGGAGGAGAGAAGGTGAGTTCCACAGTAAGCAGGGGAACTCTGCGAACTGCAGCGCCCTCAGAGCTGACTTTGTTGAGGACAGGGAATCTGAGGATTCAGCTCACACTCTGGTCTGGGAGGACTGCCCCTGGGAAGGTATCAATGGCCAAGCATCCTCAAGTGGTGGTTACATTTCCCGGTTTCATTCACAATAAAAGCCAAAATCCTGAAAATTGAGTCTGTGAGTCTTTCTATGCTCTGGTCTGCTCTTTGTCCTGCCCTTTCTCTGAGCTCATCTTACTGTTCTCACCCTCATTTTCTTTGCTTGGAAAGCACTGGTGCTCTCGGCGTGCTCGGGTGGAGGCTGGGGAACATTTTCCTCAGTGTCTCCAGGGATGACTCCTTCTCCACCTCAGTGAGGGTACCCTGGCCACCCAATTTAAAAACAGCACCCCTGCCACCCTCCTAACAGTTCTCTTCCTGCCTGCTGTGTGAGCCGCTTCTCCATTCCCATTCCCCCAGTGAGAACTAAAACTCCTGAACTTCAGGACGTCGGTTGAGAATGTGCATATAAGAAAAGGCAAAGGAGAAAGCATACGAGAAGAGAAAAGGAGAGAAGGCAAAGTTCAATGTTTATTCAGTTGTATTTAAATAAATAGATAAATAGATGTTTATTTAATAGACTAAATTACTATTTCTCTCATTTTAGATCAATTCTGAAAATTAGATAATTAGGTGTACTTATGTGCATATATGTTCACACGCACAATAACTTGGAACAATACCAGGCCACCAAATTTACTCAATTCTCCTTGCACTGCTAATCACTGATGCCTTCTATGTGAAGATGCTGCTTTTTCTTTTCCAGCTTGACAGTCTGATGAATGTAAAATAGCATCTGAATCCTTTAACTGGCCTTAATCCGCTTAGTACACTTTCTTTTTTAATTGAAGTTCTCGGCCGGCAGCTGGCGCCACAGCTCACTTAGCTAATCCTCCGCCTGCAGCACCAGCACCCCAGGTTCTAGTCCCAGTTGGGGTGGCGGATTCTGTCTGGGTTGCTCAATAGTCTCTTCATTTCAGCTTTTCTCAATTGATTTTTTTTAAATATTGAATTTTTTTTTAATATTTATTTACTGAATTCTACAAAAGATTCAAAGAGGAAGTAGCTACAGTATTCTTCAAACTATTCCAAAATATGCAACAGGATGAAGTCTGCCAAACACTTTTTATGAGGGCAGCATTACTTTTATACTAAAACCAAAAATATGACATGAAAAGAAAACTATAGACCTGTATCCTTAATGACCATAGATGCAAAGATTCTTAACAAAATACTAGCAAACTAAATCCAAAACCACATCAAAAAGATCAAGTGGCATTTATCCCAGAACTGCAAGAGTGGTTCAATATTCACAAATCAATAGACATGATAAATCACATCAACAGAATAAAGAATAAATACGGTATGTTCATCACAATAGATGCAGAGAAAGTATTTGATAACATTCAACACCCCTTCGTGTTAAAAGTCCTCCACAGATTATAGAGGGATCTTACTCAAAATTATAAAGGCTGTGTATCTCAAACCAACAGCAAATATCATATTGAATGGGAGAAAACTTAAAGCATTTTCCCCTCAGATCTGGAATATGACGAGGATCTCTCCTTTTGCCACTCCTATCCAATATAGTCCTGGAAGTTTTAGCGCAAACAATTAGGGATTAGAAATAAAGGACATGAACATTGGAAAAGAGGAAGTCAAATTATCCATGTTTGCAGATGACATGATGTTATACATATACTCCATCAAAAAGGCTGTTAAAATTGAAAAACCAATTCAGTAAAGTTGCAGGTTACAAAAGAAACATACAAAAACCAGTAGCCTTTTTGTATGCTAATGAGGAACTCACAGAAAGTGGTATCAAGAAAGAAATCTAATTCACTAAAGCTACAAAAACGTCAAATATTTAGAAGTAAATTTAATCAAAGAAGTGAACAATCTCTACAATGAAGATTATCAAACATTGATGAAAGAAGTCATCAAGGGCAAAAAATAACTGCAAAGATATTCCTTGCTCATGCATTAGAAGAATCAATATCATTGAAATGTAAATATCACCTAACACAATCTACAGATTTAATGTAGTACTTACCAAAATACCAATGACATTCTTTACAGTTAGAAAAAGCAATCCTAATATTCATATGGAATCACGAAAGACCCAGACTAGCCATAGCCATCCTGAACAAGAAAATCACGCTGGAGGCATCACAATACCTGACTTCAAAGCATAATGCAAAGCTATAGTTATTAAAACAGCTTGATACTCACATGAATAATGACATACAGCTCAGTGGAACAGTACAGAGAGCCCAGAAATCAATCCACATACGTGCTACCCACTGATTATTGACCAAAGTGCTCAGACCATACAGTGGAGTAAGCATAGTCTCTTCAACAAACAATGCTGGCAAAAGAAGATTCAAATAAGATCCATATCTCTCACCATATACAAAAATCGACTCTAGATGGATCAGAGACCTAAGTTTAAAACCTGAGATTATGAGGTCACTGGAAAAAAATGTAGGGGAAACACTTCAAGGCATTTGTGTAGGGGACAACTTCTTGGACAAGAACCCCAAAGCACAAGCAACAAAAGCAAAACTAAACAAATGGGGCGATATCAAACTCAGAAGCTTTGGCACAGCAAAAGGAACAATCTAGTGAAAAGACTTCCAACAGAATGGAATAAGAAATTTGCAAACCACCTACCTCAAAGGATTAATTTCTCAAGTATATCAGCAATTTTAAAAAGTAACAAAAACCAACTAAACCAATTGAGAAATGGGCAAAATATTTCAATAGTTCTCAAAAGAAGAAATATAAATATCCAATAAATATATGAAAAATGCACATTATCACTAGGCATCAGGAAAATGCAAATCAAAACCACAATGAGACATCACCTCACCCTGTCAGAATGACTAAAATACAAAATGCAGAGAGTTACAAATGGTGGGGAGAGTGTGGAGAAACAGGAACACTTACACGCTCTTGGTAGGAATGTAAATTACTGCAGCCACTGTGGAAAAAAGTGTGGAAATTTCTTAAAAAACTATAAATAGATCTGTATGATCTAGAAATCCCACTACTGGATACATACCTAAAAGACTCGAACACATTGTGTCAAAGAGATACCTGCGTCCCTTGTTAATAGCAGAACTGTTCACAGTAGCCAAAATTTGGAATCAACCAAGGTGTGCATCATCAGATGAGTAAAGACAATGTGGTATATATACACAATATGGTAGAGATACAAAATGTGGTATATATATACAATGGAATATTGTTCAACTATAAAAATGATGAAATTCTACCATTTGTGGCAAAATGGATGCAACTAGAGGACATCATGTTGAGTGAAATAAGCTGGACCCAGAAAGACAAATATGTCATGTTCTCCCTTGTACGTGGAAGCTAAAATAAAAAATAAGCAAAAAAATATCTGTTTATATCAGTATTGCTACACATGTAGTTTTGTAAAACTTTGTTTTATACCTTTGTCAAACCAATGGTCAAGAATGCTATAGTACTATAATGATCTGTGTGATCATTTTTCCTTTCAGTTGTTATTTAGAGTTTTCTATATTGCCACTAAACTAGGGTACTTTTGCTTTTTACTCGTTAAACTTCTGTGAAGTATTAAGACTTTTTACTGTAATGTAACTTTAAAATGTAAATTTAAAATGTTATCTGAAAAACTAAAGAAAAACAGAGAAGGAAGGAGGGGAGGAAGGAGAGGGAGGAGGGAGAAAGGGAATATCATTGTGTTCTTGCAGTTGTATCTTCAAAGTACATTGAATATGTTAAGACTAATTAAAATTAAAAGTTGAAAGGGAGATAACTCCAATCCACTGTTTCATACCCCAGTTTCTTGCAACAGCATGGGAGGGTTCAGGCCAATGTCAGAAGCCTGAAACCCAATTCAGGTCTCTACATGCAGGTGGCAGGGACCTAAGTACTTGAGCCATCACGTGCTGCCTCTCAAGGCATGCATTGGCAGGAAGCTAGAATTGTAAGCGGAGCCAAGATTTTTACCTAAGCTCTTTAATATTGAATAAATGTGGGTGTTCCAGGAAGCATCTTAACAATTTGACAAATGCTCATCCCTGTTCTCCTTCTTTATTTCACTTGGAGATAGCTGGAAAGTAGAGGGGTCCCCAATAGCAGCAGGATTGCAGCATCTTATTGCATGTGGTCATACACTAGTTTGAGAACACAAGTAGTAGTTGCTACATGTGGTGGCAGTTCTCTGTACTGAGGCCTGAGGGTACACTTTTTATTTTATTTAATATAAATTTCCAGTGTACAGCTTATGGATTACAATGGCTTCCCCCTCCCATAACTTCCCTCCCACCCACAACCCTCCCCTCTCCCGCTCCCTCTCCCCTTCCATTCACATCAAGATTCATTTTCAATTCTCTTTATATACAGAAGATCAATTTAGTATAAAGATTTCAACAGTTTGCACCCACATAGAAACACAAAGTGAAACATACTGTTTGAGTACTAGTTACAGCATTAAATCAAAATGTACAGCACATTAAGGACAGAGATCCCACATGAGGAGCAAGTGCACAGTGGCTCCTGTTGTTGACCCAACAAATTGACACCCTAGTTTATGGCGCCAGTAACCACCCTAGGCTGTCGTCATGAGTTGCCAAGGCTATGGAAGCCTTCCAAGTTTGCCAACTCTGATCATATTTAGACAAGGTCATAAAAGACAGAGTGAGGATAGTAACCAATGATCCTAAGAGTGGCATTTACCAGGTCTGAACAATTATACAGCATTAAGTGGGGAAGAGGACCATCAGTACACACAGGTTGGGAGTAGAGCCATTGGTGGTAGAGTAGAGGTTATGATTACAAAGGAATGAGGCCCAAGTATGCTAGACAGGGTCTAGAACAAAGGACAGAGTCATTATTAGAGGAGCTAAGAAAGGTGCTGTCTAAGCTACAATTAAGTTTTCTGATTGAGAGGCAAATAGAACCTGACAGAAGGGGCTTGATAATAATCTGTTGGGCTTTAGGCCTTGTAAGTTAGGAGGCCCAGACCTATCTATCTCTTCACATGGGGTATATCCTAAGGGAGGTGTGAACCTCCTAGGGGAAGGCACTCTGTTGACTTTCATTACTTGGCTGGCCTGGGAGGAGAGCTGGCCAGGTAAAGGCAGGGGGCATCTCTAACAAGAAATTTACAGTTCTGCCTGCAATGTTGCTGACCCTACTTGACCATCCCCTCAGCTGCAGTGGTCACTTTGGAAGTTGGGCTGAGTGAAGGGCTTTTCAGCTTAGAGCCAATAAGATCTGTGGCTCTGACCTGGGCATCCTTCAACTCCAGGGCAGGTCCATTTCCAGTGATCCAACTCTTGGCAGAGCTGCCAGGGCTCTTCACAAGCTGACTTCTGCTGAAGCCCAGGCTTACCACATTGAAAGCCACTGCAGTGGACTGGCCTGTTGGGTCTCCTTGAGGGCAGATCACTGTACAGATCAGCCATTAATAGGCCTGCCACCCATTGCTTCTGATGCCTAGCTTTCTTTTCCTCCTGGTTTGTGTTGAAGCAGACCAGAGGATGCAAGTCAAGGGAGTGCCCCAGTCCCATCTCTAATCTTCGGTGGCCTGAACTACAAGTGTATAGTCACAGGCATGTTCTGTAGTAGTTTTTCTAAGGCAGACAATGCCCATGAGGAAAATTATATTCTCACTTTAAAACTAACTTTCCCTTTGGTCTGAAAGGGAGGTTTTTTCTACTTACTGTATACTTTGCTGATGGTGAAGTGAATCTAGCTATGAGATTATTATTTAAGTTCTTATTTTGGCTATGCTATTACAGAAGAATGTTAGGCATCTCTTTTATAAGGTCTAAAGATTAAATTGTGCGTCCTACAGATTCCTTCATAATAGAATTAGTTTCCTACATTGAGGAGAATAGAGAAATGAAAGAACAAGTTGGGCTTAGAATAGAGAAATGAGGGAGCAAGTCCTAGATCGCTTGCTGACAATAGCAATATCACATGAATACTTAGCAAACAGTTTCAACCATTAGATAACAACTTAAGAAAACATTGACCAGAAGGTCCAATGCCTTCTAGAAATTTTAAGAATCATGTATTTGAAAACACCTCTTAAATATCTAACATGGTGTAGTTTGTTTAAGCACAACCATCTAAAATGTTTTTAGTTTCTTTCCACCAACACGTTTAAAACATATGATACACAGATTCAGGTCACACAAATTAAAATGTATCTTTGTTTGATTTTAGCAGCTTAAATTTATGGACAATCTTATCTATAAGCCATTTAAAATAAAACTCTTAATAAAATTTCCCCGTGTGGACATACAATATGTACACACATATAACATAGCATAGTAGACCAATATAGCAATTTTAATAATAGCTTTTAAAATCTTTAACTCTTTTTGTAGATTGCCAATTGATTTGAATTGCTTTTTGTTTTTAGTAACCTCAGTTAACCATACTTTCTCTCAGTTGGTACTGTTAATACATTATTGGCTTCATCTGTTTACAGAGCCATCCCAAAGTACTGAATACAATAGAAGTGGCTGGAAAAAGTCCATAGGAACCTATAGGAGGACAGTTAAACACAGAACCAACAACGCTTTAGTTTTATGAGCAGCAAATCATATATAACTGTGGATGACAAAAGACTTTAAGTCGCCATGTTTAAAATTATAAACTCATCAACTAACAAGAGGCACTTGCTTACTTCACAGTATTTTTGAAAGCACCTGTAGGATTTTACAAGTATTTAACCCTTTAGGCCTCTGGGGCTTTCTCATTAAGATAACTATCACTTTTTTTAAAATATTTATTTATTTGAAAAGCAGAGGGACAGGGAGAGACAGAGAGAAAAAAAGATCTTATATTCACAGGTTCATTCCTTACAAGAGCATAAGCTGAGCCAGGCTGAAGCCAAGAGCCTGGGTCTCCAACATGGGTGATGGGCTCCACTGCTCTCCCAGGCACATCAGCAGGGAGCTGGATTGGAAGTGGAGCAGTCAGAACTCTAACCCATGCTCCAATATCAGATGCTGGCATCAAAGGTAGCAGCTTAATGGGCTGTGGCACAGCAGCAGCCCCTCACTTTACTGATATTAATTTAATTAAATTGTCTTGGGAGTAGCAAACACAAGGGAAGAATTGGTCTCAGTAGTGTTTGCTTTCACATAATCTAATGAAACAGGACATTTCCAGTTACCCTGAGCATGTTCATTTTCCAGGGCTCCCTCCATAAAAATATGTTGAAAATTGTTTTACGACTGCTTTAATATGAATATGAAATTTCTATTTTATTCTTTAGGTTTTGAAACAGATTAAAACATTTTCTAAATGTTTTCTAAATTGACTTCTAAAAGCACCATAGGCCCCCTCTACTGTGACTGCTGTGCCCATTGAATAAATTAATCTCATTAATGGAGTATGAAGTATGTGCCTATTTCTGTCCTTGTCTTTGCTGCTGCCATCTTTTGCTTGCCTGGATTCCAACTACTCCCATTATCTTCTCCCAAGACCATGCTCTAGGAGCATGTACTATATTGTCCAAAATTCATGTCCACCTGAATCCTCAAATTGCGACCTTACTTAGAAATAGGCCCTTAGCAGATGTAACAAGTTAAGTTTAGGTGGACATCCTGGACTATGTTAGGCCAACAAACCTAAGAAGCTTTGTGTCCTTAGAAAAAGAAGAAAAACACAAGAGGACAGAGACAGGAGCAGTAGTGGAGAGATGCAACCATTAGCCATGGCATGGCAAAGTTTGCTGGTAACTATCAGGTGGGAAACCAAATACTTCACACTCCAGCAGTTCTGAATACAAGAAGTTGTCTTCTTACAAGTTCCTACTTTCACTAATGGGGCCAATTTATTATTTGGAATTCAGGAGACATTGAATAGGGTCTTGTTGGGGAGCATGGATCTGCTTTTTCCTTTTCCTTTTTATCTCCTTTCCTTTCCTTAAACTTCTTTTGCAAATAAGCAGTAAACATTTTGGAAAACAAGTCATTTTCTGAAGCACATCTTAAACAAATGCCATTAGAAAAGATAAAAGAAGGTAAAATATAGACATAGTAGTAGTTACCTTTCAGGAATTCTGCTTTTCCCCAGCAATTTGCTATGGTCTTGTGGGGGAGGCTGAATCCAGAAAGGCCCAGAGGAACTTCCTGAGCCTGCCTGGAGTTTGAAAACCTGTCTTTAAGATTCAAATCCCTGGTGGTAAACACCCCAGCCCCAGGTGCTTTTGCCTAAGGATCTTTAAGGTGGTATAATAGGATTGACTAAAACCCTTCTGCATCACATCACCCCACTCCTTGCCCACATCCTCCCTGTGTGCTTTGGACCTAGGCTATATAAACACCTCCCTTTAACAATAAAGTGAGATCCTGCTTCCACTGGACTCCCCACTGCATCTGATTGTCCGATGGGGTTTGGGGAGGCTGAGTGGCAAGTGGCACACTTCCCCTCCTCGGCCAAGGCAAGCTGTAGGCAGCCTGCCTAATTCTCTGGCAGTGACCAGGAAGAGTCACCGTGTGGTCTTAAATAGGGGGGCTGTTGTACATTTAATTTGATAGAGTCTAATCTTAAAAATGAGAAGAAAAACCAGATTATATATAGTTATGCACTGTGAACTGAGGCTTCCATTTAAGTATGCTTGATGCCAACAAGGTAATTTTGACAAGCTCTTAAACATCTTTTTTATAATATTTATGAAACAGGTTTAAAAGAGTATTTGTGATGAATCATTGATGAGGAAACTAGAGCCCAGAGATGTGAAATTATTTAGTTAAAACTGTGAAGGAAATTGTATAAACAACCCAAGGTCCCGCTGGATTACTGTGCAGTGAGTTCTGAGGCTGGAGGCAGTTTCCTAGCTGGATTCACAGGAAGAGCAAATGCTTTCCATTAGGATGGTTCAGGCTTGTGATACCCCAGTTTCCATTTACATCTGAAGTCAGAGTCAAGGGCTGACCCAGCTGCTCATAGTAAAAGTGTGTGGGTTAAAGGAAGGGTTGCTATCCAAATGATTACAGCATGGCTGTGTCAAACTCTGAACAATAATATTTCAGTAGCCCAGGAAGGGTTTTTGTTTCTCCCCATATAAGCTGTGCAGTGGCCCCAGATGGGCTGTGCTGTGTAGCATATTTTCTTTTTCCCTCAGTGAAATGCCCAACATACTAGCAGTTGAAAGAATTTCAGTTGTTCTATAGCCTGTCTCATAGTTCTTGGTACCTCAATTGACAATATTAATAGGCCGGCGCAGTGGCTTAACAGGCTAATCCTCCACCTTGCAGCGCCGGCACACCGGGTTCTAGTCCCGGTTGGGGCACTGGATTCTATCCCGGTTGCCCCTCTTCCAGGCCAGCTCTCTGCTATGGCCCGGGAAGGCAGTGGAGGATGGCCCAAGTCCTTGGGCCCTGCACCCGCATGGGAGACCAGGAGAAGCACCTGGCTCCTGGCTTTGGATCAGCGAGATGTGCTGGCCACAGTGGCCATTGGAGGGTGAACCAACGGCAAAAAGGAAGACCTTTCTCTCTGTCTCTCTCTCACTATCCACTCTGCCTGTCAAATATATATATATATATATATATATATATATATATATATATATATTAATTAATAGTCACAGAGGGAAGCAAATGGGTTTGCAGACCTAACAAACAATCCACAGTCACTGTGATAATGGGAGAAGTGCACAGGCTTTCTTCCTACTGCAAAGAGTAGTTTCTTCATCTTTGGAGTATAATTCACTGAGATTTTCCTCCAGCAATGTGATCTGCTGACTTTATTTGTACTTTCTCTGTGGTAGTCCAGTCATATTTAATTATTACATTCAAAGTAAAGGTCATTGTGTTAATTGTTGATTGAGGTTGATGTTTTTCTGGCCATTCTCCCTGCTTGTTGGGTGGACAGCCCTGGAGAATGAATGAAGTATGCCTTTGAAAAGGTGGTAGAGACCAGGAGTCCCTGAGTCTCCTATATCCTCCATTGTTGCCTGGAAATATTTCTCTTCTTCTTATCACTTCCCCACACCTCTGTTTTGTTCCTCCCACTAATTGTCATTCAGTCCCACTTGGGAGTCCAGTTCTTACTTCAGATTCATCATGTTCTCATCATTTCACCTCAGACCACAATTTCCATTCATTTTGAGCAATTTCCATTTCACACACCCTGAGTCACAGTGGTGTCAGGTGCCTTGCTATTTATCCCATGCTACAGCAATCTCTTCAACCCTTTTTACTTTGTAACATTCCACTTCCTACATGGAATGCTGTCTCTCAGTATTTTGCCCATTGAAGTTCCACTTCTCCTTGAAGAGGTCACACATCATTTCCATAGAAGTTTTCTCCAGCTCGTCAAGGAAGTGTTAATTTCTGCTTCCTTTTCTAGCACTTTAAATTTCCTTACCTAGAATATGTGTTATGTTGTCATTACTTATTTACCCATCCATCTTTCTCGTAGACTGTGTGCATAGGGATGACATTTTGATCTCTACATTTCAGTGTCTAGCACAGTACATACTAAAAATTTTAGAAATGTTTGCTTAGTGAACTTTAGGCTTTGGTAACTTTATTAAATGGTTGTCATTAAATAAAAAAACAGATTAGTTTATATAACTCCAGATATTCATTCATTCATTGATCTATTTCTTTATATCAGTACATATCTAGCCACTATTATATACTAATCATGACACATGGAAATTAATATTTTAGTAAAACAATTATATAATGAAAAGAAGATTTGAAAGGTGTCAAGAATGACAGGCATTTGAGGCAGGTGGTCATGATGGAGCTGAGTGCTGCTACTGCTAAGGAATTATCTTGGGAACAAAGGGAATGAAGAGGCTTCTCAAAGGCCCTGGGGTGGGAGGGAGATAGGGAAGGTCCTGGAAGATAGGATGTGTGTCTGGAGCAGAGAGAGCAAGTGGACTTGTGATTGGAAGAAAAAGGCTGTGCCTCAGAGCATCTACATATTCCCAGGCCCTTTTAAGAAACTTTTTTTATCCCAGATACAGTGGAAATGTAGTGAAAGCTGAGTGATTGTAGAGGATATGGTATATTTTGTGGGGACCTGTACTGGCCAAATGATAATTTGCTCCCTTGTTGTGTTTTGTTTTGCCTATGTAAGCTTCTTCATACAGGAACTATGTCTCGCGTTTCCTAGAGTTCCTGGTACCTGGTATTAAGTACTAAATAGAGTAGATAGCTATGAGATGTGTGCTACTTCATTTATTATGGGTTCCTGAGAATGAGAATTTATGTAAATACACTTAGACACTGAGTTAACCAAATCTTTTAGGTGGTTAAAATGAGATATCAAGTTTGTTACAATAGTGAGAAATGTATATAAGCTAAATGGACCACTGGTGAACCACTAGTATCTGAATGGATGAAGGTTGTTTCATAAGTGTTGGGAAGCTAATCGCCAGGATTAATTTCAGATAAGCTTGCATCCCTTGTTCAATAAAGTTGTTTAATCACTCATGATATTTGAAGTTTTATGTTACAGAATCCTTAGCAGGCCTTAAAAAGTTGTCTGGTCGTTAAAAGTCCTTTTTGAAAATTTAAACTCAATGGAATCTTAAAGATGTATTTGTCAAGTGACATCTTTGGAATTTTTTGATGGGCTCCAGATATTGAGGAAATACACATATTTGCGCATAGGCATCTTTGATGTGGAAGTGGAGCTTTGCAGGGGCCAGTTCCTCCATTTTGCCTCTGCACTATCTCCACCAGAAATGAATATTATTTTATGAATGTTTGTGGTAACGGTGACACTACCCATCGCTGAAAGTGTCTGGATTTTGTTTCACAATAAGAAAGAGAGTGCTTTTCTCTTTCATCTCTTTGGCTTTATCACATCAACTTTCAGAAGCAGGGTCTTATTGTAAGGCTGGGGTTTCCTTAGAACTTCAGTGCAGCTAGTATCAAAATAGTGTTTTCTGAGCATCCCTAAAAATATTTAGAGTTCTATTTTTGTCCCTCTGCTCAATAACTTGCTAGTGGTTGAAGAGGAAATGAATGAGAAGGAGAGTGCTTGTTGAGGTTTTGGGGTTAGAGTGGTTTTTGCAGAATATTCCATGATAACTTGCAAAATTAAGATCTCTATGCATGACAAGAGCATATTTGCACTGCACACCAAATGGGAGACTTTTCTTATTTCCTCTCAGTAACTTCTCCACTCTGTCCTGTAGACTTCCACAACATAGTTTGCAAACTCACTCATTGTACCTGTTTGAAAGAATTGGTAACTAGGGCATGCTTTGTATTGAAATATTTGTAAAATCAGTAAAAGAGTTTCATTAGTAAGTGTAACTACGTTATTTCCTCACACGTTCACAAGAGATGTTATGGGTCTTATTTGGAAATTCAATAGGTTAAAGAATCACCATCCAGGAAGAAGCATCTAATTATTTCAGCCACCACACTAGCGAAAGACTGATCTGTCCAGTTTTACTTCTTGCTCTGAGAGTTGCTCATCTCAGATCTGGTGAACGTCTAATGGAGTATAAACCAGTAGTCAGCAAATCACAGGTCAAATCTGGCCAGCAGCCTTTTTCTGTAAATAGATTTTTATCAGACATAGCCTTGTCATTTGTGTGAGTGCTGTCCATGCTGCTTTTGTTTTACCACAGGAGAATTAGGTAGTTGCAGCTAAGACTGTATGGCCAACAGAGCAAACACCACCTTCTCGCTGTCCCTCTACAGCAAAATTTTGCTAATCCTGGCCTATGATACATTTCTGTATGGTCTTTGGCCATTGATTAGCCTTGAACTCCTTGAATAAATTATATCTATTAGCCTTGCCCCACCCCCTAACCTAAGAGATTAAAGGAAATTTTCAACCATTAGAAACCAGGCAGGGCCTAATTTCTTATTGGGAAAATTTGGATTGATTTTTGGCAATATCTTCATCAACAAGGCAAACTCTGACCTTGATGTGCTGCAGAGTAGCTTCAGTTCTCATTCCCACAGTATAAGCATGAGAAGAGATCATTGCAAGTTTGGCTTCCATGAAAAATTTTCTTTTTTTAAATACAATGTATTTATTTTCATTATATTTGTAAGACAGAAATGAGAGAGTGAGAGAGCAAATGAGTGATAATGTTGTATCTGCTTGCTTACTCCCCAAATGCCCCATAACAGCCAGAGCTGGGCCAGGCTGAAGCCAGGAGCATGGAACTCAATCCATATCTCCCACATGGTGGCAGAGCCTCATGTACTTGAGTGGTCATCTGCTACCTCCCAAGGTACACATTTTCAGGAAGCTGGAATTGGAAGTGAATTTGAGACTTGAACTCTTCATATGGGATGTGAACATCCCAAGCAGAATGTTAACCACTGTGCCAAATACCCACAAACAACCTCTACCCCCTGAGATAATTTTTAGACTGAATGATTTCCCAAAAGTATTTCCAAGGATACCCCTGTGTCAGGAGCTTGGCACAAAGACCAAAGAATAGCTAAGCCAGCATGCTTGAGATGTTGTATTCTCCACTCATTTCAGCAGGCACATTCTATTATACAATTTGGTACTACATGAAAAAGGAGGCATTTGGGAAGCAAATGTAACCTGCACTTTGTATTCTTTGTGTCCTTGTTGGACTGCTCTTGGTTGACTTCCCCTACCTATGTTAATATGGGGAATCCCTGGAATCTAACTTTGTCTTTAAAAATTCATATATCAAATTCCTTGTTTGATCCTTGGAAAGGGTTCAGAAGAAATAATCTTGGCTAGTTTACTAATATACAAACCAGAGTCTACAGATATGGAAAAATTTTTTCACCACTGATCCCTGCCCACCTGTCTCCTGTCAGATATTGATATAGAAATGACCCCCTAAGGCAAACTGTTGAAATCTTTACCTAATATATACTAAACTGATCTTCTGTATATAAAGAGAATTGAAAATGAATCTTGATGTGAATGGAAGGGGAGAGGGAGCGGGAGAGGGGAGGGTTGCGGGTGGGAGGGAAGTTGTGGGAGGGGGGAAGCCATTGTAACCCATAAGCTGTACTTTGGAAATTTATATTCATTAAATAAAAGTTTAATAAATGGAAAAAAAAAAAAGAAATGACCCCCTAAAATCTAGGTGAGAATGGGGCCCCTCAAAGTTCCCCAGAAGTCAAGTCTGGAACAAAGTTTTCCCACTACTGTAATCCCTGCCTACCTGTCTCCTGTCAGAAATCACTAACAGATCACTGTATTCTCTCAGACAAACCCTCAGGATCCTTCTAAACATATTCCATGTGGCCACCGATTAGTAAGAATTGACACATGAGATGGAATCCTGCCTTCCAAATCTGGCTTTACATATTTCTAAATGGGACAGTCTCCTCCCACCCCAACACTCTAATTTCTTCTTCTTCTCCATTGATAAGACCCAGGTACTGAAGGCAGAACTGGGATACCTGGAAGACCAAAACATGCTCAGCACAATCTAGAGCACAGACACAAGTATAAGGAGACCAGATTGAGTATAGCAGAATGTGTAAACACAGTTAAAAAGTACCTTCACAGCAACATTTAGACTGGTTGATGGCCAACCAAATACCTGGATCTCACAGCCTAGCTAAATTGACAGCATACAATTTGAGTGGTAGCGTCATAGAGAGGGGACAGAGAGAAATGTCTTCTATCCTCTGATTCAATCTCCAGATGGCCTCAATGGCAAAAGCTGAGCCAACCCAAAGCAAGGAGCAAGGAGCTTCTTCCAGGCCTCCCACCTGAGTACTTGGGCCACCCTCCACTGCTTTTCTAGGCCATTAGCAAGAAACTGGATTAGAAGAAGAGCAGCTAGGACATGAAGTGCCCATTTGGGATGCTGGCACCATAGATGGAGGCTTAGCCTACTATTCCACAGCATGAAATTGATCATGACAGTGTAGGTGATTTTACAATGGCAGAGAGGTTAGTGTTTTTAAAGATTATATATTTAAATTTTCACTTAAAGCTATGACTTTATAGGAACTGTTAATTAGAAGAAGTGTCTTTTTCTTGTAAAGCTAAGTTGATTTAAATAGAATTATTAATATTGGAGATAAATGGCATGTGAATATGGTTTTGAAAAGAACTGAAATGATTGAGAGTAGAGAAGCAGAATGATAAATGACATAGTTGACTCCTGTAACAATCCTGAAATTTCATGATACAAAATGGTTTAGGAAGATTACTTGTGATGACCTGAACATAAGTCATGAGTAGAAAATAATTCATGAACTGATAATAAATGTGAAAATATTCTGCTTGCTATGCTGATGAAATAACCCCATTCATACACACTTTTAAACATAATTTCTGAATACAATTTATCCAAGCTGTTGTCCTTTTTATCTTCAATTGCTTATGGCATTTCTTTTCAAATACAAGTTTTAAAGTTTATATAATTGAAGCAGTGAGCCTTTTGCTATATAATTCCTTTAAAGAATTTTATGTTTGGGAAGTCATTCTGATTTTAAAAATATTTGTTTTCATCTACTTGAAATGCAGAATGACACAAAGAGACAGATATCCTTCATCTGCTATTTCACTCCTCAAACAGCCAGGGTCAGGCCAGGATGAACCTAGGAGACTGGAACTCAATACAAGCCTTCCAAATGTGTGGCAGGGACCCAAGTGCTTGAGCCATAATCTGTTGCCTCCCAGAATGCATTAGTAGGAAGTTGCATGAGAAGCAGAATAGTCAGGATGTGAATCAGTACTCTGATATGAGATGAAGACTTCTCAAGTGCCATACACCCATTCTTGGTTTTTAAGTCACAGATCAAATCTCGTGTTAGTATGGGCATTTAAAAAGGATGGTTTTATTTATTTCAAATGATTTTGCACTTGAAATTTCAAATATTTGTATTTGAAAGGCAGAGATGAGAGAGAAAGAGAAAATTTCTGTTGCTGGTTCACCTTTAGATGCCTGCAATAGACGGTGCTGGGCCAGGCTATAGATAGCAGCTGAGAATTCAACCCAAGTGTCCCAAATCCAAAACTCTTGTATGAGATGCACCTTTCTCAAGCAGTGTCTGAACTGCTGCACCAAATGCCTACCCTGGAAAGGATGGTTTTAAAATATTTACATTTTTGATGGATTTTGGATTTATTTTGTTATTCATTATGGATGGGGCTAATTAATTTTATTTCCCTTAAATTCCTACCCAATCACTCCTATACAATTTATTAAGCAATTCTTGATTTCTGGTGATGTAACTTTCATTTTCCAGAAATTCTTCTGTGAGCCAAAATCAGTTTCTAGGCTGCCTAGTTTATGTTCTATATCTGTATTTTTTTTCCCAGTGGTTCCTTATTTTAATTACCAAACCTTTATAATAATATACTTAAATATATTCTTTGGTCTAAGCTTATTACTTGTACTTTCCATTTAGAATTTTTCCATAAATTCCTCTTTTTTTCTTCTTTAAAACTGCAAAATATTATTAGATTCTCCAAAACGTACTTAACATTTTCACTATTTCAATTGTGAAGTTTATTCAGGCAAAAACTGCATATTGCAAAAATGCATTAGATAAAATTTGGGACATGTTGAGTAACCTTGCCTTGGTACAAAGTGATTTATGGCCCTGAAGGGAAGAATCCTATATTATGTCTAAATTATGCTAAAACTGCTGACAATGAGTTTGCAAGCTCCCTGAGAGAAAACACACATACACATGCCTATTAAGGAAGGAAATAGTTGTGAAAAGGTTTCAGTTTCAAATTTGTGAAAATGAGAAAGCAAGACTAGATTTCTCGGCCGGCGCCGTGGCTCAACAGGCTAATCCTCCACCTTGCGGCGCCGGCACACCGGGTTCTAGTCCCAGTCGGGGCACCGATCCTGTCCCGGTTGCCCCTCTTCCAGGCCAGCTCTCTGCTGTGGCCAGGGAGTGCAGTGGAGGATGGCCCAAGTGTTTGGGCTCTGCACCCCATGGGAGACCAGGAGAAGCACCTGGCTCCTGCCATCGGATCAGCGCGGTGCGCCGGCCGCAGCGCGCTACCGCGGCGGCCATTAGAGGGTGAACCAACGGCAAAGGAAGACCTTTCTCTCTGTCTCTCTCTCTCACTGTCCACTCTGCCTGTCAAAAATTTAAAAAAAAAAAAAGACTAGATTTCTCAGTCACATTAGAAGATTGTCCAGTCACTTCCAGTCCTGAGTGTGGCAGACCTCACACCTCCTCGTGCTTGTACTAGTCCTTTGTGGATAGCAAGAACAAACATTCTGGCTGCTCTCCAGCAAAACTTTAATTGCAGAAAATAATTTAGAAGAAAATCAACGTAATTTTCTGGATTTTTTTAAAGATTTATTTGAGAGGCAGAGTTACAAAGAGAGGGAGAGACACAGAAAGGGGTCTTCCATAGTTAACTCCCCAAATGGCTGCAACAGCCAGAGCTGTGCTGATCCAAATCCAGGAGCCAGGAGCCAGGAGCTTCTTGTGGTTCTCCCACATGGGTGCAGTAGACGAAGCATGTGAGCCATCTTCCACTGCTTTCCCAGCTGCATTATCAGGGAGCTGGATCAGAAGTGGTGCAGTTGGGACTCGGATGCCACCATCACAGGTGGTGGATTAACCTACTATACCAGAGAGCCAGTCCCCCAGATTATGTTTCTAGATTTCATTTTTAATTGTGTTTTTGTTTTCAAAGAGAAATGAAAGCCTCAACTTGCTAAACTGCTCAGGTTTCCTTTACATAAAACTACCCTAGCAAGTTAACCACAAACAACTTCCTAAAGTGTACTTTTTATGAGAAACTGTAGTCCCTGAAATTTGTCTTGAACATGTTTTTCATTCAGACCTCTTACAGGACTCTGGAGTTTCCATAGCTCAGTGCCAAGAGTAGAGCTAAGGAATTAGGCTCAGCTTAATAGCTGCCTCCTGTTAGTCCAGCTCAAACTTGTTGTGCTCGTAATGGCTTAGGAGAGTCACTTGAATATTTTGATTTGATGTGGCAATGAATTTACTAGTTTTTAATCCTTGCTCTTGCTTCCTGCAGAGATGGAAATACTAAGCCCAGTCTGTTTTGTATTGTATGCCACAAGTAAGATTTTTTTTGTCAGTGAGGGAGTAAACATACATTCATGCTTGAGTGTGGACTACCCTGCAGAGAAAAACACACAGCTTGAGTGGCCTAAAAAGTTTCCTATAAAGTAGGGAGAAATGAAAAACTGAAAGCAGTATCTGTAATTGGGAATATCTGTCTGAGAATAGGAAAGCAGGAGAGTGGAAAATCTCCATCTGAAATCCAAAACTATGGGAGCAGTACTTCTAGGTGAGGTACAGGTGGAAAAAGAGCTCTCTCCTGCTTCCCACCACTTTTTATGTTGTATGCACTCTGGTCCCAGAGGCAGCAGATGCAACATGGGAAGGTGGGCATTTTGACTGACAAGCAGGAGGGTACATGGTGCAATAGTCCATGGCTTCTGACTTCTACTCTGCAGACCTAACTAGCTGCATGCCTGTCCCCTATCATTTGCCTCACAGAGATTTCTGACCCCTAATTTTAAGTGTATACTGAAGGATGAAACTCAGTCTTCTGTATATACTTCCTGCTGATCAGAGTTGTTGTTCTTGCCTACCATGGCTTCAGAAACCTCTACCTATCTCATCTAACACATCTGGTTCACAAGCCAGAGGGTTTCATTATTGACTACAAATGACTATGGCCTCTGCATGGTCATCATCACCCTGAGAAGCTGTTGAATTATGAAAGAGACACGTTTTTCAATCAGAATGAGCCTAATTGAAAAGATAATATGCAGGTGGAATCCCATTTAATAAGGGAAAAGTATATTCTATTGTTTTCCAAATAGATGGTGCTGATAGATTATCTCATGAAGCCTGGGCATAAAGATTTGTAATTTTTTATAGTGAACATGGTAGTGCTGTTAGAGTAGAGGTGACAGTCTATTCATCCCTACATATGCTCCTCATTGCTCCATCCATGTATATTCGAAGGCTAGCAGGTTGTCCATAACTACCTAGGAGCATCCCGACTTGTACCAGCTGTACTTGAGTACTTGAGTAAAAGTAGGTCTAAAATAAAGGCTAAGTTGCCCCAAGCAATAGACAGATTTTGAAAAATGGCTTCATGAGGTGTAAAACAGGATTGTCTACTATGATGATAGAAAAACTCATTGAGGAATTTTTCTGCCAGTAGCAGTTTCCTGAGAGTATCAGAAAAAGAGTTAGGGTAAGTATGTCTGCCATAAAGAACAACAGCCTTGACATGACAAAAGTAAAGACTTTCCTTGCCTTTTTGCTTTTTGAAAAGATATTTGGGGCATTCAATTGGTTTTCAAGAGTAGGCAGACTTCTTCTGTGTATCTGGGTAGATTCAAGAGGTAAAGGTTTAGTAATTCTTGATAAATGTACCCAGCTTAGAATTCCCTGTCACTTAACGGTGGTAGGAGGGCTCAGTAACACCTAGTAACTCCCTCCTATTTATGCTATAATGCGTCAGAGGAAGAGCCTTCTCTCCACGTTTTTAATAAGACTAAATCTACTGGGAAAACAGGCTGTGGATAATTTTGGGATTTGGCACTGGAAAAATTTTGTTAACATTCTACATAAGAGCCTCTTGTAACTTAGCTGGATTACTAATGTATCTTATCTTGAGTTTCTGAATCAAAGAGGATCTCAGAAGTGAGGAAGTGTCTTCTGTATAGCATTTCAAATGGTGAAGCTTTAAAACAGCCTTAGGGGCCATTCTCATCCTGAGGAGGGCAATAGGCAATCATTGAAGCCATGTTCCTAAGGTTTCTTGGCAAAACTTAGCCAGATTATTCTTAAGATTATGATGGTCCTTTTCAGTTTTACCTGATGAGTGAGGTAGCCAAGAGGCATGGAGATAATGAGACCCCTAAATCTGTAGCTACTGGCTGAATAATGTTAGCCACAAATAAGGGGTGACTGTCACACTGGAGTGGCCCTGGAAGGCCAAAGCAAGTAACTATTTCCTTTAACATGGCTTTGGACACTTCTTGTGCCTATTCTATAGGAATAGGAGAGACTTCTATCCATCTTGTGGAAGTATCTATAAAGATCAGTAGATATTTGTAATTATTTGCTGAAGGCAAGTTAGTGGAGTCTATCTGCCTGTCTTCACCTGGATACTTTCTCTCCTTGGTATAGGGGTTAGTAAGGAGAGGGGTTTGATATGACCACCAGAGTTCTTTGGGAAACAGATGGTATAGGGACACATTACTTCATTATAATAGCATGCAGTCCTTTCCCTCCAAATATCCAAGAGACTATTTATATCAGGTCTCCTCTCTCCAAATGGGCAAAGTCATACATTTCCTAAATTATTTCCCACTGGGAAGCCCTTGGGAGAATTCCTGGCTTCCCACATCTAAATCACTCCTCTGCTCTGGCAGGATGTCCCCTGGGCTGACTCTGAGCTTGCTACATGTTAGTTGTAGCTATTGCCATCCTATGAATGTGCTATTTGCACTGTTTTCCATGTTGGAGTATCCTTTCTGCTTCCATCCTATCTCTATTGTCAAACACTCAAAATGCTATTTTTACCAATTTCCTCATGGGGTTTGAGCTCCCATAGCCAGTTTTTGAAAATGTGCCTTAAGGAATAAGTCCATAGTAATGGGCACTCTACTATACACAGCTCAAAAGTCTCTGTAGAACCTGAAAAGACAAAAGTAGACATGGCTCTCTGTGAGCCCAGTTATGCTTAAGCATTCAACTTAAATCCCTTGTGTTAGAGAACTGGCATCCCTGAGCCTCCTTTGTATACCTCAAGATGGCTTTCTCTGTTCCAGACCAGTTGGTGGCTCTCCTGCAGGTTGATTTAGATCTTGAGTATTTTATCATCACCCAATGCTGCTTAAGTTTTCCTAACCACAATACTTAGTATAACTGGCAAACTAGAGGGCACTGACACCACTAAGGTGCTAGTTCACCTAGTGGCAATATGTATATGTTTGGGACATTTTCCCAGCAATCACCACCACCACAGAGATTTCAACCTCTGGGGCATTGTACCTCATGCCTGGAGGCTAAGGTCCACAAAACCAGTATAAAGCTAACACCAGCCATCAGGGTTTTGCTTAAACCTTCCTGAAGCTCCAGTGCCCTGAACATCTTCAGGGGCTTACACTGCCACGCCAAGGGTATGCAAAACCACAGGGAGACTTTAACCCCATGCCTGAAGCCTATGCCCCAGGACAGTGTTAGCTTCCAAGTATCTGCAGATGCTAGTGCTGAGAAATCTCAGCATTTGTATTTCTCAAAGCTGACCCCTGCAGTGAGGGTGAACTTCACAATGTATCTAAGAATAGGTCCCATGTGGCTAACAGAAGTCATGTTCATTTACCAGGAACCAAAACCAGTTGCATTTTAACCTTGCCTTCCTCATGGCTTCTAGTTGTCCCAGAATAGAGAGCTTTCAGTGTCTCTCAAGTCCTAAATACACAGTGAGTGGGCTGGCTGGCCCCTAAACATGGCTAACATTGGTCCACTCTCCCTGGAAATGTAGGGATAAAAGGGTGGGCCTTACTTCTAATAGGGAAGGAAGTCTTGGCCATTCGGTATCCAGATATATCAACTAGATAAATAGGAATGGCTGTTCATCCTTCCCCCTTCCAAAGGCATCAGATAACCGAGTTGGGCCATACCCATGCATTCAAAGGCTTCACAGTTTAGGAAAGACATGAGTAATTAGGAGGCACTTCAAAACACAGCTTTCATGACAAGATTTGAGTAAATGCATAGGAAAATGGTTGGGTATAGGTGGATGTATTTGGAGTGATTTAAATCTGACGATAGAAGCCTGAATAAATTGTTATAGGAAGTGTATTTTAGACATTTGCAGGGTGCTGGACAAGAGGATCTGCCGGGCTCCAGGTAGGGGCGGGGCTGTGGGCACATCATGATGTCATCCTCTCTAGCCTCAGACTCCCTTTGTGACTCATGATCTGTGATGCAGAGCTGGAACTATATAGTCAAGGGCTTGACCCCTCAGCCCTCAGTTGCCTCTCAGCAGCATTGCGATTCAGATAATGGAGTACGTCCTCTCATTTCTGAAAAGCCATTTTGAGCTGTGGCTGAGCTTCAGCTCTATTTTTATTGATAGCAACCTCAATACACTCTTATTAGTGGGTTGGGGTTGATCTTTTTGTACCTGAGCTACCTGGTATTAAAGCTACTTTTCACAACCATCTGGAAAAACAAGACCATTGCAAAGGTAAGGGACTATGGGTGAACTCCAAGAGAGATGTTGATGTTGCTGTTGTTTCCCATTTCTGTTCTCACATTTCTACACTTGATCTTAGCCAAAAGGCCGAGAAGCGATGTTCTCACATTTCTAAATGAGTTTGGTTTCCTCAGAGAGAAGCCAGAGATGGGAAGTCTGAGGAAGGACAGAGCACCACCTTCCTAGGGGCAGAGGCTAGGCAGGGATGGGTTCAGGGGGAACAAAGGCTTCCAAGTAAAGCTCAGGGACCACCTGTCTGGTATGGTAGAGGTTTCCAGGATAAAATCCCACCTGTAAATATTAGTAATGTAAGGAATACATGTCTATAGTTTAAGATGAAGAGATATTCAGGGTGGTAAAAGGAGGAAGAGAAATGAAACTCAGTCCCTTATTCTTTACTTTTTGTTCTCAGTGACAGGGTAGAGCCAAGAGGCGGCGGAAAGGTGGGACATTTACAGGTAAGGTTCTCTGTGTTCACACTGAGCTTTGCAAGGGTGATCCTTCATGACTCAGATCCAGGGCCTCAAAATGTCAGTTGCTATATACAGTTTCTCTGTGAAAACAGAATACTCAGAGGAGAAAGTCATGGGAAAGACAGTCAACCTGAGACATTTCTCAGAGTTCTTCCTTAGCCCATTTGTGGGCAGGAATCTGAGATGCATGGACAATAGGTACTGCCCAAAAGGTGCTGATGTGAGAAATAAGTATGGACTACTAGTTGCCTTGTAGTCAGAACTTCAGTCTCCCGCCTTTATAGATGTCCTTTGACTTCTCAGGTACTCACATTCTTCATTGAGCACTCCGCTGATATCTGAGCTTCATGTGGTGAGTTTTAGCATCACACTGTATAACATATGTGAAAGTACTTTATAAATCTTGCCAAATACACATGTGAGTCTTACTAACATTATTGACAATCTTTTCATAATTACTGATTCTTGGAGCATTCAGAATTTAGTATCCCCAGAGGCTCCCATAGAGAGACTCCTCTATGATTCTTATGCTTCTACTTTCATTACATATGTTCTACTCTCCTGATTTCCCAGGTTCAAGGATTAACCAGAAAGAAGCAGAGGACGGATGGAAGTTTCTTTCTGCTTTGAAAAGGTGATTAATCTTTCCTCTTTTTCCTGGTCCAGTTTTTTTTTTTTTTTTTACATGTTGCATATATTCCAGGGAATCAGTGAAGCCTGCCATTATGATGTGAGGCAAGTAGCCATAGGAACGGAATGTGATGAAAGCCTCAGGGAGGGGCTACAGTGTATAGTGTGACATCACAAATGTGAGGTGATGGGAATAGTAGGCTTGGGCTATCCCTACCCCCACTAGGCCAGCAGACCCTCCTTTCCATGGTCTTGTCTTGACCGCAGCTTTTTCTTCCTGTTTCCTGTAGACCCCAGAGCCAACATCAAGATATCACCAGCTTCCGTCACCTGCTGTGTCCAGACCCTCACTGTACGGTGTGTAACAGAGTGGCTGCCAAAGTCAGTTGACTGCTGCCGCTGGGGTACCTGCTGGATGATACTTCCTCTGTGCATTATGTGGCTTCCTCAGCTTCTGTGATTAAGACCTCATTCACTGTGACATCTGGCCACTCAAAAACTTGTCCAAGAGGCCAAAAATCAGCCTCTTTGCGTGTGCCATCTCCACCTCCCCCTTCTACTGTCTCACTTAACCATGGTGCTTCTTTACCTGGTTTGCTGTCCCCCGAACCACCAGCTGACTCAGTACCACCAGAGCCTATTCCTCCCTTGGCTTCAAAACTCCCAGTGGACCCTTTCCCACCGCAACC
This sequence comes from Lepus europaeus, assembly GCF_033115175.1. Lineage (NCBI taxonomy): Eukaryota > Metazoa > Chordata > Mammalia > Lagomorpha > Leporidae > Lepus > Lepus europaeus. The sequence goes on from NC_084838.1 coordinate 101,730,188, forward strand.
TATTGCTATTTGCCCTCCCATGCCACATCATACTCAGAGATCAGTTCATGATCTCCATCCAGAGATTGCTTTCTCTGTAATGAATAGCCCTGATGTGTTGTCAATAGATATTCCAAGAGTCAGTGAAATTGACCATTCAATGCCAGAATCATCCTGGCAGCAGGCCCAGGTCAAGGATGGCAAAGACTTGTCCTCTTCCAACTTAGAACAAAATAGTATCAAACATGAGCTTCTTGATGGCCAATCTTCTGATACTTCTTGTACAGAATGTGCATCCAACCATGTAGAACCCACAAACTTCTTGTTACTCAGCCATGATGATCTGGCACTCTTAGAGAAACAAGTAAGAGGGGTGATTTCCTGATCTGGACAGAAAAGGAAAATAAAACAACTTAGTTCAGACCACCAACTGAGTACTTCAGAGAAAACGATAGAGTCAAGTGCTGGTAGACAAGAGTCAGCAGTCAGTCCAACCACCAACTGTATTTATCAGAGTCAAAGTTAGAGTCAAATGCTGATAGACATGACTCAGCAGTCTCCCTTTATTTTGGAAACAGCAAAGGCAAACCAGAGGAGCTGCAAATGAATCAGCAGCCTCCATTTCCTAGGTCCTCTGAGAATCAATTAACAGAAAAAACGTTTCCAATACTTTTGGGTCTTCCATATTTGCACAGTGAGTCCTTGTGCTCAATTATCCATCATTCAGATGACTGTCCCTCAACTTGGGTCATCTTTAATGGCATCTCCAAAGCTTCTACATCTCAAGGATCTTTAGGACTTTCTAATTTTCAGCCTCTGATCTTGCCTGAGATCCAATCTCAATCCTCAACTAAAACTGTCTCCCAATCGCAGTCACAACATGCTACTCAGGCCAGCCTCAGTCCAACCTTCAATCTCCAATCCCAATGCTACCAACATCTCCCCATTTCCAGTTTAGGATCTGTGGAGTGTGCTTCCATAGACCCCATCATGAGGCACAGTGTCTCATGCAATCTGAACTTCAGCTAGAATACAATGTGCTATAGAAAGAACAGGAACGTTTGTGGGGTCTACCCTCTATGGTCCAAACATCTCGGGAATACCTTTGTCCTCCACCTCCCAACTTTTCATTGGTGAGCCAGTCCTCCAAAATCCATGTTCCAATCTCCATCATTCCTGGAGATTACCCTCTGAGCAGTGAGCTTCGTAAGAAATTTGAATACCACCTTAGAAAGAGACTCATTCAACACCAATGGGGCCTACCCCGCAGGGTCCATGAGTCTCTGACACTGGTGAATCCTGAGAGAGATGTTCCTGAAATATATGCACCAAAGAGTTTTCAGAGATTTAAATGTATATCTTTGTTGAAGGAACAGAGTAGCAACAATTTAAGGAATTCTGAATCGAGCCGACTTCCAATCTCCCATGAGACAAGCTCAGAAGAGTCTCAGTCAGATAACGATGAGAAGGGCCACCAGAGACACAGCCCAAAGAATGGCCCAACTGATCACCTATTGAGTGACCCAGAAGGATACTCAGATAACAGTTTAGGGTCTGACTCTGAGAAAGATCAAGGAAGTCATACAGTGAGTCTGTATGGAAATGATTCAAGGGCCTCAGGGAGAAGTATAAATCATCAATAACTAGAAAATGCACTCAAAGAACATTTGAATAAGAAAATCAGGGAAATAAATGAGGGTAGACTTGCTGAGACTGTTCATAGTTCATGGCATGCCCTCAAGGAGACAGTGTCTTTCGCTGAGAAATCTCACAGTCAAAAACAGATAGATGGGGCATTATCTATGAGAAACATTAGCTTGAACACTTCCCAGGAGATTTATTTCTTGGCTTCTGACAAACAAAAGATGCTGGAAGACCATATAAGTAGTTTTTGCATGAAGATGAGGTGTGACCTTCCCACCAGGGTCCTTGAATCCATACAGATCTTCAGCAAGAGAAAGGGAATCATCTTCTTCCTTAGGCCATTCCTATTGTTCCTTCCAAGATAGCCTTAGTTCTGGGATGCATTCCAAAGTTATGGTGTCCATTTCACTTGGTAGGAGCTCCACACCGTTGTGTAGAGACAAATTGAAGATGAGAAACTCAGCACCTCAATCTGGATCATCTCCTTCCTGCTGCATCACTTGTAGGGAAGGGAGGACAGGGGGACCTGAGACCACTGTCCCCACAGGAAAAACAGGAGCTTGCAGGTGTTCAGATTCAGGATGGCAGACAGACTTGTCCGTGCATCACAGACAAAGAAATTAAGAAACAGACTGGACCAGACAGTGGACACAGCCCGGTGCTGGTATCCACGAGTCATGATGGGACTGGACCTGAGCCAAAGAAGAGAGTCAGTTCCAGCAACAAAGAAGAAAGGCTTCAGGCTCCCAAAGTAAAGACTTCAGAATACTTTCCAAGGTTTAACAAGTCTAGAGACCTATTTAAGGCAAAGGAGCTCCTTGCTCTTCAATTAAAATCTGCCAATGCCTTGACAACCAACACGTCAGTTGACTCTGCAGTGGTAGCTGTGAAAACAAAGAATGAAGAAACTACCCTGGTTACTGAAATTCCCTCACCAACATCAGTTTCCCAGGATCCTAAACTATCAGAATTTAAAAACAACTTGATTAAAGAATTAAAGTTGAAATTGGAGAATAGGAATCATAGCTCTGTTCAAGAGCAGTCTATTCATATGGCTGTTGCCTCAGATAACTTGATTTCCAAAACCTTGAAGACTCGTGCCCAGGGTGTCTCCAATGGGAAGATGGCAGCTTCTCAGGTTATGTATGTACATATGGACAACACACCAGTCATAAAGCAACAGCATCAGGAACCCCAGTCCCTAAACACATCTTGCAAAAAAGCTAGGATAAGAACGCCCTACCAGGTTCCAAGAGACTGAATCATTTGCTACCAAAAACAGGAGAGCTTGGTGAAAGGGATGCAGGCTTGGGCACACCACAACCCAGTAGGAAGAGCTGCCCTGGTCAACACAGGGCATTAAAGAAGATGCTTGGAAGCAGATCTTCCCCAACCTCATCACGGAAGGATCAGCTTCCTCCTCAAAATCCGTTCCATAAACAGATAAAGAAATTTTTGCAATGTGTGGTGCACTGAGAAGGCCATGCCAAGATGGCCACTGGCAAGCGAGCATCATTTACTTAGGAGTGCCTTTGAAAACCACCTGGTCAGGGAGCCTGCCTGGCAACAGGCTGTGATTGGATGGCTTTGAAACCCACATGACAAACAGAGCCTAGCTAGCACCAGGCTGTGATTGGATGGCTTTGGAAACTGCCTGCAGGCAACAGGCTGTGATTGGTTGGGGCATAGACCGCCCCTTGACCAGATTGGCTGGTCTTGGCTAGATAAGTGTTGTACTAACTGAAATAAATGAGTCTGCGGGCTGCTTGCATCAAGCCCACTTTCACGTGACTCCCAGTGTCTGTGTGGTGACTCTGCCCCTCTTGCACCCACCACACTCCTCCTCTCAGAAATGAATCCACCGCAACATGGTTGAGAAATCCACTGCTACATCTGGCGCCTTACATGACTGAGAAACAGACAGCGTGTCAGGCTCAGCAAGCTCCCCCCTGGATTTTGGCAAGAAGACCCCTCAGTGTTTTGTGTGCTGTCCAGTTCTCTCATGCCCAGGGTGTCTCCAATGGGATCATGGCAGGTTCTCAGGTTATGTATGTACATAACAACAACACACTGGTCATAAAGGAACAGCATCAGGAGCCCCGGGTCCCTAAGCACATCTTGCAAAACTGCTAGGATAAGAATGCCCTACCAAGTTCCAAGTGACTGAATCATTTGTGACCAAAAACAGGAGAGCTTTGTGAAGGGGATGCAGGCTTGGGCACACCACAACCCAGTAGGAAGAGCTGCCCTGGTCAACACAGGGCATTAAAGAAGATGCTTGGAAGCAGATCTTCCCCAACCTCATCACTGAAGGATCAGCCTCCTCCTGAAAATCTGTTCCAAAAACAGAGAAAAATTTTTTCAATGGATTTGTCCTAACAGGACAAACAAAAGGCAAGAAAGGTTCCTTGGAAAGGGGACCTCGCCATCATCATCTGTGCAGAGACAAAGCAAAGTTAATAGTAGAGCTGCCTCTACTGGCAACACCAAAACTCTGAAAGTGAAGACAAATGTTGGCAAGGTGTTAGATGTGAAAACAGGGAGTAGCCATGGTGTCAGAATCACCTGCCCCCAAGAATCATGTTCCTCTCTGACAAAGCCTGTGAAAACATTTAAGGCACTTTTTGCAGACCCAGGCAGATACTGTCCAGGGACATGCTTTTAACTACAAAGCTTCCTCCTATAAAAGTATCAAGTCATGTAGCCAAGAAGCACCTTTGGCTGACCAAAGACACCCATTGAAGAATGCAATGAACAAACACAGGGAGAGATAGCACCAGAAAGTTGTGGCATTCAAGGATCTGCCACTATTGCAGAGGCATCCAGCATCCATGCCCAATCAAGAGTTCCTGCCACATGCAAACCACACCTGCAGGTGTCAAGCCAGCCAGGTATCTCCAACCACACCTACATTTTCTGAAGGCACTGTATTGGGAAATGTTTCTACTCTTCAAACATAAAATGCTCCTTCAGCATTTCCAGGGAGGAAGATTTCCTCCTCCCAAATAAGTTATCCCTTGTTGAAAACACTGGTTTTCCACAATAAATATTCTAATGATTGTTGTCTTTTATGTGTACTGTTTTGGAGACATGGGATTTGAGTAACATAGGGTTTATACTTAGGGAAAAGAAGGAATTAGTTCACTTACTCATCATCTCTTTTGTATTTAAATGATGACAGTCCACTGAGCTCTAAGGGGATGGTTATCAACTGCCCCTTAAGGCCCTTCCGACCCCAGAGAAGTCTGTTTCCTAGTCTGTATGATTTTGTGTGACAGCCCATATACCCTCCCCCTCAGTGACTATTTCTTGGCCTCTGGAGGAATAAAGGAGGTAAGTCATCATACCTAAAGAGGGTCAAAGTCACATATCTTTTTTCAGAAAATTGTGCTTAATCTTATTTTTTATTAAAATACTGTAATGACTGGAGCTTGACACAGGTGGGTGATCTTCGCCTCAGGCATGGTTGAAGATTACTGCCATAATAGACATGGGATTGATTGGGTTAAGGTCTAGAAACATTAGAATTGTTGGTTGAGAATATGTCATGAGAGGCATGCTAATGCAGTGGGAAACCGTACTTTGGGGCATTGATGTTTTCCTCCTGGGAAATAAGCTTATGAAGGTAGCTCCCTGCCACCCATGTGGGAGACCCAGATGGAGATTTAGGCTCGTAGCTTTTGTCTTGCCTATCTCCAGCATTGACAGCTATCAGGACTTTCAACCAGAAGATGGATGATATGTCTCTCTGTCTCTCATTCTGTATCTCTGTCTTTATTTTTAAAAGATTTGATCTTTTTTTTTTTGAAATTCAGAGCTACAGGGAGGGAGGGAGGGAGAGAATCTTCCATGTACTGGTTCACTCTCCAGATGGCCCCAACAGCCAGTGTGAGACCAGGCTGAAGTGAAGAGCCAGGAGCATCATCCATGTCTCCCAGATGGGTGACAGGGTCCAAACACCATCCTCTACTGCTTTTCCAGGCTATTAGCAGGGAGTTGTATTGGAAGTAGAGTAGCCAGGACATGAATTGGCACCCATATGGGATGCCTGCACTTTACCTGCTAATGCTACAACACCAGCCCCACACTCTGCCTTTCAAATAAATAAATGTTAAAACATTGAACAATTTTTCTGGAAGGCACTTAAGGTAGTTTTTACAGTAAAAAGTTAGAAATCCTGGGTGTCAAAACAAATAAAAAACATGATCACTGCAGCCCCCTCATTCTACCATACTTCTCTCTTTTTATCTGGAGTTATGCCATTCCACCTGCATTGTCTGAAGCTTGACCTTGCAGAATCATTGAAGATTCTCTGGAGGTCCTGGGATGGTAAACAATGTGAAAAGTGGCCCAAGGCAAGGAACTGGAAGCCATGGACATCAGTGGAGGAACTAATATCCATGTGGATTGACAAAGCAATAACATGGAGACCTCTACTCTCCCATCTAGAATCTTACTCCAGTTAAGTTGCTGCCATACCCCAGAGTTTACCACTGTGAATGTCTCTACCATCTGAAATATTATAGTCTGACCCTTAGAACTCAACCCTCTAACTTTGCAGCATATACTGTATATTTGTCAACTTTTGAACTCTGGCTCATAATTTTTCCACTTATTCATCTACCCACCAGGCTCATATCTGCATTTCCTCCCTCTTTAAGCAGATTTTATTGTCTTATTTAAATTGTCTTTTTTTTTTCATTTATTAGACTTTTATTTAATGAATATAAATTTCCAAAGTACAGCTTATGGATTACAATGGCTTCCCCCCTCCCATAACTTCCCCCCCACCTGCAACCCTTTCCCGCTCCCTCTCCCCTTCCATTCACATCAAGTTTCATTTTCAATTCTCTTTATATACAGAAGATCAGTTTCGTATATATTAAGTAACGATTTCAACACTTTGTCCCCATATAGCAACACAAAGTGAAAAAAATACTGTTGGAGTACTAGTTATAGCATTAAATAATAGTGTATAGCACATTAAAGACAGAGATCTTACATAATATTTTTTTAAAAAAATTAATTTTCTATGCCATTTCCAATTTAACACCAGGTTTTTTTTTTTCATTTCCAATTATATACAGAAGATCGATTCACTATATAATTAGTAAAGATCTCATCAGTTTGCACCCATACAGAAACACAAAGTGTAAAAATACTGTTTCAGTACTAGTTATAGCATCACTGCACATTAGACAACACATTAAGGACAGATCCCACATGAGATGTAAGTACACAGTGACTCCTGTTGCTGACTTAACAATTTGACACTCCTGTTCATGGCATCAGTAATCTCCCTAGGCTCTAGTCATGAGTTGCCAAGGCTATGGAAGCCTTTAGAGTTCGCTGATTTTGATCTTATTTCGATAGGGTCATAGTCAAAGTGGAAGTTCTCTCCTCCCTTCAGAGAAAGGTACCTCCTTCTTTGATGGCCCCGTTCTTTCCACTGGGATCTCACTCACAGCGATCTTTCATTTAGGTCTTCTTTATTTTTTTTTTTCTTTCCCATGGTATCTTGGCTTTCCATGCCTACAATACTCTCATGGGCTCTTCAGCCAGATCCGCATGGCTTAGGGGCTGATTCTGAGGCCAGAGTGTTGTTTAGGACGTCTGCCATTCTATGAGTCTGCTGTGTATCCCATTTCCCATGTTGGATCTTTCTCTCCCTTTTTGAATCTATCAGTATTAGCAGACACTTGTCTTGTTTGTGTGATCCCTATGATTCTTTGACCTATTAGAACCATCAATTGTGAACTGAAATTGATCACTTGGACTAGTGAGATGGCATTGGTACATGCCACCTTGATGGGATTGTATTGGAATCCCCTGGCACATTTCTTACTCCATCATTTGGGGCAAGTCCGATTGAGCATGTCCCAAATTGTACATCTCCTCCCTCTCTTTTTCCACTCTTATATTTAACAGGGATCACTTTTCAGTTAAAATTTAAACACCTAAGAATAATTGTGTGTTAATTACAGAGTTCAACCACTAGTACTAGAACAACAACAACAACAACAAATACTAAAAAGGATAAAGTATTACATTGTACATCTAGAGTCAGTACAAGAGCTGATCAGGTCATTGTCTTATATATTGTCTTATATATTGTCTTATTTAAAAGGCCCTACTTGAAATGACTCTCTCCCAATCTACTTTAATCTTTCCCGTCTGGCAATATCCCATTTCTCTGGCTTTTCCAGAAATGCATTCCTATAAGTGACTGACAACTATTAATTTTATGATCAACTCTTCTGATTCTAGGGGCAGCTCTAGCACTGCCTGGAAATAATTTTTTACAATCCCTTCTCACAGGGAAAATTTTTGGTGCTGCTTATGTTGCTCAGACTTTAAAGGCTATATTTATATTTGTGAATTCTGGTGGACTTTAGAGGTATCAGGACCAGATTTATCATAAAGTAGCAAACAACCAAAAACAATGCCAGAGATGCAAAACTATATAGAGGGAGAGACCTCTGTTAGTAATGGGAGAGTACATGAGAGGAGGCAGGCTTGGAGTATACCACTTTTGCAGAGACAAAGAAGCTGCAGATGTAGAAGACAGGCAAAGGAAGAACCTGCCATTACTTGTAAACTGATAACATATGTAAAAGAAATGAGCAGGTGCCTGTGGCCAAGGTGGATTCAATATACTCAGGCCTTAGGCAAACAGTAGAAGAAATAATATGAAATTTAATTTCAGCAGATTATAACCTAGATGAGGATGTAAAAGTTATTACTTTAAACTGATTGGCTAAAATGGGGAAATATATGTGTACACTATTAACAAACTGACATCACTGTTTTAGCAAAGAAGACTCAATGAAAATTTTGGTAAGAAGAAAGTAGATGGGAAAGAGTTCACAAAACCTTACAAGAATGAAGTGATCATAGATATGATTCCAAACAAAAGACATTGCTAAATTAAGTTCAGTTGTGTCCATTAGAGGCTGTATAACACTATAGAGAAGACTGCTCCCTAAATCAGGATGGATTTGGAGGGGCTGGCACTGTGGCATAGTGGATAAAGCTGCTGCATCCAGTGAAGCATCCCATATGGGCACAGGTTCCAGTCCTCCCATATAGGCACCAGTTTAAGTTGTGACTGCTCCACTTCCAATCCAGCTCTTGGCTATGGCCTAGGAAGGCAGTGGAAGATGGCCCAAGTCCTTGGGCCTCTGCTCACATGGGAGACAGGGAAGAAGCTCCTGCTTCCTGGTTTCAGATTGGTGAAGCTCTGGCCATTGTGGCCATTTGGTGAGTGAAGACTTCTTTCTCTCTGCCTCTGCCTCTCTGTAACTCTCCACCTGTTCAATAAATAAATAAATCTTTAAAAAAAAAAAATCAAGGCAGAATAAAAATGTATTGGGAAGCAGAGAAGGAATTCGGAAGAAGGATGGAGTAGCAGAGCAGGTTCTGTGGAGGGAACAAGATTTGAGAGCATTCAGGAACAGAATAGCTTCAAAGGGATTCTAGGAGAAAGAATACTAAAAGATGTTTAAATTGTTGCCATGGCCCTTATCTTTCTCTTTGTTGGGCTTTATGCACTTTGGTACATGCTGCTCTGTTCTTTAGTAATCGTCTCTAGCAAACATGAGTCCTTTTGAGGAAATAAGGGGGAGTGGGCTGCTGCTGAGTCTATTTCTGATTCTGTAGAGTTAAAATACATTGTATGTATAGAAAGCTTTATTTGAGAGCAGAGTAGATGCTACAATTTTGTCTTCTGTGATTTTCCACAATAATTTTTTTTCCTCTATCTTTCATTTAGATGATATCTTATTTACACTCTCTTTGGTTTAGATGATATATTAAGGTATACAATACATTTTGATATAGGAGGATATTTCAAAAGGTTTGTGCAAAATGAAACTAAAAGACAGTTTGGTGGGGCCGGTGCTGTGGCGTAGCTAAAGCTGCTGCCTGCAGTGCCAGCATTCCCTATGGGTACCTGCTTGAGTCCTTCCTGCTCCACTTCTGATCCAGATAGCTGCTATGGCCTGGGAAAACAGAAGATGGCACAAGTCCTTTTTTTTAATCCTTTGAGGTAGGTGGTTTGCAAATTTCTTATTCCATTCTGTTGGAAGTCTTTTCACTAGATTGTTCCTTTTGCTGTGCCAAAGCTTCTGAGTTTGATATCATCCCATTTGTTTAGTTTTGCTTTTGTTGCTTGTGCTTTGGGGTTCTTGTCCAAGAAGTTGTCCCCTACACAATGGAATAAGAAATTTGCAAACCACCTACCTCAAAGGATTAATTTCTCAAGTATATCAGCAATTTTAAAAAGTAACAAAAACCAACTAAACCAATTGAGAAATGGGCAAAATATTTCAATAGTTCTCAAAAGAAGAAATATAAATATCCAATAAATATATGAAAAATGCACATTATCACTAGGCATCAGGAAAATGCAAATCAAAACCACAATGAGACATCACCTCACCCTGTCAGAATGACTAAAATACAAAATGCAGAGAGTTACAAATGGTGGAAAATGCAAACTATGAAGAAACTGCATGGATTTCATTTTGTGCAAAATACTTATCTTTAATTCCATTTTCTGTGAATTTTTCAACATACGTCATGTGTGTTTATCTCCACTCTCACAATTTCTTTATCCATTTTTTAGTTACTAGATTCTGAGGTTGTCTCCATATCTTGGCTATTGTGAATAATGTTGCAATAAACATGGAGGTGTGGGTATCTTTATGAGGTGCTTAATTCACTCCTTTGAGTAAAGTCTATTTTGTCTGATAGAACTACATCTGTTCTCTTTTGGTTACTGTTGGCATGGAATATTTTTTTTTACAACTTTTCACTTTCGGCCTACGTGTGCCCTTAAAGCTAAAGTGAGTCTCTTACATGCATAAAGTTGGATATTGCTATTTTATTCATTCAGTCACACTATTCTAATGGAAAAACTTAATCCACTTACATTTGAAATAAATATTGATATGTAAGAATTTACTATTGCCATCTGTTCATTGTTTTCTGTTTTTTGTTACTTTGGAAATCAGATTCCTCAAGTTTCTCTAGGATTAGTTGTTGTTATGACTGTAAGTTGTAGGTGTGGTTTCTTTAGTGAATTTTTCAAACTATTTTCAAATAGCCGTTCTGAGACCTTCAAAACTAGCATTGTGCTGGGGTGTGGAAAGGGGCAAGGGTAAGCTAGCATGTCCTAATGCTCTGCGTAGTGCTTCAGTGCTTTTACTCCTGGTTATGTGTTTGCTTGGTGGCTGTATATCTTTGCTAGCTTCCAGAGGGCCAATGTGTTTTAATCTGATGGATTTTCCATGTTTCTGGGGAGGGCTAACTCCCTAGAATTCTCATTGGCCATTTTGCTGCCAGCTCTTCCCTGTGCCCAGATTTTTTTTTTATTACAATGATTTATGTTTTTCTATACTTTTATTTTAAATGTATTGATTTATTTTTTTTGAAACATTTTATCTATTTATTTGAGAAGTAGAGTTGCAGACAATGAGAGGGAGAAACAGAGAGAAAGGTCTTCCCTCCATTGTTTCATTCCCCAAATGGAAGATGCGCCGGCCACAGAGGCCATTGGAGGGTGAACCAATGGCAAAAAGGAAGACCTTTCTCTCTCTCTCTCTCACTGTCCACTCTGCCTGTCAAAAAAAAAAAAAAAAAAGAAAGAAAGAAAAGAAAAATATTTGCTTTAGAGGACAGAAAGGAGAGAGGAAGCTGGGTGTACTTATTTTTTGGTATTTTTCTTGTACCTTCTGTTCAGAAAGAATAGCCACCAATAAAACCAGGCTTTTCCAGTTTTCTAGCTGTTTATTTTTTATTTGAAGGGCAGAGCTAGAGAAAGAGAGAGAAATGAAGGAAAGAGAGAGAGAGAAGTCTTCCATCCACCGGTTCAGTCCCCAAATGCCCACAATGGCCAGGCCAAATCCAGGGGGCAAGAAGCTTCATTTGGCTCTCACACGAGGGTACAATGGCCCAAAGGCTTGGACCATCTTCTTCTGCTTTCTCAAGCACATTGACAGGAGCTAGATTGGAAGTGAAGCAGGCAGGACTCAAACTGGCACCCTCTGAGATGCCTGTATTACAGTCAGTGGCTTAACCTGTTATGCTATAATGCTGGCCCCTAGTTACTTATTATCAAAAAAAAAAATATTGCCATACTGTGAAATGCATGGAAATGTGAGGGGGATATGCTGCTATAAAGTGTGTGCTATGTAAGGGGAAGGACCATTTGTTTCCATTCTCAATGTGCACCATGTGTGCACCTGGAATACAATAACCTTTCATTAGTAAATGAATTCATATGCTATGCACTAACAAGGTAATTTAGCTCAGGACAGTCACTGGCCAGATTTCCCTTGCTGCATCACGTGCACATATCTGAAGTTGTACCTTATGAAAGGGCGAATGATATTGTAGGTGGGATGTGTGAATGAATAGTTATTCTCCAAGTAGAATGTCCAAACATGTCCTCAACATCATATACTCTCCACTTACCTGCCAGTACACTTGACAAGGGCACTGTCCTTTAGATACAGTAAGGATACATTAATATCAGTGCAAAGGTAAAATTTGACATTGCAAAAACATTTATAAAACACTCCATTTATTTCCAATGGAGATTAATTCTAACACTATAGTATAGTATCTACTATAAACTAGGGCTATGCTAAGTACTGTCTAACAATATATCATTTAATTATTATGACTAGAAAATGAAATATAGATAGATTACTTAATTTGCCCATAACTATCAGAGCTGGTATTCAGATCTTTTACTCCAAGTGTAGAAATATTTTTGTCAATGAATTTCAAGTTTTAGTGAATGCAAAATCATCTAGGGGAGTTTGATAGAAACATAGATGCTTAGCTTTCACTTTTAGAGAATCAATTAGTGTAGGGCAGACTCGGGAATCTCTCTGTCACTCTGGTGACTTGGATGCAAATGGTCCATGATCCACACTTGTTGAAGGTCTGCTCTATAATACTAGATGTGAAATTCACAGTGAAAGTTATTTTGTATATAATACCTCTCATTCAACAGCATTTTCCCACTGTGAGTATCTGGCTGTTTCAGCACTATTTATTGTTCTCACTCTTCTTTCCTGACCGCTTGCAGATTCACTTTTGTTACTATGTCCAAGTTCTGGACATGACTCCTTTATTTTGTTTCCTCTGGATAATTCTTATCATTAAACACATTTTGAGAACCTATGCTGTGGCTCAAAGGGCAAGAAACCTTAGAAAACACCATGGTTCATAGTATGAGTGGACATAGACATAACATTTAGAGATGAACATTTAGAAAGCAATGCTCAACACCTTCAGGATCCCATGTTTAATCATGCATATATGGGCTACAATATTTTTAGAAATCTGTATACAGTTCAGTAACACCCAGAAATCACTATTTTTCCTTTTCCTTTTTATCTCTTTCTTTTTCTTAAACTTCTTTCGCAAATAAGAAGTAAACATTTTGGAAAATAAGTCATTTTTTATGAAGAACATCTTAAACAAATGCCATTAGAAAAGATAAAATATACATAGACATAGTAGTATTTACCTTTCAGGAGTTCTACTTTTCCCTAGCAATTTGCTATGGTCTTGTGAGGGAGGCTGAATCCAGAAAGGCCCAGAGGAACTTCCTGAGCCTGCCTGGAGTTTGAAAACCTGTCTTTAAGATTCAAATCCCTGGTGGTAAACACCCCAGCCCCAGGGTGCTTTTGCCTAAGGATCTTTAAGGTGGTATAATAGGATTGACTAAAACCCTTCTGCATCACATCACCCCACTCCTTGCCCACATCCTCCCTGTGTGCTTTGGACCTAGGCTATATAAACACCTCCCTTTAACAATAAAGTGAGATCCTGCTTCCACTGGACTCCCCACTGCATCTGATTGTCCGATGGGGTTTGGGGAGGCTGAGTGGCAAGTGGCACACTTCCCCTCCTCGGCCAAGGCAAGCTGTAGGCAGCCTGCCTAATTCTCTGGCAGTGACCAGGAAGAGTCACCGCGTGGTCTTAAATAGGGGGGCTGTTGTACATTTAATTTGATAGAGTCTAATCTTAAAAATGAGAAGAAAAACCAGATTATATATATAGTTATGCACTGTGAACTGAGGCTTCCATTTAAGTATGCTTGATGCCAACAAGGTAATTTTGACAAGCTCTTAAACATCTTTTTTATAATATTTATGAAACAGGTTTAAAAGAGTATTTGTGATGAATCATTGATGAGGAAACTAAAGCCCAGATATGTGGAATTATTTAGTTAAAACTGGGAAGGAAATTGTATAAACAACCCAAGGTCCCACTGGATTACTGTGCAGTGAGTTCTGAGGCTGGAGGCAGTTTCCTAGCTGGATTCACAGGAAGAGCAAATGCTTTCCATTAGGATGGTTCAGGCTTGTGATACCCCAGTTTCCATTTACATCTGAAGTCAGAGTCAAGGGCTGACCCAGCTGCTCATAGTAAAAGTGTGTGGGTTAAAGGAAGGGTTGCTATCCAAATGATTACAGCATGGCTGTGTCAAACTCTGAACAATAATATTTCAGTAGCCCAGGAAGGGTTTTTGTTTCTCCCCATATAAGCTGTGCAGTGGCCCCAGATGGGCTGTGCTGTGTAGCATATTTTCTTTTTCCCTCAGTGAAATGCCCAACATACTAGCAGTTGAAAGAATTTCAGTTGTTCTATAGCCTGTCTCATAGTTCTTGGTACCTCAATTGATAATATTAATAGGCCGGCGCAGTGGCTTAACAGGCTAATCCTCCACCTTGCAGCGCCGGCACACCGGGTTCTAGTCCCGGTTGGGGCACCGGATTCTATCCCGGTTGCCCCTCTTCCAGGCCAGCTCTCTGCTATGGCCCGGGAAGGCAGTGGAGGATGGCCCAAGTCCTTGGGCCCTGCACCCGCATGGGAGACCAGGAGAAGCACCTGGCTCCTGGCTTCGGATCAGCGAGATGTGCTGGCCACAGTGGCCATTGGAGGGTGAACCAACGGCAAAAAGGAAGACCTTTCTCTCTGTCTCTCTCTCTCTCACTATCCACTCTGCCTGTCAAATATATATATATATATATATATATTAATTAATAGTCACAGAGGGAAGCAAATGGGTTTGCAGACCTAAGAAACAACCCACAGTCACTGTGATAATGGGAGAAGTGCACAGGCTTTCTTCCTACTGCAAAGAGTAGTTTCTTCATCTTTGGAGTATAATTCACTGAGATTTTCCTCCAGCAGTGTGATCTGCTGACTTTATTTGTACTTTCTCTGTGGTAGTCCAGTCATATTTAATTATTACATTCAAAGTAAAGGTCATTGTGTTAATTGTTGATTGAGGTTGATGTTTTTCTGGCCATTCTCCCTGCTTGTTGGGTGGACAGCCCTGGAGAATGAATGAAGTATGCCTTTGAAAAGGTGGTAGAGACCAGGAGTCCCTGAGTCTCCTATATCCTCCATTGTTGCCTGGAAATATTTTCTTCTTATCACTTCCCCACACCTCTGTTTTGTTCCTCCCACTAATTGTCATTCAGTCCCACTTGGGAGTCCAGTTCTTACTTCAGATTCATCATGTTCTCATCATTTCACCTCAGACCACAATTTCCATTCCATTTTGAGCAATTTCCATTTCACACACCCTGAGTCACAGTGGTGTCAGGTGCCTTGCTATTTATCCCATGCTACAGCAATCTCTTCAACCCTTTTTACTTTGTAACATTCCACTTCCTACATGGAATGCTGTCTCTCAGTATTTTGCCCATTGAAGTTCCACTTCTCCTTGAAGAGGTCACACATCATTTCCATAGAAGTTTTCTCCAGCTCGTCAAGGAAGTGTTAATTTCTGCTTCCTTTTCTAGCACTTTAAATTTCCTTACCTAGAATATGTGTTATGTTGTCATTACTTATTTACCCATCCATCTTTCTCGTAGACTGTGTGCATAGGGATGACATTTTGATCTCTACATTTCAGTGTCTAGCACAGTACATACTAAAAATTTTAGAAATGTTTGCTTAGTGAACTTTAGGCTTTGGTAACTTTATTAAATGGTTGTCATTAAATAAAAAAACAGATTAGTTTATATAACTCCAGATATTCATTCATTCATTGATCTATTTCTTTATATCAGCCACTATTATATACTAATCATGACACATGGAAATTAATATTTTAGTAAAACAATTATATAAAAGGATGACAGCACCATGATAGGCTGCTGCAGGGTGAGCTTGGTGGCATCTTTGGTAAGTGTGGCCGTTGCTGCCAGAGCTTGAATGCACTGGGGCCAGCCCCAGGCTGTAAGATCAAGTAGCCCAGTTGGAATAGAATGTCCCATCCCAGTAGGGGGACCGAGCAGGAAGGGATTACCAGGAAGGAGTGGGAGAACGGATGGTCTTCCAATTGACAAGGCAAGTCTGGCATGCGCCCTAGGTCCTGGGCCAGTCCCAGTTTCTTCAAGTTCTTTAGCAGGCAGGCCAGGGGGCATTTTGAATCCCACCCTCAAGATTGGCCAGATCCCATGGTCTCCCCAGTAGCCTGGATCTACTGAAATTCAGTCAAGGCATCCCCTGTCCCAGACTTCAGCAGATGGATTAGAGGTCAGTCCTCTACGGGGTCAAGCCAGCGGTGGGATGTCTCCAACAGCCACTGGGAGGCTAATAGTGGAGAACAGAGGCCACGTGCACATGATTTGGAAGTCTCTGTCCGGACGGAGAGCGAGCTGGAGATCCCAGAGACTGGGCCAACCCAGAGGAGGAAGGGAGAACAAGGGAGGAGTTACTTACAGTTGGTCAAGCGTGGCCGTAGTTAGCCTGGGGCACCAGACAGGTTCAATGAGCAAGGGGGCCTCCAACCCAGAAAGGGGAGGCTCTAAACCTCAGCTCCCCGGTTTTGGCATCATCTGCAAGGTGTCTGGCATGTAACAAATCTTCCCAGACAGACGAATCAATCAATTCACAGGCTTTTATTGGGGTTCCACTCCCAGGCGAGGTTCACCGGTCCCAACAGTGCAACAGAGCGGGGGCCGGAGAAGTCGCACGTCAGAGATTGGGAGAGCTCCTTTTATAGATTCAGGGCATGGGAGTTAAAGGTTGAGGAGGGTCTGATCCTCATTGGTTGGCCTTTAGGCACCCACAGGGGACCTTGACAAGGACTTTCTTCCCCGGAAGTAGGCCTCTCCATTCCCGGAAGTGTAGGCCTTCCTTCCATGTTGATCCCAAAGCTATCAACATGGAAATTAATATTTTAGTAAAACAATTATATAATGAAAAGAAGATTTGAAAGGTGTCAAGAATGACAGGCATTTGAGGCAGGTGGTCATGATGGAGCTGAGTGCTGCTACTGCTAAGGAATTATCTTGGGAACAAAGGGAATGAAGAGGCTTCTCAAAGGCCCTGGGGTGGGAGGGAGATAGGGAAGGTCCTGGAAGATAGGATGTGTGTCTGGAGCAGAGAGAGCAAGTGGACTTGTGATTGGAAGAAAAAGGCTGTGCCTCAGAGCATCTACATATTCCCAGGCCCTTTTAAGAAACTTTTTTTATCCCAGATACAGTGGAAATGTAGTGAAAGCTGAGTGATTGTAGAGGATATGGTATATTTTGTGGGGACCTGTACTGGCCAAATGATAATTTGCTCCCAGCTTCTTCATACAGGAACTATGTCTCGTGTTTCCTAGAGTTCCTGGTACCTGGTATTAAGTACTAAATAGAGTAGATAGCTATGAGATGTGTGCTACTTCATTTATTATGGATTCCTGAGAATGAGAATTTATGTAAATACACTTAGACAGGGCCAGCACCGTGGATTGACAGGCTAATCCTCCACCTTGCGGTGCAGGCACACCAGGTTCTAGTCCCGGTTGGGGCACCAGATTCTATCCCGGTTGCCCCTCTTCCAGGCCAGCTCTCTGCTATGGCCCGGGAAGGCAGTGGAGGATGGCCCAAGTGCTTGGGCCCTGCACCCGCATGGGAGACCAGGAGAAGCACCTGGCTCCGGGCTTCAGATCCGCACAATGTGCCGGCCACAGCGGCCATTGGAGGGTGAACCAACGGCAAAAAAGGAAGACCTTTCTCTCTGTCGCTCTATCCACTCTGCCTGTCCAAAAAAATAAAAAATAAAAAATAAAAAAAAACATACTTAGATAGAAACTGAGTTAAACAAATCTTTTAGGTGGTTAAAATGAGATATCAAGTTTGTTACAATAGTGAGAAATGTATATAAGCTAAATGGACCACTGGTGAACCACTAGTATCTGAATGGATGAAGGTTGTTTCATAAGTTTGGGAAGCTAATCGCCAGGATTAATTTCAGATAAGCCTGCATCCCTTGTTCAATAAAGTTGTTTAATCACTCATGATATTTGAAGTTTTATGTTACAGAATCCTTAGCAGGCCTTAAAAAGTTGTCTGGTCGTTAAAAGCCCTTTTTGAAAATTTAAACTCAGTGGAATCTTAAAGATGTATTTATCAAGTGGCATCTTTGGAATTTTTTGATGGGCTCCAGATATTGAGGAAATACACATATTTATGCATAGGCATCTTTGATGTGGAAGTGGAGCTTTGCAGGGGCCAGTTCCTCCATTTTGCCTCTGCACTATCTCCACCAGAAATGAATATTATTTTATGAATGTTTGTGGTAACGGTGACACTACCCATCGCTGAAAGTGTCTGGATTTTGTTTCACAATAAGAAAGAGAGTGCTTTTCTCCTTCATCTCTTTGGCTTTATGAAATTTAATATTATCATGAGGAAAGTGGAGGATGGCCCAAGTGCTTGGGCCCTGCACCCGCATGGGAGACCAGGAGAAGCACCTGGCTCCTGGCTTCAGATCAGCACAATGCGCTGGCCACAGCGGCCATTGGAGGGTGAACCAACAGCAAAGGAAGACCTTTCTCTCTGTCTCTCTCTCTCACTGTCCACTCTGCCTGTCAAAAATTAAAAAAAAAATTTTAAAAAAAATTAGAGGTCAAATCTGGCCAGCTGCCTTTTTCTGTAAATAGATTTTTATCAGATGTAGCCTTGTCATTTGTGTGAGTGCTGTCCATGCTGCTTTTGTTTTATCAGAGTTAGGTAGTTGCAGCTAAGACTGTATGGCCAACAGAGCAAACACCACCTTCTCTCTGTCCCTCTACAGCAAAATTTTGCTACTCCTAGTCTACGATACATTTCTATGTGATCTTTGGCCATTGATTAGCCTTAAACTCCTTGAATAAATTATATCTATCAGCCTTGCCTCACCCCCTAACCTTAGATATTAAAGGAAATTTTCTTTTTTTAAAAGATTTATGTTATTTATTTGAAAGATAGAATTACAGAGAGAGGTAGAGACAGAGAGAGAAGTCTTCCATCCCCTGGTTCACTCCCCAGATGGTTGCAATGGCCAGAGCTGAGCTGATCTGAAGTCAGGATCCAGGAGCTTTGTCCAAGGCTCCCACATGGGAGTAGGAGCCCAAGTACTTGGGCCATTTTCCACTGCCTTCCCAGACCACCGCAGAGACCTGGATCAGAAGTGGAGCAGCCAGGACTTGAACCGGCACCCATATGGGATGCCAGCACTTCAGGCCAGGGCTTTAACCTGCTGTGCCACAGCGCCATCCCCAAAGGAAATTTTCAACCATTAGAAACCAGGCAGGGCCTAATTTCTTATTGGGACAAATTTGGATTGATTTTTGGCAATATCTTCATCAACAAGGCAAACTCTGACCTTGATGTGCTGCAGAGTAGCTTCAGTTCTCATTCCCACAGTATAAGCATGAGAAGAGATCATTGCAAGTTTGGCTTCCATGAAAAATTTTCTTTTTTTAAATACAATGTATTTATTTTCATTATATTTGTAAGACAGAAATGAGAGAGTGAGAGAGCAAATGAGTGATAATATTGTATCTGCTTGCTCACTCCCCAAATGCCCATAACAGCCAGAGCTGGGCCAGGCTGAAGCCAGGAGCATGGAACTCAATCCATATCTCCCACATGGTGGCAGAGCCTCATGTACTTGAGTGGTCATCTGCTACCTCCCAAGGTACACATTTTCAGGAAGCTGGAATTGGAAGTGAATTTGAGACTTGAACTCTTCATATGGGATGTGAACATCCCAAGCAGAATGTTAACCACTGTGCCAAATACCCACAAACAACCCCTACCCCCTGAGATAATTTTTAGACTGAATGATTTCCCAAAAGTATTTCCAAGGATACCCCTGTGTCAGGAGCTTGGCACAAAGACCAAAGAATAGCTAAGCCAGCATGCTTGAGATGTTGTATTCTCCACTCATTTCAGCAGGCACATTCTATTATACAATTTGGTACTACATGAAAAAGGAGGCATTTGGGAAGCAAATGTAACCTGCACTTTGTATTCTTTGTGTCCTTGTTGGACTGCTCTTGGTTGACTTCCCCTACCTATGTTAATATGGGGAATCCCTGGAATCTAACTTTGTCTTTAAAAATTCATATATCAGATTCCTTGTTTGATCCTTGGAAAGGGTTCAGAAGAAATAATCTTGGCTAGTTTCCTAATATACAAACCAGAGTCTGCAAATATGGAAAAATTTTTTCACCACTGATCCCTGCCCACCTGTCTGTTGTCAGATATTGATATAGGAAATGACCCCTAAAATCAATTGAAAATGTGGCTCCTTAAATTTCCCCAGAAGTCAAGTCTGGGGTGCCACATATATTACCAGAATTCAGGGTGCCAGATGATATTACCATATGCTTATTAATAAATTCCCAATATTAATAAGCTGAGAGGGTTCTTGCCTAATATTTAGAGAAGAATCCTAAACCCTGGCATAAATACACAAGGCAGCATGGTACATTTTAGGCTTTTATTTAGTGAGAAAATGCATAGGAGAGTGAGAGCTTTATCTAAGAGAGAGAGGGGTAAATCTGGGTTCATACCAAGTACCAGGAACCATCCACATGGAGGAGCACCTAGGCCAGGAAGCCTAGGGTGGGTGACCTGAAGGCCATGCATCCTGGAGGTGCAGGGCTACAGCCAGCCCCCTCCTGGCTAGAGGCCAGGGCAAAGAAGAGGGGCAGACACACCATGTCCCAGGCTTTTAATCCACTCTCAGAGGGAGTGCCCACCTGGTGGGCACCCAGGTGTAGCCAGGTAGGGGCATGATGTCACACTGGGGCATGGTGAAGGTGTGGTCTTCCAGCTCACAAACCTAATCGATTTTAACCTGTATGCCTCCCTACTTCATTCCCCCCTCAGAGACTCCATCCCTTAATCCTAAGGG
This sequence comes from Lepus europaeus, assembly GCF_033115175.1. Taxonomy (NCBI): domain Eukaryota; kingdom Metazoa; phylum Chordata; class Mammalia; order Lagomorpha; family Leporidae; genus Lepus; species Lepus europaeus. Next base: position 101,751,023 of record NC_084838.1, read on the forward strand.
AAGTTGATGGACGTCGAATCATCTCTTCTGTAACTGCTTCCTGCTCATTAGGGGCGTAGTGCAGGCCCTGCCTATCCAGGGTTTGGAAGTCTCTGCCTATCCTATCTAACAAATTTGTTTTGTGAGCTGGAGTAGTCTCAGTCATTGCCAATGTCTGTGTCTCCTGCATGGTCAGTTACTCCCAGAAGTTGAATTCTGAAACATAAGTTTGTTAATTAGTATAAACCAATCATAAGTGGGGTGCCCCTTTAGATGAAAACAACATATCTTACAGATTCCCAGATAGTGGGTAGTGATACAGTACCCTTATGTAGATTATAAACCCATTTAGCTTGAGCATAGGGAATTATAATAGAAGAAATCATTAGGTAGCTTTATCATCAATAACCATTCCCAGAGATAATCAATGAAGACAGGAACAGTATGTTTGCCTTAAGGTGACAAAGGCAAAAGCTTTACTTATCCTTTCTGCTTTTTGAAGTACTTAAGGTTTCTGATTGGCTTATAGAAACAGTCAGGCATGTCTTTCACATGCACCTGTGAAGACTTAAGAAGTAGAAGTTTAATCCTAATTTCACAGAGGGAGTTGTGCTCAATAGCACCTGGTAAGATACCTTTTATTTAAGCTGAAACTGATCTGAAGAGGATCTTATTATAAATGGCTTGCTCAGGAACTTCTAATGTTGGATTTTTTTGTTAAAAAACTCCTTGATTGCTTGGAACACTTTTTGCAGCTCCCCTATCCAGCAGAGTGTGTCTGTGTCAGGGGCTTTTTAAGCAAACACAAGGCTTAGAATCCAAATCCTGGAATCCATAACAACTTTTGTAGCTACCCTTTCAGTATGGAGTCTTCATTACGGCATCTTTAAAGCTATACACAAAAGCTTGGAATCTGAATCTTGGAATCCAATTCCACAGAATCCTGTCATCAGCAATTCCCAATACTGGAGCTTTAGTTAGAAGCTCCTTAGTTTCCTGGAACAACTTTTGAGTTACCCTTTTCAGTACAGAATTTGCATCAGGGCATTTTTAAAGCTATACACAAAAGCTTAGAATCCAAATCTTGGAATCCGAAGTCCACAGAATTTTGCCATTCTTAGAAATCTCCTCAGCTGCCTTTTAATATCTGACCCTATGTTAAAACATATGATATAGGAATTTCACAGACATGTATCCAAGATCTTACATTTGAGGCACTTAATAAACTTTAAAGTAATACCTGAGAATACAGGCAATGGAGCTTGGCACTTACACATCACTAGAACTTATGATGCATAATATAACAAAGTAAATCATTGGGATCAAGTTTTACCATTAATGTTAATACTGTAATTCTGTTGAGAACAGAGGTTCTACATGGGAAGTTAGTACACAGTGACTCCTGTTGTTAATTTAACAATTCACACTCTTACATGTGACATCAGTTATCAGCCGAGGCTCTTGACATGAGCTGCCTAGGCCATGGGAGCCTTTTGAGTTTCACAAACTCCATCAGTATTCAGAGAAGGCCATAAGCAAAGTGGAAGTTCTCTCCTCCCTCCAGAGAAAAGTACATCCTTCTTTGATGGCCACTCTTTTCCACTGGGGTGTCACCCAGGGAGGTTTTCCAGGCAGGGACACTTTTTGCATGAGTGTCCTGGCTTTCCATGCCTGAAATGGTCTTGTGGGCTTTTTAGCCAGACCAGAATGCCTTTAGGGCTGATTTTGAGGTCACTGAGTGCTACTTAAAGTGATTGTCACTCCATGAGTCTGCTGTACAGACTCCTTCCCATGTTGGAACATTTACTCCTCTTTAACTCTATTAGTAGTAGTAGTAAATGCTTAATCCTATTGACATCATCACTTTAACACTTAATCCCACCTATATGATCACTTTAAAACTTAAGATGTTACCATTACCATCTAGCCCAAGGGGATTTGTGATCCCATAGGAAGTTTTAAATTGTACCCTTAGAAGTAAGTTCGTAGGAATACATGCAGAGCTATACAGCTTTACAGTCTCTCTGTAGGACCTAGAAAATAAAAACATACACAACTCTTCATGAGCTTAATTATTCTGAAGCATTTTACATGGATACATTGTATTAGCTATAATTCCTTATCCCATCTAGTCAAAGGGCCTCCCAATTGTCAAGTGTAGATCTTTTAGGGAATCTCCAAAGGAGTAGATGTAGAACTACTCATAGTTAAATCACCCTGTAACCTGGGAAGACAGGAGGTAAATAGGGCTAAACTTTGGCCCAGTTATATCTCTGATCATCTACCCTAACTGATCATCTGACATCTCAGTGCTACTATGCCTATTATAGAGCTTAATGCATTTATATCATACCAAGGACATATAAACCACCCAGTCTGAGAAATGCCATTCCAGACTGTTAGAATCCCAGTCCAGAGGTGAAAATAACAAACTGGAATAAGGGGGACCAGCTCCGAAGATGAAAATAACAGACTAAAACAGTGAAAATATGATTTAATCCCACTTCAGAGGTGTGAATAATAAATTGGAATAAGAGGAATCTGCTCTGAAGTTGAAAATAACAGACTAAAATAATGAAAATATGATTTGAAATACATAGCTCCATTAACCAGGAATGTAGCATGTGGTGGGCCATGGGGGCCACCATCTTGGGGCAGAAGTACCAGCCTCCACAACAGGAAGTATAACATCCTCTATGTTTAAAGCTCCTCCTCCCTGATGCTACTATGTTTCTAAGCAACCAGGCCAATTCTCCAACTCGAAATTACTAATTGAAAGCTTGTACAATAAGGCCCAGGGACAAAGAGAAATGTCTTAGAACTTTTTTTCCTGCTGATACTAGTTAAAAACTTAGAAAAGCACAAAAATTGTCTTTGAAACACACTACAACAAATCTAGAACCCTTAGTTTTTCCTCCATGTAAATCTGTTTTTTCTCTCTTATTACATTGCACTAACAAAATCACCAAAGTCCTTAAAGCCAGAAACTGTGAAAGAAAGTCCATCAGTTCCTTCCTTTTGAAAGCTACCAGCAACAAAAGAGGAAGAGAAGAAAAAAAAAATCTCACTTTTCTTTTGAGCCAGTGAGCTGCTCTTCTCCCCTCAAGGTGGGGTGGCTCTGGCCTCATTTCATGTGGTCTACTACTGCACTAGGATCCTCTGCCCGCACTCATCTCAACCTGCTTTGAGCATTTGACATCTGCCGCTTTAACACTCCAAAGTGCTGCACTGGCAGTCCTCCCAGGCTGCCAAGCGCTTGTGCAGAGGGAGGCCTGTGTGTCTCCCTGCACATCACCCGCTGGCGCATCTGAGACTGGGAGGCTGGAACCAGGGCACTTGTAGGGTCAAGGTCTAGGGCCACTTCATACCACAGGTCTGGCCATCCTATCCCTGCTTCGCAACTAGCACCAGGGTCAAAGAAAGTGACATGCTCTTCCCCAGTGAAGTCCATGAGCACATCCCACCAAGGGCAGGCACTTTGAACCCCTGTGTTCCCATGGCTGGGCATGCAGGGAAAGCACCAATCCAGATGGGGGAGGGGAAGGATGCAGGCAGATAGGGTCAGAAGCCACAGGAAGTCCTCTCCCACCATACTGCCTAGTTTTAAAATTTCTTAGATCCTTGAGATGTGGAAGCTTTGGAGATGCCATTAAAGATGACCCAAGTTGAGGGACAGTCATCTGAATGATGGATAATTGAGCACAAGGACTCACTGTGCAAAGATGGAAGACCCCAAAAGTATTGGAAACATTTTTTTCTGTTAATTGATTCTCAGAGGACCTAGGAGATGGAGGCTGTTGGTTCATTTGCAGCTCCTCTGGTTTGCCTTTGCTGTTTCCAAAATCAAGGGACTGCTGAGCCATGCTTATCAGCATTTGACTCTAACTTTGGCTCTGATATATACAGTTGGTGGTTGGACTGACTGCTGACTCATGCTTATCAGCGTCTGGCCTAACATTTTCTATTTTTTTTTTTTTGCCTTTAAGACAGTGATGTGTGTATTTATGCATAATTGACACATACATACATCCATATGGGGTCCAGTGTGATATTCCAGTGCATGTACATAACATGTAATGACCAGGTTAATTAGCATACCTGTCACCTCAAATGCTGATCACTTGTGTTGGGAACATGCAGAATCCCATTAGCTACTCTGAGACACAATTACTGTTCAGTGAGTGATCTACCAAGTTACCCCTCCCACATAGCTGCACCTGGGCTCCCATGGCCCATGCTCCTCCTCCCAGCCTCTGGTGATCCCTGTTCTTCTGAGATCCGCTTTCTAAGCTTTCACACTGCAGTGAGAACAAGCAGTAGTTTTCTTTCTGTGCTGACACAATGTACTCCTGCCTCATTTCTGCTGCTGCAAATGACAAGACTGCAACCTTTTTTATGGCTGAGTACTATTCCACTATGTAGAGGTAACCACGTATTCTTTATCCACTCATCCACCAACAGAGCATTCAGGTCAACTCCGCACCCTGGCTGTTTGAGCAGTGCAACAATAAACATGGGAAGGCAGGCATCTCTTGGACATTTGGCTTACTTTCCTTTGGATATAAAAACCCACAGTGGGACTGTTGAACCGTACAGCAGTTGTGGTTCTAGATTTCTGAGGAAACTCCAGTTTCCCACAGGGCTGCACTGATTAACATTCCCATCAATGGTGTAGGAGAGCTCCCCTTTCTCTACATCTTCACCAGAATCTGAGTCTTTTTTGTTCTTTAGCCATATGAACAGGTGTGATAGTATTTCACTGTGGCTTCAATTTCCATTTCCCTGATGATTTCAGATACTTGTTGCCCATTTGTATATTTTCACTTCAGACATGGCTACTTAGATCATTTGCACACTTTTTAAATTGGATTTGGCTGGGGGTGGGTGTTGGGTTGAGTTCTTTCATCTCAGCAGCTGGACAGCTTGGAAGTATTTTCTCCCATTTTGTTTCTGTGAAGAATGTCATGGTATTGTGACACGGACTGCACTGACTCTGTAGACTAATTTTAGTAGTATGGACATTAAAAAACATTAGTTATTCAAATCCATGACCACGGGATGGCTTTCCAGGTCTTAGTGATCTCTTCTACCCCGTTGTTTCAATTTAGTCTGAGATATTTTTCAGTTTTTGCTGCTGTTGTTTTAATGAGACTGCTTTCTTCATTGAAATGCTACTAATTTTTGCAAGCTGATCTTGCATCCGGCATTTTCACTGAAATCACATCAGTTGACAGGGTTTATGTTTTGTAATTTTGGGGGGTTTTTTGGTGGAGGTTTTAGCTTTCCGATATGTAGAATCGTGTCGACTACAAACAGGGACAATTTGGCTTCCTCCTTTCCAAACTGGATGCCTTTATTTCTCACTTCATTGCTCTGGGTAGCACTCTCAGTCACTGTTGATAAGGGATCCACTAATCTGGCATGAATGTGTGGTTCTGTGATTTCAGTTTTTAAAAATCTATTGGTCCTCATTTGGTGTTGGCCTAATGTAGGGTGCAAACTGGAGGCAGGAATGTATGTGCAGCTGGGGGCAGTACTCCATAGATGCTAAGTCCATCTCTTTCACTGTTGACTCTGTCTGGATGACCTGTCCATTGACACATGGGTGCTGAGGTCCCCAGCTTCTATTGTTGAGCAACCTCTCCCTTCCTCTAAATGTAACAGTCATTTGATTTACAGTAGTGTATATATGTGCTCACAATGGTTACAACCTTTGTGAACAAGTCCTTTTTTCATTATTTATTGTGTCTGAAGTAAGTTTCGCATAGGCAGCACACAGCTGAATTTTGGTTCTCATCCAGTCTATACCCTTCAGAGAGTTGGACCCATTTAAATTTAAGGTTATTACTAATAGTAACAATGTACTTCCGTCATTCTGTTCAGTGTCTTCTGGCTGTCTTGTGTGTCCTGTCAATCTCTTCCTCACTTACTGTCAAACTTTGTGTTTTGGTGACTGCAGTGGTAATGTTTAATCCCTTTCTGGCTCATCTGTGTATTACTCTATTAATGACTGTACACTTCAGTGGACTTTCCTGAGGGCAGTCACTGTACTGCCTCTAGATGTAGGACTTCCTGAAGCACTTCCTGCAAGGCTGGCCTAGTGGTGATGAATTCCCTTAGTTTCTGCTTATCTGAGAAGGACCTGACTTCTCCTTTGTGTCTGAAGGTTAGCCTTGCTGGGTACAGGATTCTCAGCTGGTAATTTTTCCCTTTCAGTACTCTGAATGTATCATTCCACTCTCTCCTGGCCTGCAAGGTTTTTGCTGAGAAGTCTGCCGTCAGCCTAACAGGAATCCCCTTGTATGTGACCTGGTATTTTCCCCTTTCTGCTTTAAGAATTCTCTCTTTATCTTTGACATTGGACAGCGTGATCATGATGTGCCTGGGAGAAGACCTCTTGGGCTTGTGTCTACTTGGGGTTCGTTGAGCTTCCTGGATCTGGATGTCTGTGTCTTTTCTAAGACTTGGGAAGTTGTCAGCTATTATTTCATCAAAGATGCTTTCTGGCCTTTCTCCATTTCTTCTCCCTCTGGAATTCCTAAAATGCAAATATTTGTTTGCTTAATGGTATCCTGTAGGTGTTGCAGGCTTTCTTTACACTTTTTCAATGTTTCTTCCTTGTCTTTTCCTGACTGGATTAATTCAGAAGACCTATCTTTGACTTTAGAAATCCTTTTTTCTACACAATCTATTCTCTTGTTGTAGCTCTCAAATGAATTTACTTTGCTCACTGAGTTCTTCGGCTGCAAGACTTCCAGTTGGTTCTTTTCTTTGGTATCTTTCCCCACACTGACTGCATTACTGAAATCGTGAATCGACTTTTTCATATCTTCAAGCTGTTGACTGAGATTCGCCTCTATCTCACAGAGCAACTTTAAGATTTGTACACAGAATTCCCTGTCAGACATTTCTCTAACTTCCTCTTGTTCGAGAGGTGTTGTTACAAGCTTAATGTGCTGCCTTGAAGGTGGCATGGTTCCTTGCTGTTTTTCATTTCAGTGTCTCTACGTTGGTATCTGTGCTGGTGCAACAGTAATTTTTTTCAATTTTACAGGTTTTTTTTCTCTAGATAAAAACAAAGGTATCAATTTGCTGTGATGTGTTAGCTTTGATTGTGGGTGGGCACAGCACTGCACTTTCTGTGTGTCTTCTTCAGCTGTTCTGCTAGCCCTAGGTTGTGAGTAGCAGGGCTCATGGTGCTGCAGCCACTTGTGTGAGTGTAGGGGGAGAGCAGAGGGGGGATGACAGCAGAGTCTCCAAAGTGGGACTGCACAGGGTGATGCGCTCCAGCACTGGTTTGTTTCAAGATGGCACAGAGCTATAGAAGTGGAAGTCACAAGCGACAAGGGTAGATGATGTGGACTCATACTCTGACACTAAAACTCTGGCATGCAAACTCCAGGCTGTGGTCAAGGGCACTGAGGGTTGGGAGCGTCTGTGTGGTTGTCCACAGTGGCAATGGGGGCCTCCAGCTCACCTTTTCCCCATTAAGAGATCTTTGTCTTGTCTCCAGGACAACCTGGGTGGGGGAGCCACTGGCCAGGGAGCCTCGCTGTCCTCTCTGTGGTGCTGTGCTGGATTGCTGGGCTCCGTGGGGCTCTCACTTGCCCCCTGCCACTACCCAGCATACAGTCAGAATGCAGCCGCTTACTCTCTGTGGCGAGCCCTTCTGAAGAGGGAACAAGTCACAGGCAGCTCTGCTCAGCCATCTTGCTGAAGTCACTCTCCCACAAAGAAGGGGTACAGGCACTCCACAGCCACAGACCAGGAAGGTGAGGGCAAGGGCGAAGCCAAGTGCCACCCAGAAAGTGTGGTCTGCCAGCCAGAAATGGACCAGAACCCAGACTGGGAGCCCCAAATGCCCCTCCATGGGCTGGGACTCAGGAAAGGATGCAATGGCAAAGCTCCAGGCCTGCGCACATGTGCCACCCAAGCACCTGTGGCCACACTGACCCACCAGCCCAAGGTGACGACCCCTAACATTTTCTCTGAAGTATTTAACTGGTACACTGGCCTGTCTGCTGAGACATGATTATCAGCATCTGGCCCTAACATCTTCTGTGAAGTATATAGTTGGAGGTCAGACCTGACTTCTGTGTCCGGCTTATCAGCATTTGACTCTAGATTTTCTCTGAAGTATCTAGTGGCTGTTCTGCCATGATTGAAGATTCATGCTTCTCATTATCCGGCTCTACCTTTGGCTCTGATATATATACAGTTGGTGGTCTGCGCTGACTGCTGAGTCACGCTTCTCATTATCCGGCTCTAACTTTGGCTCTGATATACATACAGTTGGTGGTCTGCGCTGACTGCTGAGTCATGCTTCTCATTATCCGGCTCTACCTTTGGCTCTGATATATATACAGTTGGTGGTCTGCGCTGACTGCTGAGTCATGCTTCTCATTATCTGGCTCTAACTTTGGCTCTGATATATATACAGTTGGTGGTCTGCGCTGACTGCTGAGTCATGCTTCTCATTATCCGGCTCTACCTTTGGCCCTGATATATATACAGTTAGTGGTCTGCACTGACTGCTGAGTCACGCTTCTCATTATCCAGCTCTACCTTTGGCCCTGATATATATACAGTTGGTGGCCTGCACTGACTGCTGAGTCACGCTTCTCATTATCCGGCTCTACCTTTGGCTCTGATATATATACAGTTGGTGGTCTGCACTGACTGCTGAGTCATGCTTCTCATTATCCGGCTCTACCTTTGGCTCTGATATATATACAGTTGGTGGTCTGCACTGACTGCTGAGTCATGTCTATCAGCATCTGACTATAACTTTGGCTCTGATATATACAGTTGGTGGTTGGAATGACTGCTGACTCTTGTCTATCAGCACTTGACTCTATCATTTTCTCTGAAGTACTCAGTTGGTGGTCTGAACTACGTTGTTTTAGAAATGAAAAACCAGATAACAGGGGTAGGCATTTGGCACAATGAGTTGAGGCACTTCTTGGGATGCTACCATCCCACATCCAAATGCTTGGTTTGAATCTGGCTCTTCCACCCCTTTTTTTTTTTTAAAAACAAATATATGTTTCTTGTGGCTTTTTCAAGATTTATTTTATTTATTTGAAAGAATTAAAGGGAGGCAGAGATTGAGAGACAGATCCTCCATCTACTGGTTCACTCCTCAGATGGCCGCAACAGCTGGAGCTGCACATATCCAAAGCCAGGGGCCAGTAAGCTTCTGGATCTCCATGTGGGTGCAGGTGCCCAAGGACTTGGGCCATCTTCTACTGCCTTCCCAGACCACAGCAGAGAGCTGGATAGGAAGAAGAGCAGTAGGGACAAGAACCAGTACCCATATGGGATGCTGGCACCCAAGGCCAGGGCTTTAACCTGCTGTGCCACAGCACCAGCCACTCTTCCTCCTCTTATCTAACTTCCTGCTAATGGGAACTCTGGGTGGCAGCAGGTAAGTACTTGGGTCCCTACCACTCACTTCAGAGATCTGCATGGAATTCCAGTCTCTTAGCTTTGGCTTGGCCTATTGTTATAGGCATTTGGGCAGTGAACCTGCAGATGGAATATCTCTCCCCATCTGTTTCTCTGTTTCTGTTTGTTTCTCTGTCTCCCTGTCTTTCAAATAAAATGAAAACAAATAAATAAAAACTGGGGAAAAACAGATAATAAGGTTTGAGAACATGTAGAGAGATACGAAGTCTTGCATACTGCTAAAGAGAATGAAAACGGTGTGTTTTGGAAAACAGTTTGACAGTTCCTTAAAATATTAAACAGAGTTGCCAGTGAAGCCAGCAATTTTTCTCCTAGGCATTATACACAAGAGAAATTAAAAATTAAGCACACAGAAATGGCACATAAATATTCACAGCAACAGCACTCACAGCAGCCAAATGTGGAAACCACACAAATGTCCATCCGCTGGTGAATGGATAAGGAAAGTGTGGCACATACTTACAATGACCCATAATTCAGCCATAAACAGGGAACATTGATGAATGCTACAACAAGAATGAGCCTTGAAGTCCTTGGGCCTCTGCATGCATGTGGGAGACCAGGAAGAATCTCCTGGTTCCTGGCTTCAGATTTGCACAGCTCTGGCCATTGTGGCCATTTGGGGAGTGAAGACTTCTCTCTCTCTGCCTCTGCCTCTCTGTGACTCTCCACCTGTCAAATAAATAAATAAATAAATCTTTTTTAAAAATGTCAAGGCAGAATAAAAATGTGTTGGGAAGAACAGGGAATTTGGATGAAGGATGGAGTAGCAGAGCTGGTACTGTGGAGAGAACAAGATTGGAGAGCATTCAGGAACAGAATAGATTCAAAGGATTCTAGGAGAAAGAATACTAAAAGATATTTAAATTGTTGCCATGGGTAGATATGCCATGCCCTCATCTTCCTCTTTGTTGGGCTTTATGCACTTTGGTACAGGCTACTCTGTTCTTTAGTAATGGTCTTTAGCAAACATGAATCCTTTTGAGGAAACAAGGGGGAGTGGGCTGTTGCTGAGTCTATTTCTGATTCTGTAGAGTTAAAAATATAGAAATATTGTAATATTTCTATATATAATATAATATAATATAAATATATAGAAAGCCTTATTTGAGAACAGAGTAGATGTTGAGGGTAAAAATCCCTGGGCATATTAGGGTTTTTGTTCAAAACTTACATGGGGTCTGAGTTAATGCCTAGGTAATAATATGGTATAATGAAAACATGATTGGAAGGTAGCGTGGGGGGATCTAAAGGACCCCAGGAGGATGAACAGATCATCTAGTGTGTAGGGGGGATAGGACTGGGAATTCATCTCCTCCATGTTGTTCCTTCTCCCAAACTCTTCAACTTCTAGTACCTATGCTAAAACTCCGTGATGTGGGCCTGGAAATCTGGTCTAGAAGGTATACTCTTAGTGTCCAGCTTCTGATCATGTGGGCCATGTTCTTTGTCAGAAGGGCTTTTCTGAAACATGGCTGGGATATAGCTTGGTTTCCAATGTATTCTTATCATTGACTTCCTGGGTAGGGCTTTGCCTTCTATTATTAAAGAGGAGTCTATGTTTTCTAATATACTTGGAACAGAGGCATCAATCAGGTGAGTAAGCCAGAGCTACCAAGAGGGTTTAACTCTTTCTTCTGTACTAACACAGGAATTTAATGCTCTCAATTTTCCTCTAAGAACTGCTTTTGCTGGATACCACAAAATTTCCTAAATTGAATTTTCATTTTAAAATATTTTAAAATTCCTCCTGACATATCTTTGACCCATGTGTTAATATTTTGATTAATCATCATGTATTTTAGGATTTTCTAGCTATTTTTCTGTTACTAAATATTAGTTTTATTCCACTGTGGTCAAAGAGTAGATTTAAATTTCTATTTGTTCCAGTAATGTGGCGTAGCAGGTAAAGCTGCATTCTACAGTGCTGGCATCTCATATGGGTGCTGGTTTGAGACTTGGCTGCTCCACTTCCAATCCAGCGCTCTGCTATGCCCTGGGAAATCCATAGAAGATGGCCCAAGTCCTTGGGCCCCTGCACCCACATGGGAGACCTGGAAGAAGCTCCTGGCTCCTGGCTTTGGATCAATTGGCCATTGCAGCCAATTGGGGAGTGAATCAATGGATGGAAGACCTCTCTCCCTCTCTGCCTCTCCTCTCTCTGTGCAACTTATATTGGAATTGAAATGATACTTGCTGAGATGACTAATGTTCAAGCTCCATTCTCTTGGGAGCTGCAGCAAAACACTGCATTGGCCAACTATAGTATCTTTGTTTCACATTGGATACTAAGCTAAGTATACAAGAGGTCCTAAGAGTCACTCACATTGGATATTTTCCCACCTGTTAAAATTGAGGCTTTGAGCCAGATTTCATATAGAGAAATTAAGTGTGCCATAGTTTAGTGTTGTGGAACAAATTTGACGTTTCTGTATATTATTCCATTTAATACTTAGAACAGTATGAAATCATTAACTTTATTCCCCTTTATAGAAAGACAATTTGAGTGAGAAGGTAATATTTATGAATATCTAGAGGGCAAACATGGAAGAGGGAGCCAGGAATAGAGAGATTCCACCTGTTGTGAGAAAGAATTTGGATGTAAGTGACAGCAAATATAACTCAACACAAAAGAGAAGCTGTTGACTTGGGTACCTGAAAAAGTCTGGAAATGAGAATGGCCTTGGGCAGCAGGGTTCATGCTGGCTTAATGATGCCATAAGGATTCATTTTCTAGCATTTCTTGGCTATATTTAGGCTGGCTTCACTATGTCTTTGTGTCTGGCAGTTTCACAGTTATATCCTTCAACCTTCAGCATAATTAAAAACGGGTTGTCTCTTGTATTAGTCCCTTCAAATGTGCTAACATGCACACATCTAACCAGTCACTGTTGCCCAAAACAGGGGATGAACTTTTTGTCCAAATTTATCCTTAAAATAAGAGTATCAGGAAAAGACAATTCTACTTGCACATGATCTGAAACTAAGAATGGAGTTAGTTCCCCAAAGGGCAATAGACAGAATATTTACCAAAGGTAAGTGAATGCTGGGTGACAGAATGACAACAAAGCAGATTTTTACTACAGCATTCTCTCTCCTGCATTTCTGTTTTTGTTAGAGTGAGGACACTGACTGAAGCTTAGAGATGCAGGAAGAATGCTGATTCTGTTCAGGTTCTGGGAGGGAAAAGAGTTGGGATGGGCCCTGGTCACAGGGCTTAAAGAGGGCAGTAGCAGTTGGGGGCCCTCTTATCCAGATGGACAAAACATCTAATAACCTGGTCTATCTGTCTAATCCTTCTCTCATGCTTTTAGCCTCTATTCCAGGTTGTTATTCCAATCAATTCTCTAGAAATAATCAACAGATACCTCTGCCTTCTGAAAAAAATAGTTTTTTTTTTAACTTATTTGACAGGTAGAGTTAGTGAGAGACAGAGAAAGGTCTTCCTTCCATTGGATCACCCCCAAAAGGCCACTATGGCCGGCACTGTGCTCATCTGAAGCCAGGAGCCAGGTGCTTCCTCCTGGTCTCCCATGCAGGTGCATATACCCAAGTACTTGGGCCATCCTCCACTGCCCTCCCGGGCCACAGCAGAGAGCTGGACAGGAAGAGGAGCCGCTGGGACTAGAACCGGTGCCCATATGGGATACCAGCACCCTAGGCGGAGGCACGAAAAAATACAGTTTGACATTCTACTCTTTAACATTCTAGTCTGTACCCTCATGTACCAATGCTTAACCTATTCAGAAACTACAAACCACTTTAAATGTTCTCCCTATCCCTCCAACACCCTTGTAATTTCCTCCCCTTCAAGGATAATTTTATGATCCACTGTGAACCACAAACCTGCAGAGATCACTCCAAACAGCTTGTATCAATATATTTTCATCTTTCTTGCCTGGCAAACTCCAATTCTCTGCATTTTCTACACTTTCTTTCTAAAAGGAGGTGATTCCTCTTTCATGAAGTCACACAATTAAGTTGTCAGTGGCAACATTATTTCTCTATCTAAAGGGGCTGGAGCTGTGGCGCAGCGCGTTAACACCCTACGGAAGCACCGGCATCCCACATAGTCACTGATTCTAGTCCCATCTGCTCCTCTTCCAATTTAGCTCTCTGCTATGGCCTGGGAAAGCAGTAGATGATGGCCCAAGTCCTTGGGCCCCTGCACACACGTGGGAGACTCAGAGGATGTTCATGACTCTTGGCTTTGGATTGGCACAGCTCTGACCATTACAGCTCTCTGGAAAGTGAACCATCAGATGGAAGACCTCTCTCTCTGCCTCTACTCTTTTGTTTAACTCTGACTTAAACATAAATAAATCTTTTTTTAAAAAATCATTTTCTACAACTAATGGTCGGTTCCATTACTGCTGTTAGAGCATCTGTTCATTCCTCCAATGATTACCTTGTGTTAGGAAGTCTTCCAAGCATTTGGAACACCAGGGAGATGATAGACTGAATTTTGGTGAAGCTTAGATTATATTTTTTTTGTTTGTTTGTTTTTTCTTTTTTTATTAAACTTTTATTTAATGCATATAAATTTCCAAAGTACAGCTTATGGGTTACAATGGCTTCCCCTCCCAAAAATTCCCTCCCACCCACAACCCTCCCCTTTCCCGCTCCCTCTCCTCTTCCAATCACATCATGATTCATTTTCAATTCTCTTTATATACAGAAGATCAGTTTGTATATACTAGGTAACGATTTCAACAGTTTGCCCCCATATAGCAACACAAAGTGAAAAAAAAATACTGTTGGAGTACTAATTATAGCATTAAATAAGAGTGTACAGCACATTAAAGACAGAGATCCTACATAATATTTTTTTAAAAATTAATTAATTTTCTATGCCATTTCCAATTAATACCAGGTTTGTTTTTTCATTTCCAATTATCTTTATATACAGAAGATCGATTCAGTATATAATTAGTAAAGATCTCATCAGTTTGTACCCACGCAGAAACACAAACTATAAAAATACTGTTTCAGTACAAGTTATAGCATCACTGCACATTAGACAACACGTTAAGGACAGATCCCACATGGGATGTAAGTACACAGTGACTCCTGTTGCTGACTTAACAATTTGACACTCTTGTTTATGGCGTCAGTAATCTCCCTAGGCTCTAGTCATGAGTTGCCAGGGCTATGGAAGCCTTTAGAGTTCGCTGACTTTGATCTTATTCCAATAGGGTCATAGTCAAAGTGGAAATTCTCTCCTCCCTTCAGAGAAAGGTACCTCCTTCTTTGATGGCCCCGTTCTTTCCACTGGGATCTCACTCACAGAGATCTTTCATTTAGGTCTTCTTTTTTTTTTTCTTTTCCATGGTATCTTGGCTTTCCATGCCTACAATACTCTCATGGGCTCTTCAGCCAGATCCGCATGGCTTAGGGGCTGATTCTGAGGCCAGAGCGTTGTTTAGGACGTCTGCCATTCTATGAGTCTGCTGTGTATCCCATTTCCCATGTTGGATCTTTCTCTCCCTTTTTGATTCTATCAGTTAGTATTAGCAGACACTTGTCTTGTTTGTGTGATCCCTTTGATTCTTAGACCTATCGGAGCCATCGAATGTGAAGTGAAATTGATCACTTGGACTAGTGAGATGGCATTGGTACATGCCACCTTGATGGGATTGTATTGGAATCCCCTGGCACATTTCTAACTCCATCATTTGGGGCACGTCTGATTGTGCATGTCCCAAATTGTACATCTCCTCCCTCTCTTTTTCCACTTTTAAATTTAACAGGGATCACTTTTCAGTTAAAATTTAAACACCTAAGAATAATTGTGTGTTAATTACAGAGTTCAACCACTAGTACTAGAACAACAACAACAAATACTAAAAAGGATGAAGTATTACATTGTACATCTAGAGTCAGGACAAGAGCTCATCAGGTCATTGTTTCTTATAGTGTTCATTTCACTTCAGCAGGCTTCCCCTTTGGTGCTCAGTTGTCACTGATCAGGGAAAACAAATGATATTTTTCTCTTTGAGACTGGCTTAATTCACTCAGCATGATGTTTTCCAGATTCCTCCATCTTGTTGCAAATGACTGGGTTTCATTGTTCCTTACTGCTGTATAGTATTCTATGGAGTACATGTCCCATAATTTCTTTATCCAGTCTACTGTTGATGGGCATTTGGGTTGGTTCCAGGTCTTAGCTATTGTGAATTGAGCTGCAATAAACATTAATGTGCAGATGGCTTTTTTATTAGCCAAATTAATTTCCTTTGGGAAAATTCCAAGGAGTGGGATGGCTGGGTTGTATGGTAGGGTTATGTTCAGGTTTATGAGGAATCTCCAGACAGACTTCCATAGTGGCTTAACCAGTTTGCATTCCCACCAACAGTGGGTTAGTGTCCCTTTTTCCCCACATCCTCTCCAGCATCTGTTGTTGGTAGATTTCTGAATGTGAGCCATTCTCACCGAGGTGAGGTGAAACCTCATTGTGGTTTTGATTTGCATTTCTCTGATTGCTAGTGATCTTGAACATCTTTTCATGTGTCTGTTGGCCATTTGGATTTCCTCTTTCGAAAAATGTCTATTGAGGTCCTTGGCCCATCTCTTAAGTGGGTTGTTTGTTCTGTTGTTGTGGATTTTCTTGATTTCTTTGTAGATTCTGGTTATCAACCCTTTATCTGTAGTACAGTTTGCAAATATTTTTTCCCATTCTGTCGGTTGCCTCTTCACTTTCCTGACTGTTTCTTTTGAAGTACAGAAACTTCTCAATTTGATGCAATCCCAGATGTTAATTTTGGTTTTGACTGCCTGTGCTCCTGGGGTCTTTTCCAAGAAGTCTTTGCCTGTACCTATATCTTGCAGGGTTTCTCCAATGTTCTCTAATAATTTGATGGTTTCAGGTGATAGATTTAAGTCTTTAATCCATGTTGAGTGAATTTTTGTGTAAGGTGAAAGGTATCGGTCTTGCTTCAAGCTTCTGCATGTGGAAATCCAATTTTCCCAGCACCATTTATTGAATAGGCTGTCCTTATTCCAGGGATTAGTTTTGGATCTTTGATCAAATATAAGTTGGCTGTAGAGGTTTGGATTGATTTCTGGTGTTTCTATTCTGTTCCATTGGTCTATCCATCTGTTTCTGTACCAGTACCATGCTGTTTTGATAACAACTGCCCTGTAGTATGTCCTGAAATCTGGTATTGTGATGCCTGCGGCTTTGTTTTGTTGTACAAGATTGCTTTGGCTATTCGAGGTCTTCTGTGTCTCCATATGAATTTCAGCATCATTTTTTCCAGATCTGAGAAGAAGGTCTTCGGTATCTTGATTGGTATTGCATTGAATGTATAAATTGCTTTTGGGAGAATAGACATTTTGATGATATTGATTCTTCCAATCCATGAGCATGGAAGATTTTTCCATTGTTTGGTATCCTCTTCTATTTCTTTCTTCAAGGTTTTGTAGTTTTCATCGTAGAGATCCTTGGTTAAGTTTATTCCAAGGTATTTGATTGTTTTTGTAGCTATTGTGAATGGGATTGATCTTAGAAGTTCTTCCTCAGCCATGGCATTGCCTGTGTATAAAAAGGCTGTTGATTTTTGTGCATTGATTTTATATCCTGCTACTTTGCCAAACTCTTCGATGAGTTCCAGTAGTCTCTTAGTAGAGTTCTTTGGGTCCCCTAAATAAAGAATCATATCATCTGCAAAGAGGGATAGCTTGAGTTCTTCCTTCCCAATGTGTATCCCTTTAATTTCTTTTTCTTGCCTAATAGCTCTGGCTAAAACTTCCAGAACTATATTGAAGAGCAGTGGTGAGAGTGGGCATCCCTGTCTGGTACCAGATCTCAGCGGAAATGCTTCCAACTTTTCCCCATTCAATAGGATGTTGTCCGTGGGTTTTTCATATATTGCTTTTGGTTGTATTGAGGAATGTTCCTTCCATACCCAGTTTGCTTAGAGTTTTCATCATGAAAGGGTGTTGTATTTTATCCAATGCTTTCTCTGCGTCTATTGCGAGAATCATATGGTTTTTCTTCTGCAGTCTGTTAATGTAGTGTATTACGTTGATTGTTTTGCGAATGTTGAACCATCCCTGCATACCAGGGATAAATCCCACTTGGTCTGGGTGGATGATCTTTCTGATGTGTTGTTGCATTCTATTGGCCAGAATTTTATTGAGTATTTTTGCATCTATGTTCATCAGGGATATTGGTCTGTAATTCTCTTTCAATGCTGCATCTTTTTCCAGCTTAGGAATTAAGGTGATGCTGGCTTCAAAGAAAGAATTTGGGAGGATTCCCTCTTTTTTGATAGCTCTGAATAGTTTGAGGAGAATTGGGGTTAATTCTTCTTTAAATGTCTGGTAGAATTCAGCCGTGAATCCATCTGGACCTGGGCTTTTCTTTCTTGGGAGGGCCTTTATTACTGTTTCAATTTCTGTGTCAGTTATGGGTCTGTTTAGGTTTTCTATGTCTTCCTGGTTCAATGTAGGTAGGTTGTATGTGTCCAAGAATCTGTCCATTTCGAATAGATTTCCCTGTTTGTTGGCATACAAGTCCTTGTAGTAATTTCTGATGATTCTTTTTATTTCTGTGGTGTCTGTTGTTACATTTCCATTTTCATCTCTGATCCTATTGATTTGGGCCTTTTCTCTTCTTTTTTTAGTGAGTTGGGCCAATGGGGTGTCAATTTTGTTTATTTTTTCAAAAAACCAGCTCCTCGTTTGGCTGATTTTTTGTAATGTTTTTTTTTATTATTCATTCCTGTTGATTTCTTCTTTGATTTTAATTATTTCTCTTCTCCTACTGGGTTTGGGTTTCGTTTGCTGCAGATTTTCTAGATCCTTGAGATGACTTGAAAGCTCATCTATTTGGTGCCTTTCCAATTTCTTGAGGTAGGCACCTACTGATATAAACTTTCCTCTTAACACTGCTTTTGTTGTATCCCATAGGTTTTGGTATGTTGTGCTTTTATCCTCATTTACTTCCAGAAAATTTTTGATTTCTCTTTTAATTTCTTCTATGACCCATTGTTCATTCAGGAGCATGTTGTTCAATCTCCATGTGTTTGCACGTGCTCTAGGGATTCCTGAGTTGCTAATTTCCAATTTCATTCCTTTGTGGTCTGAGAAGCTGCATGGTATGATTCTAATTCTTTTGAATTTGCTGAGACTTGCTTTATGGCCTAGTATGTGGTCAATCCTAGAGAAGGTTCCATGTACTGCTGAGAAGAATGTAAAGTCCTTAGATGTAGGATGAAATGTTCTGTAGATATCTGTTAGATCCATTTGGGCTATAGTGTCATTTAAATCTACTGTCTCCTTGTTGATCTTCTGTCCTGTTGATCTGTCTATCTCTGAGAGTGGAGTATTGAAGTCCCCCAGTACTATTGTATTGGGGTCTAAGTCTCCCTTTAAGTCCCTTAACAAGTCTTTTTAAAAAGCTGGTGCCCTGTAATTAGGTGCATATACATTGATAATCGTTATATCTTCCTGTTGAATGGATCCCTTAATCATTAAATAGTGCCCCTCTTTGTCTCTCCTAACAGTTTTTGTGGTAAAGTTTATGTTGTCCGATATTAAGATGGCTACGCCCGCTCTTTTTTCATTTCTGTAGGCATGGTATATATTTTTCCAGCCTTTCACTTTCAGTCTGTATGCATCATTGTTGGAAAGATGAGTTTCTTGTAAGCAGCAAAAAGATGGGTTTTGTTCCTTAACCCAATCAGCCAATCGGTGTCTTTTAACTGGACAGTTCAGGCCATTAACATTCAATGTGACTATTGAGAAGGAGTAACTTTGCCCTGTCATTTGCCAAAGATATTTCCTAATATATGGTTTGAGACTCCTGTGATCTTTTGCTGTGAGGTTTCCTTCTTTTATCTTCTTTCATATTGGTTACTGTGTTTCTGTGTTTCTGTATGTAACACATCTTTAAGCATCTTTTGCAGTGCTGGATGAGTGGCCACAAATTCTTTCAATTTCTGTTTGCTGTGAAAGGTCTTTATTTCACCTTCATTCACAAATGAGAGCTTTGCAGGATATAATATTCTGGCCTGGCAGTTTTTCTCTCTTAGTACCTGGGCTATATCTTGCCATTCTCTCCTAGCTTGTAGGGTTTTTGGTGAGAAGTCAGCTGTGAGTCTAATTGGAGATCCTCTGAGAGTAATCTGGCGTTTCTCTCTTGCACATTTTAGGATCTTTTCTTTGTGTTTCACTGTGGTGAGTTTGATTACGACGTGTCGTGGTGAGGATCTCTTTTGATCCTGTTTATTAGGGGTTCTATGAGCTTCCTGTACTAGGATGTCTCTGTCCTCCAAACCTGGGAAATTTTCTGCTAGTATCTCACTAAAAAGGCCTTCTAATCCTTTCTCCCTCTCCGTGCCTTCAGGAACTCCTAGGCCCCGAATGTTGGGTTTTTTAATAGTATCCTGTAGATTCCTGACAATATTTTTTAGATTTCTGATTTCTTCTTCTTTTCTTTGATTTGACTGTTTCCTTTCCTGTTCACTGTCTTCTGATTCTGATATTCTCTCTCCTGCTTCACCCATTCTGTTTTTAAGGCTCTCTAATGTGTTTGTCATTTGATCTATTGAGTTCTTCATTTCATTGTGGTTTTTTGTCACTATCACAGTTTCATGTTCTACTAGTTGTTTCATTTCATTTTGATTCCTCCTTAATATTTCATTTTCATGAGATTTTCTATCTTGTCCATTAAGGATTTCTGTAGTTCAAGAATTTGTTTTTGAGAACTTCTTAATGTTCTTATCAATTTTTTGCGATCCGCTTCTTGCATTTCCTCTATCTCTTCATCTTCATAATCTTGGATTGGGGTGTCTTGTTCATTTGGGGGCATCATAGTGTCTTCCTTGCTCTTGTTACCTCGGTTTTTATGTTTGTTGTTTGGCATGTTGGAGATAATTTATGGGTTTTTGTTGTTGTTGTTGTTGTTGTTGTTTTGGCTGTGGTGTTTTTTTCTCGTTATACTGTGCCTCTAAGTGGGCTGTCTGCTTTGATGGATCCTTAGAGGCTGTGATGGGTGTGGCCAGAGAGCTCCACTTGATTCTTTAGGTTTACGGCTGTACAAAAAGTGACTCACCCAGATTGTTCTCTCCCTTGCTCCTTGCTGGATTGCTCTCTCTCTCTCTCTCTCTCTCTCTCTCTTTTTTTTTTTTTTTTTGACTCAGTTGGGAAGTTATTTGGCACAGGTGAGTGGATTTGAGTGTAGTTGAAATCTGGCCTCTGTGAGTATTCGTTTGATCTACCCCTGGGACCACACAAAGAGTTTATGCAGCCCTCAAAGTGTTCTCAAGTTTCACCAAAGTTCCAAAGTTACTGAGTTTGTGAACTCGTTGGCGGCGCTTTACATATGTAAAATGGCACCTGCTCTTTGTTTTGCTTAGTGAGTGAATAGAGAGGCCTTGCTTTTCCCCCCAATGTCTCAGGTTTCTGACGCTTTTGTCTTACCTTCCGTTCGTTCCCACGCTGGAGAGATTCTGCGGCTCGTCTCCCATAGTTGGGTTTCCACGCGGTGGGCTCCCTGTAGGTCCTCTGTGTCACATCCACTAGATCCGGAAGCGTTTCCTCTGCAGTTTTTTTCTTGAATCTTTTCCTGAGGCTACAGTAATTCCACTTTTATGAAACTTTATTTTCCCAAACTATGGCGCACATCCTCACTATCCGCCATCTTGGCTCCGCCCCCCTAGATTATATTTTTTAAGATTTATTTATTTAAGGGGCCGGCGCCATGGCTCACTTGGTTAATCCTCCACCTGTGGCACTGGCATCCCATATGGGTGCCCGGTTCTAGTCCCAGTTGCTCCTCTTCCTGTCTAGCTCTCTGCTGTGGCCTGGGAGGGCAGTGGAGGATGGCCCAAGTGCTTGGGTGCATGCACCTGCATGGGAGACCAGGAGGAAGCACTCTGGCTGCTGGGTTTGGGTCAATGCAGCGCTGGCCGTAGTGGCCTTTTGGGGGGGGGGTGAACCAACGGAAAGAAGACCTTTCTCTCTCTCTCTCTCTCTTTCTATAATGCTGTCAAAAAATATTTATTTATTTGAAAATCAGAGTTACACAGGGAGAGGAAGAGACAGACTGAGACAGAGGGAGAGAGTGTAAACGAGGGAGAGAGAGAGAGAGAGAGAGAGAGAGACTGACCTTCCATTCACTGGTTCACTCTTCAATTGGCTACAACAGCCAGGAATGTACCAGGCAAAAGCCAGGAGTCAGGAGCTTCCTGCAGTTCTCCCACCATGATTGCAGGGGCCCAAGCACTTGGAGCATCCTTTGCTGCATTCCCAGGCACATTAGCAGGGAGCTAGAGTGTATGGGACGCTAGATTTACAGGTGGTGGCTGAACTGGCTTTGACACAATGCTGGTCCCTATTTTTTTTTCTTAATTCCTTTGCTTTTGTACTCAAAATAGTTTCACTTTCCTAAACTACTTTTTAAAAAACATTTATTTATTTGAAAGGCAGAGCTAAAGAGAGACAGAGGAAAAGGCAGAGAGAGAGAGAGAGGGAGAGAGAGAGAGAGAGAGAGAGAGAGAGAGAGAGAGAGGTCTTCCATCTGCTGGTTCACTTCCCAGGTGGCCACAAGGCCAGAGCTGAGCCTACTGGAACCCAGGAGCCAGGAGCTTCTTCCAGGTCTCGCATGTGGGTGCAGGGGTCCAGCATTTGGGCCATCTTCCATTGCTTTCCCAGGCCACAGCAGAGAACTGGATTGTACTTTCCTAAACTTCTTCATCCTCCTCATCCACTGAACAAATGTGCTAGACCAGCACAGAGGAAAAAGCAACTGACAGATGGTAACTTTTCAAAATAACTTAAAAATACTGCAGAGCACTTGACTCTACTCCCTCCTGTAGGCCTGCCTTCCTACTATACTGAAAGAGGTTTCCCGGGGACACCTGCTTTGGTCATCCAAGCTGGGATCTGTCCTTCCATTCCAGTTCAAAATACTATCAACAGAAGAAGTTTATTAAAATCCACCCTCTGTTGTTTCTTGTATTTGCTAAATGCCTTACAGTATTTCCAGCCACAGGGTAAGAAATAAAAAATAGAATATTTAGCTTAATTACTTTGCAGGCTGAGAGTGTGTTTCCTTAGCATTGCTCTGTCACCAGCATTTGGTAATTAGCATGTAGCAGAGCACAGGAGCATCTAGTAAAATGAATGAGCAACGGAAGAATTCCGAGGGGTCCCCTGGCCCAGCTTCCTCTGGGGGCCAGGACTGGGGTGGGGTCGGTTAGGACGGGATACATATGGGTGAGCCCACGACTAGAGAGGCTGGGCCACATGCAGGGGTGAGGCTTGAAAGGTGGCGCTGTTTGGGTCACTCCCCATTGCAGTGATGGGCCCCAGTCTCACCTCAGGCTTCTGCATTCTCTCTATTGTGTCTGGAAGATCAGAGTTGAGGTTTGCCTAAAACATGGAGGGTCTGGAAAAGACTTCCAAATGCCGGGTCACGGACACTCATCTCATCCTTGCAGGGAGGGCTCTTCCTTCCTCTGTCTTCCATTTCAATCCCAGAATGCAGTGCCCGTAAGGCTGGGCTCTCCTGAATTCCTGTCATCCCCAGCTGCTGAGATGCAGGCTGGCCGCTCCTGAATTCTCGCGATGTGCCAAACTCCCGCGATGCCGCCGCCTCAGAAGCCGCGGAGTCTTGGGTGCTGGAGGCACATTGGGAGTTCGACACAGATAATAAGCAGGCAGTAGCAGCCTGCCAGCTCTTTAAGGCGTCACTTGGCCTTGGCGGTCAGGCCTTAGACCTACCTTAACCAAAGCCTCAGATGTCAGTCTGTGGTTGAGACACTAGGTGCTGCACACAGGATGGGCCCTAAGAACTGGAATGAATAATACAGCAGGAGTTCTGTCCGCTCTACCACTCAACTTCAGGAATGGGCTGAGGGACGGACATAGTCACCACATGGGCTCTGCCAGTCCTCAGAGGGCCCAGTGCCTTGGAATGCCTGCATGGGCCAGCAGGATGGTGTCCGTTGTCAGAGCGCCAGTCCAAACGCTAGGAGTCGTCCTCCCAGGAGCAGGGACTGCACGGGAGCTCGCCAGCCGCTGCTTGTGTTCAGAGGAGCCAGCAGGTGCTTTCGTCCCATTGCTCGAGGGACCCGGCAGAGTCTGGGAGGAATGTTGCTCCCGGTCGGTAGCTTCTCTTCTCATTCCTGTACTGGCGTCTTTAGCAGGTGTTACGGCTTGCGGATTTTTGGTGTCCACCAAAAGTCTGTTTATAAGGAATGGTTTACCTGGGAACTCCGAGGCCTAGGGTCAGTGGACAGAGACAAGGCCTACTCCTGAGGGTGGAAACAGAATCTTTGGTCATGACATTCAAGAGCCAGGACGGCAAGACCAAGGCCTGTTCCACAGACTGGCATTTTATAGGGCACAGAATCTCAGATAACTACTTCCAGTTATGGGGGTACTGAGATATTCACACATTTATTGAGGGCTGCTGTTCCTTGTTAGGTAGGAGTTGTTAACTATGACTTCTCAAGAAGTGGATGGGGATCCTTTTTGTGATTTTTTTTTTTAAGAAAGTAATATTCATCAAAATCACAGGGTCTGGAAAATAGAATTACTCAGAACAACTGTTCTTAACATTTTGCTGGTTCTTTCCAGATTTTGCTTTGTTTAAAATTTTGTTTGAAAGGTAGAATTACAGACAGTGAGAGGAAGATACAGAGAGAAAGGTCTTCTTTCCGTTGGTTCACTGCCCAAATGGCTGCAACAGCTGGCGCTGTGCTGATCTGAAGCCAGCAGCCAGGAGCTTCTTCCTCGTCTCCCACATGGGTGCTGAGGCCCAAAGGACTTGGGTCATCTTCTACTCTTTCCCAGGCCATAGTGAGAGCTGGATTGGAAGTGGAGCAGCCGGGACCAGAAGTGGCACCCATACATGATGCCAGCACCACAGGTGGAGTATTAACCTATTGCACCATGGCGCTGGCCCTGCTAATTTTTTTGTTTTTTAAAGATTTATCTATTTACAGGAGAGGCAGAGTTATAGAGAGAGCCAGAGACAGATAGAGGTCTTCAAACCACTGGTTTACTCTCCAAATGGTATGGCCAGAGCTGGGCCGGTCTGAAGCCAGGAGCTACTTCCAGGTCTCCTACATGTGGGCAGGAGCCCATGCACTTAGGCCATCTTCCACTGCTTTCCCAGGCTATCAGCAGGGAGCTGGATCAGAGGTGGAGCAGCCAGGACTTGAACCAGCATCCATATGGCATGCCAGCCCTGCAGGCAGATGCTTAACCTACTATGCCACAGCATCAGCTCCTTGCTAATTTTTTATGCTTGTTTACTATGCTCTTAAAAAGTGCTTTCATGAATAATATTTTTATAATAGCATGTATCAAGTGATAGAGTATTCTTCCTTTTGTTGGTGTTTGATTAGTTTCTAATCTTTAAAAACAATGTTTTGCTTACCATATTTGTTAATAATTTTACTTGCTTATAACCTTTTTTTTCTTTGTTTTGTTTTTTTTTGTTCTTTTTTTATTGTTTTTTTTATTTTTTCTTTTGTGTTTTTTTGTTTGTTTTGTTTTGTTTTGTTTTTTCTATGCTTATAACCTTATCCCATTCCAGACAGGATAAAGATTTCCTAAATGTTTGATCGTTTTCTAACCTAAGGTTCTGCCTGTTGCCTACTACTTTTTCTTCAGCTTTCTTAGATAAGCTATAGACACATGTAGTTAGCTATTTCGGTAGTGAATTCTCTGAATTTTAAGCCACTGAAACTAACGGCTTGCTCATCCTCACTGTAAACTCTTCCAGTTTGAAGCAGTTCCTCCTTCTCCTATCTACTCTTCCTTTTATATTCCCATAACCAAGTATTAACACTGGGGCATATAAGCAACTAATGAAAGTTTTATTGTACACTATTTCTATTTTCCCCAAAGCTAGTCAGCTACTATATGGATAAGACAGAAAAAAACACACTGAGCATAGAAATCTAGAATGCTCACAGTGCACCACACAACCCCCACAGGGACTTTAAGATGTTTCAGGTCAAGAACTTAATTTCGGGGGAGCCGGTGCCATGGCATTAACAGGTAAAGCTGCCGCCTGCAGTGCCAGCATCCCATGTGGTGCCGGTTCAAGTCCTGGCTGCTTTACTTCCTATCTAGCTCTTTGCTGTGGCCTGGGAAAGCAGTAGAAGATGGTCCAAGTCCTGGGCCCCTGTGGCCACGTGGGAGACCCAGAAGAAGCTCCAGGCCCCTGGCTCAGATGGGCCCAGCTCTAGCTTGTGTGGCCATTTTGGGAGTGAACCACCAGATGGATGACTTTTCTCCCTCTCTCTGCCTCTGCCTCTCTGTAACTCTGGCTTTCAAATAAATAAAAGCTTTTTAAAAAACCCTTAATTTTGTAATCAGTGTTTTATGGTGGTGTGCATGTTCACATTCTGAGTCAAAATTTACGCATTCCCAATAAAGGTAAATGCCTCGTTTCAAAGCCAAAATATCCCATTCCATATCAGATTTTATATTTACTTATTTGCTATTTTTATCTACATAGACTCTTGGTTTCCTTTTGATTCAATATAACCTTTTGCTGACAATATCTATTTTGATGTCACAGATCTAGCTACTTACTTCAATCTGACTTCTGTATTTAATATATTGCTATCATGTGCCATTATATGCCCATAAAAAGTTGTTTCACTGATTTTCTTCTTGGCTTTTTTTTGTTTTGGTGATTTCTTTCATTTTTATTTATTTACTTCCTTTTTCTTTGATACTCTTGTTAAAAATTGCTTAAGGTAGAATGCTAAGGTTCCTCATTTGAGAACTTTCTAGTCTGATATAGACACCTAGATCTAAAAATTTATCTCCACTGCTATAACTGTATCTCATAAATTTCACTGTTTTGTGTTTGCTTTTCATTCCACTCAAAATACCTCCCAATTTTCCTTTTGAGTTCCTCATTAATTCTAAGATTACATTTAATTTTTAGGTTTATGTATTGTCATATTTTTTGGTATTGATTATAATACTTTTTATTGTAGGAGGATATACCTCATCTAATTCGAAGTTTTAACTTTTTTGTGATTTTTTTTCTTAATTTTGGCCATGCAGTTGTACCTCCTTCTATTGATTTGTGAAGTATACTACAGATGTTAATTCTGCAAATAGTTTTCTACTCTGTTCAAGCCTTCTATGTCCTTACTGCCCTTTCTTGAAATGAAAAACTATGAAATGATTCTCATTTTTGTATGTAACATTATTTTTTCCTAAAGTTTACTTTCTGTATAATTAATATAGATGGTTAGCAGAGATAATCTAGATTTTTATTTCTGTTCCT
Organism: Lepus europaeus; assembly: GCF_033115175.1. Taxonomy (NCBI): domain Eukaryota; kingdom Metazoa; phylum Chordata; class Mammalia; order Lagomorpha; family Leporidae; genus Lepus; species Lepus europaeus. The sequence goes on from NC_084838.1 coordinate 101,777,739, forward strand.
AAGACAGGATAATTTTAATTAATAATCCTTCAAGTTCACTAATGTTTTTCTTTTACTTGCACAAATGTGCAATTAAACCTCTCTAGTGAGTTTTTATTTCAGTTGTTGTTCATTCCAGCTTCAAAATTTCTATGTGGTTCCTTTTCATGACTTCTTTTTATTGATATTCTTCATTTGTTGATATCAGTTCCCTGATTTTCATAAGTTCTTTTTTTCATCTGTTTGAACATATTTCTAACAATTGACTTATTGTCTTCTAGTAATTCCAGTATCTGAACCTCCTAGAGAGAATCTGTTAAAACTGTCTTGTCTCTTGGCATATCTTTTATTTCTTTCATTTGAATAGTGCATAATTTGAGGTAATTTTGGAAATCAGATTCCTCAAGTTTCTCTAGGATTAGTTGTTGTTATGACTGTAAGTTGTAGGTGTGGTTTTTTTAGTGAATTTTTCAAACTATTTTCAAATAGCCGTTCTGAGACCTTCAAAACTAGCATTGTGCTGGGGTGTGGAAAGGGGCAAGGGTAAGCTAGCATGTCCTAATGGTTCAGTGCTTTTGCTCCTGGTTATGTGTTTGCTTGGTGGCTGTATATCTTTGCTAGCTTCCAGAGGGCCAATGTGTTTTAATCTGATGGATTTTCCATGTTTCTGGGGAGGGCTAACTCCCTAGAATTCTCATTGGCCATTTTGCTGCCATCTCTTCTCTGTGCCAATTTTTTTTATAACAATGATTTATGTTTTTCTATACTTTTATTTTAAATGTATTGATTTATATATTTTTTAAAGATTTTATCTATTTATTTGAGAAGTAGAGTTGCAGACAATGAGAGGGAGAAACAGAGAGAAAGGTCTTCCCTCCATTGTTTCATTCCCCAAATGGCTGCAACGGTTTGAGCTGTGCCAATATGAAGTCAGGAGCCAGGTGCTTCCTCCTGATCTCCCACATGACTGCAGGGGCCCAAGCACTTGGGCCATCCTCCACTGCCTTCCCAGGCCACAGCAGAGAGCTGGATTGGAAGAGGATTGGCTGGGATTAGAACTGGTACCCATATGGGTTGCCAGTGCCACAGACAGAGGATTAACCTGCTGCACCACAGCGCCTGCCCCTGCCTTATATTTAAAATAAGTTTTCATGAGCCAGAATTGTGGCACAGTGGACTGGCTGCCAAATGCCATCTGGCATCCTATACTGGAGCAATGATTTGAGTCCCAGTGGCTTCGCTTTTTAGGCAGCTCCCTGTGAATGTGCCTGGGATGGCAGGAGAGTATGGCCCAAGTGCTTTTCCTCCTGCTACCCAAGTGGGAAGCTGGATGGAGTTTTGAGCGCCTGGCTTTGGCCAGCACTAGCCTTGGCCATTGTGGCCATCTGGAGAGTGAACCAGTGGATTGAAGGTTTCTCCCTTTCTGTCACTTGACCTTTCAAAAATAAACAAATAAATAAAAATAAGTTGTGTTTCTCATAGGCAGCATATAATTGCCTTTTAACTGCATCTGACAGTTTCAAGGTGTTCAGACCATGTGATAGGCACATTAAGGGCTTCCTAAAGATGTCCAAGCCTAATTTCTGGAACCTGTCATTCTGTTGCTTTACACTGCTTAAGTAAATTAAATTTCCAGGTGGGATTCAGGTGGTTTATCAGGTAACCTTAAAATATGGCAGATTTTATGGCATTGTGGTGTAGTCAGTAAAGCTGTAGCAGCTTGCAATGCTGGCATTCCATATGGGCGCTCATGCAAGTCTCTGATGCAGCTCCCTACTAATAGCCTTGGAAAATCAGGACAAGATGGTCCAAGTGTTTGGGCCCTTGCCACCCCCTTTGGAGACCAGAAAGAACCTCCTGGCTCCTGGCTTGGGCCTGACTGCACACTGGCTGTTGCAGCCATATGGAGAGTGAACCTGCCTGTGGAAGATCTCTCTCTCTCTCTCTCTCTCTACCTCTTAATAAAAACAATGCAGTGATTGGCCTTGTATTAAACATTTGCTAATTCCTGAAACAAAAAAAAATGTTGACATGAGGATAGAGATGTTTGATCTTCCAGACTAGGTTATAATTTTTTTCTGTGATAAGAAGGGCACTGGATTGAGTGCTCCTCAAGAAAAAATGAAGTGGATGTTCAAAGTTCAGATTTATTACATGGAAAAAATATGCGTAACAGATAAATACTAGAGTTCCGTTTGTCTAACATTCTCCTGAGATAAAATATCAGTTTCTTTAGGACAGTTTTTTTTTTTAGATTTATTTATTTATTTATTTATTTAAAAGCCGAAGTTACACAGAGAGAGGAGAGGCAGAGGCGGGTGGGAGGGGTCTTCCATCTGCTGGTTCATTCCCCAATTGGCTGCAATGGCCAGAGCTATGTGGATCCAAGCCAGAAGAAAGAAAATGGACAAGTAAACCAATAAATTAGAATACAACTGGCCAGTGCGGTGGCTCACTAGGCTAAATCTCCACTTGCAGTGCCAGTACTCCGGGTTCTAGTCCAGGTTGGGGTGCCGGATTATGTCCCGGTTGCTCCTCTTCCAGTTCAGCTCTCTGGTGTGGCCCAGGAGGACAGTGGATGATGGCCCAAGTCCTTGGGCCCCGCACCCACATGGGAGACCAGGAGGAAGCACCTGGCTCCTGGCTTTGGATAAGCACAGCACACAGGCCATAGCAGCCATTTGGCAGGTGAACCAACAGAAGGAAGACCTTTCTTTCTGTCTCTCTCTCTGTGCCTGTCAAAAAAAAAAAAAAAAAAAGAATACAACTAGCATATATAAATCATAAGAAACAATTAAATGAGATTTTAAAAAAAGATTTATTAATTTATTTGAAAGTTTGTAACAGAGAGAGAGAGAAGGAGAGGTCTTCCATCCGCTGGTTCACTCCCCAGTTGGCCGCAGCGGCCTGAACTGTGTCAGTCCGAAGCCAGGAGCCAGGAGCTTCTTCCAAGTCTCCCACATGGGTGCAGGGGCCCAAGGACTTGGGCCATCTTCTATTGCTTTCCCAGGCCATAGCAGATAGCTGTACTGGAAGAGGAGCAGCCGGGTCTTGAATCAGCACCCATATGGGATGCTGGCGCTACAGGCTAGGGCGTTAACCCACTGTGCCACAGCACTGGCCTCTAAATGAGATATTTTAATAGTGTAGTGAGTGGGCATTTGCGGTGCTAATTTTAACAGGTACTAAGGACAGGCCTCCTAAACAAAGTGATTTAGACCTAAAGATGTGGGAAAGGAGATATCCAACATCTAAGGGAACCACAGTCCACAGGCCCTGAAATGAAATGAAATATATCAAAGGAAAGGAAAAGAGGCATGCCTGGCCAAAGTGTTAAAGCTTACGGTAAGAGTATCAGGAGGGAAGACCGGGGGAACTTTTTAGACTGAGATTTGGAGGTGTTTTTTTATTATAACTTTCTAATATTTAGAAGTCACTAGAGTGCTTTGAGTTGGAAAGTGACATAATATCCTCCCTTGTACTTTGTCACATGCCTAACCTTCAGCTTTCCCATAGGGTTTCTGAGTCATTATTTCAGATAATAAGTTCTCCGAATAGATCTGTCCAAGTAGACTCATTCTGTGACATGGTAACAGTAGTATTCTTTTTTAAAATCATTGACTAATTTTCTCAACATTTTTGGTCTCATATCACATGATATGTGTTAATATAATTATCAAATGAAGTAAGATTGAGTTGGTTTAGCTGTCAGTGCTTGCAAAATGACTGCTTATGGTTATGGGTTACATACACTCAGCTCATAGATATATTTTATTTAGTCCATTTGGAAATGTACATATTGGGGAATTTAAGGTAACTTGAGAGTAACATGGTGAACACTTTCTCTGTATATCCAAAGGCTCATATTTTGAAAATAATATCAGAGTGGTAAAGGAAAGCTAAAAGTAAAGGAATCTGGGGATACAGGGTCTGTGAAGTTAAAGCTGGAATCCTGTAGATTACTATTCAGCATACATGTCATGCATTGTTGAGAAAGCTGTCATTTTATATAGGGCTGATGGAATCAGAGAAGCATCATACAAGGGTCCTCCAAAACGTTCATGGACAATGGAATTAAAAGATAAATTTATTTTTGTAGAAAAATATTTGAAGCCCATGCAGTTTTTTGTTTTGTTTTGTTTTGTTTTTTTGACAGGCAGAGTAGACAGTGAGGGACAGACAGAGAGAAAGGTCTTCCTTTTTGCCTTTGGTTCACCCTCCAATGGCCACTGTGGCCGGCACATCTCGCTGATCCAAAGCCAGGAGCCAGGTGCTTCTCCTGGTCTCCCATACGGGTGCAGGACCCAAGGACTTGGGCCATCCTCCACTGCCTTCCCGGGCCATAGCAGAGAGCTGGCCTGGAAGAGGGGCAACTGGGATAGAATCCGGCGCCCCAACCGGGACTAGAACCCGGTGTGCCGGCGCCGCAAGGCAGAGGATTAGCCTGTTAAGCCACAGTGCCGGCCCCCATGCAGTTTTATATACTATACATTTTCCACGAACATTTTGAAGTGCTCTCATATAATCATATAAAAAACTCTGACTTATGGGTTCAAATCCCCATTCTAATTGTTTTGGATAAGTTTATTTTTCTATGGTTCAGTTTTCTTCTCTATAAAATAAGATAATAAATACTTTGTTAACAGGGCTTCCATGAGAATCAAGTGATTAATATATACAAAGCACTGAGAAAAATGTTACTTAGTATTACTCTGCATGCTTTATTAATACTGTCAGTCTCATTTTACAGGCGACAAAATCATTATGCTCAAACAACTTATTGACATTGCTGAAGTCACCCAGTAAGTTAATGAAAGAGTCAGATCCTGAAATCTAGATCTTTTAAGAAGCTCTCCTGGGGCCAGTGCTGTGGTGCAGCAGGTTAAAGCCCAGCCTGCAGCTCTGGCATCACATGTGGGCACTGGTTTAGGTACTGGCTGCTCCACTTCGAATCCAGCTCTCTGCTGTGGCCTGGGAAAGCAATGGAAGATGGCACATGTTCTTGGGCCCCTGTACCTGTGTAGGGGATCCAGAGGAGGCCCCTGCCTCCTGGCTTCAGATCATCTCAGCTCTGGCCGTTGTGGTCATCTGGGAGGTAAAACAGCAATTGGAAGACCTCTCTCTCCCTGGCTCTGCCTCTCTCTGTAATTTTGTCTTTCAAATTAATCAGATAAATCTTTTTTTTTTTTAAGATGCTCTCCTGGCCATAAGTATTTTGAGAGTAATTTGAATAATTTGGAATGAGTATCAAAAATGGCCAGTTCTACTCCTGTTTAATTCAATGTTTAATCTAAATCAATAGTTGATAACTTTTCTTGGAAAGAAAAAGTATTAATTTGGAGGGTAAATTAGTTTAAATGGTAACCCATAATTTACTCTTAATATATTATTAATTGTCTGTAATATTTAAAAACTAAAAAGGAAACATTATTTACTATAAAAATGCATCATAAATTCAGGATTTTTTGTTCTCAATACTCATTAAAAGTCTTACAAATAATTGAGGACCATAAGAGCTTATGGTTTTTTGTATGCCTATTATTATTAAACATATAGAAATTAAAAGTGACAAACATAAAATTTATGAATTCATTTAAACTAAAGCTATTAAATGCTACCATAAATAACACTTTTAATGAAAACAGCTATTTTCTAAAACATATTTAATGAGGAAAGTACCATTATTTGAGATTTTTGCAAATCTCTCATGTCTGGCTCAAAGATTGCTTGATTCTCTTACCTGCTTCTATATTCAGCCTGTTGTAAAATCAGTCTGGAAAACTCCCATACATATGCATCTTATTTTTCATATTTTTTTTACATATTTATATGAGAGGGAGAGAGGGGAGGAGAGAGAGAGAGAGAAGGAGAAAGCACTCCCAATTGCTGGTTCACACCCCGAGTGCCCTCAATAGCTAGGACTGGGCTGGGATGCTGGGCACCAAATTTGCTGTGGTTTCGTTCTGAGAGGAGCGTGGTGGGGGCAAGAGGCACTGAGTCACCACAGAGACCCTGGGAGTTGGGTGAAAGTGGGCCAGAGGCGAGCAGCCTGCAGATTTGTTTATTTCAGTTGCTACAGGGCTTAGATAGCCAAGACAGTCAATCTGGTCAAGGGGCAGTTTATGCCCTAACCAATCACAGCCTGTTGCCAGGCAGGCTCCATTGCCAGTTGGGTTTCAAAGCCATTCCTGAGTAACTGACGCTCGCTTGCCAGAGGCCATCTTGATATGGCCTTCTCATTCCACCACAGCTGAGAGCTGGGAATGCAATCCATGTGGGTAGCAGGGACCCAATTATTTGGACTGTCACTACTACCTCTCAGGATCTGCATTATCAGAAAGCTGAAGTCAGGTACTCCAATTTAGGATACAAGCATCTTAACTACCTGCTCCATGAAAGTAGTTTTCACTAAAACAAAACAAAACAAAAACCAAAACAAGCAAACAAAAAAACAAAAGAACCCTTGATAGTGTGAGGGACCAGTAGGGGTTCCCCAGAACATGCTTTGCGAACCATTGATGGGGATGGCATCATTGTGTGGCAGATAAATATGCCACAGCATACCATAAGAGTGCTGATCTAGTTCGGTGCTCTTGCACCTGGGAAAGCAGTGGGAGAAGGCCTAAGTACTGTCACTCTCTCTTAAGGAGTCCCAGGCTCTTGGCTTCGGTCTGGCCCAGTCCCGGCTGTTGTGGCTGTTTGGGGAGTGAACCAACAGATGGAAAGTCTCTCTCTCTCTCTTTCCTCCCAATCTCTCCCTCTCCTGCCTTTTACTCTTTCTTCTCTTTTCTCCCTCCCACCCTTCCTCCCTCTTTGTAAATATTTAAAAAAAAAAAAGTGAGGACCTTCGATGTAGATAAAAATGGATTTGAGATGAATGATATAAATCCTACCCAGTTTTCAAAATTAACTTTAGAGATGAAAAGTCAATGTCAAAAGCAAAGTATTCCAGGGACCAGTTGTGGCCTTTGTGTAACATTAGTGACTCCAGGGACAGGTGTTGTGACTCACTGGATTAAGCCATCACTTGGAATGTCCTCATCCCATACTGGAGTGCCTGGTTTGAGTCCCAACTTCTCTGAACTTCTGATCCATGTTCTTTCCAATGTACTTGGGAGATAGTAGATGAATGCTCAACTATTTGGTCTTCTGCCACCCACATGGGAGAACCAGATAGAGTGCTGGCTCCTGGTTTTGGTTTTGTCTATCTCTGGCTATTGTGGACATTTGGGGGTGAATCAGCATATGGAAGGTACGTCTCTGTGTCTCTCCCTCTGTGTTTCACTCTGCCTTTCAAAATTAATTAATTAACTTTTAAAAAGATTAGTGACTCCAGTTAAATATTACAAGTGATATGCACAGCTACCCCCATTTCTTTGACTAAACAGTAAATAGCACTCCTACATTTGTGTGTACAGAAGAGGTGAAGTGAAATAGAAATGGTTCTCAGTTGCTCAGAAGACAATGAGTGTGTTCTGATTTCACAGGAAAATGAGAAATATTCTTTTTTAACCTTTATTTAATAAATATAAATTTCCAAAGTACAACTTTTGAAGTATAGCGGCTACCCCCCATAACCTCCCTCCCACCCACAACCATCCCATCTCCTACTCCCTCTCCCTTCCCATTCTTCATCACAATTTATTTTCAATTATCTTTATATACAGAAGCTCAACTTAGTATATACTAAGTAAAGGTTTCAATAGACTGCACCCACAAAGACACACAAAGTATAGAGTAATATTTGAATAAAAGTTTTACCGTTAATTCACACAGTACAACACATTAAGGGCAGAGGTCCTACATGGGGAGCAGGTGCACATGTGCTCACCTGTCTTCCTTCTTGTCTCCAAACTCCTTGGCATTCCTGAGTATTATATCAGTTTCCTTTGTGATGAGAGCTGGCTAATTCCAGTGGTTCCTTTTTGAAGTTGATAGGTACAGATGAGGCATTTGAAGGGTATTTTTTACTTAATAATTGAATGAATAACCTGTGAAGAATTTAATTCTATTCTTCATGTCCATTAGATTTATTCAGTTCTGAAGACCAGCTATTATTGATTTAGAGAAGAAAATTGTTTATAATCAACTCAGCAAAGTACTGAGAATTTAGGCTGGTACATAGGAAAAAACCTTGAATGAATCATTTTTTGTGATATGGTTCATTCTGATGATATCCGAGTATTTGTAGAATCTTCAACAGGCCAAATATTTCATTTCTTCATCAGAGGTGTGAAGTCCCACATACTATGTTAGTGCTATAAGTAAGTCATTTTATTTATTCACTCAAAATTTGCTGACTTACTCTCATACCATATGTGATAGTAGATATTGGTAAACTGCAGGTGAATACTAATAATTCATATTTTTTAGTTCAGGGAATACTTTTAAATTATGTAAGAATATGTGAACTTGGCCAGCACTGCAGCTCAATAGGCTAATCCTCCACCTGCAGTGCAGGCACACCAGGTCCTAGTCCCGGTTGGGGTGCCAGTCCTGTCCCGGTTGCTCTTCTCCCAGTCCAGCTCTCTGCTGTGGCCCAGGAAGGCAGTGGAGGATGGCCCAAGTCCTTGGGCCCTGCACCCGCATGGGAGATCAGGAGGAAGCACCTGGCTCCTGGCTTCGGACCAGCGCCATGCACTGGTCGCAGTGCGCTGGCCATAGCGGCCACTGGGGGGTGAACCAACGAAAAAGGAAGACCTTTCTCTCTGTCTCTCTCACTGTCCACTCTGCCTGTCCAAAAAAAAAAAAAAAAATGTGAACTACATACATGTAAAAACCTATTTTTTGACACAATGATTATAATCAAGAAGGGACTAATTCTAACTAACCTGAATGATTTTTGAGTATTTCTCCATGGAATTAAGTCCTGTAGAAGGTGTAGGGATCAGGAAAATGAGGAAAGCATATTCTTATCAAAGAGAACAAAACTGTGCATGGACCTGGAGTTGGGAAAAGACCCGAGGTATGCAGGGGATGTCAAGTCCCATGAAAGTGGAATACAGGGTGTGTATGAATGGAGGCTAGAGCAAGGCTGGAAAACACTGTGGTCAGATAGGACTGACCTCAGGTGCTGAAAAGGGGGGTTTATACTTTATCTCATAAATCACAGGGAATCATCAGTGGTCTGTTTTCTTCTTCTTCTTCTTCTTCTTCTTCTTCTTCTTCTTCTTCTTCTTCTTTTTTTTTTTGGACAGGCAGAATTAGACAGAGAGAGAGACAGCGAGAAAGATCTTCCTTCTGTTGGTTCACCCCCAAATGGCTGCCACGGCTGGTACGCTGTGCTGATCCAGAGCCAGGAGCTTCCTTCTGGTCTCCTATGGGGTGCAGGGCCCAAACACCCGGGCCATTCTCCACTGCCTTCCTGGACCACAGCAGAGAGCTGGACTGGAAGAGGAGCAACTGTGACAGAACCAGCGCCCCAACCGGGAATAGAACCCGGGGTACCAGTGCTGAAGCCGGAGGATTAGCCTAGTGAGCCACAGCGCCAGCCTCAATGTCCTATTTTAAAGATCACTGATTTAATAGAAAAGTCAAATCATTTTCAATATTAATATCACAAAAATTCAAAAGACAGAGGTCACTACTACTAAGAAATCCATACATTTCATCTTCACGGGAGAAAAACTCTCTTCCTCTGAAGATAAAACAGCAGAGCCTCTAACTCCCCTAGTTACCAACAGCCAGCATCATCTGTTACTGCCTCCACTAAATGAAAAGCAGGTGTTCCACCAACCATTTTGTACTCTACTTTCATTTGCCAGTTGGATAATCCAATCAAGTCCCTACTTACAAGTTTCCTGACCTCATAAAAACAGAATCCTTGTTACAGTGGTGAACAGTATTTAGCTTCCCAAAGTCCTGCGTTAACATCTGGAGGATGAATGTCAGGGAGTTAAGTGTAGAGACAACGTAATTACAGCACCTGTGACGTGGTCCAAGGGGAAAGTCACTGAAGGTTTCTCATGAGAGGACTGGCTTTGTAAGCAGTGTGCTCCCTGTGATTCTTTTTTTTTTCAGAGGTGGAGTTACAGACAGAGAGAGAGATAGAGAGGGAGAGGGGTAGAGGGGTCTTCCATCCACTGGTTCTCTCCCCAAATGGCCACAACGGCCGGAGATGCACTGATCCAAAACCAGGAGCCAGGAGCTTCTTCCAGGTCTCCCATGTGGGTGCAGGAGCCCCACACCTTTGCCCTACCCCTTTCTGTGATCTCATGCCCCTGCCTGACCTCACCTGTATGCCCACCTGCCAATCAGACTACGTAACCACTCCCCCTATGAAGTGAATAAAAACCTGGAGCATGGTGGGCCCCTCCCTTGCTGTCCACTGCCTCTGCCTTCCTGCCTGGGTGCTCTGCTCCACATGGTTCCCGGCCTGCTCTCTGCCTGGTCTGGACCCAGCCTGTGCTTCTAGACTCCCTTCTCCCCTAATTAGAGCCCTCACTTTCCTGTGCATTTCTCCCACTGAATCAGGATGAAACACTTTCTGGCTTCTTTCAGCTGATATTCAGAGTTCTTATCTGAATAGACAGCAAGAACTCTCAAAATATTAAAAATCAATAATAAGGCCGGGCGATATCAGGCCTAACTCTGATCAACAATTAGAGTAAATATTCAAATTAAAAGGCAGAGACTGTCAAACTGGAATTTTCTTTTTCAAAACAAAAAAGAAAATATCCAATGATGCGCTGTTTAAAGATGGTCTTTGGACTCAAAAATACAGAAAAGACTGCAAATGAAAGAGGAAAGAGGAGGAGACAGAGGAAGAAGGAAAGAGGTGGTGAACTGTGATGACTGGAAAAGCTGTTATACAGACAATAAGGTAAGAAAGCTGAGGGTACATGGTAGGCCTGGAATAGCTCAGGGTTCTGGCCTTTCGTACCCTCAGAAAAGAGAGATTGAAAAAGGAGACAGAGCAGACCTCTACAGAGACAGGTCACATTATTGAAGCAAACAGGGCAATGGTCTGTTCTTGTGAAGAGACTTGGTGGGTTTTATCTGGTCTGGTTGCCAAGGGAACTTGGCACCAGGGGCTCTCCAGAAGCCTTGTAGGCCTTTTGCTTATCTAGTTTTGCAAGCAGTTTTGCAGGGGCTAGACAGAGACCACGGTGGGGGGTGGGAAGGTGACATTCTTGTGAGCAGTTTCATCCTTTAATACTAGTATCAGACAAAATAAATTTCAAAATAAAGCAAACCACCAGAAATAAGAAGGAACTTACCCTAGTGATAAAAGGGTAAACATCAATAAAACATAAAAATCATAAATATAAATGCCTTTTAATATCTTCATAAGACACCTCTCACAGCCGTATCTAAAACTGGTACAATTCCCAGGACAAAAACTTCTCCTTCCTCACTCTGTATCTCCTCCCAGATAACTGCATTACACTCCCAACCTACGGGCTCATATCCAGACCTCCCTTCAGAACTATGTACTTGGCTTCCCACTGTTCTCTCCTGGCTTCTTTAGAAGGCATAGTTAATATCAGCATTAATTATAACACTGCAGGCCAGCACCATGGCTTAACAGGCTAATCCTCTGCCTTGCAGCGCCAGCACACCGGGTTCTAGTCCCGGTTGGGGCGCCGGATTCTATCCCAGTTGCCCCTCTTCCAGGCCAGCTCTCTGCTATGGCCCAGGAAGACAGTGGAGGATGGCCCAAGTCCTTGGGCCCTGCACCCGCATGGGAGACCAGGAGAAGCACCTGGCTCCTGGCTTCGAATCAGCACGATGCGCCAGCCGCAGCAGCCATTGGAGGGTGAACCAAAGGCAAAAAGGAAGACCTTTCTCTCTGTCTCTCTCTCTCACTATCCACTCTGCCTGTCCAAAAGAAAAAAAAATTATAACACTGCATTATTGGATCTCTGACATGTACAGACAGAATACACACAGCATTAATAACATAACATAAAGGAGTGAGAAGGAAAGAAAGCTGTACTGGAAGAAAATTTTCATAGTTTATTGGAATTAGATAGGCTGAAATACACTGCAATATGATGCATATTTTAATCCCTAAGAACTAAAATTTTCAAGTTTAAAAAAATCAACACATAACACAAAAGAAGGAACAAAGGATGAGAATTTTGAAGACCTAAAAAAAATTTAGAAAACAAATATCAAAAATGGCAGACATAAATTCAATCATATCAATAAGTACTTTAAATTGAAAGCACCAAACATTCAAGCTAGATAAAAAGCAAGATGTAATAATATGTTATCTTCAATAAACACACTTTGGATGCAAAGTACAAACAGGTTCAAAGTAAAATGGAGAAAGTGTAACATGCAAAGAGGAATCCGGAGGCAGCTGGATTGGCTATGTTTTTATCTGGCAAAACAGCCTTTAAGACTAGAAATACTACTGGAGACAAAGACAGAGATTGCATCACAATGAAAGAGTCAAAGCGGCTGGAAGATGAAAGATCTACAAATGTATCCATAGCCAACAGCAGAGCCTAACAGAAGGGATGGGCCCAAAACTGCCAAAGGTAAAAAGAGTTCACCAGTAATAGGTAGAGAATGCAATACCAGCTCATAAGAATTCATAGAGCACCCAGACAGAAAATGAACAGGGTATAGAGGAACAGCAGCATCAAGCAACTTGACCCGACATTTACAGAGTACTCTACCCAGCAGATAAAGTAACAGCAGAGCACACATTCTTTTCAAGTATACATGGAGCATTCTTCAAAGAAGACCATACACTATCATAATATCTCATCACTATCATAATATCTCAATAAATCATCAACAGTATGTATTCATAATAAAACTAAATTAAAAATCAACAAAAAGAAATGGGAGAGGGAGGCTGGCACTGTAGTGTAATGGGTAAAGCCATCACCTGCAGCGCCAGTATCCCATATGGCCCTCAGTTCAAATCCTGGTTCCTCCAATTTCCATCCAGCTCTTTGCTATGGCTTGGGAAGACAGTAAAGATGGCCCCTGCATCTGCATGGGAGACCTGGAAGAAGCTCCTGGCTCCTGGCTCCTGGCTTCAGATCAGCCCAGCTCCTGCCATTGTGGCCATTTGGGGAGTGAACCAGCAGATGGAAGATCCTCTCTCTCTTTCTCTCTCTCTCTCTCTCTGTAATTCTGACTTTCAAATAAATATATAGATCTTTAAAAAAAGAAAGAAAATTGGAAAATCCTGAAATACTAGGAAATTGAACAACACACTTCTAAATAATCCATGAGTCCAAGAGAAACCACAAACTTAAACATATTTTGAACAGATTCAAACAAAAACACATCATATCACTTAGAGAATGCACTCAAATCACTGTTGACAAAAGAAAGGTCTCAGAACCAATAACCTAAGATCAATAAGACAGAAAAACAGGGAAAATCAATAAACCAGACATTGGTTCTTTCACATAATACTGACATTAGGCTATACCAGGGTTTCTCAGCCTCAGCTTCGTTGACATTTTAAGCAGATAATCCTTTCTTGCCAGGGGAGCAGAGAGGTGTGCAATACACTATATAATGTTTAACAGCATCTCTGATCTCTGTCCAACAGCTTCCAGTTGCAACACCCCCCAAAAAAGCATTTTATGAACAAAATGGTCTCCAAACATTGTTAATGTCCCCTGGGGGGAAAAATGGAACAAAATTAACCCTGGTGACTCAGACCAAGCAAAAAAGGGAGAAGAATCAAACTACCAAAATCAGGAATGAAGAGGGGACAGCCCTTCCCATTCTGTAGAAACTAAGAATAAGAAAATGTTGCCAACAAATTAAAATTAGAACATTTGCATGAAATAATTAAATGATTTTAGCAAAAATAAGGACAAATTACAGGAGGTATTGTGCATACTACAAATAAGTAATCCAATATTAAAGACAGAAAATGTAATGAATCCAAGAAACACTAAGAGCAAACTGTGGAAATTTTGTTTGAATTGTTTGAATAAGGTGCACTGCAGGAGTTGGTTTGCTCTTTTTTTTTTTTCTGACAGGTAGAGTGGACAGTGAGAGAGAGAGAGAGAGAGGTCTTCCTTTTCCGTTGGTTCACCCCCCAATGGCTGCTGTAGCCGGCGCACTGCGCTGATCCGAAGCTAGGAGCCAGGTGCTTCTCCTGGTCTTCCAAGCAGGTGCAGGGCCCAAGCACTTGGCCATCCTGCATTACATTCCCGGGCCACAGCAGAGAGCTAGACTGGAAGAGGAGCAACTGGGACAGAATCCTGTGCCCCAATCAGGACTAGAACCTGGGATGCCAGCGCCACAGGCAAAGGATTAGCCTATTGAGCCGCGGCACCAGCTGTTTGGCTCTTTTAATCATTTAAATACACATGTGTGCCTGCTGTAACAATTCTAACATGTATATTTACAAACATCTAAAGTCAAAGCAAGAGTTCACACTTCATTCCTCTCCATATCTAGTCCGCTGATGCAATATTGCCAACAAGGGGTAAGGTAGCTTTCCTTTATGTGTGTGGGCACAGCCTGTTCCTGCAAACATCACATATAATTGCTGATTCTGTACAAAAACAAGACTATACCTACAGAGTTACATGAACCAAATGGACTTGCTTTTTATTCAATATATTACATGTAGGCCTCCAGGACAATTCATATACTTCCACCAATGAACCATCATGTTCCACATGATAATTATTTTTCAGTGTCCATTAATAAAGTCTCTATAGACTCTCTATCCATTATGGTCATCTATGGCTGTTTCTGTGCTACAGAGCAGAGTACAGTAAATGTGACAAAGGCTATATGGCCCACAAAACCCAACACATATGCTATCTGGCCCTTCACTTAGTAAGCTTGGCATTCTCTGCTTTAGAGCAGTGGCCTCTCAATTTGGAGTCACCTGGAAAGCATTAACAATGATGATTAAATTGGTTTATGGGTGAGCCTGGGTGTTAGGATTACTAGACACACGGTATTTTATTTATTATTGATAACACTTGCATATATGGCTATCAAGGTCTAGTTTGACTGTATTAAATTTTTTTTTTGACAGGCAGAGTGGGTAGTGAGAGAGAGACAGACAGAGAGAAAGGTCTTCCTTTTTGGCCTTTGGTTCACCCTCCAATGACCGCTGCCGCCAGCGCATCGTTGCTGATTCGAAGCCAGGAGCCAGGTGCTTCTCCTGGTCCTCCCATGTGGGTGCAGGGCCCAAGGACTTGGGCCATCCTCCACTGTCTTCCCGGGCCATAGCAGAGAGCTGGCCTGCAAGAGGGGCAACAGAGATAGGATCCGGCGCCCAACTGGGACGAGAACCCGGTGTGCTGGCACCGCAAGGCGAAGGATTAACCTGTTAAACCACGGTGCCAGCCAAGTTTGACTATATTAAAATTTAACGATACTCTCGATTCATATTTAGACTGTCTCTTGATCTTTGATCTTACAAATAATACTGCAATAAATACTATCAACATTTGTTTTAAAAAAAGATTTTGTTTGTTTGAAAGGCAGAGTTAGGGGATGGCACTGTGGCATAGTGGTTAAGCCACCACTACAGTGCTGACATCCCATTCAGGCACAGTTCAAGACCTGGCTGCTCCACTTCTTGTCCAGCTCTCTGCTATGGCCTGGAAAGCAGCAGAAGATGGACCAAGTCTTTGGGCCTCTGCACCCACGTGGGAGACTCAAAGGAAACTCCTGCTTTGGATTGGCACAGCTCTGGCTGTCGCAGCCATCTGGGGAGTGAACCAGCAGATGGGAGGATGAGAGACCCCTCTTTCTCCCTTTATTTCTCTCTCTTTCTCTATATCTCTGCCTATAACGCTTTCAAATAAAATACATGAATCTTAAAAAAAAAAAAAAAAGGTGGAGTTAAAAGGGTGGGTATCTTCAAATGGCTGCAATTGCTGGGTCTAGCCCAGGTCAAAGCCAGGAGCTAGAGCTTCTTCCAGTTCTCCCATGTCAGTGCAGGAACCCAAGGGACTTGGGCCATCTTCTGCTGTTTTCCCAAGTGCATTAGCAGTGAGCTGGGTCAGAAGTTGAGGAGGGGCCGATGTTAAGGGCATAGCAGGTAAAGCCGCTGCCTGCAATGCCAGCATCCCATATGGGCAACCAGTTCACATCCCGGCTGCTCCACTTCCAATCCAGCTCTCTGCTATGGCCCGGGAAAGCAGTAGAAAATGGCCCAAGGCCTTGGGCTCCTGCCCGACGTGGGAGACCCAAAGGAAGCTCCTGAATCCTGCCTTTGGATCAGTGCAGCTCCAACCATTGTGGCCAACTGGGGAGTGAACCAGCGGATGGAAGACCTCTCTCTCTCTCTCTCTCTCTCTCTCTCTCTCTCTCTCTGTCTTCTCTGCCTCTCTTAATGTCTGTATGTAACTGTGACTTTCAAATAAATAAATAAATCTTAAAAACAAAAAAAGAAAAGAAGTGGAGCAGCAGAGACTCAAACCAGCATCCATATGGGATGCTGGCATCACAGGCAGCAGCATTACCCACTATGCCACAGCACTGGCTCCAAACATTCTTATGCTAGTATTGTTATTTCAGTCAAATACATCTCTTTAACTCTTTATCTAATTATCAGAGGCAAAGACAGAGACTGACTGAGCTCCCATTTACTGATTCATTCCACAAATGCCTGCAATGACAGGGGCTGAGCCAGGGCCAAAACTGGGAGCTGGGAATGCAATCCATGTGTTCCACACGGGTGACAGGGACCCAATCACCTGAGTCATCATGGCACGATGGCATAGCTGGTAAAGCCACCACCTGCAGTGCCGGCATCCCATATGGGTGCCAGTTCGAGTCCTGGCTGCTCACTTCCAATCAGCTCTTTACTGTGGCTGGGAAATCAGAAGATGGCCCAAGTGCTTGGTCCCCTGCACCTACGTGGGAGACCTGAAAGAAGCTCCCAGCTCCTGGCTTTGGATCGGCACAGCTCCAGCCGTTGCAGCCAATGGGGAGTGAACCAGTGGACAGGAAGATCTCTTTCCCTTTCGGTTGGGTCCTCTCTATGTATCACTCTGTCTTTCAAATAAATAACTTTTTTAGCAATTGTGAATTGGGCCCCCTGCCCGAACTATGGCACCTGCAGTGTCAGCATCCCATATGGGCACCAATTCTCTCTCTCTCTCTCTCTCTCTCTCTCTCACTGCGTCTTCCTCTCCTTCTCTATAACTCTTGCAAATAAATAAATCTGTTTTAAAAATTGAGATTGTCTGGACCTTATTTTAACAGAAATGCCATTAAAGTGTTGCCAGTAAATATTAAGCTAGTTGCTGATATTTCCCTTATTGTGAGAGACACACACACATACACACACACAGAAATCAAGCACAAGTTTTTCGAATGTTAACAAAGGTCTTTTATTGTTAATATCCACTGAGATAATTACATGGATTTTATTCAACTTGTCCAAATAATGTTATACTAATATACTTCCTTACATTAATCATTTGTATTTGCATTCATTTTCTTTAGCAATGATCTTCATTTCTCTTGTACCCTTGTCAAGGTTTGATATCAAGTTAATATTATTAGGGGCAGGCGCTGTGGCGCACAGGGTTAACGCCCTAGCCTGAAGCTCCAGCATCCCATACAGGATGCTCTCTGCTATGGCCTGGGGAAAGCAGTAGAAGATGGCCCAAGGCCTTGGGCCCCTGCACCCGCGTGGGAGACCCAGAAGAAGCTCCTAGCTCCTGACTTTGGATTGATGCAGCTCCGGCTGTTGCGGCCATCTGGGGAGTGAAACCATCGGATGGAGGACCTCTCTCTCTCTGCCTCTCCAATCTTTCTCCTCTTACCTCTGATTTTCAAATAAATAAATACATCTTTTTTAAAAAAAGTAATATAACTAGCTTCATAAAACAAATAATTACAAGTGACATCTACTGAACATTTTTATTCTCATTTTTCATGCTGTTCATGTGAATTTCATCACAGTCCCATGATATCTGTTACCTCTCTTCCAGAGATGGTGTAGCTAAATCCTAGAGATTCAGTAACTTCCTAAGGAACACACTCACTGAGGGCAGAGGTGATTTCAAGGTGGGGGCATGCTAATAACCAACATTCCATGCTACTTGACACCTTTCTGTCAACATTCTATAGAGAGTCATCCTAGGGTTACTTGATGGGCTAGGAAAGTCTCTAGCTAAGGGTGTTGCAAATTCCCCAGCTTCTGCTAACAACTGGGAAAATCTGCTAGACCATAAGAAAGCTGACCCTTTGCAAGCAGACATTCAGATCCACTCTGCAAGCAGTCAGCCTCTCGCTGTCCTGCCTACCTGCTGCGTCCCTGTAGCCTGTTCAGTACATCTACCTCTGCTCTCTCCATCTGGACAGCAACACACTTTACAACCACAAGTAAAACTGGAATTCAGAACTTTCCAAAAATGGGGCAGTGAGAAAATACATCAGTAAAATTGTAAAAATCGAAAAATAATGTATTGGGGCCGGCACTGTGGCACAGCAGGTAAAGCCACCGCCTGCGGTGCTGGGATCCCACATGGGTGCCAGTTTGAGTCCTGGCTGCTCCACTCCCAATAAAGCTCTCTGCTATGGCCTGGGAAAGCAGTAGAAATGGCCCAAGCCTTTGGGCCTCTGCACCATGTGGGAGACCTGGAAGAACTCCTGGCTTTGGATAGGCCTCAGCTCTAACCATTGAGGCCAATTGGGGGAGTGAACCTATGGATAGAGACCCTCTCTCTCTCTCTGCCTCTCCTCTTCTGTGTAACTCTGACTTCAAATAAATAAATCTTGAAAAAAAATAATGTGTTGAGGATCAGTCTCTTCCAAAAGTTCTTCAGTTTCTACTTGTTGGACCAATTTAATAAAGTTCAATTTTTATAGAAAATCACAGATTTATCAAGTTTGAACATTCCTAGCATCCTACTTTTAAATAACTTTTAGAAAGCACTCCAAAAGCAAAGCAGAGACTCAAGTTTACCTTGACTTTGAGCAAGATGAAGAATCTTTGATGTGAGATATCTGGCAGTATCTGATTCTGCTGATTCAGTGTTTATCTCTCCAGCTGAGCCAGGAGTCCCACAATCCGAGAATTATTGGTAAGGCTAAAAAAAAAAAAACAAAAGAAAAGAAAAGAAAAGAAAAGCAAATGTTATCTAACATCAGGATACATTCTATACCAACTGTAAAGTCAGTACTACAAGATCACTGTGTAGTTGGAGGCTGTAGGGTGGAAGGTTCTGTAGATATCTGTTAAGTCCATTTGGTCTATAGTTTCATTAACTCTGCTGTTTCCTTGCAGATTTTCTGTCTGGTTGATCTGTCCATTGCTCAAAGTGGGATATTGAAGTCCCTCATTACTACTGTATTGGAGTCTCTGTCTCCCTTTAGATCCATTACATTTCTTTTCCAATAGGCCAGGTGCCTTGTAATTAGGTGCATATACATTTATAATAGTTACATCTTCCTGTTGAATTGATCCCTTAATCATTACATAGTGCCCTTCTTTGAGTCTTTTAACAGGTTTGTGTTAAAAGTCTATTCTGTCCTATATTAGGATGGCTACATCAGATTTTTGCTTTCTGTTAGCATGGAATACTTTTTCATCCTTTCACTTTCAGTCTGCATGCATCTTTGTTGGTGAGATGTGTTTCTTGTAGGCAACAAATGCATGGGTTTTTGTTTTTTAATCCATTCTGTCTGTTTGTATCTTTTAACTGGAGAGTTGAGGACATTTACATTCAAGGCGACTATTGATAAGTAACGACTTTGCTCTGCCATTTTCCCCAAAATATTCCTATTTTTTACTTTGATTTCCTTTGACTTTTACTGGGAGATTTCTTCCTTTACTTTCTTTCATAGTGATGACCATGTTTCTGTGTTTCTGTGTACAGCACATCATTAGGCATCTTCTGCGGGGCTGGGTGGCTGGTGACAAAGTCTCTCAATTTCTGTTTGTTAGGGAAGTCTTTATTTCACCATCATTCATAAATGAGAGCTTTGCAGGCTGTAGTATTCTGAGTTGACAGGTTTTTTTATCTTAAGACTTGGATTGTATCTCACTATTCTCTCCTAGCCTTGCAGGTTTCTGATGAGAAGTCTGCTGTGAGTCTAATTGGAGATCCTCTGAAAGTAATCTGGCATTTCTCTTGTGCACATTTTAGAATCTTCCCTTATGTTTTACTGTGGAGAGTTGATTATAATGTGTTGGATGAAGATCTTTTCTGGTGATGTGTATTAAGAGTGTTATGTGCTTCCTGTACTTGGATGCCCCTTTCTTTCTCCAAATGAGGGAAGTTTCCTCTTATTACTTCACTAAAAAGGACCTCTAATCCCTTTCTCTCTTTCCACACATTCTGGAACTCCTAAGACCCATCCGTCAACCATAACACAACACAAAAACTTATATATGTGTGTGTGTGTATATGTCTGTATGCATTCGTCTCTGTATGTGTTTCTGTCACAACAGTTTGAACTCAGAAGTAGATAAGAGACTTCTGGTATCTTCCATTAAGCCAAACATGACAGAGATCTACAAAAATGTTGTCAAACTATGTCACTCTTCTTACTAAATATGTTTAGTTTGGTAAATGAGTTATTTTACCATGACACAAATGTTGGGGCCAACAGTGTGAGGTATTGGGTAAAGCCACCTACCTGGGGCACCAGCCACAAAACCTAGCTGCTCCACTTCCAATCCAGCTCTCTGCCATGGCCTGGGAAAGCAGTGCAAGATGGCCAAGCCCTTGGGCCACTGCACCCACATGGGAGACCCAGAAGAAGCTCCTGGCTCCTGCTTCAGAATGGCCAAGCTCTGGGCATTGAGGCCATCTGGGGAGTGAACAAGTGGATGGAAGACCTTCCTCTCTCGTCTGTAACTCTCTCAAGTAAATTAAAAAATCTTAAAAAAAAAAAAAACCAGAAATGTTGGTTACTATGGTTACTATCAATATTAACAAGCCGTCATTTACTGAGTCAGCCAGGCACTATTTAATCTTCACATCCTTATTGTAACAGTATTATCATTAAAATAATTTTATAGATGACAAAACTGAGGTGTAGCAGACAGAGTTAAGCAGACTGTTTAAGGCTGTACAGCTAAGAAAACCTGAACATGGAACCAGTCTGCCTGACTTTTAACCAAACTTCAGACAATTCCTTGGCACTTAAGAACTTTCAGAGATGATATAATGAGCTCTGACTCCTAAGTCAAACTTTTTCTGTGAAGGTCCAGATAACAAATATTTTAGGCATTGTGAGCCACAGTCTGTCAAATTCCTCCACTTGGCAACCACAATGCAAATGCAGCATGGAAGGAGCAGGCCTGTGTTCCAATAAAATTCTCTTCATATAACTCAACCCAAATTTCCTTCAGTCCTCAGGTGGTCACAAAGTATTATTTTGACTTTTTAAAAGCAATTAAAAATATAAAACCCATTCTTAGGTCACAGGGCACACAACACAAAGAGAGGCCTTACATGGCCATGAGCCATAGTGTACTGACTACTGCTTTAATATTAATAAATACTAACAAAATAATATAAACATACTATTAAACATGAATAGCATTTTGAAGTAATGAGTTTCTAACAATTATGTCTGCAATTTCTATACATAAAAATATTTAGAATTACCTTCTTTTCTCTGATACCACTTTTAACTTGCTCATCTTGAGTTACTTCATTTCATCATTGCAAGTAATCTGAAAGAAAAACATTAATGACATTAAACACTTACACAACTGTGTTTTCTATTTTTAAGATGTCATAAAAGCCAGGCAATGAAAAATATTTCATTGTGGGCAACACAAGACAGCACTGGAAACCAAAAGGGTTTTTTAAGTGTTTCTGGAGGGTCCCCTCAATGTGGAACATCTGACTATTAAAATACCTAAATCAGCCAGGAGGACGTTAGCAAAATCCTGGTGCTACAAAAATGCAGTTTGTTATCTGCTGTTAGGAATTCTTTTGAGACATTCTTACTGTTCTAATATTCCACCTTAAAATACTTGAACTACCCACTGCATCCTGTGATTAATGTACTTACTGTTTGCCATTCATACAATGGCCAAAGACTGGTAAATAAGTATGATTTTTTTCTATATGAGAACACTTTCAATTAGTAACAGGTTGATTCTACAGAGTAAAGAATATCTATTTCATTATCTTACTGAATGTACATAATACACATTTTCCCTCCATATTAAGAAAATAAAGTTTGTACACTTTAAACAACCTTCAATAGCAAGACACACAATTCTTATTATTGTTCAGATTTATTTTCTATTCACCAAAAAATACCCTGAATGTCTTCTACTTTTATATAGCAATGCTTAGAAAGAAGAGTTTTGTGGTATCACTGAAAAGTGAAACAATGACCCAGTTTTAGTAATGCTATATTTAAACCAAAACAAATGCAAAACAGCAGTCTTGAAATGGCTTAACTTAGATTCAGAATTTTTTCTGAATCTGTAATTTTTATATCAATAAGAACTTTTCAACAAAATACAACTCAAAAGCAAGGAAATAGGTATTTAGGACATGCACAAAAATTAGGACATTTTAAAGTCCATGAGGAATTTTACACTGCTACTTATTCTTTCTTTTAATAGACTCATCTTTTTAAAGTGACTACAAATTCAGAGTAACTTTTCTAGCTTCTAAAGTATTAAGAGTCACTATACACTGAAAGGCAGGGGGGAAAATCATATGTGCTTTCAAAAGCACTATTGCTGTCATAAACAGAAATTATGTCATTTCTACTTATTGAGTGCTAAGACTCTCTCTAAAATTACATTAACAGCACATGTCATGAAAAGGTCGCTGCAAATTTTATTAGAACTATAAGACTAATGTTGGGTACTTGCCATAGCCAACTCTATTTCAACAGTTAAGAAGTTACTCAAATTTTCAGGTAACAACAAGTTATTTTTATTTTTTAATTTATTTATTTTTTTATTTTTTGAAAGGCAGAGTGGGGACAGTGAGAGAGAGAGAGACAGAGAGGAAGGTCTTCCTTTTTGCCTTTGGTTCACCCTCCAATGGCCGCTGTGGCCGGCGCATCTCGCTGATCCGAAGCCAGGAGCCAGGTACTTCTCCTGGTCTCCCATGCGGGTGCAGGGCCCAAGGACTTGGGCCATCCTCCACTGTTCTTCCCAGGCCATAGCAGAGAGCTGGCCTGGAAGACGGGCAACCGGATAGATCTGGTGCCCCCAACCAGGACTAGAACCCAGTGTGCTGGCGCTGCAAGGTGGAGGATTAGCCTGTTAGGCCACAGTGCCGGCCTACAACAATGCAGGTTAACCACATTCTCCTGTTCCTTCAGAAAGAGTAAAAAAAAAAATAGCAGACAGTAAAGAAATAAAGTTCTGTTTAAGTCTACAGTGGCAAAAAAAAAAAAAAAAAAAAAAAAAGGTAAGGGGCACAGAAGAATGGGTATTCTATCCAGAATCCAGGAAACTGAGACTCCATGAACTCAGGAAATGCATCACAAGGATCTAGAAAAACTGCAGCAACCAGACCCAAATCTAGTAGGAGAAGAGAAAGAAATTAAAATCAGAGAAGAAATCAAAAGGATTGAATCAAAAAAAAATTTACAAAAATCAGCCAAACGAGGAGCTGGTTTTTTGAAAAAATTAACAAAATTGACACCCCATTGGCCCAACTAACTAAAAGAAGAAAAGACCCAAATCAATAAAATCAGAGATGAAAAAGGAAGCATAACAACAGACACCACAGAAATAAATAGAATCATCAGAAATTACTACAAGGATTTGTATGCCAACAAACAGGAGAAATCTATCAGAAATGGATAGATCCTGGACACATACAACCTACCTACATTGAACAGGAAGACAGAAAATCTAAACAGACCCATAACTGACACAGAAATTGAAACAGTAATAAAGGCCCTCCCAACAAAGAAAAAGTCCAGACCAGATGGATACACTGCTGAATTCTAGCAGACATTTAAAGAAGAATTAACCCCAATCTCCTCAAACTATTCAGAGCTATCAAAAAAAGAGGGAATCCACCCAAATTCTTTCTATGAAGCCAGCATCACCTTAATTCCTAAGCCAGAAAAAGATGCAGCATTGAAAGAGAATTACAGACCAATATCCCTGATGAACATAGATGCAGAAATCCTCAAAAATCTGGCCAATAGAATGCAACAACACATCAGAAAAATCACCCACCAAGACCAAGTGGGATTTATCCCTGGTATGCAGGGATGGTTCAATGTTCACAAATCAATCCAATGTGATACACCACAATAAACAACTGCAGAAGAAAAACCATATGATTCTCTCAATAGACGCAGAGAAAGCATTTGATAAAATTCAATACCCTTTCATGATGAAAACTCTAAGCAAACTGGGTATAGAAGGAACATTCTTCAATACAATCAAAGCAATTTTATGAAAAACCCATGGCCAGTATCCTATTGAATGGGGAAAAGTTAGAAGCATTTCCAATGAGATCTGGTACCAGACAGGGATGCCCACTCTCACCATTGCTATTCAATATAGTTCTGGAAGTCTTAGCCAGAGCTATTAGGCAAGAAAAGGAATTTAAGGGATACAAATTGGGAGGGAAGACCTCCTCCACTTTCAAGTCCAGCTTCACCTTGACTCATACCCTGGGAGGCAGCAAGGAATGGCTCCAGTACCTGAGTCCTTGCCACCCACAGGGTAGATCTGTATTGAGTGCCAGCCTCCTACTTCAACCTGGCCCAGCCCCAGCTACCTAATTCTTTCTCTCTTTCCCTCTCTCTCTCCGCCCTCTCTGACTTTGAAATACAAGTACAAATAAAAGTAAATACATTTAAAACTTGTAATACAGGAATTTGACCTTAACAGCAGAGAATCATAAAAGCAGTATCAGCCTGCTCTAGATAGCCTAACAAAAAGCACCTAACAAAAAGCAAACAATTTTGTCTGCTCTAGTGTTAAAAAAAAAAAAAGTACACATTTTTTTTGAGGTTATCCTGATCTTTTGCTCTCAACTGAGCTAGTTCCAGAGCATGATGAATCTAAAAGCTGTTCTGGTCTCACTGACTTAAGACTGAAATCAAGCTCATCAGCAAGCCAGCAGGCACTGGTGTGCACACACAAGGTATTAGAATCTCACACACTTAAGTTGTCCTAATTTTCACTGGGCAGAAAAGTCAAAGAAATTCTGATGCCTACTCCAAAATTCAAGTCGATATATTCTAATTACATGACTAGTTCACATATACAAGATTTTAAGTTAAATAAACTGCTTAAAAATGCAAAGAAACACACAGCTCACGCTTGCAAGTTCAATCTAAATCATTTAAATACGCTCAGTGTAAGAACTACCATGCCCTTTCATTGTCTTTGCTTACACGCCCCGATCCAGTTCTCATTCCAGCAGAACAACTTCACTATTTTATTCTCATCTATTTACACAAGGAATTCCCTGCCAAATACCATTAGACAAAAGTCTCCAGTGCTGAAAAACATCTCCAAAACATTGGTCTACTGAACAATGATAAGCTTGACAAAAAATGTTCAGACACTTTAAAAAAAATTTTTTTTTTTTGCTCTATGACATCTTATTACAAATAAATGGAGCCTCATGTATGGATAAAGGGTCTCATTACACTTCAATTTAATTAAATGGATTAAAAAGTTTTTTCTCAACCCAGATTTCCAATGACTGTCTTAAGACTTAACCAATGCTGGCCAGCGCCGTGGCTTAAGAGGCTAATCCTCCACCTTGCAGCGCCGGCACAACGGGTTCTAGTCCCGGTTGGGGCACCGGATTCTATCCCGGTTGCCCCTCTTCCAGACCCAGCTCTCTGCTGTGGCCCGGGAAGACAGTGGAGGATGGCTCAAGTCTTGGGCCCTGCACCCGCATGGGAGACCAGGAGAAGCACCTGGCTCCTGGCTTCGGATCAGTGAGATGCACTGGCCGCAGCGGCCCATTGGAGGGTGAACCAACGGCAAAAGGAAGACCTTCCTCTCTGTCTCTCTCTCTCTCTCACTATCCACTCTGCATGTCAAAAAAAAAAAAAAAAAAAAAAAAGACTTAACCAATGCTGAAATCCTAAGTCTATATATGAATGACACCATGATATAAAATTCTTTTTTTTAAGATTTAATTAATTTGAGAGCAGAGTTACAGACAGTGAGAGGGAGAGACAGAAAGACATCTTCCTTTTGCTGGTTCACTCCCCAATTGGCCGCAACAGTTGGAGCTGGGACAATCCGAAGCCAGGAGCCAAGAGCTTCCGCTGGGTCTCCCACATGGGTACAGGGGCCCAAGGACTTGGGCCATCTTCTACTGCTTTCCCAGGCCACAGCAGAGAGCTGGATGGAAAAGTGGAACAGCTGGGACTAGAAACAGCGCCCATATGGGAGGCTGGCACTGCAGGAGGAGGATTAACCTACTGCAACCACAGCGCCCTGCCCCAGATCAAAATTCTTTTTTTTTTTTTTTTTTTGACAGGCAGAGTTAGACAGTGAGATAGAGAGACAGAGAGAAAGCTCTTCCTTTTCTACTGGTTCACCCCCCAAATGGCTGCTAGGGCCGGGGCGGTGTCCGATCTTAAGCCAGAAGCCAGTTGCTTCCACCCGATCTTCCATGCAGGTGCAGGAACCAAGCACTTGGGCCATCCTCCACTGCCTTACCGGGCCACATCAGAGAGCTGGACTGGAAGAGGAGCAACTGGGACAGAACCGGCACCACAACTGGGACTAGACCCGGGATACCAGTTCCGCAGGCAGAGGATTAGCCTAGTGAGCATCGGCGCCAGCCCAGATCAAAATTCTTAACTTGAAATTTTCTCTGCCTCTAACTTACAATTATGCCAATTAAAATGAATAACTTTTTTAAGGGAAAGTACCATATCTCAAAATCAGTCCCAGTAGAAATCCAAATATTCAGGACATGAGGAATAAGAAAGCAATACAGCATATACAAAGCAATCACAGTAGTAAAACAACAGAAATGCATCCTCCTTATCAGTAATGAAATGTACATGGACTAAATTTGCCGACCAAAAACAGATATTGGCAGAGTGGAGATTAAAAAAAAAAAATCAATCCCACTAAATGTCACCTGCAAGATTCTGACTCTGGAGTCAAAGGCACAACAAGGTTCAAAGGGAATGGATGGAAAAAGATATCCCGTGCATACAGTAACCAAAACTGGGCAGCAGTGTCTACTCTAGTATCAGACAAAATGGCTTTAAATCAAACAAGGACGCCAGAGACAAGGAATATATTAATAAAACAAGATATTACCAAAATGTTCAGTAGAAAGAAGGTATAATTATCAACCTATGCAAATCTAATAATAGACACCAAAATATACGAAGCAAAAATTGTCAGAATTAAAAGGGGAAACAGGAGATCTGGAAACAAAATCAGCACATGAAAGAGACAGCTGCACTCCTCACAACAGCCAAGCTATGGAATCAGCCCAGATGCCCACTGATGGATAAACAAAACCTGGTATACGTCACAATGGAATACTACTGAACCATAACAAGGAAGGAAATCCTGACATTTTCAGAGATGTAGACAGAACTGCAGATCGTTCTGTTAAGTGAAACAAGCCACATGCAGAAAGACAAATATTGTAGGTTCACATACATATGGAAGCTAAAGCGGGTAAAAGCCACCACTTGCAATGTGGCACCCCACATCAGAGAGCGGCATCCCAGCTACCCTGCTTCCAATCAGGCAGTGGAAGATGGCCCTGCCACCCAGGTGGGAGACCAGGATGCAGTTCCTGGCTGATGGCTTCAACCTGGCCTACATCTATCTGCTGTGGCCATTTGGGGAGTGAACCAGCACACAGATCTCCACCCACCCACTCACCCACCACCACCATTCTGCCTTTCAAATAAATACATTAATTTTTTTTAAGTAGTCCATCTGAACTTAGAACAATGTTCACTAGAGGTTGAAAAGGGTAGAGGAATAAAAAGGAGCTAAATAATGGGTCCTGAAGCAAGTCAGACAGAAGTACCAAGTTCCAGTGTTCCAAAGCACAATGGGACAACTTTAATTCATAATAATACATATAAATTGTAATAAACTGGAAAAGAGGAGCTAGTAGGATTTAAGAACAATGATAAGGAAACTGACTTCCTAGTTTGATTGGTTCACAGTGTATATGCACTGAAATATTACACTGTACCCTATAAATATATATAAGTGTTTCATGTTAATAAAAATGGTTAAATAATTTTAAAAACTTAAAAAATGCAGAAGTTGTTCTATAACAATAGTTAGGATTCTTGATACACCACAACCACCACCCCCAATAAGAACAGAACAACCATGCAAAAGTAAAGAAATAAAGGACTTGGCAACTAGATCTAACTAGATCTAAAATTCACAGAGAGGCTGGTAAGGCGGTGCAGTTGGTTAAGCCACCACCTAAAATGAAGGCCAACCTTAAACAAAATTAAGAAAAAAAAGAAGATCCAAATTACTAACATCAAAAGTGGATATCGGGCCTGTGTTGCGGCACAGCTAAGCTGATGCTGGCAATACCAGGCCAGTATCATGGCACAGCAGGTAAAGATGCCACTGGCAATGCCTGCATCCCCAATGGAGGCTGCTTCAAATCCTGGTTGTTCCACTTCCGAACCAGCTCCCTGCTAATGGTGGAAGATGGCCCAAGTTCTTGAGCCCCTGCACCCATATGGGAGACCCAGAAGAAGCTCCTGACTCCTGGCTTCAGATCAACCCAAATCTGGCCACTGCAGCCATTTGGGGAGTGAACCAGCAGAGGAAGATCTCCCTGTCTCTCCCTCTGTCTGTAACTTTGCCTCTTCAATAAATAAATAAATCTTTTTAAAAAATAGAAAAGATATGAGGCAAAGCCAGAGAGTGCTGGGCACCTCTCCCTAACATAGCTCACATGCATCACAAATTGAGAGAAATAAATGAGAAGTAAATGGAGATTAAAAGGGGAAAAAAAGCAGGGTTTTTTTTTTTTTTTTTTTTTTTTTAGTTTATGAGCTGGAGATTAGTTGAGGTTTTCACACTGCACGTTCAGTATTTAATACTTAATCTGCACATGTCAACAGAAATGTACAACCAAATCTGGTTTTTATTCTTAGTGTCATTTCAGATTATTGTAATTCCTCCAATTCAATCGGCTCCTGACTACAACCATTACAAAATCCCTGTATTTTCTGGGAATGACCTTTATTATGCTGAGTATAATTTTTAATAAGGCCTTCCCCAGAGCCCAGGGTCTGACCCAGGAAAGACTAGATATCCTCAGTGCCATTTCCCTTCCTAATCAAAGTCTTGTGGAAATCCTCTTTATAATTTAAATCTACAGGTTCTCAAAGCATGGCCCATAACTCCACGGGTCCTGACACTCTCTTAGGGTCCACACAAGATCAAATTATTTTTATACTAAATTTAAGACTAAATTTAATATACTAAATTTGTATAAATAATTTTATACAAAATTACCAGCACATTGGAAAAAATAAAGGTGGTAACACCAAGCTGTAATTTCTGTCATTCTATTTGTCATTCCTTGGCACCAGCAGTTATTAAGAAAAAAAAGAAAGAAAATGCAGGTTTTCTTAACACAATGTCCTTGAATAATCAAGTTCCTAATTCTCCTAAGTCTCAGCCTACAAATACACCACCTTTCAATACTCTGGTTGGCAGAAAGGACATATGTGTGAAACACTTGTGCCACACACTGAATTACAGTAATTCATCGCTATCTCAGGGCAAAGTGCTTCTCTAATGGAACTGAGAGCTTGAACTAGCCTCTCTGTTCATGAAACAAACATCGCTTTGAGAGAATGACGGACGGCTACAGTTTCTCAAAATTGGGTATACTGTCTCTGTCTGTAACTCTGCCTCTCAAGTGAATTTAAAAAATCTTAAAAAAAAAAAAAAACAATTGGGCATACTGGCAGAGGTTTTCTCAGAAGTGAAGTGAGTCTACTGTCCCATTAAAGAACCAACTGCCGCTTACTGGTTGCCAATGATGAACTGTAAGCTTTCAGGCAAAAATCAGAATTCTGAGAAGACAAAACATAGTGATATTAATAAGTGTGACTTTCTTTGAAAGCTGTATAAAGAACTATGCCAATATTTGGAAGAGGCTACAAGGGCATGTGGTGTGCGCCTAGTATTAAAATTGCTTTGTCTTAAAACTGAGTGTGAGGATATTAGCAATACGTTGTGAAGGAGACTGCTTATCTCACAGTGAACATACCGTGGCTGAAAAAGCTCTGGTTTGATGCTTAAACGACCAAAACCCCCCAACTTTGAAGCTGAAGAAGGCAACCCTATCCATTATTGCAGCACAAGTTGTGGAATCTCTTGAGTGCACAGACCGTCCAGTTGTATTTATCAGACTATTCCTACTGATGGAGTGCTCCAGGTAAGGAAGGGAAATGCTGCTTGTTTTCATTTGCCTGATTCAAGTGTCTGAGAACCCACTCTCTCTTGTTCTCCCAGGCTGCAATGGAACAACTTTACCAGGTTTGGGCATTTTCTTTTCTGTATAAAACATGCTCAGCAAACTGCACCAGTTAACTAGGGTTTGGTAAATTGTTATGTTAACAATTATGACATCTGCAATGTTTTACAAAGCAACTAATTTAATAAAATCACTATTGTGAGGACTTCTCATGTAGCACACCATGGAAAAAAAAAATCCACTGATAACGACTTCAGATTCCACACCACATAACCTTTAGAAACTACCGTTGGTGGAGTTTGTGGTGTAAAATCAAACAAGAACATCAACAATTATCTGAGAAGGCTATTACTACGTCTTTGCCTTTCCCACACATTAACTGTGTGAGGCTGGATTTTCTCCAGATGCTTGTAGATACTTCAACCTGGAGAACTGACTGCAACAGACTTGATGCAGAAGCCAATATGACAATACAGCTGTTTCTATCAAACCACACAACAAAAGAGTGAGAACACTACCATTTTTGTTTTCAAAGGTCATTTTTCATTAAGAATATGCTGTTTGTGCTCATATATAAAGAGTTTACAAATGCCATTTCCAGTGAAGTAACAAAAATTTTATATTTATTTTGATTTACAATACAGTCAACATACACACATAATCCACAAGCAGCTCATTCAGGGTCCTCACTAAGTTTTGAGGCAGGTGAAGGAGTCCTAAGACCAAGGGTTTGCAAACATCTGATTTAAAGGACAGAGAATTAAAACTGGTTGAGCATTCTGCAACTGAAAATCCAAAACCGGAAATGTTCCAGGATACTAAACTCTCTGAGGGGTCATAAGACTCCAGAGATGGAAAATTTCAAACGTGATCTCATACAATCAAAACATAGCCACACTCGGGGCTGGCACTGAGCATGGCGGGTTAAGCCACCACCTGTGACGCCAGCATCAGTTCTAGTCTCTGCTCCTGTTTCCAATCCGGTTCCTTCTAAGGCACCTGAGAAAGCAGTGGAAGATGGGCTCCTGACACCCACTTGGGAGACCGGGATGGAGTTCCAGGCTCCCAGCTTCAGCCACTGTGACCATTTGGGGAGTAAACCAGTAGACGGAAGATCTTTCCATCTCTCCCTTTCTCTGTAATTCTGCCTTTCAAATAATAAGTAAATCTTTCTAAAAAACCTTAAAGACATAGCCATACTAAAAATATGCTATGAAGTTATCTTCAGGCTATGTGTATAAGGTGAATACAAAACAGAAATGAATTCTGTGTTCAGACCCGGGGTCTCATTCCTGAGATATCTTATTACAGATATGCAAATATTCCAAAATCTTAAAAAATCCAAAATCCCAAGCGTTACAAACAAGGGGTACTCAACCTGTATCAGACACTGCAATCCAAGAAGAAAAGCAAGTACACAGAATCATTAATGGAAACAAACTTTCTAAGGAAAATTACACAAAAGCTGAAGATGAACACACAATCAAATCAGAACTAACCTCATTGTACTCAACATAAAAGATCTTTAGATGACAGTAATTTTGCATGTACTCTAGAAACATGTACTATGCTGATGAGGTAAACACAAATATACCCCCTAATAGTTTGATAGACACTATTTTTGATAGCAGTACACGACAGGCAAAGAAACACCCAATAACAAACTCAAGACCAGACGATTAAAATAGCAGCCGTCACCCACAGGAGGGAGGCAGTCCAAGGTTCTGTCAGAAGGGACAGACAGGGATATTTCAGCACTTCTTCAGCAACAGGGGCACCCACTGCAGGGTCTAAACTGTTCTATTTAAAACTGCCTCACAGGTGGCCAAGGCAGACCAATGATGCTAAACTCTCAGCCCCACAGGAGTAAATGGATGACAATGGAATGAACCTGTTTGCAGCCCGGTGTATCCTTCGGAAGACCAAGGAGAAGCTGCACCCACCGTGACAGGTACCAAGCTTGTGGGATTTACCAGGCACTGTGGGCTAGACTCATCTAACACTCTAGATCACCTTAAGGATACACACCATTATTATCCCATTTTCAGAGTTCAGAAAATTGAAGCGCAAAGAGGATAAATACATCGCCTAAAACAAAGGCAGGATTCAAACTCACTCTGGCTCTAAGGCCCAACCCTTGGCTACCACACTACAGTACACAGCAAGTACCACACATCACACATCTTGGATCTCCTCTTCCCTCTGCTAATGGAGGTAAACCTGTTCTTACACAACAGTTCAGCTCAGCTAGATTTCTCTAAAG
The DNA here is from genome assembly GCF_033115175.1 of Lepus europaeus. Taxonomy (NCBI): domain Eukaryota; kingdom Metazoa; phylum Chordata; class Mammalia; order Lagomorpha; family Leporidae; genus Lepus; species Lepus europaeus. Next base: position 101,810,307 of record NC_084838.1, read on the forward strand.
AGAACAAATGACACAGGCCAGTTGGAACAGCTTCTCCAAACTGCTACCACCCAAGTTTTCCTTGCATTAATACACTCGGCTGTTTCTGCAATGTCCACCAGATGCCATAGTAGTTTCAAGTCTGCCCCTTCATTTCCCAGTTCAGAGTGCATCAGGGATGGCTCTATTGCCGACAGAATTTTGAGAGCCTTAAAAATGAACCTGTAACTTCACCGTGCAATCTGCCTCCTGAGACGTGGAACGAGAAACTGAACAAGTCATATAAGAACTCTGGCACACCCTGGCAAGGCAGTGATGACGGCTCAAGCGGCTAGATTTCTACCACTCAAGTGCAAGACCTGGACGGAGCTGCCAGTTCCAGGTTTCAGTACTGCCTGGCCATAGCAGTTAACCAACATTTGAGTGAACCACTGGACGAAAACTGTCTCCCAAAATACAGCAATAAAAACTTAAAATAAATAAAAGAAAAAAAAGTCCCTCTGCCTTTAGGGTGACTAATAAGGTGTGGATAAGCCAGCACTGACAGTCACTCTACATAGGAAGTGCTTAAGGGTGGATCTTCCACGGTTCTGTGTAGTTTCAATATTTGGCACATGTTTTTAAAGTAGGTACCAAGTAATACACCTAAAATAAATCACTGGTTTGGCTTACAGAGCTGAAAACATTCCACAACACAATCACAAAAATAACTTTCTGGTTTTCCAAAAAAAATAAAAATAAAAAAATAGAGGGATAGAGAAGTTCTAAGAATAATTCCGAGGTTAACAAAATACTGATGGTTTACAATAAGAAAAGTGAAAACGAGCGATCAAAAAGACGAGTGAGGTCTCGTCTAAGTACAAATTGTCCTGCACTGGAATCAAACACTCCTCCAATTTTGAACTCCTGCAGAATAAAAAAAAAAGGGGGGGGGGCGAGGGAATGGGATGAAAAATAAAAAATCAAAAGCATGCATGCACACAGAATCAGTAGGTATTGCAAAAGAGAACGTCCGCGTCAGGCCCCGGAGCCAGCCGCGTTAACGGGCAGTGGGCTCAGCTGTCCAGACGCACAGGGACTGCTCCCAGCCCCTCCCAGGACGAGGAACCCACCCCAAGCAGACCATCCCGGGGCCCGGCGGCAGAGCCTCTGCGTTCGGGTTCCACCGCAGCCGCGAACCCGCAACCCCGGCCGGCGGCTGCGGCCAGACTCTGCACTGTCACCCAGGGCCCTGCGACTGGGGCTCCCGAGCCGGCGACAGAGGCGCCCACCGCGCCCGCCCCGCGGAGCCCGCGTCTCGCCGGCCGCCCGGGGCACCGGGCAGGGCCAGCGCCTCAGGCCCCGCGCTGGGGCCGCCCCGCCGAGGGAAAACTCGTCACACACAACCTGTCAGGTGAGGGCGGCGGCCGGGGCGCTCACCGGCTCCGGGTGGGGGCGCTGGCTGGGGGGCCGCGCCGAGCCGCGGCACCGGGCTGGGCGCCGGGCGCTGGGCGGCTGCTCGCTGAGCGCATGGCGGGTCTGTCGCCGCCCGCCGCCCGGTGTGTCCACACAAACCCCGGAGGCCGGCGAGGCGAGGCGGCGGTGGAGGCCGAACCTGCCCGCATCCCGGGCAACGTCAGCGCGGCGCCCATCCCACCTCACGCCTCGGCCGGCCGACCCGGAGGAGCGGGCGCGGCACCGGGGCGGGCACTCTGAGCGGCCAACGGCCACGGCACGCGCAGGCGGGGGAGCCGCGGGAGAACTGGCTGCGCGCGCATCTCCCCCCCACCCCGTGCCGGGCGTCTTGCAGCCGCGCATGCGCGCGGGCACCGCCAACCGCCCGAACCGAACCAGGTGGAGGGGCGGCTCCCCACGTTCTTGCCCTCACCTCTCTGCGCGCCCAACAAGGGCTTCTCCCCACTCCCCGCCTTTTCCCAGAACTAGGCCGGCGCCCACCCGGCCACCCCCAGTCACCCTGCAGAAATCACTCTCCCACCACGCATACATCCAACTTGGGGCGGGGTCGCTGGGAGGGGGCAGTGGGGGTCTCGTCGCTCCCTGCGGCCCTCCTTGTCTCCCCCCACGGCCCCGAGGAGAGGCTGGGCGGGACCTGGCGTTAGCACTGCCCAGCACCGTGGAGAAGCACGCAGTGGCACCGTGTGGCCCAGCCTCATTTTGGGGTGTCGGGTGCTCTACGGCTGGCTGATCTGTTCTCTGTGTGCCCACGTGGACCACAAAGACGGCCCTGCGGCGCTGGCCGCTGCCCCCCGCGCGGGGAATGGCTCCTGGGCAGCCAGAGCCATGTGCCAGGGGAGAGGGGGAATGAGTGACAGCAGCGACTTCGTTTTGCTTTTGTGCTGCTGTCTATGGTGGCCAAGGGGGTTGGGGTGGGGGGTGGTACTCAGAGTCAATCTGCTGCCGCCAGCTACAGGAGTTCTGCGGAGAGCCGCGAGGTTTTTTCATGTTTTCTTGCCATTTGGCTTAAACAATTAAAGCAGGTTCACAGTGCAGTGCAGCGTGCCCCCTGCAGATGCACGAGAGACTGCCATTTTGTAAATGCCAAGGTCTCCTGCATCCTGAGCACCCACAGGTAGGTTATGGTATTTAATTTTCAACAACGGCCGCCCCCGAGCTACACAATCTGAAAAGGCAGTATCTGAGAACACCTAGGTGAGAATGTTAAACATTGTGCAAAAACTGAATATATGTGATCTACATGAGAAATGTATTTTTTTTTATTTTTTTTAACTTTTATTTAATGAATATAAATTTCCAGTGTACAGCTTATGGATTACAATGGCTTCCCCCCCCCCCATAACTTCCCTCCCACCCGCAACCCTCCCCTCTCCCGCTCCCTCTCCCCTTCCATTTGCATCAAGATTCATTTTCAATTCTCTTTATATACAGAAGATCAATTTAGTATAAAGATTTCAATAGTTTGCACCCACATAGAAACACAAAGTGAAACATACTGTTTGAGTACTAGTTATAGCATTAAATCACAATGTACAGCACATTAAGGACAGAGATCCCACATGAGGAGCAAGTGCACAGTGGCTCCTATTGTTGACCCAACAAATTGACACTCTAGTTTATGGCGCCAGTAACCATCCTAGGCTGTCGTCATGAGTTGCCAAGGCTATGGAAGCCTTCCAAGTTTGCCGACTCTGATCATATTTAGACAAGGCCATAAAAGACAGAAAGAGGATAGTAACCAATGATCCTAAGAGTGGCATTTACCAGGTTTGAACAATTATACAGCATTAAGTGGGGAAGAGGACCATCAGTACACACAGGTTGGGAGTAGAGCCATTGGTGGTAGAGTAGAGGTTATGATTACAAAGGAATGAGGCCCAAGTGCACTAGACAGGGCCTAGAACAAAGGACAGAGTCATTATTAGAGGAGCTAAGAAAGGTGCTGTCTAAGCTACAATTAAGTTTTCTGATTGAGAGGCAAATATAACCTGATAGAAGGGGCTTGATAATAATCTGGTGGGCTTTAGGCCTTGTAAATTCAGAGGCCCAGACCTATCTATCTCTTCACATGGGGTATATCCTAAGGGAGGTGTGAACCTCCTAGGGGAAGGCACTCTGTTGACTTTCATTACTTGGCTGGCCTGGGAGGAGAGCTGGCCAGGTAAAGGCAGGGGGCGTCTCTAACAAGAAATTTACAGTTCTGCCTGCAATGTTGCTGACCCTACGTGACCATACCCTCAGCTGCAGTGGTCACTTTGGAAGTTGGGCTGAGTGAAGGGCTTTTCAGCTTAGAGCCAATAAGATCTGAGGCTCTGACCTGGGCATCCTTCGACTCCAGGGCAGGTCCATTTCCAGTGATCCAACTCTTGGCAGAGCTGCCAGGGCTCTTCACAAGCTGACTTCTGCTGCTGAAGCCCAGGCTTACCACATTGAAAGCCACTGCAGTGGACTGGCCTGTTGGGTCTCCTTGAGGGCAGATCACTGTACAGATCAGCCATTAATAGGCCTGCCACCCATTGCTTCTGATGCCAAGCTTTCTTTTCCTCCTGGTTTGTGTTAAAGCAGACCAGAGGATGCAAGTCAAGGGAGTGCCCGTGTCCCATCTCTAATCTTCGGTGGCCTGAACTACAAGTCTATAGTCACAGGCATGTTCTGTAGTAGTTTTTCTAAGGTAGACAATGCCCATGAGGAAAATTATATTCTCACTTTAAAACTTTCTTTCCCTTTGGTCTGAAAGGGAGGTTTTTTCTACTTACTGTATACTTTGCTGATGGCGAAGTGAATCTAGCTATGAGATTATTATTTGAGTTCTTATTTTGGCTATGCTATTGCAGAAAAATGTTAGCCATCTCTTTTATAAGGTCTAAAGATTAAATTGTGCATCCTACAGATTCCTTCATAATAGAATTAGTTTCCTACCTTGAAGAGAATAGAGAAATGAAAGAACAAGTTGGGCTTAGAATAGAGAAATGAGGGAGCAAGTCCTAGATCGCTTGCTGACAATAGCAATACCACATGAATACTTAGCAAACCGTTTCAACCATTAGATAACAACTTAAGAAAACATTTACCAGAAGGTCCAATGCCTTCTATAAATTTTAAGAATCATGTATTTGAAAACACCTCTTAAATATCTAACATGGTGTAGTTTGTTTAGCCGGTAAACTTAAGCACAACCATCTAAAATGTTTTTAGTTTCTTTCTACCAACAAGTCTAAAACATATGATACACAGATTCAGGTCCCACAAATTAAAATGTATCTTTGATTGATTTTAGCAGCTTAAATTTATGGACAATCTTATCTATAAGCCATTTAAAATAAAACTCTTAATAAAATTTCCCCATGTGGACATACAATATGTACACACATATAATATAGCATAATAGACCAATATAGCAATTTTAATAATAGCTTTTAAAATCTTTAACTCTTTTTGTAGATTGCCAGTTGGTTTGACTTGCTTTTTGTTTTTAGTAACCTCAGTTAACCATACTTTCTCTCAGTTGGTACTGTTAATACATTATTGGCTTCATCTGTTTACAGAGCCATCCCAAAGTACTGAATACAATAAAAGTGGCTGGAAAAAGTCCATAGGAACCTATAGGAGGACAGCTAAACACAGAACCAACAACGCTTTAGTTTTATGAGCAGCACATCATATATAACTGTGGATGACAAAAGACTTTAAGTCGCCATGTTTAAAATTATAAACTCATCAACCAACAAGAGGCACTTGCATACTTCACAGTATTTTTGAAAGCACCTGTAGGATTTTACAAGTATTTAACCCTTTAAGCCTCTGGGGCTTTCTCATTAAGATAACTATCATGTCTAGTAACACAAGATCATTAGACTTTTTAATTCTCAAACATTTGTATTAATAGCATTTTCCATTATAGAAACTTAAAGTCTGGTACCACATCACATCTTGACAGTACTTCTAATATACTCCAAATAGACTGATTAGTTGGTGTCTCTATAAGATGAGAGACATAGGTCCTTCGATTTTTTCAGTTGGGCCCAAACTGGAAAAACCAAAGTCCAGGATTTACTGGAAATTTTAGAGACCAGATTGTTTGAAACTTTGATTTTTTGAATGCCTGTCAAGAATGCCAAGAAGGCTCAAAATCCAAAATATCTGGTTGAAATAAGATTTCTTAAAATCATGACATAACATAGACCAAATTTGATCATTGTTACAAGGTGATTATTCAAATTTTTGAAAAAAGCACATATTTAAATAACCCATAGCTCTTAATAAAAATTCAGCTGTTTTTGAACAATTAGAATTTAACAGACATCAAGAGAACATAATAGATTACTTTAACACATTGCTTTAACAGAGCATCAGAGTTTAATTCTATGTCAAAGAGAAATTGAGCTTCCTGTGATCTTTTGCTGTGAGGTTTCCTTCCTTTACCTTCTTTCATATTGGTGACCATGTTTCTGTGTTTCTGTGTGTAAGACATCTTTAAGCATCTTTTGCAGGGCAGGATGAGTGGCAACAAATTCTTTCAGTTTCTGTTTGCTATGAAAAGTCTTAATTTCACCTTCATTCACAAATGAGAGCTTTGCAGGATATAGTATTCTGGGCTGGCAGTTTTTCTCTCTTAGTACCTGGGCTATGTCTCGCCATTCCCTTCTAGCTTGTAGGGTTTCTGATGAGAAGTCTGCTGTGAGTCTAATTGTAGATCCTCTAAGAGTGATCTGACGTTTCTCTCTTGCACCTTTTAGGATCTTTTCTTTATGTTTCACTGTGGTGAGTTTGATTACAACATGTCGTGGTGAGGATCTCTTTTGGTCATGTTTATTAGGGGTTCTATAAGCTTCCTGTACTAAGATGCCTCTGTCCTTCTCCAAACCTGGGAAATTTTCTGCTAGTATCTCACTGAAAATGCCTTCTAATCCTTTCTCCCTCTCCATGCCTTCAGGAACTCCTAGAACTCGAATGTTGGGTTTTTTAATAGTATCCTGTAGATTCCCGACAATATTTTTTAGATTTCTAATTTCTTCTTCTTTTCTTTGGTTTGCCTGTTTCCTTTCCTGTTCTCTGTCTTCTAAGTCTGATATTCTCTCTTCTGCTTCGCCCATTCTGTTTTTAAGGCTCTCTAATGTGTTTGTCATTTGATCTATTGAACTCTTCATTTCATTATGATTTCTAGTCACTATCAGAGTTTCTTGTTCCACTAGTTGTTTCATTTCATTTTGATTCCTCCTTAATATTTCACTTTCACGAGAGAGATTTTCTATCTTGTCCATGAAGGATTTCTGTAGTTCAAGAATTTGTTTTTGAGAACTTCTTAATGTTCTTATCAATTTTTTGAGATCCGCTTCTTGCATTTCTTCTATCTCATCATCTTCATAATCTTGAATTGGGGTGTCTTTTTCATTTGGGGGCATCATAGTTTCTTCCTTGTTCTTGTTAGCTTGGTTTTTGCATTTGTTGTTTGGCATGTTGGAGATATTTGGTTTCTTCACTGTGGTGTTTTTTCTTGTTACACTATGGCTCTATATTAAGTGGACTGTCTGCTTTCAGTGGAGCCTTAGAGGCTTGAGATGAGTGTGGACTGAGAGCTGTGTTTGGTTCCTCAGGGTTGAGGGTGTGTCAAGGATGACACTCCCAGGTTAGGTGTGGTAAATCTCTTTCTTTTTTTGATTTAAAAGGGAAGTAATTCCGCACAGCTGAACGTAATTGGAGGTAGTTAGCAGGCAAATGATATACCCACAGGAGCCAGAGATCGGAAGCTCTTTCCCAAGGACCACACAGGGAATCTCTGCTGCCCTCAGTGTGGGCTCCAATTCTCCTGCAGTCTCCCACTGGGTTGCCAAGTTAGATGCTAATCTCCTGTTATTTCACCCCTCCCCCAAGAGTCAGGTTTTTCTGCTAGGCTCAGGGCTGGTGCAGACCTGAGGTCGCCCTGCTTATGACGTATGTCCAAAATGGCGCCTGCTCTGTCTTGCTCGCCTTTGAGAGGTGAGCGGAGAGAGAGAAACTTGTGTCTGTATCAGTCACTTTTTTAATTTTTTTTCTCTCTCTTCTAGTTAGCCTGGTGAACTTTTCCCCACAGAGTTTCAAGCCTCGTTCCCTCTAGCCTCCTCTTTCCGCTTGCCTGCTGGTATCTCGGGCTATGGAGGTTCGGCTCACCTCGCGTTCCAGCGCTGGTGCGTTGAGTCTGCCGCTGGTGTCCCGAACTTGGGCTCCCACGCTCTCCACGCAGGTCCACTGTGAATCACTAGTTCCGGAAGAGTTTCCTCTGCTGTTTCATCCCCTACTCTTCCTTGACCCTGCAGTATCTCCACTTATATTAAACTTTCTCTCCCCCCGGACTAAGTGTGCTCCCTGCCTATTCCGCCATCTTGCCCCCTTCAATCGAGAAGCAAATTTTAATGACCCGAGGAATGTATTTAAAGAACTGTCTCTAAATGAATCAGCTCGCAATAAGTTTGCTGTGTGAGTGACATACCTTTTGCTGTGGCAAGAGTTGGGAGGACTCACCCTCCCCTGGACAATGTGACTTCACAGCTTCTGGGACACCACGTGTGAGAACGTGGCAGGAACAGTCTCTCCCAGTGGGAAGGATACATTACCGCTTCTCAGGTCCTATATGTGAGCTGCTGTCCACACCTACTGGAGTTCAAAATGCATGTAAATGCAAGAGTTTGGCACAGGGAGGGAGGGCTCAGGTGGTGTCAGCCCACACCCTGCCACCTGCTTTTCCAAGCACCACTGGGCTCGGAGTTCATCTAAACCTTGCTAGCAACACCCCCATCCAAAAGCGTCAAGGGACCTCGGTGAATCTCCTCTGTGTTGGATGACACATCTTCCGAGAACAATTCATGTGACTTTATCTTCCACAAAGGGCTCCTACTGTCCTAATTGAGCTATTACTCATTGGCATGTACTCACTATGTGAATTATCTATCAAATATATGCCCCATAAGCTCTGTGATTAGTCTCTCATTTTTTTTTAATAAGGCTTATTTATTTGAGAGGCAAAGTTACAGACAGAGAGGGGGAGAGACATCAGAAAGAAATCTTCAGTCCACATCTTTGCTTGTGCTTCAATCAAGCCTGTCCAAGAAGGCGCCATAAAATCACAAAGGACTGGGTTGGGCATTTAACCTACTGGTTAAGGCACTGTTAAAGACAGCCCCAACCCTCACCAGAGTGCCTGGGTTTGAGATGAGGCTCTGCTGTGATCTCAGCTTCCTGCTAATGTTCAGTCAAGGAGACAGCAGGTGATGGCTTAAGTATTCGGGTCTTGGCCACCCACACGGGAGACCTAAGTGGCGTTTCAGCTCCCATCTCTGCTCCTACCCCAGCCCCAGGTCTTGGAGCATTTGTGGAATGAACCAGCAGATGGGAGCTCTCCCTCACTCTCTAGGAAATTCTCTCTCTCTCTCTCTCGTAATTTTTTTTTAAGAGAAGATATGATCTTTCTTGCAAAAGGATAATGGGAAAATGGAGTGTTGGTTTGAGTTGGTTTTTCCCTCTATATCTTTTTTTTTTTTTTAACTTTTATTTAATGAATATAAATTTCCAAGGTACAGCTTATGGGTTACAATGGCTCCCCCCCTCCCGTAACTTCCCTCCCGCCCGCAACCCTCCCCTCTTCCGCTCCCTCTCCCCTTCCATTCATGTAAGGATTCATTTTCAATTCTCTTTGTATACAGAAGATCAGCTTAGTATATATTAGGTAAAGTTTTCAACATTTTGCCCATATAGCAATACAAAGTGAAAAAACTACCATTGGATTACTAATTGTAGCGTCAAATAGCAATGTACAGCACATTAAAGACATAGAACCCACATGATTTTTTCTCAGATTAATTAACTTTCTATGCCATTTCCCCTTCAACACCAGGTTGTTATTATTTTTTTTTTTCGTTTCCAATTCTCTTTATATACAGAAGATCACTTCAGTATATCATTAGTAAAGAGCTCATCAGTTTGTGCCCACACAGAAACGCAAAGTATAAGGATAAAGTATTACATTCTATATCTAGAGTCAGGACCTAAGCTGATCAGGTCAATGTTTCTTATAGTGTCCATTTCATTTCAGCAGGTTTCCCCTTTGGTGCTCAGTTAGTTGTCGCCGATCAGGGAAAACAAATGATATTTGTCTCTTTGGGACTGGCTTAATTCACTCAGCATGATGTTTTCCAGATCCCTCCATCTTGTTTCAAATGACTGGGTTTCATTGTTCCTTACTGCTGTATAGTATTCTATGGAGTACATGTCCCATAATTTCTTTATCCAGTCTACTGTTGATGGGCATTTGGGTTGGTTCCAGGTCTTAGCTATTGTGAATTGAGCTGCAATAAACATTAATGTGCAGATGGCTTTTTTATTAGCCAAATTAATTTCCTTTGGGTAAATTCCAAGGAGTGGGATGGCTGGGTTGTATGGTAGGGTTATGTTCAGGTTTCTGAGGAATCTCCAGACTGACTTCCATAGTGGCTTAACCAGTTTGCATTCCCACCAACAGTGGGTTAGTGTCCCTTTTTCCCCACATCCTCTCCAGCATCTATTGTTGGTAGATTTCTGGATGTGAGCCATTCTCACCGGGGTGAGGTGAAACCTCATTGTGGTTTTGATTTGCATTTCTCTGATTGCTAGTGATCTTGAACATTTTTTCATGTGTCTGTTGGCCATTTGGATTTCTTCTTTTGAAAAGTGTCTATTGAGGTCCTTGGCCCATCTCTTCAGTGGGTTGTTTCTTCTGCTGTTGTGGATTTTCTTGATTTCTTTGTAGATTCTGGTTATCAACCCTTTATCTGTAGTATAGTTTGCAAATATTTTTTCCCATTCTGTCGGTTGCCTCTTCACTTTCCTGACTGTTTATTTTGAAGTACAGAAACTTCTCAATTTGATGCAATCCCAAATGTTAATTTTGGTTTTGACTGCCTGTGCTCCTGGGGTCTTTTCCAAAAAGTCTTTGCCTGTACCTATATCTTGCAGGGTTTTTCCAATGCTCTCTAATAATTTGATGGTTTCAGGCCGTAGATTTAAGTCTTTAATCCACGTTGAGTGAATTTTTGTGTAAGGTGAAAGGTATGGGTCTTGCTTCAAGCTTCTGCACATGGAAATCCAGTTTTCCCAGCACCATTTATTGAATAGACTGTCCTTATTCCAGGGATTAGTTTTGGATCTTTGATCAAATATAAGTTGGCTGTAGATGTTTGGATTGATTTCTGGTGTTTCTATTCTGTTCCATTGGTCTATCCATCTGTTTCTGTACCAGTACCATGCTGTTTTGATAATAACTGCCCTGTAGTATGCCCTGAAATCTGGGATTGTGATGCCTCCGGCTTTGTTTTTGTTGTACAAGATAGCTTTGGCTATTCGAGGTCTTTTGTGTCTCCATATGAATTTCAGTATCATTTTTTCCAGATCTGAGAAGAATGTCTTCGGTATCTTGATTGGTATTGCATTGAATGTATAAATTGCTTTTGGGAGAATAGACATTTTGATGATATTGATTCTTCCAATCCATGAGCATGGAAGATTTCTCCATTTTTTGGTATCCTCTTCTATTTCTTTCTTTAAGGTTTTGTAGTTTTCATCATAGAGTTCTTTAACGTCCTTGGTTAAGTTTATTCCAAGGTATTTGATTGTTTTTGTGGCTATTGTGAATGGGATTGATTTTAGAAGTTCTTCCTCAGCCGTGGCATTGCCTGTGTATACAAAGGCTGTCGATTTTTGTGGATTGATTTTATATCCTGCTACTTTGCCAAACTCTTCGATGAGTTCCAATAGTCTCTTAGTAGAGTTCTTTGGGTCCCCTAAATAAAGAATCATATCATCTGCAAAGAGGGATAGTTTGACTTCTTCCTTCCCGATTTGTATCCCTTTAATTTCTTTTTCTTGCCTAATAGCTCTAGCTAAAACTTCCAGAACTATATTGAATAGCAGTGGTGAGAGTGGGCATCCCTGTCTGGTACCAGATCTCAGCGGAAATGCTTCCAACTTTTCCCCATTCAATAGGATGTTGGCCGTGGGTTTTTCATATATTGCTTTGATTGTATTGAGGAATGTTCCTTCCATACCCAGTTTGCTTAGAGTTTTCATCATGAAAGGGTGTTGTATTTTATCAAATGCTTTCTCTGCGTCTATTGAGAGAATCATATGGTTTTTCTTCTGCAGCCTGTTAATGTGGTGTATTACGTTGATTGTTTTGCGGATGTTGAACCATCCTTGCATACCAGGGATAAATCCCACTTGGTCTGGGTGGATGATCTTTCTGATGTGTTGTTGCATTCTATTGGCCAGAATTTTATTGAGTATTTTTGCATCTATGTTCATCAGGGATATTGGTCTGTAATTCTCTTTCAATGCTGCATCTTTTTCCGGCTTAGGAATTAAGGTGATGCTGGCTTCATAGAAAGAATTTGGGAGGATTCCCTCTTTTTCGATTGCTCTGAATAGTTTGAGAAGCATTGGAGTTAGTTCTTCTCTAAATGTCTGGTAGAACTCAGCGGTGAATCCATCTGGTCCTGGGCTTTTCTTTGTTGGGAGGGCCTTTATTACTGTTTCAATTTCTGTGTCAGTTATGGGTCTGTTTAGGTTTCCTATGTCTTCCTGGCTCAATTTAGGTAGGTTGTATGAGTCCAAGAATCTGTCCATTTCTGATAGATTTCCCTGTTTGCTGGCATACAAGTCCTTGTAGTAATTTCTGATGATTCTTTTTATTTCTGTGGTGTCTGTTGTTATGTTTCCTTTTTCATCTCTGATCCTATTGATTTGGGTCTTTTCTCTTCTTTTTTTAGTGAGTTGGGCCAATGGGGTGTCAATTTTGTTTATTTTTTCAAAAAACCAGCTCCTCGTTTGGCTGATTTTTTGTAATGTTTTTTTGGATTCAATCCTGTTGATTTCTTCTTTGATTTTAATTATTTCCCTTCTTCTACTGGGTTTGGGTTTGGTTTGCTGCAGATTTTCTAGATCCTTGAGATGACTTGAAAGCTCATCTATTTGGTGTCTCTCCAATTTCTTGATGTAGGCACCTATTGATATAAACTTTCCTCTTAACACTGCTTTTGTTGTATCCCATAGGTTTTGGTATGTTTTGTTGTTATCCTCATTTACTTCCAGAAATTTTTTGATTTCTCTTTTAATTTCTTCTATGACCCATTGTTCATTCAGGAGCATGTTGTTCAATCTCCATGTGTTTGCACGTGCTCTGGGGATTCCCGAGTTGCTAATTTCCAATTTCATTCCTTTGTGGTCTGAGAAGCTGCATGGTATGATTCTAATTCTTTTGAATTTGCTGAGACTTGCTTTATGGCCTAGTATGTGGTCGATCCTAGAGAAGGTTCCATATACTGCTGAGAAGAATGTAAAGTCCTTAGATGTAGGATGAAATGTTCTGTAGATATCTGTTAGATCCATTTGAGCTATAGTGTCATTTAAATCTGCTGTCTCCTTGTTGATCTTCTGTCCTGATGATCTGTCTATCTCTGAGAGTGGGGTATTGAAGTCCCCCAGTACAATTGTATTGGGGTCTAAGTCTCCCTTTAAGTCCCTTAACAAGCTTTTTAAATAAGCTGGTGCCCTGTGATTCGGAGCATATACATTGATAATTGTTATATCTTCCTGTTGAATGGATCCCTTAATCATTAAATAGTGTCCCTCTTTGTCTCTCTTGACAGTTTTTATGGTAAAGTTTAAGTTGTCCGATATTAAGATGGCTACGCCTGCTCTTTTTTCATTTCTGTTGGCATGGTATATTTTTTTCCAGCCTTTCACTTTCAGTCTGTATGGATCATTGTTGGAAAGATGAGTTTCTTGTAAGCAGCAAAAAGATGGGTTTTGTTCCTTAACCCAATCAGCCAATCGGTGCCTTTTAACTGGACAGTTCAAGCCATTAACATTCAATGTGACTATTGAGAAGGAGTAACTTTGCCCTGCCATTTGCCAAAGATATTTTCTAGTATCTGGTTTGAGATTCCTGTGTTCTTTTGTTGTGGTGTTTCCTTCCTTTACCTTCCTTCATATTGGCTACCGTGTTTCTGTGTTTCTGTATGTAATACATCTTTAAGCATCTTTTGCAGGGCTGGACGAGTGGCGACAAATTCTTTCAATTTCTGTTTGCTGTGAAAGGTCTTTATTTCACCTTCATTCACAAATGAGAGCTTTGCAGGATATAATATTCTGGGCTGGCAGTTTTTCTCTCTTAGTACCTGGGCTGTATCTTGCCATTCTCTCCTGGCTTGTAGGGTTTCTGATGAGAAGTCAGCTGTAAGTCTAATTGGAGATCCTCTGAGAGTAATCTGGCGTTTCTCTCTTGCACATTTTAGGATCTTTTCTTTGTGTTTCACTGTGGTGAATTTGATTATGACGTGACGTGGTGAGGTTCTCTTTTGATCATGTTTATTAGGGGTTCTATGAGCTTCCTGTACTAGGATGCCTCTGTCTTTCTCCAAACCTGGGAAATTTTCTGCTAGTATCTCACTAAAAAGGCCTTCTAATCCTTTCTCCCTTTCCATGCCTTCCGGTACTCCTAGAACCCGAATGTTGGGTTTTTTAATAGTATCCTGTAGATTCCTGACAGTGTTTTTTAGATTTCTGATTTCTTCTTCTTTTCTTTGATTTGACTGTTTCCTTTCTTGTTCTCTGTCTTCTAATTCCGATATTCTCTCTTCTGCTTCACCCATTCTGTTTTTAAGGCTCTCTAGTGTGTTTGCCATTTGATCTATTGAGTTCTTCATTTCGTTGAGGTTTTTTGTCATTATCTCAGTTTTATGTTCTACTAGTTTTTGCATTTCATTTTGATTTCTCCTTATTATTTCATTTTCACGGGAGAGATTTTCTATCTTGTCCATTAAGGTTTTCTGTAGTTCAAGAATTTGTTTTTGAGAATTTCTTAATGTTCCTATCACTTTTTTGAGATCTGCTTCTTGCATTTCCTCTATCTCTTCATCTTCATAATCTTGCTTTGGCGTGTCTTTCTCATTTGGGGGCGTCATAGTGTCTTCCTTGCTTTTGTTACCTCGGCTTCTATGTTTAGTGTTTGGCATGTTGGAGATAATTTATGTTTTTTTTTTTTTTTTTTTTTTTGACTCAGTTGGGAGTGGAGTTGAGGGTAGTTGAAATCTGGCCTCTGTGAGTATTCGTTTGATCTACCTCTGGGACCACACCACGAGTTTATTCAGCCCTCAATGTGTTCTCCAGTTTTGCTAAAGTTATTGAGTTTGGCTGCGCTTTAGATATGTAAAATCGCAGTGCTCTTTGTTTTGCTTGTTGAGTGAAGGGTGAGGCCTCTGTTTCCCTCCCCCCTCAATGTCTTGGGTTTCTGAGGTCTTACCCTCCTCCGTTGGTTCCCGCGCTGGCGAGATTCTGTGGCACGGCTCCGCTCCGCTCCCGCCGCGCGGCTCCGCTTCCGCCGCCCGGCTGCCGCTCCCGCCGCGCGGCTCCGCTTCCGCCGCCCGGCTGCCGCTCCCGCCGCGCGGCTCCGCTTCCGCCGCCCGGCTGCCGCTCCCGCCGCGCGGCTCCGCTTCCGCCGCCCGGCTGCCGCTCCCCTCTATATCTTTAGATAGGAATACCACAGACCAGATTTTGATTCTAGATTTCAGGACAATCATCAGTCAAAAAATGAAAGGGCTTATTTATTCTCTATACATTTCGTTTGGGGTGAAATCCAGACTTTAAAGAGTGTGTAGCCATGATTCACTGGGTGGCAAATTATTGTACTGCTATGTCAATGTAACTTGCTGGAAATACAACCCCTGGAACTTTCTTTTTTAATATTTATTTATTCATTTCAAAGCCAGAGTTACAGGGGGTAGGGGGAGAGAGAGGGAGAAAGAGAGATCTCCCATCCACTGGTTCACTCCCCATACGGGCCCCCACTCTCAGGGCTGGACCAGGCTGAAGCCAGGAGTCAAGAGGTTCATCTAACTCTCCCACTTGGGTGCAGGGTCCCAAGCACTTGGGCCATCTTCCACTGCTTTCCCAGGCCATAGCAGAGAGCTGGACTGCAAGTGTAGCAGCCGGCTCTCGAACTGGTGTCCATATGGGATGGTGACACTGCAGGTAGCAGCTTTACCTGCTATGCCACAGTGCCGGTCTGGTTGATCAAACAGAAGCATAAAAACAACCTGGATATGCTGTTAATTATTGTCTTGCAGGACTGGGCTCTTGTGGAATTTGACAGTACCTCCAGGTTAAAAAAAAATGTTAGTATTCAGTTAAATTCTAAATGTCTGCCAGAAAAGGAGAATTTCTTAGTGTATAGCAGGGGGCGGGGCTCCAGAATTTGGGGGACTACAAGTGTGATGAAAGTACTGAAGAGGGAAAGTGTCTTGGTTTTCCCTATACCATAAGGAAAGAGGATTTATAGATGAAAGAATTCCAGCCACAGGCTGAGCCAACATAGCACACTGTAGGGTGTCTGTGGTTTCCACAGGTGATCATGGGGCTGCCTGGGAGCTGCACTCATTGCCACTGGCCAGCATCTGCAGAGAGGATACAGTTATCACATACAGATCCCTATGTGGGGAAGGGTCAAGCCTCAAAATTCAAACTATGGACTCAATTCAGCCCTTACCACATTTGCACAACCAGAAAGTTGAAACATCCACCCATCATAGCTCAGGTACCATCTGTGCACCAAAAGTAAGAACAGCTGTCTTTAGATGGTAGAGAAATGGCTTTTGCTTTCTCCTTTTAGCTTCCCTAGTTTTATAAGTTGTTATAAGGAATACAAGGTCACTGTTCTAATTAGGAGTGAAGCCATTGTAAAAGACAAAAAAAAAAATCCCATGACTTGAGCCCAGCTCACCTGGCTGACTCATTTTCCAGTCTCCTTGTAACAAAAAGAATGGTTCCAGCCGCTGCATTTTAAGAGAGATTCGTCAGGAGCCAGCACTGTAGCACAGCAGATTAAAGTCCGGGTCTAAAACACTGGCATCCTGTATAGGCGCCAGTTCAAACCCCAGCTGCTCCACTTCTGATCCAGCTCTCTGCTATGCCCTGGGAAAGCAGCAGAAGATGGCCCAAGTCCTTGGGCTCCTGCACCCATGTGGGAGAATCGGAAGAAGTTCCTGGCTCCTGGCTTGGGATTAGCATAGCTCCAGCCATTGTGGCCAGCTGGGAAGTGGGAGTCAGTCAGAGACAGAGACAGAGAGAGTCTGAGATCTCCCATCTGCTCAGTACTGGGCCAGGCCAAAGCCAGGAGCCCAGATCTCAATCCCGGTTCCCCATGCCCATGGCAAGGATCCAAGTACTTGAACCATTACCTGCTGCCTGCCAGGGTGCACATTAACAGGAAGCTAGAATGGAAAACAGAGGCAAGACTCAAACCAAGGCATTTCAGTATGTCTGGGGGCATCCTCACGACTGTGCCCAAATGCCCACAATGGTCAGAGCTGGGCTGAGGTTGAAGCCAGGAACTCAATCCAGATCCCCCACGTGGGTGGCAGGAACCAATTACTTGAGCCATCACTTACTGCCTCCCAGGGTGTGCACTTGTAGGAAACTGGAGCCAGGAGCTAGAGGCAAGGATTGAACCCAGGTACTCTAATGTGGGATATGAGTGTTCTAGCCGCAGGCCAAAAACACCTGCTCCGCTTGGTCAGTCTTATACTAACCACTTATGTATACCTGTCGCATCCACTGTCCTCTAAAGGCCTCTTAACCAATCACAATTTGTTTTCCAGCACTTAGCAAATTGTTTTGGATATAGTATGCAATCAGTGCACATTTGTAGAATTTAATGTAATTTAGAAATAGCAGTTTGCAACAGTTCCTCCTTTTCTTTTTTAGGATTTATTTATTTGAAAGTCAGAGTTGCTCAGAGAGAAAGAGAGGCAGAGAGAGAGAGAGAGAGAGAGAGAGAGAGAGAGAGAGAGAGAGAGGTGTCTTCCATCTGCTGTTTCACTCCCCAATTGGCCACAATGGCAAGAGCTGAAACCAGGAGCCAGGAGTTTCCTCCGGGTCTCCCATTCGGGTGTAGAGGCCCAAGGACATGAGCCATCTTCTACTGCTTTCCCAGGCCACAGTATAGAGCAGGATCAGAAGTGGAGCAGCCGGGGCTCGAACCAGCACCCATGTGGGATGCCAGCACTGCAGGCGGCAGCTTTACCTGCTACGCCACAGCACCCCTTTCACTTGCTTTTGAGTGGGGTAGAAAGTAAGACACAAGAAATCTACAAAACTGCCTGACCAACACTGTTGGGAAGGGAAACCTTTTCCTATGTCCTCCTGGGTTAGGTGTCCAGGGGCCTATGTATTGAACAGACTAAACACAGAGGAACAGGATCTGATGGATTAAAAACCTTACTCATACACATGAGGGAGCTGTCAAAAAAAATCAGCTACTTCATTCAATGGTTAAAAATAGAAACTTATATTTCAAAGATGGTCAAAAGGAGGCAGAAGAATGGCTTCCAGGGGAAGAATAAATAGGGTTTTTTGGAGATAAGAACATTTATGAAGATGTTTGTTCATGCAGGTGTAAGTAGCATTTTGTGTTCCTGGCCTTGAGACTCCAACAGGAGGGGATGTATTGCAGCTCTGCTCCCCAGAAGCTGCAGCCTGTAGACGGATAAAAGAAATCCCAAGGCTTCTGTCTGCATCTATTGAATCTCAAATCTCTCTAGCTTAAAATAACCTTCCAGCCAACTCCAGGGTTCCCGGAGGATCGTCATAACAGATTCAAAACCCAAATAGCAAGACGAAAGCGATATATAATGAAAGCTGAGATGACAGAAGAGATACAAAAACATAAGACATGGTAAAAGCCAGGCATGATTTTAATTTTAAAAACCAAAGATCCGTAGAAAGGAGAATAAAATAAACCAGTTATTAAAACTAAGAGAAAACAACAGAAACTAGACAATGCCAAATCAACACGTCTGAAAGTGAGTAAACCAAGTGAACCTGGAGATACAGAATGATTAGAACAACAGGTGCAGCTAAGAGTGGGGAAGGGCCATGGGGCAACAGGTGCACCTTGGGAGCAACCAGCAGTTCAAGCGGCCTTCCGCTCTTTGTTCTTCGGGGGTCTTTGCTGTCATCACTGTGGTTGGAGAACACAGCCACAATTTAGGGTTTTACAGCCATAGAAAAGCAACTATTCAGGGCCAGGTCTGTGGCGTAACAGGTAAAGCCACCTCCTGCAGTGCCAGCATCCCATGTGGATGACGGTCCAAGACCCAGCTGCTCCACTTCTGATCCAGCTCTCTGCTATAGCCTGAGATAGCAGTAGAAGATGGCCCAAGTCCTCGGTCTCTCCTTGGGAGACCAAGAAGAAGCTCCTGGCTCCTGGCTTCAGATTGGCACAGCTCCGGCTCTTGTGGCCAACTGGGGAGTGAACCAGTGGATGAAAGAACTCTCTCTCTCTCTCTCTCTCTCTCTCTCTGCCTCTCCTTCTCTCTCTGTGTAACTCTGACTTTCAAATAAATAAATCAATCTTTTAAAAAAAGAAAAACATGGATATTGAGCCATTGAGCTCCACGTGGAACTTGTAGAGGTGCCATATAATTCCCAGGTGGCTTCACACCTGGAGAGGCACTCCTACCTTCCCCCTCCCCCAAGGAGGCCAACAATGGCAGGGGGGGCTATCTCTTCCACTGGAGGGGCTCCGAGATGATCTCAGTTTCCCCTCCTCCACCCCTTCTCCTTTCAGATAAGTCTTCTGGCCCACTGCCTACTCAGGACTGATATTTCTCTGTGTGGGGCAATCCATGCTCCCATATCTGTGTGCATGTTCACTTTCTCAAACCTTTCACGTGAATTTCATCACTTTGCATGCCTATCTTTGTGCATGATAAGAAACTGGAGTAAAAAAAAATTAATAACCCTTCACCCACATAAGCATAAAACCATGAAACAGGGGCGTGAGTCAGGCAGAGCTAAGACACAGCTTAGGGTGCCTGCATCCCGTATCAGAGTGCTTTTGGGTCTCAGTTCCTCTGCTTCTGACCCAGCTTCCTGCTAATGCACACTCTGGGAGGCAGCAGGTGACAGCCCAAGTCCTTGGGTCCCTGACAACTATGTAGGAGACATGGAGTGAGTTCCGGGTCCCTGGCTTCAGCCTGACTCAGAGTCAGCTGTTGTGGGCGTTTGGGAAGTGAACAAAAAATGGAAGTGCTCTCTCTATCTCTCTCTCTCTCTCTTTCTCTGCATTTGCCTTCCAAAGAAATAAATGAAGAAAAATAAAATTTAAAACCGTGAAATAGACATTTGTATTAAAGCCAGGAATATGACACTTTTTTAAGATTTATTTTATTTATTTGAAACAGAGTTACAGAGAGAGAGAGATAGAGAGAGGTCTTCCATCTGCTGCTTCTTTCCCCAAATGGCCATAACAGACAGAGCTGAGCTGACCCGAAGCCAGGAGCTTCTTCCAGGTCTCCCACATGAGTGCAGGGGCGCAAGGACTTGGGCCATCCTCCACTGCTTTCCCAGGTGCAATAGAAGGGAGCAGGATTGGAAGTGGAGCAGCCAGGACTCGAACTGGTGCCCATATGGGATCCTGGTGCTACAGGCCAGGGCTTTAACCTGCTGCACACAGTGCCTGCCCCTGTGACACTATTCTTATGTCAAGGCACAGTTTCTTCTCCCTTCTGCATATGACTGCGGGTGGTAAGGATCAGCCCCTGGCACCAGGGGGAGAGAGAGGTGCAGTCAGTGACTGGGTTTGGACTTACTGGCCTGGTGAATGACAACTTTAGTACTAGCTCTTCTAATTTGGGCTGTGGGGAAGGACAAGGAGACAAAGGAAGAACTGAAATAGAAGTCCACTGCAGACTCATAGTGGGGAGCCTTTCCCCTTCTCCTTCAATGTTCTGGGGTTTGGATACAGTGTATCTCAGCCTGGCACCCAATGTACCACTGCTGAGAGGGGGCGGAACCTTCAAGGGGTGCAGGAGGTGATTAGGTCACAGGGGCTCCTCCCTCAGGAGTGGATTGATGTTATTCTTGAGTAGGTCTCTGAGAAGGAGTTAGTCTCTCAGGACTGGATGAGTTTACCCCCACAGCAGGTTGTTCTGCAGCCAGCCTGGCAGCCTCCCTCTTTGCCTCTGCTTTTTGCACCTGCTCCTCTGCACGGGTCCACTTCCCTTCTCCAATTCTCCACTACACACACCCTCTCAAGAAGCCACAAAGTCATGGTGTTATGCTCTTAGACCTCGAGAACTGTGTGAATCCTTTTAGAAATAAATTGTCCATGGGACCGGTGCTGTGGCACAGCAGGTTAAAGCCCTGGCCTGAAGTGCCAGCATCCCACATGGGTGCTGGTTTGAGACCTGGCTGTTCCACTTCCAATCCAGCTCTCTGCTGTGGCCTCGGAAAGCAGAAGATGGCCCAAGTCCTTGGGCTCCTGCACCCATGCAGGAGACCTGGAAGAAGCTCCTGGCTCCTGGCTTTGGATCGGTGCATTCCAGCCACTGTGGCCATCTGGGGAGTGAACCAGCAGATGGAAGACCTCTCTCTGTCTCTACCTCTCTCTGTAACTCTTTCAAATGTATAAAAAATAGATCTTTAAAAATAAATAAATAAATAAATTGCCCAGCCTTGGGTTATTTTATCCTAACAACACAAAACGGACTAAGACCGTTACATGAGCGCTACATTGGATGTTTTCTATCTGTGAAGAGAGAACCAGGACTGCAGATACCATTGTGTAGGACTCCTTGTAATCAGTGTATTTGTTCAGTCATTGGGAAAAATTGATACTGGAAAAATTCTCTTAAAGTGAGACATGTTCAAATGGAGATAAAACTGTCACAGAAATAGTGATCTCTCTCTCTCTCTCTCTCTCTAGATTTACAGATTTATTTGAAAGGCAGAGTTACAGAGAAAGAGAGAGGTCTCCTGTCTGTTGGTCCACGCCCTACATGACCACAACCGCCAGCCCTGGGCCAGACTGAAGCCAGGAGCCAGGAGTTTCATCAGAGTCTCCCACCCAGGTGACAGGGGCCCAGGCACTTGGGCCATCCTCTGCTGCTTTTCCAGGTGCAATAGCAGGGAGTAAAAACATGACATGATGGGGCTGGTGCTGTGGCATAGCAGCTAAAGCCACTGCCTGCAGTGCTAGCATCCAATATGCGCTCTGGTTCAAGTCCCTGCTCCTCTATTTCCAATCCAGCTAAAGATTACATGGCATTCCCTCTCATGTATATGTTTGATTACTTAGAACAGTGCACTTGGCCCCTATTAAATTTGTTGAACAAATTCATGAACCATGACGCCACGGAGCGATAGTCAGCTTAATGTAAGAGGTTGAATGAGACTCAAAGTTTTGTTGAAATGTTTGCATTAACTATCAATTTGCAAAAGAACAACTTGTGGTTATTTTTAGAATGCACTGCAAACATCAGGCACATGGTCTTTTCCCAACCCCAAGATTCCATTATTCAAATATGTTTTGTCAACCCCTGAGATAGCTTTCCCAAGTTAGACAGCTAAATTTGGAAAATGTACCAACATTTGTATGCAAATCCAGCATTATCCCTGTCTATCTCTTGGAAATCTGTATGTTAGCCAATGGGAGGGTGACTAGACAGAAACTGTGTGGCTTGAATGAGAGTTGCTTCAGCTGAAGGCCATTTTGTTCAAATTCGATGGCAGTTACACCCTTCTCTTACACTAGAAATGAAATTTTCTTCTGTCCAACCCTCTTATCTTTTGAAAGTGCAATCCACATGACGAAGACAAAATGTCCATGTTTAAGAATGCTGAAGTCATTCCACAGCAAAATCAATATGCCATTTTAGTGATTAATAATTTCTCAAACACTGCAAATTTTAGTATGTACAATAAATTGAGTTGTCAAAAAAGATTTACTGTTTTTTAAAAATGCCTCACTAATTAAGGTCCTATTGTATAAGTAGCTCTCATATGTTCCTGGCTGAAGGTAGATGTGGCAAGGCATAAAGCAGTAAAAACAATGCCCGGTTTCCAGTTTTTCATTCATCCCAGCTCTCCTCACCCAATCCATTATTGATGGCCAGTGAAATAGGGACTCTTTGGGGTCAGCGCTGGCGTAGTGGGCTAAGCCTCCACCTGTCGCACTGGCATCCCATATGGGTGCTAGTTTGTGTTCTGGCTGCTCTTCTTCTGATCCAGCTCTCTTCTATGGCCTGGGAAAGCAGTAGCAGATGGCCCAAGTCCTTGGGCCCCTGCACCCACGTGGGAGACCCTAAGGAGGCTCCTGGCTCCTGGCTTCAGATAGACCCAGCTTCAGCCATTGTGGCTATTTGGCAAGTAAACAAGTGGATGGAAGATCTCTCTCTCTCTCTCTCTCTCCCTATTTCCAACTCTACCTCTCAACTAACTACATGAAATATTTTTTAAAAAGAGGTTCTCTTGTGGTTTATGTTTTACCAGTTGTTAAAATTAGTCTGGGTTTATTCCCAGCAAGACAGGTAACTGGGTGTCCTTCTCCTCCCACAGACTTTCCACCATAAGCTCCAAAAGAAACAGATTCTTCTTCATCAGACACCCTGTCTGCGGAAGGAGTGCTCTCCCAGTCCACCTACACAGCAGATACCTGCCTAGAATTCAGGGACTGGGTTACCATTGTGTTGGGGAATACAACGGTACTTCAAAAAGATTCATGGGTAATAGAATAAATGAAAAATTTATTTTGGTGCAAACGTTTTTGAAACCTATAGTTTTACATAATATACATTTTTTCATTAAGCTTTTTGAAGTAGGAGGCCTAGCCTACTATACCACAATGCCAGCCCTGAGAAGTTTTCTATATTCTTTTTTTTTTTTTTATTTAACAGGTAGAGTTATAGACAGAGAGAGACAGAAAGGTCTTCCTTCCATTGGTTCACTCCCATAATGGCCACATGTCCTGCGCTGCGCCAATCCGAAGCCAGGAGCCGGGTGCTTCCTCCTGGTCTCCCATGCAGGTGCAGGGACCCAAGCACTTGGGCCATCCTCCACTGCCTTCCCAGGCCACAGCAGAGAGCTGGACTAGAAGAGGAGCAACTGGGACTAGAGCCCGGCACCACAGGTGGAGGAATAACCAAGTGAGCCATGGCACTGGCTGAACTTTTCTATATTCCATCCAACCCTTTCTGATCATTGTCAGAGAATTGGTCAGCAAAAGATGAGTTCTGAATTTTTCCCACAGGTAACCTTAGCATCTTTATTTCTGCCTTGATATCAATATTTCTGGTAAATATCTAGAACTTGGAACTGGTATTTTCATAGCCAGAACAATGGATTTTATATGTGTGCATGTGTGTGTGTGTATTATTTTTAACCATTTTGTGAATAATGAAATGGCAATGATGCATGCCTTAGGATGGTGAA
Source organism: Lepus europaeus (assembly GCF_033115175.1). Classification (NCBI taxonomy): domain Eukaryota; kingdom Metazoa; phylum Chordata; class Mammalia; order Lagomorpha; family Leporidae; genus Lepus; species Lepus europaeus. The sequence goes on from NC_084838.1 coordinate 101,834,013, forward strand.
GGAAACTCAGATTTCTTAATATTTTTTAGGCCATGAAAATTTTATTTCAACTTGAATTATCAGAATGGATATAAAGCAGGAAACTCTTATTTGCCAAGTATATAAAAATAATAAATTTTTTTTTGACAGGCAGAGTGGACAGTGAGAGAGAGAGAGACAGAGAGAAAGGTCTTCCTTTTGCCATTGGTTCACCCTCCAATGGCTGGAGTGCTGTAGCCAGTGCACCGCGCTGATCTGAAGCCAGGAGCCAGGTGCTTCTCCTGGTCTCCCATGCGGGTGCAGGGCCCAAGCACTTGGGCCATCCTCCACTGCGCTCCCGGGCCACAGCAGTGAGCTGGACTGGAAGAGGAGCAACCGGGACAGGATCCGGTGCCCCGACCAGGACTAGAACCTTGGGTGCCAGTGCCACAGGTGGAGGATTAGCCTATTTAGCTGCGGCGCCAGCTTCCTTCCATTTCTATGAAGAGAAGAGAAAAATAACAAGTAAAATTTATATAGTATTAATTAATCCAATTTAAATCCAATTTCAAATCCAATTAATCCAATTTAAAGGACAATGTCTCTAATGCTTCTTGGCATTTAAGCTCTCTTATGAAATAATGATTATAGCTGACATCAATTTTTATTATTTTGGCCAGTGCCGTGGCTCAATGGCTCCTGGCTTTGGATCAGCACAATGTGCTGGCCACAGCAGTCATTGTGGGTTGAACCAACAGAAAAGGAAGACCTTTCTCTCTGTCTCTCTCTCACTGTCCACTCTGCCTATCAAAAAAAAAAAAAAAATGGAAAGAGAGCTGTGTGGACTGGTATTTTGGAACTATTGCCTTATATTATGTAGTTTATTCTCTAAAAAAAATTAAAAATCTAAATATAAAACTTACTATTTTATAAAAATTTATTTTATTTATTTGGGACATAGAGTTACAGTGAGAAGGAGAGACAGAGAGACAGGTCTTCCATCTGCTGGTTCACTCCCCAAATGGCCGCAATGGCTGGGGCTGAGCTGATCCAAAGCCAGGAGCTTCTTCCGGGTCTCCCGTGCAGTTGCAGGGGCCCAAGGACTTGGGCCATCTTCTACTGCTTTTCCAGGCACGACAGAGAGGTGGATTGGAAGTGGAGCAGCTGGGTCTCGAACCAGTTCCCATATGGGATGCTGGCACTGCAGATGGAGGTTTTATCTGCTTCACCATGGCACCAGCCTCTAAAACTTACTATTGAATAAAGCGCACATAGATTCACAATGAGCATCTTGCTAAATCATCGAACTTACACTAAAATTACTGAGAAATAGATTCTCAAATTATGTGCCAATCAAAATGAGAGTTCCAATGAATTGGAGACGTTCCAACTTTATCTGCTAATTCTCCATGGAGGTTGGGCCATCCTATCATGTACAAAGCACATATACTTCCTTTATCATCAGTGGTGCAGGTGTGGCGATCCTGGGGGTGCAGACTCTTAACCCATGGGGTGGAGGAGAGGGACATTTATTCCCAAGGCCAAAGCATTCTATCAAAATATGGCTTAAAGGAGGCTCTCCGCTGAGGTCAGGAGCCCTTATTCCTAAGTCTGAGAGAGTGATCTTTGGTGGGAGTCTCAGCAGGACTGTAACTATGGGTACAGCAGATGTCTGAACAATCAGAACAGCGCCAAACCAGCACCTACCAGTTGCATGTCAGAGCTGGAGACCTGTCCTTGTCCTGAGTTCTGACTCGGAATTTTTACAAGATTTATTTACTTATTTGAAAGGCAGAGAGAGAGAGAGCTTCTATCTGCTGGTTCACTCACCAAATGGCCACAATGGCTGGGGCTGGGCCAGGCCAAAGCCATGAGCCAGGAGCCTCCTCCCAATCTCCCATGTGGGTTCAGGGGCCCAAGCACTTGGGCCATCTTCCACTGCTTTCCTAGGCACATTAACAGGGAGCTGATCAGAAGTAGAGCAGCCAAGACTTGCTGGAACTGGCGACCACAAGAGATGCTGGTGTTGCACGTGGTGGCTGAACCAGCCATACTACAAAACCAGCCCCCAGAGCCAGCTCTTACAGCAAAGATTTCAAAACCCAATGGCAAAGCCGCATTACTAACACTCTAGGCTTCCCCCAGAGCTACATGTGGCTAATTTTTGTATTTTTACAAGGCTCACCTGTTTGTTTTTCCTGAGGGAAAGCAGTAGGTTAATCCTGAACCAGCTTATCAGGATGTTTGGCTGGAGCCTAGAAAAGACTAGGCTTTGCGTCTCTGTGCCATTTCACCTGTGGTTCAAATAGTAGAGCCTAAGCCAGCAACTGTGCCACAGGTGTTCCGTAGCAGGGACCCAACTAACCTGAGCCATCATTGTTGCCCCTGCTGCTGAGGCATTCTGGGAGTGAGCCAGTGGATGGAAGACCTCTGTGTGTCTGTCTCTCTGCCTTTCAACTAATAAAAATGTTTTCAATTTTTTTTTTTTTTGACAGGCAGAGTGGATAGTGAGAGAGAGAGACAGAGAGAAAGGTCTTCCTTTTTGCCTTTGGTTCACCCTCCAATGGCCGCTGCCACCGGCGCATCATGCCAATCCGAAGCCAGGAGCCAGGTGCTTCTCCTGGTCTCCCATGCGGGTGCAGGGCCCAAGGACTTGGGCCATCCTCCACTGCCTTCCCAGGCCATAGCAGAGAGCTGGCCTGGAAGAGGGGCAACCGGGATAGAATCCGGCGCCCCAACCGGGACTTGAACCCGGTGTGCCGGTGCCGCAAGGTGGAGGATTAGCCTGTTAAGCCACGGCGCCGGCCAAATGTTTTCAAATTTGAAATCCAAGCACAGGGGCCAGCGCTGTGGAGCAGCAGGTTAACGCCCTGGCCTGAAGTGCTGGCATTCCATGTGGGCACTGGTTGGAGACCTGGCTACTCCACTTCCTGTCCAGCTCTCTGCTACAGCCTGGGAAAGCAATGGAAGATGGCCCAAGTCCTTGGGCCCCTGCACCCATGTAGGAAACCCAGAGGAAGTTCCTGGCTCCTGGCTTCGGATCAGCGCTGCTCCAGCCATTGCGGCCAATTGGGGAGTGAACCATCGGATGGAAGACCTCTCTCTCTCTGTCTCTCTTTCTCTCTCTGACTCTCCTCTCTCTGTGTAACTCTGACTTTCAAGTAAAATAAATAAATCAAAAAAAAAAAAAAAAAAGAAATCCAAGCACAGTTTTTTATACTACGCATTTCCCACAAGCTCTTTGATGTAAACCTCCTATATCCCAGTTCACCAACAAACTCACTCTTCCGGACTGACATCTTACAGAGAAAGAGGCTAAGCGAAATTCCAAGCTGAGCAAGTTTCTCCCAGAGAATAGGCCTCACAAATAGCTGGAAGCATGGGAGTTACTGAAGCCGACATAGCAGAAACTCCTAGAACTGGACTGGTGGCTCAGAAGTGGCTTTACAGAAACAGGTGCATACCCTTTTCCACTTGGGCCACCCGTGTGCAGACAGCAAGGCCCTAGACCCTAGCTACAAGATGGAAGAGCCTGGGTCCCAGAGTTGCCTGCAGAAGAGACACCTGCATCCCGCGGAGCAGGCCTGCTAGGTGAGTGAGCAGCATCTTTCTGCTGTGGCTAAGCCGTTGCATATCCATTTGGGGATTTCTTGGTTACATTAGTTGAGCCTACCCTAATACTTGAGAAATGGTTATACCGCGATAATGCTAAAAGTGTCATTCTGGAATTTTTCTTCTGCACATCGAGGTGTGATCAACATTGGATGCATACGAAGCCTTGAGTAAACTGAGACATTGGCTCGAATCTCTCCTGTAAAATAATACTTCAGTTTCCAAATAGAGCAAAATGTTTGCTTCTGAGGATGGTAAAACTTATCTTTTTGCTTTGCATGCTTTCAGTTTTTATAAAGGTGATTTCCAAATATTGCCACAGAATATTCTAGAAGGTACTGTTTTTTAAGAAAGAAAAAGAACATTCATTCATTATTGTAAGGCACAGTGTAGGGCCTACCTCTCTGTCTTCTAGTATTCTAACACCTTTAGCCAGTTTTCTGCAAATACAGTGTGTCATCAAACTTTGTTTTAAATCTTTGCCAAAAAAAGTTGACAGGAAATATATAATTGTATGGTTTTAATGACTTTCTATTTTAAACGTTATTTCATATAAGTGAAGCCGAACTTCCTTTCATTTGGTGGTTGTTTGTAGCCTTTGCCTATTTTCCTGCTGGTCTCTGGCATTTTGACTTTTTATTTGTTGAACTCTTTAGGAGAGACATAAAGCCCTCGACTCTAATGTAAATTAAAAATATCTTACCTGAAAAACAAACAAAATAAGATACAAGCATAAATAACACTAGTGCAATAAACAGGGATAGGTTTCACATTTTGTCTTAGAAATGATTAAATTTGAAAATATTCAAATTTCTAGGTGATTCATCATTATTGCAGAAATACACAAGTTTATAATTACAATAAATATTTACTCAAGAACGAACATTAAACAATGTCTACTTTAATAATGAGGACAGAAATGCAGAAATCAGTTTTAAAAATAACATGTAGATGTTTCAGGTTCAAGGTCTAAAGTACTACTCTGAAATAAACAGCTATTTTAAGATCTATGGGCAGAAAAATAAAACCAAAATTAGGCACAGCATGGGTCTTGAGTGTAATCAGGGAAGTTTTACAAATACACAGGGACACAAGAAAGCTGCTGCAGAGAACAGCCATTCCTCTCTCAAAGATCTCGTGTTCTCAGGGTTATGCTGTGGCATGGTGGATAAAGCCTCCACCTGCAGAGCCGGCATCCCATATGGGCTCCAGTTCAAGTCCCAGCTGCTCCACTTCCAATCCTGCTCCCTGATGAAGATGGTCCAAGTGTTCGGGGCCTTGCCACCCAGGTAGGAGACCGGGAGCCTGGCTTCTGGCTTTGCCCTGGTGCAACCATCTGAGGAGTGAACCGGTGGATGGAAGATCTCTCTCTCCGTGTTTCTCAACCTGTCTCTGTAATGCTGACTTTCAAACAAGTAAACAAATCTTGAAATAAATAAATAAATAAATAAATAAAAAGATCTCAGTTTCTTGGAGAACCTACCTTGCTGCAAGCATCTATCTCATTCTCATAGGTAGTTTGAAGAGGATTAAAACTGGTTCTCCTCACCGCTCAACACCAGATAGCTCCCTCCAACTTCTGGATTGGGGTCTGCTGGGGCAGCTGTTCAGTGACCGTTGTAGAATGAGCAACTTCCAGATGCTCACTGGTGGACAGCATGGAACCTTGCAGGGAGAATGAAATTTTGTCCTGGACTTAGTGCAAATATTAAACATATATTTCACATTTTTTCTAAAGATTTACTTTATGTATTTGAGAGGCAGAGTTATGGAGAGAGAGAGAGGGAGAGACAGATCTTCCATTCACTGGCTCACTCCCCAAATGGCTGTAATGGCCAGGGCTGGGCCAGGCTGAAACCAGGAGCCAGGAGCTTCTTCTTGGTCTCCCATGTCAGGGCAAGGGCCCAGGTACTTGGGCCATCCTCCGCTGCTCTCCCACATACATTAGCAGGGAGCTGGATCAGAAGTGAAGCAGCCGGGACTTGAACCTGCACCCATATGGAATGCCATCATCAGAGGTGGTGGCCTTACTTGCTATACAACAATGCCAGCCTGAGTGTTTCATCTTTTTATAAGAACTGTGATCATTATGTCAGGATTTTATAGTAACAAAACATTCTCCAGATTTCTGATGATCATTCTCATAGCTCACTTCTGCATCCCTCCTTTGTGAGTGTGTATATTTTTGCAAACATTCTTTTTTTTTTTTTTTTTTGACAGGCAGAGTGGATAGTGAGAGAGAGAGAGAGACAGAGAGAAAGGTCTTCCTTTTTGCCGTTGGTTCACCCTCCAATGGCCACTGCGGCCGGCGCATCTCGCTGATCCAAAGCCAGGAGCCAGGTGCTTCTCCTGGTCTCCCATGCGGGTTCAGGGCCCAAGGACTTGGGCCATCCTCCACTGCCTTCCTGGGCCATAGCAGAGAGCTGGCCTGCAAACATTCTTGCTAACTGATATCCTTTGAAGTCTCCTAATCCATGCTCCTGTGCCAGTGGTCCTAATTTGGGGAAGCAGAGGACTGTTTTTTTCTAACCCAAGAGAGCTTTTTCTCTCTCTCTCTTTTTTTTTTTTTTGACAGGCAGAGTGGATAGTGAGAGAGAGAGAGACAGAGAAAAAGGTCTTCCTTTTGCTGTTGGTTCACCATCCAATGGCCGCTGCGGCCGGCGCATCTCGCTGATCAGGAGCCAGGTGCTTCTCCTGGTCTCCCATGCGGGTGCAGGGCCCAAGGACTTGGGCCATCCTCCACTGCCTTCCCGGGCCATAGCAGAGAGCTGGCCTGGAAGAGGGGCAACCGGGATAGAATCTGGCGCCCCAACCGGGACTAGAACTCGGTGTGCCAGCGCCGCAAGGCAGAGGATTAGCCTGTTGAGCCACGGCACCGGCCGAGAGCTTTTTCTCTTTCTCTATATGCTAGAAGTCCTTGCCAAATGATTAACAGTGATCTGTTAATGGAGTAAAATCAGAATAAGTCAGTGTTAAAAAAAATACAAATTTTAAAGTTTATTATTATTTATTTATTTGAAAGGCAGAGTGATGAGGGAGAGAGAGAGAGAGAGAGAGAGAGAGAGATATTTTCCATCTACTGTTTACTCCCCAAGTGTCCACAACAGCCAGGGCTGGGCCAGGCTGGAGCTGGAGCCTGGAGCTCCTTCCAGGTCTCCCACATGAGTGGCAGAAGCCCAAGTCCTGGAGCTGTCAGCCCATCATCTGGGGCCTTCCAGAATGCATTGGCAGGAAGCTGGATCTGAAGTGGAAGTGAGGCTCTAACCAGGCTCTCACATGTGGAATGTCTGGTGCTCCAAGCAGCGGCTTCACCACGGTGCCACAATGCCCACTGCCCCTAATGAAATACATTTTTAGCATTTTAATTTTTCCCAGTATTCTCTAGAAGATTTCTAGCTTACTGCATACATTTGATTCAATGAACTCAATGGCATATTCTTTGAAAAAAAAGAGAACATTATAAAATATATCCTTCTGTATACTTTATTGGTGTCAAATTTTTTAATTTAACTTTTTAAAAAAAGATTTATTTATTTATTTGAAAGACAGAGTTACAGAGAGAGGTAGAGACAGAGAGAGAGGTCTTCCATCTGCTGGTTTACTCCCCAGTTGGCTGCATCTGAAGCCAGGAGCCAGGAGCTTCTTCCAGGTCTCCCACATGGGTGCAGGGACCCAAACACTTGGGCCATCTTCTATGCTTTCCCAGGTCATAGCAGGGAGCTAGATCGGAAGTGGAGCAGCTGGGACTTGAACCGATGCCCATATGGGATGCCGGCACTGCAGGCGGCAGCTTTGCCTGATACACCACAGCACTGGCCCCTAATTTAACATTTAAAAAAATTTGCTTTTATTTGAAAGGCAGAGAGACAGGGAGAAAGAGAAACATATGGACAGAGAGACAGAGATCTCCCATCTGCTGGTTCACTCCCCAAATGCCTGCAACAGTCAGGGCTGGGAGCCTGGAATTCAATCCGGGGCTCCCATGTGGGCAGTAGGGACCCAAGTACCTCTCAGGATGTGTATTAGCAGGAAGCCAGATTGGAAAAGGAGCAAAAACTGCCATCTGATATAGAATGTAGGTATCCAAGTGGGGTCTCAGCAGCTGTGCTGAACACCCAACCCTCTTTAAGGATTTTTTTTAGAGTAATTTGAACTAAACTCAATTTTGGGCTTTCTTACTAGGACTGAACTTCTGGCATGAAACAATTCTATATTACCTAATTTCTAAAAAATACTGCTACAGAAGGAAAGCTGATGTGTGAGAGCTTTCCTTAAGCTGTAAACTAACTGAAGGTTTGCCTGTGGTGACTAGTAGTAGCTCTACAGAGGCTACAGAGTGATTATGGAGCCACTGCATTTACGGTGCTCTTGTTGTCTGAAAGGCTAAAAACTTAATTACTCAGAGAAGCCTGGACTTGTTTCAACTGAATCCTCTGTGTCACCCAACTGAGAACATTTCCTTCTGCTGTTTCAAGAAATGTCAGACCAGCAGCCACTGTCCTCAGTCCGGCTCTTCAAATGCTGGCGGGTTAGCTGATGTTACAGTGCACTTGAATTTGAGATACTGTTCTCATTCTACAGCTATCCTGTCTTGAAGCCAACATTTTCAATTCAAGGAGCAATTACAGAGCACTGTTAATGAGTCATTGTGTTTGGGGAGAAGGAGAAGAGATAGGGGCTGGTGTTGGGAAACAGTAAGCTAAGTCTCCCAGTGACTGTTCTGTGTCCCTGCTGCTTCCTGTTAATACAGGGAGCAGAAGATGGCCCAAGTGCTTGGGCCCCTGCTACCCATGTGGGCGATGCAAATGGAGTTCCTGGCTGGTGTGACCATTCTGGGAGTGAACCAGCAGATGGAAACGCCCTCTCATGCTTGCTCTCTCTCTCTCTTTCTGCCTCTCTTTCTGCCACTCTGCCTTTCAAATCAATCAATCAATATAGAAAAGATAGTCACACCTGTGCCTTAAATAGCTGGGATACATGGAATGTGTGGAATATCTGCTAAAATACATTTTGAAAGCTAAATAAGATGGGAATTCTCAAAGATGAATAGTTAATTATGACCTGGGAAACATCTAGAAAGATTCAAGGTGGACATGGAAAGATGATAGCGGTAGTAAGCCTGGATTTCTCAGGCCAGGAAATCAGGACATAAAAATGTGACTCTGATATTCCTAAAGTTTTACTTTTAAAGATTGATTTATTCATCTGAAAGGCAGAGTCAGAGAGTATAAGGGAATAAGAGCAGGAGAGATGAGGAGGCAAGAGACAAATTCACAGCAAGTTTATTCAAAAGGGAATGAACCTGAGAGGGGCTGTGGTGGAATGAGAAGGCCATGCCTAGATGGCCTCTGGCAAGCGAGCATCAGTTACTCAGGAATGGCTTTGAAAACCACCAGGCAACAGAGCCTGCCTGGCAACAGGCTGTGATTGGATGGCTTTGGAAACCACATGGCAACGGAACATGACTAGCAACAGGCTGTGATTGGTAGCACATAAACTGCCCCTTGACCGGATTGGCTGCCTTGGCTATTTAAGCTACTGTAGCACCTGAAATAAACGAGTCTGCAGGCTGCTCACCTCTGGCCCGCTTTCACCCGTCTCCCGGGGTCTGTGTGGTGACTCCGCGCCTCTTGCCCTCACCACGCTCCTCCTCTCAAAAGGAATCCACAGCAACAAGGGGCTACCTTGCCGGCGTGGGCATGGAAGCAGGGCAGAATTCAGTCACTGGCTGGGTTTTTATAGCACAAGGCAGCTGATGGCCATGACGGGGAAGGGGTTGCTGAGCCGCCCCATGTGGGCTTTTGTCTCCGGGTGTCATGGGTAGTGGAAGTTGAGCTAGGGAAGGGGAAAGCAGTCATGGGGTGGGGTGAGGGGAAGGAGTGAATTTAAGGTATTTGTGAAGAAGGTGGCCTGAGAATATCAGACTATCTCAGTCGGGCAGTTGCTTAACCCACTCCACCACAAGACTCTGGCCCCAGAATCAAGATGTTTATGAAAATTCCCCCAATCTGCATTAAATTGGAATGCAGTATTTGAGTGTCCCCTCCTCTTCTGAATGGAATCCGAGCTACAGTGCTAGAACCTGGGGCAGGCACCCGGCTGACTTGCTATAAGTGGGGCGTTCACCAGTTATTTCTTCAAGGCCTCTGAGTTGCCTCAGCCCTGACCGAAGCTCCTGTCCTGCTGAGCTCTGCCTTCAGCCTCCCCACTATGCTGTGTTGTGGTCTCCTCTTGCCCTTGATGCAAGACCTTTCTTCTTTTTTTAAAACACTCCTGCTAGGTCAACTTTTTAAAAAAGATTTATTCATTTGAGAGTCACAGTCATAGACAGAGAGAGGCAGAGAGTGAGAGAGAGAGTATTCCATCTGCTGGTTCGCTCCACAAATGGCCACAATAGCTTGAGCAGCATCAATCCAAAGCCAGGAGCCAGGAGCTTCTTTTGGGTCTCCCACATGGGTGCAGGAACCTGAGCACTTGGGCCATCTTCTACTGCTTTCCCAGGTGCATTAGCAGGGAGGTGGATCGGAAGTGGAGCAGCCGGGACTCGAAACAGCGCCCATATGGAATACCTGCACCCCAGGTGGAGGATTTACCCCCTACGCCACAGCACCAGTGCAATACTTTTCAGTATCTGCCACAACTCTGTTTTCACTAATCTCACATTTTTATGCTAATTGTTTTGAAAATGCCTACATCTTCCCAAAAACTCTGATTTGATTGGTCTTTGTGGAAAGCCAGGAGCCCCAGCAGCTAGATTTCAGATAGTCCATCGTAGCAGGTGCAGTCCTGAGACTTCTTGGGGGATTAGTTAAACGGCTGTGCTTGGCTGTGTCTTGACTTCACAGTGGACAATAAATACCAAGTGGAAGTAAAACGAGCAAGTCGCTGAATGCGGAATCAAAACTTCAACCGCTTCCTTCGTAACTCAGATTCCACTGATGTAGAATATACGATCACCCCAACAATACCTCAGGGTGTGGTTACTTTATCTGGCATATGCCCTAACTGACAATTAAGGTTCTCTCTAGCTTCCAAATCATCCATTCATCCTTGCAGTGAACATTTAGTGAATGGCTTGCATATATCAGACATTGGGCTAAGAATTGGTATTAAAAAAAAAACTCAGTATTATTATGGGGCCAGCGCTGCGGCATAGTAGGTTAATCCTCTGTCTGCGGTGCCGGCATCCCATATGGGCACCATTTCTAGTCCTTTCTGCCTCTCTTCCAATCCAGCTCTCTGCTGTAACCTGGAAAAGCAGTAGAAGATGGCCAAGTCCTTGGGCCCCTGCACCCATGTGGGAGAGCCAAAAGAAGCTCCTGGCTCCTGGCTTCGGATCGGCACATTCCGGCTGTTGTGGCCATCTGGGAGTGAACCAACGGAAGGAAGACCTTTGTCTCTCCCTCTCACTGTCTGTAACTCTACCTCTCAAGTAAATAAATAAAATCTTTGAAAAAAAAATACAGTATTACTTATGCATAAGGGAAGCAATGAGAATGAGCTATAGGCAAGTAGGTCAACCTATCAGTAGGGCAGAACATAGTTTGGGTGCACTTATAATCCTAATAGAATTACAAAGAATGGGGACCATTCATGGGCTTCTTGTAGTGCCCAAAATGAAGGAATTTCTCAAAATAACATAAAAAATACCCATTTCCATGGGGGGGATTTCAAAGGGGCACGGGGCCAACTGGAATGGCTCTCAATGGTCAAACCTGGAAGAATTTGAGCCACAAAATAAAATAGCACTAGATTATAACCCAAAGAACCAAATAAATGTCCATGAGTTCAAGCTGATATAAATACATGGGTGAGTTAACAAATGGGGGAGAAGAAACAAATCTCCTGTGAAGAAGAATTCAAAATAATTCATGTATGGGCTGGTGCTATGGTGTAGTGGGTTAAGCCACTGATCCCATGCAAGCATCCCGTGTTGGAGGGCCAGTGTGAGCCCTGGCTACTCTGCTTTGAACTAGCTTCCTGCTAACGTACTCGGGAAGGCAGCAGAAGATGACCCAAGTGCTTAGGCCCCTGCCATGCACATGGGAGACCTGGATGGAGTTCCAGGCTCCTGGCTTCTGCCTGGCCCAGCCCTTGATATTGCAGCCATTTGGAAAGTGAACCAGCAGATGGGAGATCTCCCTCTCTCTCTCTCTCCCTCTCTCTCTCTCTCTCTCTCTGTCACTCTGCCTTTCAAAAATAACTAACTAAATAAATCTTAAAAAAAAGCAAAATGATATGTGTAGATGCCGCACTCCAAAGAGGAGCACATACCTTCTCACTCTAAGTGCAGGCTGCACTTCCATATAACACAACATGGGAAAGGAAGGGGAAGAGAACAACTTCATTGCCGAGAAACCTGGCAAACACTATGCCAGCCAGGTGTTATGGGTCAACAGCAGCAGTTACAGTTTACTCTGGGGGTCAGTACCATTGACATGGTGTGATGACTGGGACCCAGTACCTCTCCCAAGCCCATGACCAAAGCCTCATTGTGATCACCAACATCAGGCAAATTCAGATTGAGTATTTTCCCCCAAACACCTGACCTACAGTACTCCTGAAAGTTGTCAAAACCAGCACAGACAAGGAAAGTTGGAGAGATTCTCCTGGCCATCAGGAGCCTTGGGAGCCAGGGAGACCAAGGTGACAGGGGGACCTGGCTGAGAGCCGAGGACAGGAAACAGATATGTGGAGCAGACTAAGGAAATCTGAAGAAACTGTGGACTTCACTTCACAACAATGCATCAATATTGGCTCATTAACTGTAACATGCGGGTCATACTCATGTCAAATGGCAATAGGAGGGGTCACCGTGAGCAGAGATTGGAGGGAATATTTTGGTATTCTCTGTAGGATAACTCAAGCTCAGTTTTTTTTATAAATCCACAATGGTTTTTCTTTTTAAAAAAAATGTTCTTTCTTTTTTAAAAAATGTTCATTTATTTGAAAGGCAGAGTTACAAAGAGAGAGAGGGGCGCCGGCATTGTGGTGTAGTGGGTAAAGCTGCTGCTTACAGTGCCGGCATCCCATATGGGCGCCAGTTCTAGTCCCTGCTGCTCCTCTTCCAACCCAGCTCTCTGCTGTGGCCTGGGAAAGCAGTAGAAGATGGCCCAAGTCCTTGGGCCCCTGCACCCATGTGGGGGACCCGGAAGAAGCTCCTGGCTCCTGGCTACTGGCTTTAGATAGGCCCAGCTCCTGCTGTTGCAGCCAGTTGGGGCGTGAACCAGTGGATAGAAGACCTCTCTGTCTCTGCCTTTCCTCTCTCTTTGTGTAACTCTGACTTTCAAATAAATGAATAAATCTTTAACATAAAATTTCCCCCTACGTTGCAAAGGGTAAAAATCATTCTTATGCCGACATTGAAGCTCACGGCAGATCCCAAGCATATATACCCAAAATCTCAGTCAGCTAACCAGAACGTTAAGCTCATTGAATTAGACAAAAAACAAAAAAACCAAAAAACTAGCTGAAGAAGTGGAAACAGTAAGTAGGGTACTATTTTTCAAAGTCCTAAATCTATACAGGGACATGGTTTGTGGACTCCTGGCCAAGTACACGGTGAGTCATTCATTGATCCCAAGGAGGTATTATAAGATAGTAGTGCAATCAGATGATTCTATTTTAAAGCCATTCACAATGATGCTTCCCTCTGTTGTCTTGCTGCCAATGCAACCTCTTTGCAAGTTCCCTTATCTGTATTTTAACTTTATATTGAGCCCCCCCAAGCAGTTTAATTGCTCTATGCACTTATTATTGGCAATTGTTAATGCAGAAAGAGATGATAAAAATGCACACTCTGCACAACTTCACAAGACACATTGCAGGGAAAACAGTGATTGAGATAGATTGGCAGTATCCTAGGGTCTTGGTGGGTACAACCCTGGGGAAGGTGGGCCTCTGATTCCTGGTGGAGGAGGTCTCACCTATGGAGGGGGCATGCATTGTGGTGTCCCTTGAGCAGGGAGAACTGGTGGACCACGGATGGTCTCATCCCAGATGTAGGTGCCATAATGCCTGGAGGTGGGGTTGCTCTGCCACCAGGAGGAAAGGGTGGAGTCCCCTGCCCTGCTGGGTACTGTGGTGGGGCTCCAGCAATGCAGGCAGTAGCAACAACAGCAGTAGCTGCTACAGCATCTCTTCCCTATAGAGTCAATCAATACTCACTATGCTGGTCCCCTAGGTCCTCAGACAGGAGCCTGGGGGATTGGGACCCCAGCTGGTCCCCTCTGCCAGCAGAGCATCCTGCAGCACCAGCAAGTGGTACCCACGCAATGCCAGGATCTTTGGGAGGTGGCCCCTCCAGTCACCGATGCAGAGTTGTCCCCGTGCAGCCGTGTCAGATCCAGAACCTGCTTTTCTTCAAGCTCTCATTCTGTCACATGCTTTGGCTTTAACTTCCTGAACTCATCAACATCACAGAGGGTCAAATTTGTATGCTTGGGGTCAGCGCTGTGGCACAGCAGGTAAAACTGCCACCTGCAGAGCTAGCATCCCATATGGGCTCCAGTTCTAATCCCGGTTGCTCCACTTCCAATCCAACTCCCTGATAACGAGCCTGGGAAAGCAGTGGAAGATGACCCAAGTGCTTGAGCTGCTGTATCCGAGTGGGAGAACTGGAAGAAGCTTCTGGCTCCTGGCTTCAGATAGGCTTAGCTCCTGCTTTTGTGGCCAATTTGGGAGTGAACCATTGGATGGAAGACCTCTCTCTCTCTCTCTCTCTCTCTCTCTCTCTCTGCCTCTCCTCTCTCTGTGTAACTCTGACTTTTAAATAAATAAAATAAATCTTTTTTTTATTTTACTTATGTGAAAGAGTTACAGAGAGAAAGCTAGAGACAGAGAGAGAAAGAGGTCTTCCATCTGCTGGTTCACTCCCCAAGTGGCCTCAATGGCCAGAGCTACGCCAATCTGAAGCCAGGAGTCAGGAGCCTTGGGGTCTCTCATGTGGGTGGAGATAATAATAATTAATTGTTTATAATAAAAATTATAAATAAATCTTAAAGAAAAACAAATCTACTGTCCCTCTCTGTCCCCACAATTCTCTCCATAGCTATATAAACAAGGTAACTTATTTTTAAATTTTATGGCTTGTCTTTCCACTTTATTGTTAATTTCCAATAACTTCACTAAGGCACTCTAAATAAATAATTTTGGTAAATCATTTGATTGCATATCATATTATCATCTGTGTCTTTTATGTTTCTGGCAGCTTATAAGATCATGCAAATTTGCTTTATAATTTCATTTGATGACCTTTAAAAATGTCAAAACAACACCTGCCTACCCACAGATCCAAAGATTTACAGTGACAAATCTTTGCATCTTTATCCTTTATAAAGGGTTAATACCATTAAAAAAAAAGAAGGAAAGAAGAAAAGAAAAGAAGGGGCCACATTATGGTACATTGGGTTAAGCCACTGCCTGCAATGCCGGCATCCTGTTCGGATGCTGGTTCAAGTTCTGGCTGCTCCACTTCCAATTCATCTCCCTGAAAATGTGCCTGGGAGAGCAGTGAAAGATGGCCCAAGTACTTGGTTCCTTGTCATCCACATAGGAGACCCAGAAGAAGCTCCTGGCTCCAGCTTTGGCTTGGCCCAAAACCCACCCCCCCCACCCCCCCACAGTTGTGGCCATCTGGTGAGTGGATTAACAGATGGAAAATCTCTCTCTCTCTCTCTCTCTCTCTCTCTCCCTCTCCTTCTCTCTCTGTAACTCTGCCTTTCAAATAAATAGGACAAATCTTTTTAAAAAGAGAAAGAAAAGCCATTTTGACTTTTCTTTTTTTAATATTTTATTTATTTATTTGACAGGTAGAGTTACAGACAGTGAGAGGGAGAGAGAGAGAGAAAGGTCTTCCTTGCATTGGTTCACTCTCCAGATGGCTGCAACGGCCGGAGCTGCGCCGATTCGAAGCTAGGAGACAGGAGCTTATTTCTGGTCTCCCATGCGGGTGCAGGGCCCAAGCACTTAGGCCATCCTCCACTGCCCTCCCAGGCCACAGCAGAGAGCTAAAGCTCGACTGGAAGAGGAGTAGCCTGGACTAGAACCTGGCACCCATATGGGATGCTGGCACTGCAGGCGGAGGATTAACCAAGTGAGACACAGCGCCGGCCCCTTGACTTTTCTTAAGGGTACTTCTGAATTATGGAATTTTAGAAGAAAAAAAAAACGCACCCTTTGTGGATCTGTTTGGAGCAGCTTCATTTTCGAGGAGGCTCTCCGGGGACACCAGTTAAAAACCTCAGGGAGAAAGCAGCGGTTGCTACGTGGAACTCTGCCACTCTCTAACAGTGTGTTTAGCTTGTGTTTCCTAGGCTCTGTTCACAGCACTGCTACAGTGTTGGACAGACCCACGGTGCTCTGCCTTCTGCTGTCACCCTGGGTGGAAGCACTGACGCTTCTTCCAGATCCAGAGTACCCTCCTGACACCCCAAGTCAGTGTTTCCAAACGCATCTGAAAACAGGGAAGCAGGGGCACTTCACCTGATTCTCAAGCCCTGGTTCAATCTCTTCACCTGAGGAATCTTCCTAGAAAACAGGAATTCTACAGCGGGTGGGACTGTTTACAACAACAATAAAAATCAGCTTGAAGATCATTGAAATGGCTCCTTCTTCCCCCAATACACTAGAAGCAAGCATCAGGCCTGGCCTTTTGTGTTCCCAACAGCACCTAGCAACCAAATTGTACCAAATTGCACGTGGTACACTGTGGACATAAATTACAGATTCTTATTAATTTAATTCAGCTATCAGAATGGAGCCAAGAAAGAACATAGGAGCCTGAGCCAAGTAACTGTTGGAAAGAGGCAATAGTGAACCCGTGACACTTCATTTTTCAGAAGACGCACTGCAGTACCATGCCACGTAGGGCCCATGGGATGACTTGGAAGCAAAAAAGTACACTTTGCCTCAGTCCGTGTAATCTTCAGAGGTCACACATGTGTGTTCTGGAGCACCTCACTCGAGAACATGTCCACAGAGACTTCGCTCCATGTTTCCCTCTGGAAGCAACTTAAATAATGTACTGAGAGCCCAAAAAAAGCTTCTGTAAGCTGTAAACACAAGGCTTAATAAATTTACTCTTATAACTCAACACAATTGTTTGTTTAGAATTTCTTAGAGAAGTCATTTAAAATTAGCAGTAAAATAGAAGGATAAACCATTAAATTATTGAAAAGGTTTTCAAAAAAGATTTATTATTTATTTATTTATTTATTTATTTATTTTGACAGGCAGAGTGGATAGTGAGAGAGAGAGACAGACAGAGAGAAAGGTCTTCCTTTGCTGTTGGTTCACCCTCCAATTGCCGCCGCAGCTGGTGCGCTGCAGCTGGCTCATCGTGCTGATCCAAAGTCAGGAGCCAGGTACTTCTCCTGGTCTCCCATGAGGGTGCAGGGCCCAAGGACTTGGGCCATCCTCCACTGCACTCCCTGGCCACAGCAGAGAGCTGGACTGGAAGAGGGGCAACCGGGACAGAATCCGGTGCCCCGGCCAGGACTAGAACGCAGTGTGCCGGCGCCGCTGGCAGAGGATTAGCCTATTGAGCTGCGGCACCAGCCTTATTATTTATTTCAAAGGCAGGGTTACAGAGAGAGAGAGAATCTTTCATCTACTGGCTCACTCCCCAGTTGACTACAACAGCTGGGACTGAGCCAGGCTGAAGCAGGAACCAGGAACTCCATCCGGGTCTCCCATATGGTGCAGAGGCCCAAGGACATGGACCATCTTTTGCTATTTTCCCAGGCAATCACAGAGAGCTGGATAGGAAGAGGAACAGCCGGGACTCAAACTGGCGCCCATATGGGATGCTGGCACTGCAGGCGGCAGCTTTACCCACTACTCCACAGCGCCGGCCCCAATCCATTATTACCTTTAGGTATAGAGAGAATTGTAGGTACAGAGATAAATGCTAGATTTCATCTATAAGTTCTATTTTTACTTTGGTTTTGGGTCCATGTAAACATTTAAAAAATCCTACTTAGAAGTAGAATTAAAATACAAACAGATGAACTTACAAAAAGATACAATTGACAGCATTACTAGGGAGGAAGACATCTTTCTGAATGTCTCTAAAATACAGTAATTTGAGTGTCCAGCACGTGGTATAGTGGGTTAAGCCATTGCCTGCAACACCAGCATCCCATATGGCTGCCGGTTCTCATCCCGGCTGCTCCACTTTGGATCCAGCTTTCTGCTAATGGCCTGGGAAAAGCTGTGGGGGGATGGCCCAAGTGTTTGGGTCCCTACTGCCCAAATGGGAGACCTGGATAAAGCTCCTGGCTCCTGGCTTCAGCCTGGCCCCACCTTAGCAGTTATAACCATTTGGGGAGTATTAGCTAGTAGATGGAAAATCTCTCTCTCACTGTCTCTCCCTCTCTCTCTCTCGGTAACTCTTTCAAAGAAATAAATAAATCTTTAAGATAATATATATAGTAATTCAGTTGCCGATAACTAAAGGAATATACCCTAAAAACAGAAAGAATTATAAAAATAATCCTGGACTGTTCTCAATAACCACATGGTTGGAGACCATGGTAGACTAGGAGTGTGTCCCAGATTCTCTGTAGGGATGTCTTCGGGTTCCTGGGGTCATGCTCTTCCTGGCGCAGTCCATATCTGGTGACCAACTAGGACAGGATTATAAGTTCTGGTCAGTGAGACATCTGTGAAGGGCATCGTTCATTCCAGAATTCCCTGCTGGACTGGTCCAGGTTCTGGGGAGTCTGGTTGTGTCATATCACATTGATCTGGCTTCTGCCTTATTCTTCCTGTTCTCTTTTTGTTTCTCTGCTGTACCCCAAACTCCGTTTCAGTGTCATCTTCTGGAGAACCCAGCCTGTGACAGATGTATTATTATTAGTACTATTATTTGGAGAACTTTATAAGTGTGGATTGAGATAAAACAAATGAATTATCATATTCTTATTACATTTATTTTTATCAAAATCAGAATTTTGGGAGTAGGAGAGAGGAGTTTTAGTGAAAGAAAAATGAAGATTGAAATAAAAACTCTGGAGATTTAGACTTTGGTTTAGATGATTAATGTGAACACATGCTGCATTTTATATTTAAAACATAAATTTCGGTGGTAGATGTTTGGCGCTGCTGTGAAGTCACTGCTTGGGGCTCCTGTACCCCATATTGGAGTGTCTGGTTTGAGTTTTGGCTACTCCACTTCTGGTTCCAGTTTCCAGTTATGCCCACCCATGTACTTGGGTCCCAGTCACCCACTTGGGAGACCGGATTTAGTTCTAGGTCTTGGGATCAGCCTGGCCCAGCTGTGGCTGTTGTGGACATCTGGGAAGTGAACCAGTAGAGGAAAGATAACTGTCTTTCTTTTTTCTCTGTCTCTCCGTCTTTCAAATAAAAGGAAAATAAATACAAATTAAAATACATATTTTACTTTCAGTGAGATTTTGCTGCTTAAAAACCTCCCAAGGGGCCGGTGTTGTGGCATAGTGGGTAAAGCCTGCAGTACCGGCATGCCATATGGGTGCTGGATCAAGTCCTGGCTGCTCCACTTCCAATCCAGCTTTCTGCTATGGCCTGGGAATGCAGAAGATGGTGCAAGTTCTTGGACCATGTGGGAGACATGAAAGAAACACCTGGCTCCTGGCTTCAGACTGGCCCAGCTCCAGCCATTGTGGCCACTTGGGGAGTGAACCAGTGGATGGATGATCTCTCTCTCTCTCTCTCTCTCTGTAAACTCTGCCTTTTGAATAAATAAATAAATCTTAAAAAAAAAAAGACTACTTGGTGGTATCAAAGTAACTTGGAACCAATGTGAATTACACTTTCACTGAGGAAAGGAAGAAATTTGATAATTAATAAGGATAATCACTGAAAATATTCAGATACTTCAGTTGTTGTTCAAACCTATAAGTTCATGATGACACTAAAGAAAAAAATGCCACTGATCATCTGTGGTGATGCGAGGGAACTGACTTATGTGTTTTTATTTTTGTTTTTTTAAAAGAATCATTTATTAATTTGAAAAAGTTACACAGAGAAGAAAGGAGAGGTAAAGACAGAGAGAGAGATCTATCTATCTGATAGTTCACTCCCCAGTTGGCCGCAACTGTGGGAGCTCTGCCAATCTGAAGCCAGGAGCCAGGAGCTTCTTCCGGGTTTCCCACGTTGGGTGCAGGGGCCCAAGTACTTGGGCCATCTTCTACTGCTTTCCCAGGCCATAGCAGAGAGCAGGCTCGAATGTGAGGAGTCGGGACTTGAACTGGTGCCCACATGGGATGCTTGCAGTGTAGGCGGCAGCTTTACATGCTACGCCACAGCTCCAGCCCCTATGCTTATGTTTTAAAGAGCCTTCTTTACTGCTGCTGAAATTCATGGCTGCAGTCAGCCAACAACGATAACCATAGCCAGCTGATAGATCTCTGCTCTGCCCTGTGTCTGCACCTCTGCTTCCAGAAGTCTGCTCCTGAGTCTTGTGTCAGTCCCTGCTCAGGCAACTCAGGTCCAACTAGGCTGAGCTGAGATCTGAGCGCTGCACGGGAGCCAGCCATACAGACAGCACTGGAAGGAGCATGGGCTTGAAAGGAGAGAGAATTATCCAATAGGAAAAGCCAGTCATGTCCATTCAAGCCCACAGGGGCCGGCTCTGAAAGATGCAGATGAAAGGATGCACTTTTCTCTCAGTAAGCGTTCTTACAATTGCTTTCCTGTTATCATCGTTTCTCCTGTAAATGGATGTAATATGTAATTATTATAATTTGTTTTCCTTGCCCCTGCCTCTATGCACTGAAAACTTTTTAAAAGGAGGAACTGTGGGACTGGTGTTGTGGCGCAGTGGGTAAAGCCACCATTTGCAGTGCCGGCATCCCATATAGGCACCGGTTCGAATCCTGGCTGCTCTACTTCCAATTCAGCTCTCTACTGTGGCCTGAGAAAGCAGTAGAAGTGGCCCAGGTCCTTGGGCCCCTGCACCCGCATGGGAGACCCGGAGGAAACTCCTGGCTCCTGGCTTCAGATAGGCACAGCTCCTGCCATTGTGGACAATGGGGGAGTGACCCAGTGGATGGAAGACCTCTCTCTCTCTCTCTCTCTCTCTCTGCCTCTCTTTCTCTCTGTGTAACTCTTTTAAATAAATAAATCTTAAAAAAGAAAAGGAGGAACTGCTATTTCTAAATTACATTAAATTCTACAAACGTGCACTGAATGCATACTATATCCAAAACAATTTGCTAAGCACTGGAAAACAAATTGTGATTGTTTAAGAGGCCTTTAGAGGACAGTGGATGCGACAGGTATACATAAGTGGTTAGTATAAGACTGACCAAGTGGAGCAGGTGTTTTTGGCCTAGCGGCTACAACACTCATATCCCACATTAGAGTACCTGGGTTCAATCCTTGCCTCTAGCTCCTGGCTCCAGTTTCCCTCAAGTGCACACCCTGGGAGGCAGCAAGTGATGGCTCAAGTAATTGGTTCCTGCCACCCACGTGGGGGATCTGGATTGAGTTCCTGGCTTCAACCTCAGCTCAGCTCTGACCACTGTGGACATTTGGGCACAGTCGTGAGGATGCCCCCAGACATACTGAAATGCCTTGGTTTGAGTCTTGCCTCTGTTTTCCATTCTAGCTTCCTGTTAATGCGTACCCTGGCAGGCAGCAGGTAATGGTTCAAGTACTTGGGTCCTTGCCATGGGCATGGGGAACCGGGATTGAGATCTAGGCTCCTGGCTTTGGCCTGGCCCAGTCCCGATCAGATGGGAGATCTCAGTCTCTCTGTGTCTCTGTCTCTGTCTCTGACTGACTCTCCTTTCTGCTTTTCAAATAAAATCAATCAATAAAAAATTAGTTTGTGGCTCATCTGTTTGAAAATATTGTCTTAGAGATTATTCAGTCCAGTGCCTCTGTCTGCTTATTTTCCAACCCTTCAGTCTTACGGAGGAGAGAACCAAGGCTCAGAGAGAGGGCTTGGCTTACCTTGGCCACACACTGGCCCTGGATTTCTCCCTATTCACTCCACGTAGAGCCCACGGTCCTTTCCTAGAGCTTCCCATGGCAACTCACGGGTCCTTTTTGCACATTATGTTCTTTGTCTGCAGAGGTCTCCAATCCATTTCACATTTGCATCTCTCTCCTCTTGTCCTCAGTCACAGCCCAGTTAGTTCATCCCCTCTATGGTCTAACCTTCCTTAACCACCCCGGTGGACATCAGTCACCCCTCTTCTTTACCAGTGATTATTTAAAAAATCAGCCTTAATAAGATACAATTTACACACGGTGGAATGTACTCCTTGCACTGTGCGGTTCAGGGAATTTTCCCATGTATACAGGTGCATATTCCCCACCATAATCAATGCTTAGAGAACTCCCCTTACTGAGAAAGTTCTGTCCTGCTCTTTCTAGTTAATCACTCCACCTCTATCCCAGCCCTCAGCAATCCCTGACCTGCCTTCTCTCACTATAGATTAGACTGGTGTTTCCCAGAATTTTCTAGAGACAGGATCAAACAACAGCTGCACTCTTGTTTCTAGCTTCCTTTGCTTTGCGTTAACAGTTCTGAGGTTTCTCTATGCTGCTGTGTGGTTCAATAGTTTACTTTTGGTCTGAATGGAACACCGATCACTGAGTTATTCACCTGCTGTTGGACATTGGGCTTGTTCCCGCTTTTTAGGGCTTCTGTGTGCTCCATCTGTGTTTCACATGGATTTCCACTATTGTAACTTTTTGTATCAACTGTCATGATCATTTGGTGTGTCCACCACACATATATATGGGCTACAGTGGAACATTTGAACACACGTATACAATGTGCTCTGATCAAACCAGGGCAACAAGCAGTTCCTTTTCTTTGAAATTGTTTTATAATTGGAGCCTTGGAGAATCTTTCTTCTATTTGTTTTTTTTTAAAAGCTTATTTAACATAAACAAATTTTATGTATTTCATGTATACAGAACTAGGAACATAGTGATACTTCCCACCCTACCCTCCCTCACTCCCACCCTTCCTCCTCCTTCCTCTCCTATCCCCTCTCTTAATTTTTACAATGATCTACTTTCAATTTACTTTTCCTCATAATATTAACCCTACACTGCCATCTAGGTATATTATCAAGACAGGAACACTCCCCAAAGAAAGCTGTAGCCTGAGATGCCATGAGTGTGTTAGGACCCAGGAGTCTGAACACATAAAGAGGGAATGGCAGGTTGTGTTTTGCGAGGAGCACACATGTAGGAATCCATGAGTTGTGCTGTAGTCACTGATAGAGGTTCATGGGAACTGACAAACATTCAGGATTTTGCGAGCTCTTGTTGAATTCTGTGTGTAGCCTGAAACAGGCCACTGTGGGAGCTATTTACAGCATAGAAGATGACAGTCATGGAAGATAAGGGATTATTTGGGGTTGGCTTGTTTTCAGTGAGTCAGTCTAGTGCAGTTGCAGGTGGAGTAATTTTATCCATCAGGAGTGGCAACCCTCAGAGAGCTGTGTGCCATAGTGCAACTGGGGGAGTGCCATCTGACATTCCCCAGAGCCTGGGTTTGGTATGCCTTGGATCCTCTTCACTTTGGGTCTGTGCTCACAGAACAAACTTCTGCTTGGAGAAAGCATATCACTGCTAAAAACAATACACCCCAATAACGACTGAAGATACTCGTGGAAGACTAGAACATTTCCTTTGCTATATAAGCACACTCCTGCTGAATAACAGATTATTATGAAGGGTGGAAGGCAGCCATTCATGAGTTTAGCCAGCAATGATTAGTTTTCCAGAAAAGGATAAAGTTGGGATGCATCTACTGAAAAGCCAAATGTCGTGGCTAACCATGTTAACCATCCGTGAGGCATCGCTATTCAGGAATTTGTACCAGGGTCATCAGCAGGCCATGCTCTCTGACAGATCTCTCTCTCTCTCTCTCTCTCCCTCTCTCTCATTAAAGATTCATTTATTTAGTTGAAAGGCAGAGTTATATAGATGCAGAGGCAGAGAGAGAGAGAGAGAGAGAGAGGAAGAGAGAGAAAGAGAGAGGTCTCCTATCCACTGGTTCACTTCCCAGCTGGTCGCAATGATGGCCGGAGTTACGCTGATCCCAAGCCAAAAGACAGGAAGTTCTTCCAATTCTCCCACACAGAGAGAGGAGCCCAAGGACTTGGGCCATCTTCTGCTGCTTTCCCAGGCCATAGCAGAGAGCTGGATCAGAGGTGGAGCAGCTGGGGTTTGAACCGGTACCTTTAACTGGATGCCAGAGTTGCAGACCCGGACTTTAATCTGCTGCGCTACAGTGCTGGCCCCTGACAGATCTCTCTTAAAATGGAGCAGCTGGAAACATTCTATTTGTTACAAGGAGACTGGAAAATGAGTCAGCCAGGTGAGCTGGGCTCAAGTCATGAGATTTTTTTTTTTTCTGTCTTTTACAATAGCTTCACTCCTAATTACAACAGTGACCTTGTGTTCCTTATAACAACTTATAAAACTAGGGAAGCTAAAGGAGACAGCAAAAGCCATTTCTCTACCATCTAAAGACAGCTGTTCTTACTTTTGGTGCACAGATGGTACCTGAGCTATGATGGGTGGATGTTTCAACTTTCTGGTTGTGCAAATGTGGTAAGGGCTGAATTGAGTCCATAGTTTGAATTTTGAGGCTTGACCCTTCCCCACATAGGGATCTGTATTTGATACACTGTATCCTCTCTGCAGATGCTGGCCAGTGGCAATGAGTGCAGCTCCCAGGCAGCCCCAGGGTCACCTGTGGAAACCACGGACACCCGACAGTGTGCTATGTTGGCTCAGCCTGTGGTTGGAATTCTTTCATCTGTAAATCCTCTTTCTTTATGGTATAGGGAATACTAAGACATTTTCCCTCTTCAGTATTTTCATCACACTTGTAGTCCCCCAAATTCTGGAGCTCCACCCCCTGCTATACACTAAGCAATTCTCCTTTTCTGGCAGACATTCAGAATTTAACTGAATACTAACATTTTTTAACCTAGAGGTACTGTCAAATTCCACAAGAGCCCAGTCCCGAAAGACAACAATTAACAGCATATCCATGTTGTTTTTATGTTTCTGTTTGATCAACTACAAATCAGGGGGCCCCGGGGGGCCAGCACTGTGGCATATCAGGTAAAGTGGCCATCTGCAGTGTCACCATCCCATATGGACACCAGTTCGAGTACCAGCTGCTCCACTTCCAGTCCAGCTCTCTGCTATGGCCTGGGAAAGCAGCGGAAGATGTCCCAAGTGCTTGGGCCCCTGCACCTGCATGGGAGACCTGGAAGGGGCTCCTGGCTCCTGGCTTTGGATCAGCGCAGCTCCAACCATTGTGACCAATTGGGGAGTGAACTAGCAGATGGAAGACCTATCTCTCTGCCTCTCCTTCTCTCTCTGTGTAACTCTGACTTTCAAATTAATAAATAAATGTTTTTTTAAAAAATCAGAGGGTCCCATAACTCCCTTATTGGGTTTGGCTACTTGCTTGAGTGGCTTACAGAATTCAAGAAAGTGCTTTATTTACCATGAGTCATTTGCAGGTTGCACTCCGGAACAGCCAACTGTAAGAAACACATAGGGCAATGTACATAGAGGAAAGTGTGGAACCTCCGTGCCCTATCTGGTCTCATCACCCTCCCACTACCACCACATGTTTTGCACCTTCAAAACTCTGCAAGCCTTGTCCTTTTGGGTTTCTGTGGGAGTGCCACTGCCCAGGTGTTCCAGATCAAATCGTTGTCTTTGGTGATCAAGGAAACCCTTAGCCCCTCTTGCCTGCTTGCCGTTGGGGCATGGGCTGAAATTCCTAAACCTATCACTACCAAGTTGGTTCTCTTGATGAGAAACAGCTCCCATTGGGAGGTTGTCTGGGAGTCCCCAGTCATCTCAGTAGCTACAGAAAGACACTTATCCCTGTGAAGAGTCCAGATGTTTTAGGAGCTCTATGGCAGGAATTTGGACCGAGACCAAAATATGTATTTCTTATACTGTGTAAGAATAACACATGTGGCCAGCACCACAGCTCACTAGGCTAATCCTCTGGCTGTGGCACCAGTACCCCGGGTTCTAGTCTGGTTGGGGCGCCGGATTCTGTCCCGGTTGCTCCACGTCCAGTCCAGCTCTTTGCTGTGGCCCAGAAGGGCAGTGGAGGATGTCCCAAGTGCTTGGGCCCTACACCCACATGGGAGACCAGGAGGAAGCACCTGGCTCCTGGCTTCAGATGGGCGCAGCATGCTAGCCGTAGTGGCTATTTGAGGGGTGAACCAACAGAAAAAGGAAGACCTTCCTCTCTGTCTCTCTCTCTCACTGTCTAACTCTGCCTGTCAAAAAAAAAAAAAAAAAAAAAAAAAAAAAAAAAAAAAAAAAAACACCAAACAAACAAAAAACACACTTATTTGAAATATGTTTCTTTATAAACAGTCAAGGTATAAGCATATCACCTGGAATCCCAAACACTGCAACAGGAAGTTCATACAAGTATTTTCACCTGTGTCCCAGAATTGACTTTGTGGAGTTTGGTCAGTAAGATCAAGTTAAACACCATGCTGCTGTCTGCCCTCAATTCTCAGGAACGAATTACAGGTTGAGCTAGAGTTCTCTAGAATGTTCCCACCTCTAGGAGAAAGGCAGAAAGTGCTGTAGCTAATACCTGGATATATATTTTGTTAGAATATTGTATATGCGACCAGCTGTCTTAGAAGCAAAATCAAGCCTGGTCTACAGAGGCACCTGCACAAAGCAGATGCTGTAGCATTCCAGGGGGGTGACCCTGACGGACAGGGTGAGAACTGCGAGTAGTATGCTTGCTTATTCATATCTGGAGTGAGAGATGGCCAGCAGTATAGGTTGTATACATCGCCACTGCTCTGTGGGCAGTTGCCAATGGTTTGGCTGGAGGGTCAGGAACCTGAATGAAACACTGATGACAGAAACATTTGGGAAAGAGACACGAGAGTGGACCTCTGAGTGGCACAGACTGTGAAGCTACTTGGGTTATATTTGTGGGCCGCCAAAGAGCAGGCACTGCAGAGGAGAAAGTTTTCAATGAGATGGACATGCTGATCCTGTCTCAGCCTCTTTTCCACGCCACCCCAAGGGCTGCTCAATGGAACATTACACAAAGTGCTCGTGGTGGTAGGGATGAAGGATGGGCATGGGCTCAGCAACACAGATTTCCTGTTGCAAGAGCTGAGTACTTCATCTGCCAATGTTAAGTACCTTTGGGAAGCTCTTCAGGCAGCACAGATTTGGTAGCATGTGGTGGCCAGTCACGGGCCTCTACAGTGAGACACCTCCCTGCAAATGGCTTTCCCCAGCACCTCGGTAGGTAGGTTTCCAGAAAGTTCCAAAGGGAGCCAGTGTTGTGGTGTAGGCGATGGTTTGAGATCTGGCTGCACCACTTCCAATCCAGCTCCTTGCTAATGTGCCTGGGAAAGCAGTGGAGGATGGCCTAAGTGCTTGGGCCCAGCACCCATGTGGGAGACTTAGATGAATCTCCTGGCTCCTGGCTTCAGCTTAGTCCAGCCCTGATAGTTGTGGCCTACTTGGGGAGTGAGCCAGTGGATGGGAGATCTCTCTTTTTCTCTCTCCCTGTCTGTAACTCTGCCTTTCAGATGAATAAGTAAATATTTAAAAAAAAGAAAGTTCCAGGGGATGTAATTCCAGCAAGTTGCATTGACACAGCAGTACAATAATTTGTTTGCCATCCAGGAAATCATGGCTGTGCACTCTTCAAAGTCTGGATCTCACCCCAAGCAAACTGATATAGAGAATAAATAAGCCCTTGGATTTATTTAATTGATGATTGTCCTGAAATCTAGAATCAAAGACTGGTCTGTGGTATTCCCACTAAAGATATAGAGGGAAAAACCAACTCAAACGGAGACTCTGTTTTGCTACTATTCTTCTGCAAGAAAGATGACATCTTCTCTTAAAAAAAAAAAAAAAAAGCTTACGAGAGAGAGAGAGAGAGAGTCCTAGAGAGTGAGGGAGAGCTTCCATCTGCTGGTTCGTTCCACAGATGCTCCAAGACCTGGGTCTCCCATGTGGGTGACCAAGACCCAAATACTTAAGCCATCACCTGCTGTCTCCTTGATTGAACATTAGCAGGAGCTGGGATGACAGCAGAGCCTCATCTCAAACCCAGGCACTCTGATGAGGGTTGTGGCTGTCTTTATCAGTGCCTTAACCAGTAGGTTAAATGCCCACCCCAGTCCTTTGTGACTTTATAGAAACTTCTTGGGACAGACATGATTGAAGCAAAGATGTGGATTGAAGATCTCATTCTCTGTCTCTCCCTCTCTCTGTCTGTAACTCTGCCTCTCAAATAAATAAACCTTATATATAAAAAAAGAGACTAATCACAGAGCTTATGGGGCATATATTTGATAGATAATTCACATAGCCAGTACATGCCAATCAGTAATAGCTCAGTTAGGACAGAAGGAGGCCTTTGTGGAAGATAAAGTCGCATTAAGGAAAGAGGTGTATCTTTCATGAATTGCTCTCAAGAGACGTGTCATCCAACACAGAGGAGATTCACGGTGGTCCCTTGACGCTTTTGGATGGGGGTGTTGCTAGCAAGGTTTAGATGAACTCTGAGCCCAGTGGTGCTTGGAAAAGCAGGTGGCAGGGTGTGGGCTGACACCACCTGAGCCCTCCCTCCCTGTGCCAAACTCTTGCATTTACATGCATTTTGAACTCCAGTAGGTGTGGTCAGCAGCTCACATGTAGGACCTGAGAAGCGGTAATGTATCCTTCCCACTGGGAGAGACTGTTCCTGCCACGTTCTCACACGTGGTGTCCCAGAAGCTGTGAAGTCACATTGTCCAGGGGAGGGTGAGTCCTCCCAACTCTTGCCACAGCAAAAGGTATGTCACTCACACAGCAAACTATGCGTTTGCAATCATTTCAAAGCTCCCTAAGTCTGCTATTTACCTCGCTGTGTGTGGTAGTCTGGGCCTGAGTCCTAGCTGTTAAACCACATTAACAATGCTTTGCTGAAGAATTCAGATTCTACACACACTCACACATGTTTTTTTTTTTTTTTAAGATTTTATTTATTTGGGAAGACAGAGTTAGAGAGAGGTAGAGACAGAGAGAGAGAGAGGTCTTCCATCTGCTGGTTCACTTCCCAGATGACTGCAGCAGCCGGAGCTGGGCTGATCTGAAGCCAGGAGCTTCTTCCAGGTCTCCCACGTGGTACAGGGGCCCAAGCACTTGGGCCATCTTCCACTGCTTTCCCAGGCCATTAGCAGGGGCTGGATTGAAAGTGGACCAACTGGGATACAGGCTGGGGCTTTAACCTGCTGTGGCACAGTGCCAGCCCCCAACACACATAATGCTTATTGCAGACTGATTCATTTAGGGACACTTCTTTAAATACATTCCTCATGTAGATCACATATATTCAGTTTTTGCACAATGTTCAATATTCTCACCTAGGTGTTCTCAGATACTGCCTTTTCAGATTGTGTAGCTCGGGTGTGGTCGTTGTTGAAAATTCAATACCATAACCTACCTGTGGGTGCTCAGGATGCAGGAAAGCATGGCATTTACAAAATGGCAGTCTCTCGTGCATCTGCAGGGGGCACGCTGCACTGCACTGTGAACCTGCTTTAATTCTGTTTAAGCCAAATGGCAAGAAAACATGAAAAATCCTCGTGGCTCTCCGCAGAACTCCTGTAGCTGGCGGCAGCAGATTGACTCTGCGTACCACCCCCCATCCCAACCCCCTTGGCCACCATAGACAGCAGCACAAAAGCAAAACGGAGTCGCTGTCACTCATTCCCCCTCTCCCCTGGACATGGCTCTGGCTGCCCAGGAGCCATTCCCCGGGCGGAGGGCAGCGGCCAGCGCCGCAGGGCCGTCTTTGTGGTCCACGTGGGCACACAGAGAACAGATCAGCCAGCCGTAGAGCACCAGACACCCCAAAATGAGGCTGGGCCACATGGTGCCACTGTCTGCTTCTCCAAGGTGCTGGGCAGTGCTAATGCCAGGTCCCGCCCAGCCTCTCCGGGGTCTCCTGGGGCCATGGGGGGGAGACCAGGCGGGCCGCAGGGAGCGACGAGACCCCCACTGCCCCCTCCCAGCGACCCCGCCCCAAGTTGGATGTATGCGTGGTGGGAGAGTGATTTCTGCAGGGTGACTGGGGGTGGCCGGGTGGGCGCCGCCTAGTTCTGGGAAAAGGCGGGGAGTGGGGAGAAGCCCTTGTTGGGCGCACAGAGAGGTGAGGGCAAGAACGTGGGGAGCCGCCCCGCCACCTGGTTCGGTTCGGGCGGTTGGGCGGTGCCCGCGCGCATGCGGGGCTGCAAGATGCAAGGCACAGGGTGGGCGGAGATGCGCGCGCAGCCAGTTCTCCCGCAGCGCCTCCGCCTGTGCGCCGCCGCCGCCACCGGCCGCTTAGAGTGCCCTCCCCCTTGCCGCGCACGCGCATCCGAGTCAGCCGGCCAAGGCGTGAGGTGGGCGGGGCGCCGCGCTGACGTTGGCGGGATGCGGGCAGGTTCCGCCGCCGCCGCCGCCGCCGCCTCAGCCGCCACCTCGCCTCGCCGGCCTCCGGGGTTTGTATGAACACACCGGGCGGCGGGCGGCGACAGACCCGCCGTGCGCTCAGCGAGCAGCCGCCCAGCGCCCGGCGCCCAGCCCGGTGCCGCGGCTCGGCGCGGCCCCCCAGCCAGCGCCCCCACCCGGAGCCGGTGAGCGCCCCCGGCCGCCGCCCTCACCTGACAGGTTGTGGGTGACGAGTTTTCCCTCGGCGGGGTGGCCCCAGCGCGGGGCCTGAGGCGCTGGCCCTGCCCGGTGCCCCGGGCGGCCGGCGAGACGCGGGCTCCGCGGGGCGGGCGCGGTGGGCGCCTCTGTCGCCGGCTCGGGAGCCCCGGTCGCAGGGCCCTGGGTGACAGTGCAGAGTCTGGCCGCAGCCGCCGGCCGGGGTTGCGGGTTCGCGGCTGCGGTGGAACCCGAACGCAGAGGCTCTGCCGCCAGGGCCCCGGGACGGTCTGCTCGGGGTGGGCTCCTAGTCCGGGGAGGGGCTGGGAGCAGTCCCTGTGCGTCTGGACAGCTGAGCCCACTGCCCGTTAACGCGGCTGGCTCCGGGACCTGACGCGGACATTCTCTTTTGCAATACCGCACTAATTCTGTGTGCATGCATGCTTTTGATTTTTTTATTTTTCATCCCATTCCTTACCCCCCTTTTTTTTGTTCTGCAGGAGTTCAAAATTGTAGGAGCGTTTGATTCCAGTGCAGGACAATTTGTACTTAGAGGCGACCTCACTGGTCTTTTTGATCGCTCGTTTTCACTTTTCTTATTGTAAACCATCAGTACTTTGTTAACCTCGGAATTATTCTTAGAAATTCTCTCTCTCTCTCTCTCTCTCTCTCTCTCTTTTTTTGGAAAACCAGAAAGTTGTTTTTGTGATTGTGTTGTGGAATGTTTTCAGCTCTGTAAGCCAAACCGATGATTTATTTTAGGCGCTTTACATGGTACCTACTTTAAAAACATGTGCCAAATGTTGAAACTTCACAGAACTGTGGAAGATCTGCCCTTAGGCATTTCCTATGTAGAGTGACTGTCAGATAGTGCTGGCTTATCCACACCTTATTAGTCACCCTAAAGGCAGAGGGTTTTTTTTTTTTCTTTTAAGTTTTTATCGATGTATTTTGGGAGACAGTTTTCGTCCAGTGGTTCACTGAAATGCCGGTTAACAGCTACAGCCAGGCAGTACTGAAACCTGGAACTGGCAGCTCCGTCCAGGTCTTGCACTTGAGTGGTAGAAATCTAGCTGCTGGAGCTGTCATCTCTGCCAGACAGGGTGTGCCAGAGTTCTTATATGACTTGTTCAGTTTCCCATTCCACTTCTCGGGAGGCAGATTGTACGGTGAAGTTATAGGTGTTTTTTTTTGTTTTTTTTTTTGACAGGCAGAGTGGACAGTGCGAGAGAAAGTCTTCCTTTTCCACTGGTTCACCCCACAGTGGCCGCTGTGGCGGGTGCACCGTGCTGACCTGAAGCCAGGAGCCAGGTGCTTCTCCTGGTCTCCCATGTGGGTGCAGGGCCCAAGGACTTGGGCCATCATCCACTGCACTACCGGCCCACAGCAGATAGCTGGACTAGAATCTGGTGTGCCGGCGCTGCAGGCGAAGGATTAGCCTATTGAGCCATGGTGCCAACCTATAGGTTCATTTTTAGGGCCCTCAAAATTCTGTTTGCAATAGAGCCATCCCCGATGCACTCTGAACTGGGAAATGAAGGGGCAGACTTGAAACTACTGTGGTATCTGGTGGACATTGCAGAAACAGCCGAGTGTATTAATGCAAGGAAAACTTGGGTGGTAGCAGTTTGGAGAAGCTGTTCCAACTGGCCTGAGTCATTTGTTCTCTTTAGAGAAATCTAGCTGAGCTGAACTGCTATGTAAGAACAGGTTTACCTCCATTAGCAGAGGGAAGAGGAGGTCCAAGATGTGTGATGTGTGGTACTTGTCTGTGTACTATAGTGTGGTAGCCAAGGGCTGGGCCTTAGAGCCAGAGTGAGTTTGAATCCTGCCTTTGTTTTAGGCGATGTATTTATCCTCTTTGCGCTTCAATTTTCTGAACTCCGATTATGGGATAATAACGGTGTAACCTTAAGGTGATCTAGAGTGTTAGATGAGTCTAGCCCAAAGTGCCTGGTAAATCCCACGTGCTTGGTACCTGTCAGGGCTGCTGCTGCTGCTTCCCCTTAGGCAACAGGTTCATTCCGTTGTCCTTCATTTGCTCCTGAGGGGCTGAGAGGTTAGTGTCACTGGCCTGCCTTGGCCACCTGTGAGGCAGTTTTAAATAGAACAGTTTAGACCCTGCAGTGGGTGCCCCTGTTGCTGAAGAAGTGCTGAAATATCCCTGTCTGTCCCTTCTGACAGAACCTTGGACTGCCTCCCTCCTGTGGGTGACGGCTGCTATTTTAATCGTCTGGTCTTGAGTTTGTTATTGGGTGTTTCTTTGCCTGTCGTGTACTGCTATCAAAAATAGTGTCTATCAAACTATTAGTGGGTATATTTGTGCTTACCTGATCAGCATAGTACATGTTTGTAGAATACATGCAAAATTGCTGTCATCTAAGGATCTTTTATGTTGAGTACAATGAGGTTAGTTCTGATTTGATTGTGTGTTCATTTTCAGCTTTTGTGTAATTTTCCTTAGTTTTTTTCCGTTAATAATTCTGTGTACTTGCTTTTCTTCTTGGATTGCAGTGTCTGATACAGGTTGAGTACCCCTTGTTTGTAGTGCTTGGGAGTTTGGATTTTTTAAGATTTTGGAATATTTGCATATCTGTAATAAGATATCTGAGGAATGGGACCCGGGTCTGAACACAGAATTCATTTCTGTTTTGTATTCACCTTATACACATAGCCTGAAGATAACTTCATAGCATATTTTTAGTATGGCTATGTCTTTAAGGTTTTTTAGAAAGATTTACTTATTATTTGAAAGGCAGAATTACAGAGAAAGGGAGAGATGGAAAGATCTTCCGTCTACTGGTTTACTCCCCAAATGGCCACAGTGGCTGAAGCTGAGAGCCTGGAACTCCATCCTGGTCTCCCAAGTGGGTGGCAGGAGCCCATCTTCCACTGCTTTCTCAGGTGCCTTAGCAGGAGCCGGATTGGAAACAGCAGCGGAAACTAGAACTGATGCTGGCAGCACAGGTGGTGGCTTAACCCGCCATGCTCAGTGCCAGCCCCGAGTGTGGCTATGTTTTGATTGCATGAGATCGTGTTTGAAATCTTCCCCCTCTGGAGTCTTATGGCCCCTCAGAGAGTTTAGTATCCTGGAGCATTTCCGGTTTTGGATTTTCAGTTGCAGAATGCTCAACCAGTTTTAATTCTCAGTCCTTTAAATCAGATGTTTGCAAATCTTTGGTCTTAGGACTCCTTTTCCTGCCTCAAAACTTAGTTAAGACCCTGATCGAGCTACTTGTGGATTATGTGTGTATGTTTACTGTATTGTAAATCAAAATAAATATAAAAATTTTTGTTACTTCACTGGAAATGGCATTTGTAAACTCTTTATATATGAACACAACATATTCTTAATGAAAAATGACCTTTGAAAACAAAACAGTAGTGTTCTCACTCTTTTGTTGTGTGGTTTGATAGAAACAGCTGTATTGTCATATTGGCTTCTGCATCAAGTCTGTTGCAGTCAGTTCTCCAGGTTGAAGTATCTACAAGCATCTGGAGAAAATCCAGCCTCACACAGTTAATGTGTGGGAAAGGCAAAGACGTAGTAATAGCCTTCTCAGATAATTGTTGATGTTCTTGTTTGATTTTACACCACAAACTCCACCAATAGTAGTTTCTGAAGGTTATGTGGTGTGGAATCTGAAGTCGTTATCAGTGGATTTTTTTTTTCCATGGTGTGCTACATGAGAAGTCCTCACAATAGTGATTTTATTTAATTAGTTGCTTTGTAAAACATTGCAGATGTCATAATTGTTAACATAACAATTTACCAAACCCTAGTTAACTGGTGCAGTTTGCTGAGCATGTTTTATACAGAAAAGAAAATGCCCAAACCCTGGTAAAGTTGTTCCATTGCAGCCTAGGAGAACAAGAGAGAGTGGGTTCTCAGACACTTGAGTCGGGCAAATGAAAACAAGCAGCATTTCCCTTCCTTACCTGGAGCACTCCATCAGTAGGAATAGTCTGATACATACAACTGGACGGTCTGTGCACTCAAGAGATTCCACAACTTGTGCTGCAATAATGGAGAGGGTTGCCTTCTTCAGCTTCAAAGTTGGGGGGTTTTGGTCGTTTAAGCATCAAACCAGAGCTTTTTCAGCCGCAGTATGTTCACTGTGAGATAAGCAGTCTCCTTCACAACGTATTGCTAATATCCTCACACTCAGTTTTAAGACAAAGCAATTTTAATACTAGCGCACACCACATGCCTTTGTAGCATCTTCCAAATATTGGCATAGTTCTTTATACAGCTTTCAAAGAAAGTCACACTTATTAAAATCATCATGATTTGTTTTCTCAGAATTCTGATTTTTGCCTGAAAGCTTACAGTTCATCATTGGCAACCAGTAAGCGGCAGTTGGTTCTTTAATGGGACAGTAGACTCACTTCACTTCTGAGAAAACCTCTGCCAGTATGCCCAATTTTTTTTTTTTTAAGATTTTTTTAAATTTACTTGAGAGGCAGAGTTACAGAGAGGCAGAGAGAGACAGTATACCCAATTTTGAGAAACTGTAGCCATCAGTACTTCTCAAAGCGATGTTTGTTTCATGAACAGAGAGGCTAGTTCAAGCTCTCAGTTCCGTTAGAGAAGCACTTTGCCCTGAGATAGCGACGAATTACTGTAATTCAGTGTGTGGCACAAGTGTTTCACACATATGTGCTTTCTGCCACCCAGAGTATTAAAAGGTGGTGTATTTGTAGGCTGAGACTTAGGGGAATTAGGAACTTGATTATTCAAGGACATTGTGTTAAGAAAACCTGCATTTTCTTTCTTTTTTCTTAATAACTGCTGGTCCCGGGAATGACAAGTAGAATGACTAAAATTACAGTTTGGTGTTACCGGCCTTATTTTTTCCAAGATGCCAGTAATTTTGTATAAAATTATTTATACAAATTTAGTATATTAAATTTAGTATAAAAATAATTTGATCTTGTGGGGACCCTAAGAGAGCGTCAGGACCCATGGAGTTATGGGCCATGTTTTGAGAACCTGTAGATTTAAATTATAAAGAGGATTTCCACAAGACTTTGATTAGGAAGGGAAATGGCACTGAGGATATCTAGTCTTTCCTGGGTCAGACCCTGGGCTCTGGGGAAGGCCTTATTAAAAATTATACTCAGCACAATAAAGGTCATTCCCAGAAAATACAGGGATTTTGTAATGGTTGTAGTCAGGAGCCGATTGAATTGGAGGAATTACAATAATCTGAAATGACACTAAGAATAAAAACCAGATTTGGTTGTACATTTCTGTTGACATGTGTAAATTAAGTATAAAATACTGAACGCACAGTGTGAAAACCTCAACTAATCTCTAGCTCATAAACTAAAAAAATCTCCATTTACTTCTCATTTATTTCTCTCAATTTATGATGAGTGTGAGCTATTTTAGGGAGAGGTGCCCAGCACTCTGGCTTTGCCTCATATCTTTTCTATGTTTTTAAAAGATTTATTTATTTATTTGAGAGGCAAAGTTACAGACAGAGGGAGAGACAGATCTTCCTCCCCAAATGGCTGCAGTGGCCAGAGCTGGGTTGATCCGAAGCCAGGAGTCAGGAGCTTCTTCTGGGTCTCCCGCATGGGTGCAGGGGCTCAAGAACTTGGGCCATCTTCCACCATTAGCAGGGAGCTGGTTCGGCAGTGGAAAAAAGCAGAATTTGAAGCAGCCTCCACTGGGGATGCAGGCATTGCTAATGGCATCTTTACCTGCTATGCCACGATGCTGGCCCGTATTGCCAGCATTAGCTTAACTGTGCCACAACACTGGCCCCGTATCCACTTTTGATGTTAGTAATTTGAATCTTCTTTTTTCTTAATCTTGCTTAAGGTTTGCCTTTGTTTTGGGTGGTGGCTTAGCCCGCTGCACTGCCTTACCAGCCTCTCTGTGATTTTTTAGATTTAGTTAGGTCTAGTTGCCAAGTCCTCTATTTCTTTACTTTTGCCTGGTTGTTCTGTTTTTATTGGGGGTGGGGGTGGGGGTGGTATTGAGAACCCTAACTATTGTAGAACAACTTCTGCATTTAAAAAAAAATTTTTTTAACAGAGTTAGACAGTGAGAGAGAGAGACAGAAAGGTCTTCCTTCCGTTGGTTCACTCCCCAAATGGCTGCCACGGCTGGCACGCTGCGCCGATCTGAAGCCAGAAGCCAGGTGCTTCCTCCTGGTCTCCCATGTGGGTGCAGGGCCCAAGCACTTGGGCCATCCTGTAATACACTCCCGGGCCACAGCAGAGAGCTGGACTGGAAGAGGAGCAACCAGACAGAATCCGGTGCCCCAACCGGGACTAGAACCTGGGGTGCCAGCGCCGCAGGCAGAGGATTAGTCTAGTGAGCTGTGGCACCGGCCTTTTTTAATTTTTAAAAATTATTTTATTTAACTGTTTTTATTAACATGGAATACTTATATGTATTTATAGGGTACAACATTTGAGTGCATATACATCTTGAACCAATCAAACTAGGAAGTAAATTTCCTTATCTTTGTTCTTAAATCCTACTAGCTCCTCTTTTCCAGTTTATTATAATTTATATAATATATTATTAGGAATTAAAGTTGTCCCACTGTGCTTTGGAACACTAGAACTTGGTACTTCTGTCTGACTTGCTTCAGGACCCATTATTCAGATCCTTTTTATTCCTCTATCCTTTCCAACCTTTAGTGAACACTGTTCTAAGTTCAGATGGACTACTTAAAAAAAAAATTAATGTATTTATTTGAAAGGCAGAATGGTGGTGGTGGGTGAGTGGGTGGGTGGAGATCTGTGTGCTGGTTCACTCCCCAAATGGCCACAGCAGATAGATGTAGGCCAGGTTGAAGCCATCAGCCAGGAACTGCATCCTGGTCTCCCACCTGGGTGGCAGGGCCATCTTCCACTGCCTGATTGGAAGCAGGGTAGCTGGGATGCCGCTCTCTGATGTGGGGTGCCGCATTGCAAGTGGTGGCTTTTACCCGCTTTAGCTTCCATATGTATGTGAACCTACAATATTTGTCTTTCTGCATGTGGCTTGTTTCACTTAACAGAACGATCTGCAGTTCTGTCTACATCTCTGAAAATGTCAGGATTTCCTTCCTTGTTATGGTTCAGTAGCATTCCATTGTGACGTATACCAGGTTTTGTTTATCCATCAGTGGGCATCTGGGCTGATTCCATAGTTTGGCTGTTGTGAGGAGTGCAGCTGTCTCTTTCATGTGCTGATTTGTTTCCAGATCTTCTGTTTCCCCTTTTAATTCTGACAATTTATGCTTTGTGTATTTTGGTGTCTATTATTAGATTTGCATAGGTTGATAATTATACCTTCTTTCTACTGAACCTTTTGGTAATATCTTGTTTTATTAATATATTCTTTGTCTCTGGCGTCCTTGTTTGATTTAAAGCCATTTTGTCTGATACTAGAGTAGACGCTGCTGCCCAGTTTTGGTTACTGTATGCACGGGGTATCTTTTTCCATCCATTCCCTTTGAACCTTGTTGTGCCTTTGACTCCAAAGTCAGAACCTTACAGGTGACATTTAGTGGGATTGATTTTTTTTTTAATCTCCACTCTGCCAATGTGTGTCTTTTGGTTGGCAAATTTGGTCCATGTACATTTCATTACTGATAAGGAGGATGCATTTCTGTTGTTTTACTACTGTGATTGCTTTGTATATGCTGTATTGCTTTCTTATTCCTCATGTCCTGAATATTTGGATTTCTACTGGGACTGATTTTGAGATATGGTACTTTCCCTAAAAAAAGTTATTCATTTTAATGGGCATAATTGTAAGTTAGAGGCAGAGAAAATTTCAAGTTAAGAATTTTGATCTGGGTTGGCGCCGCTGCTCACTAGGCTAATCCTCCGCTTGCGGAACTGGTACCCTGGGTTCTAGTCCCGGTTGTGGTGCCGGTTCTGTCCCAGTTGCTCCTCTTCCAGTCCAGCTCTCTGATGTGGCTTGGGAAGGCAGTGGAGGATGCACCAAGTGCTTGGGCCCTGTACCTGCATGGGAGACCAGGTGGAAAAAACTTGCTCCTGGCTTCTGATCGGCGCACCACGCCGACCCTAGCAGCCATTTGGGGGATGAACCACCGGAAAAGAAAGAGCTTTCTCTCTGTCTCTCTATCTCACTGTCTAACTCTGCCTGTCAAAAAAAAAAAAAAAAAAAATTGATCTGGGGCAGGCGCTGTGGTGCAGTAGGTTAATCCTCAACCTGCAGTGCCAGCCTCCCATATGGGCGCTGGTTCTAGTCCCAGCTTTCTGCTGTGGCCTGGGGAAGCAGTAGAAGATGGCCCAAGTCCTTGGGCCCCTGCCCCCACGTGGGAGACCCAGAGGAAGCTCTTGGCTACTGGCTTCCGATCAGCCCAGCTCCGACTATTGCGGCCAGTTGGGGAGTGAACCAGCAAAAGGAAGATCTCTTTCTGTCTCTCCCTCTCACTATCTGTAACTCTACCTCACAAATAAAATAAATTAAATCTTAAAAAAAAAAGAATTTTAATATCATGTGTCATTCATATATAGACTTAGGATTTCAGCACTGGTTAAGTCTTAAGACAGTCATTTTAAATCTGGGTTGAGGAAAAACATTTTAAAGAAATTATTTAATTAAATTGAAGTGTAATGAGATACTTTTCTCCAGACATGAGGCTCCATTTATTTGTAATAAAATGTCATAGAGCAAAAAAAAAATTTTTTTTAAAGTGTCTGAACATTTTTTGTGGAGCAGGTTTGAACCATCCATCCAGACTTGATAGCCATTAGGATGCAAAATCAGGAAAGAGAAAACGTAAAAGCTTCTTTTTATTTTGTAGATCGCCTCTTACCTTTTATCCTCAAATTGATGACAGTAATCTAGGTAAATTAAATTTGCCTTTTTGCAGATTGGGCTAAAACATTCATAAAGCAATCTGTGGATATCATGTGAGTAAGGTAACTAGATAAAAATGTGTACCTCACTACAGTAATTTAGACAAGGTTAATATCATTCAAACCCTCTACAGTGTTTGTATTTATTCCTTAACCATTAATCTCAGGAAGGAATCTCCATGACTGTTGCTGGAAATGGTAGTAGTCTTTCTTTAGATTACAGCTGTTATTTGCCTCTTGTGCTCAAGATTTCTCACTTTTTCGTTAGTGATGTTGTCAAGGCCATCTTCTTTGGGTTGCTTCTTGTTAAATAACCTGGATTTGCTGGTCTGCTTTTCCTTTGTTCTTTCCTTCCTTCCCTCCTTCTTTTTTCTTTTAATCATCTATTTGTTTGAAAAGCAGAGTTAGAGGAAGACACAAAGAGATCTTCCATCCACTGGTCACTTCTCAAGTAACCTCAAAGGCTGAGGCTGGGCCAGGCTGAAGCCATGTGGGTGTTTGGGCCATCTTCTGTTGCTTTCCCAGGTGCGTTAGCAGAGAGCTGGATTGGAAGTGGAGGAGCCAGGACTTGAACCAGTGCTCATACAGGGTGCCAGCATCACAGGCTGTGCCATGGATTTGCCATTTTGCATTTCAGTGATAGAGCTGGTATTGGGGAATAGTGAAATAGTCCGTTCCTTTGAGTGTTCCTAAAGTGATTTCCTTTCCGATCATGAAGCGGCGATGAGAAGTTGACAGAAGGTGATGCCTTCTCAGTGTTCTTGTTTTCTCCAGCCAGCTTCCAGGATCTTCAGTTTGCTCAGTTGTCCACAGTCTAGCAAGAACAGTATCTAATATTTTACAGTCAAGCTTATCATTGTTCAGTAGACCAATGTTCTGCAGATGTTTTTCAGCACTGGAAACTTTTTGTCTAATGGTATTTGGCAGGGAATTCCTTGTGTAAATAGATGAGAATAAAATAGTGAAGTTGTTCTGGTGGAATGAGAACTGGATCGGGGCATGTAAGCAAAAACAATGAAAGGGCATGATAGTTTCTCACACTGAGCATATTTAAACGATTTAGATTGAACTTGCAAGCGTGAGCTGTGTGTTTCTTTGTATTTTTTAGCAGTTTATTTAACTTAAAAACTTGTATATGTGAACTAGTCATGTAATTAGAATATACAACTTGAATTTTGGAGTAGGCATCAGAGTTTCTTTGACTTTTCTGCAGAATGAAAATTAGGACAGCTTAAGTGTGTGAGATTCCAATACCTTGTGTGTGCACACCAGTGCCTGCTGGCTTGCTGATGGGCTTGATTTCAGTCTTAAGTCAGTGAGACCAGAACAGCTTTTAGATCCATCATGCTCTGGAACTAGCTCCAGTTGAGAGCAAAAGATCAGGATAACCTCAAAAAATGTGTACTTTTTTTTTTAACACAAGAGCAGACAAAATTGTTTGCTTTTTGTTAGGTGCTTTTTGTTAGGCTATCTAGAGCAGGCTGATACTGCTTTTATGATTTTCTGCTGTTAAGATCAAATTCCTGTAGTAACAAGTTTTAAATGTATTTACTTTTATTTGCACTTGTATTTGAAAGTCAGAGAGGGCGAGAGAGAGAGAGAGAGAGAGAGAGAGAGAGAAAGAAAGAATTAGGTAGCTGGGGCTGGGGGCTGGGCCAGGTTGAAGTAGGAGGCTGGCACTCAATACAGATCTACCCTGTGGGTGGCAAGGACTCAGATACTGGAGCCATTCCTTGCTGCCTCCCAGGGTATGAGTCAAGGTGAAGCTGGACTTGGAAGCAGAGGAGGGGCTTGAGTCCAGGCACTCTGAGGGGGCCTGTGGCCATCCCAACCTGTATCTCAGCTGCTGCACTCAATGCCTACCCCACATTTAATTCTAGCATAAGCCTCCTCTAAATATATAAAAAATCAACTCATACGTTAGTGACATCCCACTTTAGGGAACTATACACCGTGAATCTTTATGTAGAAGTATGGATGGAGGCTGGTACTGTGGTGTGGCAGGTTAAGCTGCCATCATCAATGCTGGCTTCCTGTATGGGCACTGGTTCAAGTCCTGTCTGCTCCACAGATGCAGCTGCCAGCTAATGTGCTTGGAAAAGCAGCAGAGGGTGGCCCATGTGCTTGGGCCCCTGCATCCACGTGGGAGACTGGATGAGGTGCCTGGCTCCTGGCTTTGGTCTGGTCCAGTCCTGGTTGTTGCAGTTATTTGGAGAGTGAACCAGCAGATGAAAGATCTTTCTGCCCTCTCTGTCTCTCTCTGACTTTCAAATAAATAAATAAATCATAAATAAAAGAAACATGGATGTTTCAGTGTGGCTCTGCACCTCTGCTGGTTAATTCGGAGTCCATCGCCGAGGACCTGGTGGGTTAGTAATTCTGCTTTTGTTTTGCATTGTATTGTATGGTAGGAGGTAGACACTGAGGCAGCATAAAGGAACATTTGAATTATTAAGGTTCCCACATAAATTGTTAAGTTTTGTTGAGGTATAACTTACA
Organism: Lepus europaeus; assembly: GCF_033115175.1. Taxonomy (NCBI): domain Eukaryota; kingdom Metazoa; phylum Chordata; class Mammalia; order Lagomorpha; family Leporidae; genus Lepus; species Lepus europaeus. Next base: position 101,875,575 of record NC_084838.1, read on the forward strand.
TACCATACCAATTATACATTTAAAGTATACAGCCTAAAGTATATTTTTTTTTTTTTTTTTTTGGACAGGCAGAGTTAGACAGTGAGAGAGACAGAGAGAAAGGTCTTCCTTCCGTTGGTTCACCCCACAAGTGGCTGCTACGGCCAGCGTGCTGCGCCGATCTGAAGCCAGGAGCCTGTTACTTCCTCCTGGTCTCCCATGTGGGTATAGGGCCCAAGGACTTGGGCCATCCTCCACTGCCTTCCCGGGCCATAGCAGAGAGCTGGGCTGGAAGAGGAGCAACCGGGACAGAATCCAGCGCCCCGACGGGGACTAGAACCCAGTGTGCCGGTGCTGCAGGAGGAGGATTAGCCTAGTGAGCCGCGGCACCAGCCAGACAACTTAAAATTAATATGAAAGGCAGGGACCCAAGTACATGAACCTAAATCACTTTCTGTTTCTTCTTTTTGTGTTTTGTTTTTTAAAGATTTTATTTATTTAGACAGTGAGAAGGAGAGATAGAGAGCAAGGTCTTCCGTCACTCCCCAAATGGCCAAAACATCCGGAGCTGCGTTGATCCCAAGGCAGGAGCCAGGTGCCTCTTCCTGGTGTCCCATGTGGGCCATTTTCCACTGCTTTCCCTGGCCATAGCAGAGAGCTAGATTGGAAGAGGAGCAGCTGGGACTAGAACCGGCACCTATATGGGATGCCGGCGCTGCAGGTGGAGTATTAACCTACTGCGCCAGGACACCGGCCCCTCACCTCCTGCTTCTTAATGTCTCCATTAGCAGGAAGCAGGATTGGGAGTGGGATCAGGACTTGAACCCAGGCACTCTGATATTGGAGGCAGGCATCCCAAGCAGCATCTTAACCACTGTGCCAATATTTAAGTTCTTTGCATCACCAACTAATATTCCTTTGTAAGGACATACATTTGAATTGTTTTCTCTTTTTGGCTATTATGAATAAAGCTTTTATGATCATTCATACAGGTTTTTATATGGACGAATGTTTTTATTCCTTTCGAGTATATGCCTAGGAGTGGACTAGTTGAGTCTTATGGTGGGCACTTTAAATAAAACTTATTTATTTGAGAGACGGGGCAGGGAGTGTGGAGAGATCTGAGAGAGCTCCCATCTGTTGGTTCGCTCTCCAAATGCCTGCAGCAGCAGCCTGGAACTCAGTCCACATCTTCCACATGGGTAGCAGGAATCTCACTGTTTGAGTCCTTATTGCTGCCTCCCAGGGTATGTATTAGCATGAAGCTGGAGTCAGGAACCAGAGCTAGGCAATGACCCAGTACTCTAGAATGGGATGTGGACGATTTTTTAAATGTTCTCTTTTTTTTTTTCTTTTAAAGATGTATTTATTTATTTGAAAGGAAGAGTTATATAGAGGAAGAGGCAGAGAGAAAGGTCTTCCATCTGCTGTGTCACTTCCTAAATGGCCGCATTGGGTGGAGCTGCGCTGATGGGAAGCCAGGAGCTAGGAGCTTCTTCTGCGTCTCTCATGCAGGTGCAGGGGCCCAAGGACTTGAGCCATCTTCTGCTTTCCCAGGCCATAGCAGAGAGCTGGATTGGAAGAAGAGCAGTCAGGACACAAACCGGTGCCCATATGGGATGCCGGCACTGCAGGCGTTGGCTTTACCTGCTCCAGCACGGTGATGGCCCCCTAAATTTTAAAGTAGAGGTTAAGCATGGCAGGAATGATAGTATTCTAAGATGGAGTTAATATTACAATTAGAGTATTTAGTAGGCTGACCTACGAATATGAACCAGCAGTTCGTATCCTAGGTACGTATAATTACTATCACTTCCTAATTAAAATATTGGTGCCACAACTTTATCTCTTAGGATATTGTACTACCTACCCTACTCTCTTCTTGGTTCTTTATTTAAACTGTGAAGGGACCGTTGCAGAGAGTTTGCTGTTGGCTATTAAATACTAGAGAGAATTGTTGGTGTATGATCAGTAGGGTTCAATCAGGAAGTAGAAAAAATAATGAATCATTATTGACTATCAGAAGGGATTGGATCAGTGAGGAATTTCCTAGTAAGAAGTACAGATTAAAGAGTAAAGGAGTAGTAAATATGAGGAGCAGGGCCACCCCAGGGCAGGAGTAGAATGCTTCCTTACCTTCCAGGTGAGAGCTAGCCCTTGTTGGAAAGGACAGGAGTGGGTCTGTGTGATCAAGCTGTTGCCTTTAAAGCCAGCATCCCATATGGGCACCAGTTCGAGACCCAACTGTTCTGCTTCTGATCCAGCTCTCTGCTAATGGTCTGGGAAAGCAGTGGAAGATGGCCCAAGTGCCTGGACCCCTGCCACCAACGTGGCAAACCTGGATGAAGCTCCTGGCTCCTGTGTGGCTTGGCTCAGCCCTGGCTGCTGTGTCCATTTGGGGAGTGAACCAGCAGATGGAGGATTTTTTTCTCTCTCTCTCCCCTGCCCCTTCTCTGTGATGCTGCCTTTAAATTAAATGAGTCACTCTTTTTTAAAACAGAGAAAGGACAAGGTTAAGGCTAGTAGTAATGGCTCCTCACTAGTGGATCTTGCTGGGACCTTGCCCTTTGGGGTGCCAGGGAATGCTGTTCACTGGGATGTCTCACCAGAGGCTTCTGTGCTGCAAAGCTGCCTGGGCTCCTGTTGCCCAGGGTGTGCATACTGCAGAAGCCTGGTGGGGGAGAAGCCCTGATGTAGGAGCGGGGCCCTGGAGCCTGGAAGCAGAATTCCCCGAAATGTCTTTCTAGTGCTCTCTGCCAACCAAGCCTAATACCATGCCAGCTGGCAAAGGAAAAATATTTAATGAACATAAATCCATTTTCGTGGAGCAGACAAAAAAGGATGGATTGGGAGATGAGGAACAGTAAATCAGTATCTGGCACAGGCACTAAGTGGCTGATAGAATTGTTGGGAGATCTAAAGAAGGAGACTTTAGATTGAGTTTTTAAAGTTTTTATTTATTTATTTTTATTAAAAAGGTAGAAGAAGTGAAGGGGTGGGGTGGAGGAGAGGATATATAGATATCTTCCATCTTTGTTTCATTCCCAAAATGCCTGCAATAGCTGGTGCTGGGCCAGGCCAAAGCCAGGAGCCCAGAGCTCAGTGCGGGGCCTCCTATGTGGGTGGCAGGGGCCCAGGCCCTTGAACCATCTGCTGCCTGCTGGGATGCACATTTGCAGGCAGCTGGAAGTGGGAACTCAAGCCTAGGCACCCCAGTGTGCGATGTGGGGCTCCCAAGCAGCGGATCAGCTGCTTTGCCAGATGCCCACTCCTAGGCTGACCTTGGAGGAACAACTCCCAAAACCTTAGCATGCAGGCAGGAAGGTTGTATAGTCTCATTTGTGGCTAGGGTGCTTCCTACCTAGCTGTGAAGTTGCTTCCAATGCTTCATTTCTTTGACTGCTATTTCAGAATCAGGAAGCTGTTGGGGTGAGGAGTCTGTGGTGATGAGGAACCTCCACCTGTACTTGCCTGTGGTAGAACCACTCTGGGCCTGTTCTGGTCTGTGCTAGCCCTGCCTACTAGTAACTAGATCAGCTTTTCTCAACCCTTATACCTAGAGGCACCATGAAGCAATTTGTAGATCTCTGTCTCTTTGATGATAATGTTTTGAAGTGACACCTCATTGTGGTTTTGATTTGAATTGTCCTAGTAAGTAATGGTGAATGCCTTTTTATTTCTGAGGGGATCAGACTTCAAAAAGTTAGTGGAAAAATGGAAATAAAGGGGCCAGCGTTGTGGTGTAGTGGGTAAAACCACCGCTTGTGACTCTGACATCCCGTAACGGCAATGGTTCTATCCTGGCCTCTCCACTTTCAGTCTACTTCTCTGCTAATGACCTGGGGAAAGCAGTGCAAAATAACTCAAGTGTTTGGGCCCCGTTATCCATGTGGGAGCCCAGATGAAGCTCCTAACTCCTGGCTTTGGCCTGGCCCAGCCCTGGCTGTTGCAGCCCTAGGGCGTGAACCATCGGATAGAAGATCTCTCTTTCAAAATAAATAAAGTATTTAAAAAAAAAGAAATTAAAAGATCAGTTTATTTATTTATTTATTTATTTGACAGGCAGAGTGGACATTGAGAGAGAGAGACAGAGAGAAAGGTCTTGCTTTTCCGTTGTTTCACCCCACAATGGCCGCTGCAGGCGGTGAGCCAGGTGCTTCTGGTCTCCCATGCGGGTGCAGGGCCCAAGCACTTGGGCCATCCTCCACTGCCCTCCCAGGCCACATCAGAGAGCTGGACTGGAAGAGGAGCGACCGGGACAGAATCCTGTGCTCTGACTGAGACTAGAACCCGGTGTGCCATCGCTGCAGGCAGAGGATTAGCCTATTGAGCCATGACGCTGGCAAAAGATAAGTTTATTTTTAAGCAAAGTTTTTCAAGTACATGCATAGATTTTTCATATGTGCGCATTACTCATGAACTTTTTGAAGACCCCTGATTCATGAATTTTAAATATTTTTGGTATGAAAATAAATTCATCTTTCAATTCCATTTTCCATGAACTTATTGAAGTTCCCTTATACTTGTTAACAATTTTTATGTTGCCTTTGGGAAAATGTCTGTGCAGATCCTTTGCTGATTTTTAAATCAGGCAGTCTTTTTTTGCTGTTGAGTTGTATGAATTCTTTATTATTTTGTGTATTAATCCCTTATAAGGTATGTAAGGTATCCATACATAGGCTGCCTTTCCATTTTGTTGATTGTTTGCTGTGCTTTTGTTTTGTATATTTCCATTTGTTTATTTTTGCATTTGTGGGTCATGCTTTTGGTGTCTCAGTTTAAAAAATCATTGGAAGACAGATACAGATAATCCTTCCACCTGCTTTCTTGTAAGAGTTTTATGGCTTCAGGTCTTCACATTTATGTTTAGTCCATTTAGCATAACAACTTTATGGTCATCCTTGTACGGTGTGTCAGAACTTCACTGGCCTTTCTTTTCATTTTATTTGAGGAGAGAGAGAGAAACAGAGATCGAGATATCTTCCATTTGCTGGTTCACTCTCCAAATGCCCATAGTGTTGGGGCTGGGCTGGGCTGGGCTGGAACTCAATCTGTTTCCCTGTGAGCAGCAGGGATTCAATCCTTAGTTGTCATCAGCTGTTGCCTCTAGGAGGAGACTGGCAATGGAAGCAGAGCTGTGCATGAACCCTGCACTCTGATACAGAATGGGGCCTTTCCAAGTGCTATCTTAACCCTGCAGCACTCTCCTCATTGATGTTTTTGATTGCTGAATAATGTTCCATTATATTCATATGTCACATCTTGTTTACCGTTCCAACTGTTCCTAGGCATTTTATTTGTCTTCCTTTTGGCTTTTGTGAAAAATGCTGCTTTGAACATCAGTGTAAATGTTTGCATCCCTGTTTTTAGTTCTTTTGTATGTGTATCTAGGGGTTGAATTGCTGGGGCATAGGATAATTCTCTCTTTAGCTTTTTGAGGAACCATCAAACTTTTTCACAGTCAAGATGAGATTTATTGATCTGTCCTTTCAAAAGTTCTGGATTTCTGTGAAAGAGTAGCAACCTGTCAATCAAAGGAAAGTAATGAATGCTTTGCCGTGGTTTTTTTTGACTTGTTTTTTCTTGCTTGATAAGCTTCAAGAACAGGGAGGAAAGGTCTCTTGTCAGTAGACAGTGAAAACTGTAAATGCTTAAGTTCAGCAAAATGAAAATATTAGTGAATCAGCTTTGTTCTTTATTTAAAAACAATTTTATTGTATATGAGGGTACTTAAGAAGGTTCATGGAGCTCTTGGAGTAAACAACCTCAGGTGATCTGTGTTTATTTTGGTGAAAAATATTTTTAAATGACTATGCAAAATCAAGAAATCAAAATATCTCTCTCTCTCTCTCTCTCTCTCTCTCTATATATATATATATATATAATTTTGTAACTCTGGATCTTTATTTGAGCCTCATCTTACCAATGAGTAAAAACCAAAAATAGTTGATTTATGTGAAAAGCTGGTGTAAATTGTGTCTTGGGCATGGGTGAGGTCAGGGATGTAACCCAACATGGAGAGGCTGATGTTGGTCAGCCCGTCCTTTCTGTGCAGTGCAGTCTGCAGGCACCACAGCCACCTCACCAGATGGACATGGGCCTACCACCCACACCCACATGTGGCTGATTTCTGACAAAACTGATGCTGCTCATGTGCATTGCATGGTGCAGGGGACTTTTAAAAATAGTTTAATTTAAAAAATTGTGATGTCTCGAAAGAACTATATCAATGTCTTGTAGACCTTAGGTTGAGAATCCCCGAACTAGATTCTGGGATCTCTGCACGTGCCATAGTCCCAGTTTGTCTGATTTTGCTTTCCAAGGTTTCAGCTGCCTGTGGTCAACTGTGGTCTGAAAATATTAAATGGAAAATTCTAGAAATAAACAATTTGTAAGTTTTTTTAAAGGATTTATTTTATTGATTAGAAAGAGTTATAGAGAGAGGTAGAGACAGAGAGAGAGGTCTTCCATTCACTGGTTCACTACCCCAGATGACCGCAATGGCCGGAGCTGTGCCGATGTGAAGCCAGGAGCCAGGAGCTTCCTCTGGGTCTCCCACAAGGGTGCAAGGGCACAAGGACTTGGGCCATCTTCTACTGCTGTCCGAGGCCATAGCAGAGAGCTGGATTGGAAGTGGAGCAACCAGGACTCAAACCAGCACCCATGTGGGATGTCGGAGCCGCAGGTGGTGGCTTTACCTGCTATGCCACAGCTCCAGCCATGCATTTTTAAGTTGTTAAGAGTGTGGGATGAATTAGATTATAGGATTGATGTATTTGGTATAATGGGGGCATATATTAAGCATTTGTAAGTTTATAGAAACTATTCCCTTAAAATTGATTTTGATATGTAATCATAGTATATAACCAATTACTCAGTGATAACAGTTTTCAAGTTGTCTTAGTCCACTTCTGATGCTCTAACAAAATACCACAGAATGGGTAGCTTATAAACAACAGAAGTTTATTTCTCACAGTTTTGTAGTCCAAGGTCAAGATTCTGGTGGATTTGGTGTCTGGAGAGAGCCCATTCCTGGTTCACAGATGGCTTCTTCTTGCTAAGGGAACACCAGATCTTCTGGTTTTCTTTTTATGGGCATTGATCTCATTCATGAAGACTCTACACTGATGACCCAGTTATCATCTTCTCAAAGATTCCACCTTCTGATACCTTCACTAAAGTGTTTTCCTCCCTGTCCCTCCAGAGTTTTAAAAGGGCCACTCAGGATGTTATATTGAGAATCGAATGTGGGGGGTCAAAGGTAGAAGGCTTGACTGTGGTTAGTAGGTAGTGAGGAGATGAGATTTTGGGTATGTTTTGAAAGTAGTGGGAGTCAGGACTTTCTGATGGATTGGTGTGTGTGTGTGGCAGGAGACAAACAAGTAGCCAAGGTCTTGGGCTGAGCATCTGGGGAGAGGATTGTTTGTGACTCTGGAAGAGCTAGGGTGCAGCACTGTTGGGTGGATTTTGAGTTGGTAATATTGCTAGGAGATCCAGGTGGAGATGTTTGAGTTGTCAGGAAGCTGGATGGTGTGACCAGGGAACAGACTGTAGGTAGAAGAGGACAAGAAGGACCTGAGCCTCGGGCATTCTGTAGAGGAGACTTTGAAGTGACCTGTGCGGTAGGCAGCAAACAGACTACTGCCAGGAGAGAGTGTTTGCAGAAAGAGGGTGTGTTTGCTGCTGCCGGTAGGACGTGTGAGAAGAGGACTGGTCATGGACCAATAACTGGGTTTCATAACAGGAGGTCGCTGGTTGCTGACTGACAAGGGCAGAGCCTGCCTGTAATGTGCTCTCTAGAGAGGGGAAGACAGGGCTGTGCACACTGTGTGTAACTGCTTTCATGAGGAGAGAAAGGAGACTCCAGCTAGATAGGGGCAGTGGGGGGGGGGGGGAGTTTTTCTCTTTAAGACAGATTTTATGGTGATGAAAACATCCAATGATGTGGAAAGAGTAGATTGTGTCTGAATTTAGTGGTTGGTTATTGTAATCACTCCTCTGCTTATGCTTGTGGCTTCTTTGCCCCTGTCTTGTCACACTTGCTTGGCAAAGCCTTGAACTTGGTGAGATGCAAGGCCTCTGTTTCTAGGTGCCCGATCTTACTGCATCATAGTGCAGTGATCACAGATATTCACAGCATAAGAAGCTTTTTATTTACTCTAAAGCGCTCTGGCTTCCAGCTTCAGCAATTGAAAGCTGTAGGACGCAGTGGATTCGCCCTAGGATAATAGGATAGGATTGAAAGCTGATCTTTTTTCCCAGCTAACTCTAAAAGTCCCAGAAAGTAGAATTCTTTGATGTTGTCAGTTTCATTAGAGAAAATTGTTTGTCAGGAGTTACGTATTTAGTGGCTGAGAATTTTCCATAAAGGTGAGGCTGGAGATATGGAGGAGCTAAGAAGTTATTGCAATCAGAAATTTTTAGGTAGTTTCATGGTCACTTTCTCTGCTGTCCTGAACATTTCCTGAGTTCATGGAGTCTCAGTTTCCTGGATTCTGGACAGAATACCCATGCTTCTTTGCCCCTTACTTTTCTTTTTTGTCTCTGTGGACTTAAACAGAACTTTATTTCTTTACTGTCTGCTATTTTTTTTTTTTAACTCTTTCTGGAGGGAGAGGAGAATGTGGTTAACCTGCATTGTGACCTGCAAATTTGAATAACTTCTTAACTGTTGAAATAGAGTTGGCTATGGCAAGTACCCAACATTAGTTTTTATAGTTCTAATAAAATTTGCAGCGACCTTTACATGACATGCGCTGTTAATGTAGTTTTAGAGAGAGTCTTAGCACTCAACAAGTAGAAGTGACATCATTTCTGTTTATGACAGCAATAGTGCTTTTGAAAGCACATATTTTTTCCCCTCCTGCCTTTAGGTATATAGTGATTCTTAATAATTCAGAAGCTGGGCCGGCGCCGTGGCTCAACAGGCTAATCCTCCGCCTTGCGGCGCCGGCACACCGGGTTCTAGTCCCGGTCGGGGCACCGATCCTGTCCCGGTTGCCCCTCTTCCAGGCCAGCTCTCTGCTGTGGCCAGGGAGTGCAGTGGAGGATGGCCCAAGTCCTTGGGTCCTGCACCCCATGGGAGACCAGGATAAGCCCATGGCTCCTGCCATCAGAACAGCGCGGTGCGCCGGCCGCAGCGCGCTACCGCGGCGGCCATTGGAGGGTGAACCAACGGCAAAAGGAAGACCTTTCTCTCTGTCTCTCTCTCACTGTCCACTCTGCCTGTCAAAAAAAAAAAAATAATAATTCAGAAGCTGGGAAAAGTTACTCTGAATTTGTAGTCACTTTAAAAAGATGAGCCTATTAAAAGAAAGAATAAATAGCAGTGTAAAATTCCTCATGGACTTTAAAATGTCCTAATTTTTTGTGCATGGTCCTAAATACCTATATCCTTTGCTTTGGAGTTGTATTTTGTTGAAACATTCTTATTGATAGAAAAATTACAGATTCAGAAAAAATTCTGAATCTAAGTTAAACCATTTCAAGACTGCTATTTTGCATGTTTTGGTTTAAATATAGCATTACTAATTACAGTGTCATTGTTTCACTTTTTAGTGATACCACAAAAATCTTCTTTTCTAAGCATTGCTGTATAAAAGTAAAAAGACATTCAGAGTATTTTTTTGGTGAATAGAAAATAAATCTGAACAATAATAAGAATTGTGTGTCTTGCTATTGAAGGTTGTTTCAAGTGTACAAAGTGTATTTTCTTAATATGGAGGGAAAATGTGTATTATGTACATTCAGCAAGATAATGATATAGATATTTTTTACTCTTTAGAATCAACCTGTTACTAATTGAAAGTGTTCTCATATAGAAATAACCATACTTATTTACCAGTCTTTGGCCATTGTATGAATGGCAAACAATAAGTACATTAATCACAGGATGCAGTGGGTAGTTCAAGTATTTTAAGGTGGAATATTAGAACAGTAAGAATGTCTCAAAAGAATTCCTAACAGCAGATCACAAACTGCATTTTTGTAGCACCAGGATTTTGCTCACGTCCTCCTGGCTGATTTTAGCTATTTTAATAGTCAGATGTTCCACATTGAGGGGACCCTCCAGAAGCACTTAAAAAACCCTTTTGGTTTCCAGTGCTGTCTTGTGTTGCCCACCATGAACATTTTTCATTGCCTGGCTTTTATGACATCATAAAAATAGAAAACACAGTTGTGTAAGTGTTTAATGTCATTAACGTTTTTCTTTCAGATTACCTGCAATGATGAAATGAAGTAACTCAAGATGAGCAAGTTAAAAGTGGTATCAGAGAAAAGGTAATTCTAAATATTTTTATGTATAGAAATTGCAGACATAATTGTTAGAAACTCATTACTTCAAAATGCTATTCATGTTTAATAGTACATTTATATTATTTTGTTAGTGTTTATTAATATTAAAACAGTAGTCAGTATACTATGGCTCATGGCCATGTAAGGCCTCTCTTTATGTTGTGTGCCCTGTGACCTAAGAATGGGTTTTATATTTTTAATTGCTTTTAAAAAGTCAAAATAATACTTTGTGACACCTGAGGACTGAAGGAAATTTGGGTTTGAGTTATGTGAAGAGAATTTTATTGGAACACAGGCCTGCTCCTTCCATGCTGCATTTGCATTGTGGTTGCCAAGTGGAGGAATTTGACAGACTGTGGCTCACAATGCCTAAAATATTTGTTATTTGGACCTTCACAGGAAAAGTTTGTCTTCGGAGTCAGAGCTCATTATATCATCTCTGTGAAAGTTCTAAAGTGCCAGGGAATTGTCTGAAGTTTGGTTAAAAGTCAGGCAGACTGGTTCCATGTTCAGGTTTTCTTAGCTGTACAGCCTTGAACAGTCTGCTTAACTCTGTCTGCTACACCTCAGTTTTGTCATCTATAAAATTAGTTTAATGATAATACTGTTATAATAAGGATGTGAAGATTAAATAGTGCCTGGCTGACTCAGTAAATGGCGGCTTGTTAATATTGATAGTAACCATAGTAACCAACATTTCTGGTTTTTTTTTTTTAAGATTTTTTTATTTATTTGAGAGAGTTACAGAAGAGAGAGGGAGGTCTTCCATCCACTGGTTCACTTCCCAGATAGCTGCAATGGCCAGAGCTTGGCCAGTCTGAAGCCAGGAGCCAGGAGCTTCTTCTGGGTCTCCCATGTGGGTGCAGTGGCCCAAGGGCTTGGGCCATCTTGCACTGCTTTCCCAGGCCATGGCAGAGAGCTGGATTGGAAGTGAAGTGGCCAGGACTTGTACTAGCATCCATATGGGATGCTGGTGCCCCAGGTAGTGGCTTTACCCAATACCTCACACTGCCGGCCCCAACATTTCTGCGTTATGGTAGTGTTTTATGTTTACATGCGTGCAACTTTGCATTTTAGCTGTGTTTTAAGTTTGCTATATCATGAACAGTAATGTGCTATACGAAACATTAGATTTAAATAAGATTTGTCTGGGGTTGCTAAGTGTTTCAGTTATCAATCATATGAGATAATCATGCTGTCTGTCTAAAATTACATTGTTCGCATACTTGTATATTTTCTTCAAGAAGGGAATTAGGCCTTTTTTATGTTTAAAAAGAAAAAGTGATTTCCTTACTTTAATAGATCAAGTCAAGCAAGTATTTAGTTGAGCTATGAGTCTCTAGATCATTATTTCTAAGACTGTGAAGTTGCTTAGAGTTTGAAAATATTTGAAAGAAAGATGATGTTGGTGCTAAACATGTACAGCTTTTTTCTTACTATTCTCTAAATAATACAGCATTACAAATATTTATGTAATACTCAGATTTTATTAGATATTATAAGTAGAGATGACTTAAAGTGTGTGGAAGGAGGTGTGCAGGTTCTGTGTTGTTTGCACACTGTGTGCCATTTTACAAGGGACCTGAACACCTCTAGATGGTCGTATCTAGGGGAATCCCAGAACTAGTCACCCCAACTGTGTGGCATATTGAGACATGTCTGAGAATTCACAAAACTGTCCCCCAGAGAAACAATACTTGTAGGTATTGTTCTGAATTGTTTGTTTCCTCAAGCTAGATCAAAGCATACCAATTTCCAGAGAAAACCTATTGAACCACTTCCCCTATCTCCAGAGGCTTCTCTAGATGCTGTCTTTGGTTACTTATTTGTTTTTATTTTATTTTGACAGGCAGAGTTAGACAGTGAGAGAGAGAGACAGAGAGAAAGGTCTTCCTTTTTCCATTGGTTCACCCCCCAAGTGGCAGCTACGGCCGGTGTGTTGCGGCCGGAGCGTTGTGCTGATCCGAAGCCAGAAGCGAGGTGCTTCCTCCTGGTCTCCCATCGAGTGCAGGGCCAAAGGACCTGGGCCATCCTCCACTGCACTCCCAGGCCACAGCAGAGAGCTGGACTGGAAGAGGAGCAACTGGTACTAGAACCCGAGGTGCTGGCGCCACAGATGGAGGATTAGCCTAGGTGCCGGCTGCATATTCGTTTTTTTGTTTTCTTTAGATTTATTTGTCAGCAGAGAGGTAGCTGTTAAATCCTTTTATATACACGTAGCTTGGAACTAAATCTTAGAGAATAGAAAAGAAACATAGATACAATAATTAACATAGAGCTTTGAGGAAAATGGGTGTTGAGTGTGTTCCTAAAGAAAAAAAAACCCTATTTCCCTTTTATGCAAAGCTTGTAATAAATCACAAAGAGAATACCTGAGGGAAACTACAATATGCTGACTTACCCAGTGTGTAGTCAAGTGTTAAACTGAGAGGTCCTTAGGCCTGGAGAATAAGGTTCTCATCATAGGAGTTTGCTTCATGGTGCGTTCGTGAAGAGGAGTGGCTGGCTTGAAACCTTGTTCTTTTGTAGCATATCTGAAGGGTTGGTGGAATATTCCAATGTGCTAGGCTTAGCCAAGGATGAAATTCAGTGCATTAGGTGGGCAGAGGTACAGAGCATGTCAGGGGGGTGATTTAAATGCAATAAGTAGTAAGATAAAAGAAGCAGATACTTTCTCTACTATCAGGGTCATGCCCTGGGTCTTACCACCAGAAGAACCCTCAGTACTAATTCTGACATTCCATTTTCCAAGTGTATCTTTTATCTTCCTGGCTCTTGCTTGGAAGTCTGTAGTGTATGAGTTTGATCTCACTTAGAGCTATAATTTGTTGACTTTTTTTGTCTGTCATTCATCTCCTCCCTTCTCAGTTCATTGTTACACACTTCTGCAGGCACGTGGGATGTCTCTGCCTTGCTTTGTGTTTCTCCATCACAGCTTGACAGAGCCCCTACCATGGATAACCTTTACGGAGCAGATGAATGACCTTGGAAGATGAATGAACTTGGCAGGTTTCACTAAACATTATTGATCCTCAACCTGAATTGAACCCAGTAATCTGCTGTGGTTTGGAAAGTGCATTTTCCCAATTGTTATAGTAGCTGCTTTGTTCTTTATGTCCTTCAACCTTTAAGATCATCACAGGTTTGATGACCTTCCTTAATAGACCATAGAGATAATGCAATCCATTTTCCTCCTGCTTCTTGCACTGCATTTATAGACCCTGTACTATTAAATCCCTCCCTCTCTCTACTCTGGTTATTCACTCTAACAGGGGATGTGTCTTTCTTGTCAAGAAATGGGGCTGGCATTGTTGTGTAGCCGATAAAACTGCCACCTATGATGGCAGCATGTCATATGGGCCCAGGTTCCAGTCCCAGCTGCCCCACTTCCCATCCAGCTCCCTGCCATAATGGCCTGGGAAAGGCAGTGGAGGTTGGCCCAAGTGTTTGGGCCCCTGCTACTACTTATGTGGGAGGTCAACCGGATGAAGTTGCTAGCTCCTGGCTTTGACCTGGCTCAGTCTTGGCTGTTAGGGCCATCTGAGAAGTGAACCAGTAGATGGAAGATTTTCTCTCTTTTCTCTGTCTCTTTTTCAAATAAATAAATAAAACTTTTTTTTTTTTTTTAAATAGAGCTATACTGTCACCTGTGTTCTAGATTTCACACTCCTCTCCTGCCATCCTTTCTTTTCAGGGTCTTTTAATCATCCTTTATTCTAATGTCTTATTTTCAATTTTATCTTAAATTTTATTTTTAATTCCATTCCTTATCATTTAAGCATGATTTGGGATTTCTGATATTCCTCTCTGCTCTTCTGTTACTACACAATTTATTGGAGTGCCTTAAAAGCCAAGAATTTTGAGATAGTCTATAAATGCAATCCATATCTCATTTAGTACTCTCCAACTACTCCTGTTTATATTGGGTATTATCCACTGCACCAACATTTCTTATTTGGCCACTCAGAAATTTTTAAACAGCCTTATTGAGATGTCACTGACATGCAACAATTATGTATGATTTTGATGTACAATTTGGTAAGATTTGACCTTCTACACCTGCGATGCTGTCGCCTCAAACAAAATGATGAATGTATTCATCACACCCAAATGTTTCTGGGTACTCTTCTGAAACCCTTCCCTCTCATCTTGTCTTTCATTCCAGGAAAACACTGATCTGTTTTCTATCTGTATGTGGTGGTTTTTTTTTTTAATATTTATTTTACTTATTTGAAAGAGAGTTATAGAAAGAGATAGAGCCGGAGAAAGAGAGAGGTCTTCCATCTGCTGGTTAGCTCCCCAAATGACTGCATTGGCCAGAGCTGAGCTGATCCACAGCCAGGAGCCAGGAGCTTTCTCCAGGTCTCCCGTGTGGGTGCAGGGGCCCAAGAACCTGGCCCATCTTCTGCTGTTTTCCCAGGTCACACCAGAGAGCCAGGTCTGAAGAAGAGTAGCCTGGACTTGAACCAGCCCTGCAGGCTAGGGCCCCAGCCCCAGCCCCAGCCCCAGCATGTTATTTTTATTTATTTATTTATTTATTTATTTATTACTTTTCTAGAATTTTCTGTGAGTGCTAAGCAAAGTCTTTTTTGGCAATGTGTGTAAGGGTTGGAGATGCATGGGTCTTGCTTTTCTACTCTACACAATTATAGTTCAGTTCATCTCTCTTGAGATTCATCTCTGTTGTAGTGTGTATAATTCATACTTTTTTTTAAAAAAGGATTTATTTATTTGCATGGCAGAATGATAAGGAGAGAGGGAGGGTGGGAGAGTGAGTGAACATGTGCTTTCATTTGCTGGTTTGTTCCCCAAATGCCCACAGTAATCAGGACTTGGTCAGGCTGGACCTAGGAGCCAGGAGCTCCATCTGTGTCTCCCATGTGAGTGAGAGGACCCCAGGTATTTGGGCCATCATTTGCTGCCTTCCCAGGTGCATTAACAAGAAGCTGGATCAGAAGTGGATTAACTGGAACCCAAGCTGACACTCTGTTATGGGATGCAAATGTCCCCAGTCAGTGCGTCACTGTGGCTTCCCCGCCCCATACTTTGTTTTGATTACTGAGCAATATTCCAGAGAATAGAACATTACATTTGCTTGTGCATTTATCCTCTGGGCTGCTTCTAGTTTCTGGCTATTACAAGTAAGTATGTATATACAAGTGCAGCATCCATGTGTAAGTACATGTGTTTGGGTACGTGCTTTCTTTTTTCTTGGCTAAATAGGTAGGAATGGAACGACTTAATCATAGGATAAGCCCTTTTTTTAAAAATTATTTTTATTTGACAGGTAGAGTTATGGACAGTGAGAGAGAGAGAGAGAGAAAGGTCTTTCTTCCATTGGTTCACTTCCCTAATGGCCGCTACGGCCTGCGCTGTGCCGATCTGAAGCCAGGAACCAGGTGCTTCCTCCCAGTCTCCCATGCGGGTGCAGGGACCCAAGCACTTGGGCCATCCTCTGCTGCCCTCCCTGGCCACAGCAGAGAGCTGGAGTAAAAGAGGAGCAACCGGGACTAGTACCTGGTGCCCCAACCGGGACTAGACCCCCGGGGTACCGGCACTGCAGGCAGAAGATTAGCCAAGTGAGCCACAGCACCGGCCTTTTCTTTTTTTTTTTAAGGGAACTACCAGCAGCCTGTTTTCCAAGAAGGTTGCACCATAGTATAGTCCCTTCAGTAACATATGAGAGTTTTAGTTCCTCTACAGGCCCACCAACACTTGGTATTCTCTGATTGTAGCTTCTAGTAGGAGTGTGGTGGAATCATTGTCATCTTAATTTGCATTTCTCTAATGCAAATTAGAGCTGCAAATTTGTTTCCTTAGCAGTAGGTTTCTGTAGATGCTGTTGGTCAGGTTGACAAAAATCCCTTCTAATCATATTGAGCATCCGTTCATGTACTTATTTACCTTCAGCATATTTTACTTTGTGATTTTTTTTAGCTCTTCCCATTGATTAGATTGTGTTTTTAACAATTACTGAGTTTTGGAAGTTCTTAATATGTTAAGAATACAAATCCTTTATCAGATAATTGAATGGCAAACATTTCCATTTAGTCTATTCATGTTCAGAATCATATATGGGAAGATCAGAACGTTTTTGACTTAGATGTTGGCTATTTTGTACATTTTCAGTAGTGTTTTATAGTTTTCAGTGTACTGGCTTTTCAGGTAGTTTATCAGATTTATCCCTGTTTCATTTGTTTTCATGCTGCTGTCAATGGTATTTGTCAATTTACATTTCTTATTGGCTGTTACTAAATATAAAAATATACTTGATTTTTATATATTAATATATATATTAAATATATTGCTTTTGCATCCTGTCAGCTTACTGAACTTAATAATATTTCTGGTAGCTTTTTTTTTTTTTTTTTTTTGTAAATTTCCTTAGTCTCTACATGGATAGACATGCTGTTTGTGAGTGAAGACACGTTGACATCTTCCTTACCCATTTGGCTGTCTTTTTTTGTCTTCCACCCTCCCGTGGCTTGCACTGGTTAGAATCCCTGATATAATGTTGAATGGAAATGGTGTGAGTGGATATTCTTGTCTTGTTTCTGATCTTAGGGAAAAAACATTCTTTTATTCCCTTTGAAGTGTTTTGTTAGTAGTAGGTTTCTGTAGATGCTATTGGTCAGGTTGACAAAAATCCCTTGTATTCTGGTTTGCTGGCCATTTTAATCCAGAATCAGCGTTGGGTTTTGTGAAGTGCCTTTTCTGTGTCTGCTGAGATGGTTGCAGAGTTTTTCTGTTTTTGTTAGCAAATGAGTTACACTGGATGCCTTCTAAATGTTAAACTCACCTTGCATTACTGTGATTGATATGCTTCTCAAGATATCATTATTACCATTTGTTTATATTGTTGAATTTAATATACTAAAAGGTGATTTAGAACTTTTCATCCGTGTTCAAATGAAATAGGCCAGATTTTGTTATTAGTGTCACACTGGCCTCCTGGGATTTTGGAATGGGGAAGTATTCTCTCCTTTTCATTTTTTTTTTTTTTCTGCAAGAGTTCAGTAGAATTATTTCTTCTTTAAATACTTGGTAATATTCTCCAGTGACTCCATCTTGGCTTGGGATTTTCTTTATGGGAAACTTCTAGAATACAGACTTTTTAATTCAGCACTGTTCACGTTTTTCTTTCTTTCTGAGTGAGGTTTGGTAATTTGTGTCTGTGATAGGCTGAATAAAGGCCCCAGGAGATGTCCATGGCCTATGAGTGTGTTATTTTAATTTTATTTGGTCTAAAGTACTTTGGGAATGTGAGTAAATTAAGGACTATGAGCTGGGAAGGTTCTCCTGGATTGTCTGAGTGCACCTGATGTAACCACAGAGTCCTTGTGAGGGGGAGGCAGGAGGGTCGGAGGCAGCAGCAGATGCGATGAGGGGAGCCAGAGGTGTGACAGAGGCCCTGAGTCAAGGAGTAGACTGAGAAAGGTGAGGAAATGGATGCTTTCTTTTCTTTCTTTCTTTCTTTCTTTCTTTCTTTCTTTCTTTTTTTTTTTTTTTTTAATTTATTTGACAGGTAGAGTTATAGACAGTGAGAGAGAGAGACAGAGAGAAAGAGAGAAAGTCCACTCCCCAAATGGCCGCTACGGCCGATGCTGCGCCAATCCAAAGCCAGGAGCCAGGTGCTTCTTCCTGGTCTCCCATGCAGGTGCAGGAGCCTAAGCACTTGGGCCATCCTCCACTGCCCTCCCGGGCCATAGCAGAGAGCTGGACTGGAAGAGGAGCAACCAGGACTAGAACCTGGCACCCATATGGGATGCTGGCGCTGCAGGCGGAGGATTGATCAAGTGAGCCACAGCGCTGGCCTGGATGCTTTCTTAGATCCTGGAGAGGGACCATCTTTCTACTGCACCTTGGCTTTAGAACTGATTTTGGATTTCTGACCTGCAGGTTTTAAGATTATAAATTTGTGTTGTTTTAATAGTTTGTGGTAATTGACTACTACAGTAGAAGTTGGAAATTGTCCATTTCTTCCATATTGTCCAATTACTTGACAGAGTTGTTCAAAATATTCTTTCTTCTTTCAATGGGTATAGAATTTGTAGTGATGTTGCCTTTTTTTTTAAAGATTCATTTATTTATTTGAAAGTCAGTGTTACACAGAGAGAGGAGAGGCAGAGAGAGAGAGAGAGAGAGAGAGAGAGAGAGAGAGGTTTTCCATCCGCTGGTTCACTCTCCAGATGGCCACAACAGCTGGAGCTGAGCTGATCTGAAGCCAGGAGCTTCTTCCGTGTCTCCCATGTGGGTGCAGGGCCCAAGGACTTGGGCCATCTTCCACTGCTTTTCCAGGCCATAGCAGAGAGCTGGATGGGAAGAGGAGCAGGTGGGACTCGAACCAGCGCCCATATGGGATGCTGGTGCTTCAGGCCAGGGCATTAACCTGCTGCACCACAGCGCCAGCCCCAGTGATGTTAGCTTTTTCATTCTTGTTATTGGTAAGTCTGCCTGAAAGTTCATCAGTTGAATTGGTTTCTTCAAAATAGAAGTTTTGATTTCATTGAATTTTTTTTTCCTTATGCTTTCCCTGATTGCCTGTTTCTTGGATTTCTGTTTGGGTTGTTCTGTTGTTTGCTGACTTCTGCTTATTTTGAGTTTCATGTAAGTTGGAAATTCAGGTCATTGAGATTTTTCTTTTCTAATGAAGGCACTATTGCTGTAAATTTTTCCCTACGTGCTGTCCTAGTGATATCCAACTAATTTTGATATGTTGTATTTTCATTCAGTTCAAAACACCTTCTAATTTCCCTTGAAATTTCTTCTTTTGTCTGAGTTATTATTTATTTATTTATTTTTAAAAGCTTTTATTTTTATTTAGGTACAACTTAGCAATATAGTGGTTCTTCCCTCCATACCCACCCTCTCACCCCCCTCTCCCATCCCGCCTCCTACTCCTTCTCCCATCCCATTCTTCATTAAGATTCATTTATAATTAACTTTATATACAGAAGACCAACTCTATTCTAAGTAAAGATTTCAACAGTTTGCACGCACACAGACATACAAAGTATAAAATACTGTTTGAAGACAAATTTTACTGTTAAGTCTCATTGTACAACACATTAAGGACAGGGGTCCTACATGAAGAGTAAGTGCATAGTGACTTCTGTTGTTAATTTAACAATTGATACTTTTGTGTATGCCATGAGCTACCAAGGCTGTGGAAGTCTTTTGTGACCACAAACTCCGACCTTATTTAGACAAGGCCATAAGCAAAGTGGAAGTTCTCTCCGCCCTTCAGAGAAAAGTACCTCCTTCTTTGATGGCCCTTTCTTTCCACTTGGGGTCTCACTGTCTATGAGTTATTTAGAAGCATGAGATTCAGTTTCCAAATACTTGAGGATTTACCAAAGTTTTGGCATATGTAATTTAGTTCCATTGTGGTCAGCAAACACCCCTTGTATGATTTATATGTCTTTAAATTTCTTTAACCTTGTTTTATGCTGCAGAAAGTGGTCTATCTTGGTAAATATTCCATGAATACTTAAGAATGAATAGTCTGCTGTTATTAGATGGGGGCATTATAGAAATGTTCAGTAGGGTAGGTTGGCTGCTAGTTATTTATTATTCACATATTTTAATCTTTACTCCTCTCTGCTACTTGTTCTGTTGATTATAGAGACAGGGATAATAAACTCCATGAGTTTGTTTTTTTCTCTTATGGTTTTGAGTTCTGCTTCAGGTATGCTGAGACATTGTCCCTGTGGTATTGGTGAAGTGGTCGCTGTGCGATGGCCTGTAGTCCTGGCAGTAGATTTCTCTGCTGGTGTGCTGAGACACTGTTCCTGTGGTGTTGGTGAAGTGGTCGCTGTGTGATGGCCTGTACTCCTGGCAGTAGATTTCTCCGCTGGCGTGCTGGGACACTGTTCCTGTGGTATTGGTGAAGTGGTCGCTGTGCGATGGCCTGTAGTCCTGGCAGTAGATTTCTCTGCTGGCGACACAGCCTTCTTTTGATTAGTATTAGCAGGATGCATTTTTTCTGTTCTTTTCCTTTTTGCCCATTTCTGTTTTTGCATTTGAAGTGTTTGTTCCAGGCAGCAGATATTGGGTTTGTTTTATATCTGTTCCAACCTTTTGTGCCTTTTAATTGAGGCTTTCAGACCTTCTAATTTAATGTGTTTAAAAATATCTCAACTATTCATTTCCTATTTGTCTCATTTATTCTTCATTTCTTCCTCCTTTTCCGCCTTCTCTTAGGTTACTGAGTAGTTTTTTCTAGTTCTATTTTATCACTTTTGTTGGCTTGTTAGCTAGAACTCTGTTTTGTTAGTGGTTTCTGAAGGGTGAAATATAAATATACATTTAGTAGACTTAACCACAGCCCAAATTCAAGTGAGTATGGTTATTTTTCTTTTTTTTTTTTTTTGAAAGGCAGAGTCTCTCTCTCTCTCTCTCTCTCTCTCTCTCTGTCTCTCTCTTTCACATACACACACATACAAACACAGAGAGAGATAGAGGTAGAGAGAGATATGGAGATCTTCCATCTGCTGGTTCTGGATGTCAGGAGCCAGGACCTTCTGTGTCTCCTGTATGTTTATGTCAGTTCCTTGTTCTTTTGGTTGATTGTTGTTGTTATTGAGTGTACTTACCTGTTTTGTACATTCCTGGTAATTTTTGATTAGTGGATTTTGCTGTGGGCTGTCCTGGATATTTTTGTATTCCTTAAAATCTTTTTGAGCCTTCTTCTGGGATACAGGTCAGTTGCTTAGAACTGGTTTGAGTCTTTTGAGTCTTGCTTTGCATTTTTGTTAGATGGACTGGGGCTGTTCTCAGCCTGTGTCTAAACTCCTCAGTACTGAGGTGACAGCCCTGTGTGTACTATACCCAGAGCTCTGCTAATCATGAGGTTTTCTGCTTGCATTGGTGGGAACACATACAGTTCTTCCTACTGTGTGGGCAGTTGACAGCATTACCCCACATCTGCTGAGCTGGCTCTTTCCATAACTGTCAGTAGATCTGTACTCTGCTCTGTGTTTGAGGGGAGCTCTCTGCAGCTGGAAGTGTTTCCTTTGAATTTGTCACCTTGGTCTTCCTGGACTTTTAGCTCATTTCCTCTTCCATTCCCCATTCTTATGGCCTTGCCTGGGCTTTCCCTTTCTGCCTTGATGGGAAAGTTCCAGGCGGTAAATTGAGGTGGCTGTTGGGTTCACCTCATGTATTTCCTGTCTTTCCACTGGGGTTGGATATGATGATCTTCAACTGGTTTCTGTGGTACTACTGTCTCTTTTCTTCCTCCTTTATTGGCTGCTGCTTCTAAATCTGCTCATGGAACTTCTGAAACTACTTATGGATCTCATACACTCCTCAGGGCTCAGGCCTTCCCCTAGCTGTTTCTCCTTAGGCAAGGCAGTCTTAGCTGAGTCTGTTGATTGAAAGCTCCTCTGTGTAGAGACCTCGCCTCTGTATCTGAGTGCCTGTTAGGTATTGCCACCTGACAGTCTCATTCATCGCCAACGTAACCTACTCCCCCAAGTGAGCCCTTGCAGGTCTTTTCCTCCTCCAGGGTTGGCCTGTCCCATTGATGACATCCTAGCATGCCCATAGGTAGGCTACAAATGTCAGCGTCACCCTTGGCCCTCTTGTTGTCTGTCACTGAAAGGATGTTTCTTTATGCCCATTGATGCTGTCTTGACCAGGCTTTCATCATCCCCACCTTAGACCACTGTCATAGTTTCCTTACTCATTTCTTATCTCCACTCTGGATTTCTTTATTTATTTACTTATTTATTTTTACAAGAAGGAGTGGGTCTTTCCTCCTCTTGCATCTAGCATACTTTCTTGCTTTTTTTGTTTGTTTGTTTGTTTGTTTGTTTGTTTGAAAGAGTTACAGAGTGATGAGGCAGAGAGAGAGTCAGATCTTCCATCTGCTGTTTCACTTCCCAAATGGCCACAACAGCCAGGGCTGAACCAGGAACTTCATCTGGGTCTCCCACATGGGTGCAGGGGTTGAAGTGCTTGGGCCATCTTCTGCTGCTTTTCCAGGTGCATCAGCAGGGAGCTGGATCAGAAGTGGAGTAGCTGGGACATAAACTGGCACACATATGGGATGCTGATGTCTCACAGGTGGAGGCTTTACCCACTGTGCCACAATGCCAGCCTGATTTCCTTGTCTAACTTGTTTTGTTGATTAGAGCCAGGAGACCTTTAAAAAATTGTGTATCTAAATTTCCATTTTGGATATCACTGAATAGTTGTGATTTCCCCATGTCCTCCTAGAAATATAAGCACACCACACACACAGTTTAAAAAGCTGCAAAACCAGAGCTAAGCAGCCTCATGATTTTAAAGATTCAAATGTTGGCAATAGTAGAGACTATTATCTGCAGACTCAGCATTCCGTGGACATGCAGCTGGGACACTGGGCAGAAGCCACTTGGGAGGAAGTGAGGATAAGTGTGGAAAGGCCACAGCGGGTCCAGGATAGCAGGTCTCAGCAAGCTCCGGCAACGACATAGTCATTGCAGGGTTAGAGTAGGCAATGAGTTGTATGCAGAATTTTACGATCCATAGTAACTGGGTTGTGCGGGGGTGGGAGCAGAATCTTCTTGGGCCTGAATTGGTTCAGAGAAGCAGAGTAGGTGGGTGATTCAATAATTCTGTAAATAAATAGTATTTATCCAAAGCAGTCTGTCTCTGGCAGCAAAGGAGAGAGCCCTAATTAACCTACAATACTATCCTGGCCTGTCTGCATTGCCAGTCATTTTACAAGAGCTTGTCCAAGTTACTGATAGGGGAAATCCAGCTTATTCAGTGAGTAATAAAAAGGTTCTGTAACGGGGCCTGTGCTTTGGTGCAGTGGGTTAAAACCCTGGCCTGAAGTGCTGGCATCCCATATGGGTGCTGGTTCGAGTCTCGTCTGCTTCTCTTCTGATCCTGCTCTCTGCTATGGCCTGGGAAAGCAGTAGAGGATGGCCCAAGTCCTTGGGCCCCTGCACCTGTGTGGGAGACCCGGAAGAAGCTCCTGGCTCCTGGCTTCAGATTGGCACAGCTCCGGGCATTGGGGCCAGTAGGGGAATGAACCATCGGATGGAAGACCTCTTTCTCTCTGCCTCTCCTCTCTCTGTGTAACTCTGACTTTCAAATAAGAAATAAATATTTTAGGGGCCAGAGCCATGGCTCACTTGGTTAATGCTCTGCCTACGGTGTGGGCATCCCATATGGGTGCCAGTTCTAGTCCCGGTTACTCCTCTTCCAGTCCAGCTCTCTGCTGTGGCCCAGGAAGGAAGTGGAGGATGGCCCAAGTGCTTGGGCCCCTGCACCCGCAACGGAGACCAGGAGGAGGCGCCTGGCTCCTGGCTTCAGATCGGTGCAGCGCGCCGGCCATAGCGGCCATTTGAGGGGTGAACCAACGGAGGGAAGACCTTTCTCTCTGTCTCTCTCTCACTGTCTAACTATGCCTAATAAAATTTTTTAAAAAATCTTTAAAAAAAAAAGGGTTCTGTAAGAAAAAGAAGAGTAGGGGGACCTTAACACCTATTCACAGAGTCCTTTACCAGAACTAACACTGTTAAGAAGCAGGTAAAATTTCTTCTTCTATAGACTTAAAAATATGAAATATCCCATAAGGGGTTAAAAAAATGGATGGTGCGCCCATTTCTGAGAAGATCATAAATTAGAAGTGGACACACTGAAAGATGATGTAGTGAGTCAGCAGGAGGAGCTGAACTGTGGCCTGGCAGTACTCAACAAGGTAGAGGAAATGATCCCCGAAAGGCTGGTTAGAGCAGATGGAGCATGGGGATACACAGATCCTATAAAGGCAGACAGTAGTCAGAGAAAGTGAACACAATTTGATGAGGCTAAACAAAGAATTAGAAAAGGATTACAGAAAAAAAATGTTAGATATGAAAGACTGTCAAAGATAGTCCAGTACGCTTATAATTGGAATTCCCAAAGAAGGAAATTGGAACAATGGAGTAGGATGTGTATATTTGCAAGGTTTGTTTTTAGAAACTGACAAAGAAAACTTTTGGTTGGATGGCAGAAGGGATAGGAGGCTGTGTCCAAGAAGACTGGCCAGAGAAGATACGTTCAGAAAAGCTGTGGGCCTTAAAAGTAGTCTTTCTGGTAGTCAGGTAGAAAGAATAAACCATTTATGTGGGGCAGAAATAATCAGGCTGCCTAAAACCAGGAAGCCTATCCACCTTGAAATGAACACACTGTGGAACAGCTCTAGTCACAGGCAAGCTAGAAACCGAGGTAGCTCAGTGTCTTGCATGTGGTTCTGAAAGTCCTGGGCCACCAGCCTTTGGGATAGGTGTTGAAGTGGCTCCCCGAGAGGGCTCGTATTTTTCGCCCCCAGCTCTTTTTAAAAAAAGATTTATTTATTTGAAAGGCAGGTATGCAGAGAGTGAGAGACAGAGATAGCCCATATGTTATTTTACTCCCCAGATGGCTTCAGCTGGGGCTGAGCCAGGACAAAAACAGGAGCCAAGGGCTTCATCTGGGTCTACCACATGGGTAGCAGGGGCCAACACACTTGGGCCAGCTGCTCCTCTTTTCCTAGGTTCATTAGGTGGGACATGGATTGGAAATGGAACAGCTGAGACTAGAGCCAGGGCCCCTATGGGGCAGCCCCAGCACCCTCTCTCTAATCCTCCTGCCTTCATGATCCTGGAAACACCTCACCCAGGGGTTCTTGTGAGCAGAGTCTCCTGCTAATTTGCACAAAGGGAATTCAGCTCTGTTATGTTCAAGGAGCCAAGGGGACTGTGGAGTCTTTGGTCTTGCCCAGAGCCTCTCAGGGTGGGGTCTGTGGACCAGGGGTGTGAGGTCACAGCTGTTTTCAGAGTAATGTTGAGACATTCTCTCTGGAGGTTCCCAGGGGCTGGTGATGTGTGGTATGTCCCAGATGGAATATAGATGTGGACATGAAAATCCATCTTCTAGTGAGCTGTTCACCAAAGACATTTTGAATATAAAACAGTGCTACTCTTTCTAAAGTTTTTGTTTTCAAAATGTAGGCATCCTTCACAACAGTGTGTTAGTAATGTTAATGAATACAAAATGAAAAACTTCTCAGTTTTAATTTATAATATAGTAGGTATTGATATGGTTATATAACCCATATGAATGGAGAAAACAAAGTTGTCCAGTGCTTGAAGAGAAAGAGTAAAACTATTTTTAAAGCTGAAATAATAGTTTTAAATGAGGAGCATTTCTGAAAAATAGTGGGCATTTTAGAAATAGGGCCATATTGTTGGAAATTAAGTCTTTATTTCTATGAATCCTATTTGATTGCAAGCTTTAGTATATTTTTATGTTTTTTTTTTGCTGTTATGTGTGAGGAAGTCTATTACCTGTACTAGATTTACATTTTAAGGTAAAAAAGATACAATTTACTTACAATGTGAAGGTGACTTTTGTGTTCCTTGCCCTTGCTTAGGAAAATCTTTTGTTTCTGAAGTAACTTCTGTGTGCCGTTGACACTTTTCCAACATCCACAAAAATTTGTATTTTTAGGAAAATAGCTGTAAGATTGAATATAAACCCAGAATCAAAAGTAGCACAAGACCACGACATTAAAACAAATATTTGAGTGACACTGCCCTTAACATATACATTTGAAGTTAATCTGACTCAATGTGTTTCTCATTGATCATATTTTTAATTCCATGATTTTCTTCCTGTACCATGAGTAACATTTGTAATTATAAATGGAATCTCCTAAGGTTAGGCTCAATCTAATTTTGATTTGGTCTAAAAATAAGTTAGTAAGGCAAGGAAGAGACATCTTCTTAGTGTCTTGATTTGAAATGTTCCTGCTTTGCAGCGTAGTCTCAGATTGCCCAGGATGTACAAGCTTTTCTCTTCCATTTCAATCTAACAGTCATTCAAAGGTAAAGTTGCCCTCTGGTGTTCACCCTGTGACTCCCTCAATGCTAGTGTCCACAGTCTGCAGTGAACTGCCTTGGGGAGTGGTTTGGAATGTAAAGTTTTCCAGTTTTCACGCTGTATATGAGAAAGATAAAAATAGGGAGAGTCATGTATCTGTTCTCTCAATGTCTGTTTATTTGCCTTCCTTTAGAAAATCTATCCTTCCATCATTTCCAGGAACTTGATTCTTTTAAAGGAATCATGTAGGTGGATGATTTCTTTGGTAATGGCTTAACTTTTCAGGGTTCCTGACAAAGCAGGCTGTTAATTTCAAATGGAATGTGCCCTGTGTTCAGTTTCTTTTTTTGTGTATGAATGTTTTATTTTGAATTTTTTGAATAGTAGATATTTCATTAGCTACTGAAAAATAAATTGATGTTTTCTTTTTATTTTAAAAGTGTATTTGTTAATTTGAAAGTCCAATAGAGAGGGAGAAACAGAGAGAGATCAAGATTGAGATGAGGGGCTGGTGCTGTGGAGCAGCAAGTTAATGCCCGGACCTGAAGTACAGGCAACACATGTGGGCGCTGGTTTGAGTCCCGGCTGCTCCACTTCCGATGCAGCTCTCTGCTATGGCCTGCAAAAGCAGTAGAAGATGGCCCAAGTCCTTGGGCCCCTGCCCCCACGTGGGAGACCTAGAAGAAGCTCCTGGTTCCTAGCTTTGGATCGGTACAGCTCCAGCCGTGAGTGAGTGAACTCCAGCCCAGTGAGTTCACTGGGGAGTGAACCTGCGGATGGAAGACCTCTCTTTCTGTGTCTACCTCTCTCTTTAACTCTGACTTTCAAATAAATATAATGAATCTTTAAAAACAAAACAGAGATCGAAATGAAGTCTCCCACATGGGTGAAGGGGCCCAAACACTTGGGCCATCTTCTGCTGCCTTTCCCAGACCATTAGCAGGGAGCTGGATTGGAAGTGAAACAGCTAGGAGATGAACTGGTACCTATATGGGTTGCTAGTATTGCAGGTGACGGCTTTATCCACTAGACCCCAAAGCTGGCCCCAGCAGGGTGACTTTTTAAGAGAAACAGAATGGGAGAAAACAGAATGCTCAGTTACTGAATTTCAGAATTTTGGTTTCCATTAGTGTGAATTTCTCTCAAATCTGGGTTGTAGAAAATTTTTAAAAAGATGTGTTTGCTTTCCAGTATATAAATAGTGATGTCTTAAACCCCATTTTCCACCAAAAAGAACAGCGGTATTTTGGAGAAGGGATCAGTTTGGAGTCAGGAGCACAGAATGTGTGAGATTAGCTTGAACAGCAGTCTCAAACTTTTTTTTTTTTTTAATTTTTTTTTTTTAATTTTTTGACAGGCAGAGTGGACAGTGAGAGAGAGACAGAGAGAAAGGTCTTCCTTTTACCGTTGGTTCACTCTCCAATGGACGCCGCGGTAGGCACGCTGTGGCCAGCGCACCTTGCTGACCCGATGGCAGGAGCCAGGTGCTTCTCCTGGTCTCCCATGGGGTGCAGGGCCCAAGCACTTGGGCCATCCTCCACTGCACTCCCTGGCCACAGCAGAGAGCTGGCCTGGAAGAGGGGCAACCGGGACAGGATCGGTGCCCTGACCGGGACTAGAACCCGGTGTGCCGGCACCGCAAGGCGGAGGATTAGCCTAGTGAGCCGCGGCGCCGGCCTCAAACTTTTTTTTTTTTTTTTAAGATTTATTTATTTATTTGAGATGCAGAGTTAGTGTGGGTGTGTGTGAGAGAGAGAGAGAGAGAGAGAAAGGAAAGAAAGAAAGAAAGAAAGAAAGAAAGAAAGAAAGAAAGAAAGAAAGAAAGAAAGAAAGAAAGAAAGAGAGAGAGAGAGATTTTCCATCTGCTGGTTTACTCTCCAGATGGCTACAATGTCCAGGGCCAGGCCAGGCTGAAGCTAGTAGTCAGAAGCTTCTTCTGGGTCTCCTACATGGATACAGGTGCCCAAGCACTTGGGCCATCTACTGCTTTCCAAGCCATAGCAGAAAGCTGGATTGGCAATGAAGCAACCAGGGACTTGAACCAGCGCTCATATGGGATGCCGGCACTGCAGATGGTGGCTTTACCCACTGTACCACAAGTGCTGGGCCCCAGTCTCAAACTTTTTGACTTCAGAATCTTCTTATGTTCATAAATTAATGATGACTCCAAAAAGCTTTTGTTTACATGGATTATTTTATCTGTTGTTATTTATCATAGTATAAATTAAAACAGAAATTAACATATTAATTCATTTAAAAATAAACTCATTGCATAACATATAACATTTTTATATTGAAAATAACTCATTTACCAAAGCAAACATATTTAGTAAGAAGAGTGACATAGTTTGACAACATTTTTGTAGATCTCTTATATGTTTGGCTTAATGGAAGAAAGCAGAAGTCTTTTATCTGCTTCTGAGTTCAAACTGTTGTGACACAAACACATACAGAGATGAATGCATACAGACGTATATGTACACACACACATATATAGGTTTTTGTGTTGTGTTATGGTTGACGGATGGATCTTAGGAGTTCCAGAATGTGTGGAAAGAAAGAGAGGATTAGAGGGCCTTTTTAGTGAAATAATAAGAGGAAACTTCCCTTATTTGGAGAAAGAAAGGGACATCCAAGTAGAGGAAGCACATAAAGCTCCTAATAGACATGACCAGAAAAGATCTTCATCCGACACGTTGTAATCAACTCTCCACAGTAAAACATAAAGGGAAGATTCTAAAATGTGCACAAGAGAAATGCCAGATTACTTTCAGAGGATCTCCAATTAGACTCACAGCAGACTTCTCATCAGAAACCCTACAGGCTAGGAGAGAATGGTGAGATACATTCAAACTCTTAAGAGAAAAAAATTGGCTGGCGCCATGGCTCACTTAGCTAATCCTCTGCCTGTGGCGCCGGCACACCGGGTTCTAGTCCCGGTTGGGACGCTGGTTCTGTCCCAGTTTCTGCTCTTCCAGTCCAGCTCTCTGCTGTGGCTCAGGAAGGCAGTGGAGGATGGCCCACGTGCTTGGGCCCTGTACCCACATGGGAGCCAAGAGGAGACACCTGGCTCCTGGCTTCGGATCAGTGTAGTCTGCTGGCCGTACCAGCCATTTGAGGGGTGAACCAACGGAAGGAAGACCTTTCTCTCTCTCTGTCTCTCTCTCACTGTCTAACTCTGCCTGTCAAAAGAAAAAAAAGAAAAAAACTGTCAACTCAGAATACTACACTCTGCAAAGCTCTCATTTGTGAGTGATGGTGAAATAAAGACTTCCCATAACAAATAGAAATTGAAAGACTTTGTCACCAGCCATCCAGCCCTGCAGAAGAGGCTTAATAATGTGCTGAACACAGAAACACAGAAACATGGCCATCACTACAAAAGAAGGTAAAGGAAGAAAATCTCCCAGTAAAAGTCAAAGGAAATCCAAAGTAAAAAAAGTAATATTTTTGGAAAAATGGCAGAGCAAAGTCATTAATTATCAATGTAAATGGCCTCAACTCTCCAGTTAAAAGACACGGACTGGCTGAATGGATTAAAAAACAAAACCCATCTCTTTGCTGCCTACAAGAAACACATCTCACCAACAAAGATGCATGTAGACTGAAAGTGAAAGGATGCAAAAAAGTATTCCATGCTAACAGAAACCAAAAAGCTGATGTAGTCATCCTAATATAGGACAGAATAGAATTTAACACAAAACCTGTTAAAAGACATAAAGAAGGGCACTATGTAATGATTAAGGGATCAATTCAACAGGAAGATGTAACTATTATAAATGTATATGCACCTAATTACAAGGCACCTGGCTATTGAAAAGATATGTTAATGGATCTAAAGGGAGAAAGAGACTCCAATACAGTAGTAATGAGGGACTTCAATATCCCACTTTGACCAAGGGACAGATCAACTAGATATAAAATTAGTAAGGAAACAGCAGAGTTAATTGACACTATAGACCAAATGGACTTAACAGATATCTACAGAGTCTTCCACCCTATAACCTTCAAGTACACATTTTTCTCACCAGAGCAGGGAACTTTCTCTAGGATTGAGCCCATGCTAGGCCATAAAGCAAGTCTCAGCAGACAGAGGGAGAAAAAAAGATGTAAGATTACTATTGAGTGCGTATTTGTGACTTATGATTTTCTGGAATAGAATGAATTGCTTGCTTAAGTTAGTAGAAATTTAATAATAATAAGTTATAAAGCAATAAGGAAATGTCATGTGTGTAAATGCTTAATGTTTTGAGAAGAGTGCAATTTTTTTTTTACAATGATCTTGTAGTATTGACTTTACAGTTGGTTTAGAATGTATCCTGATGTAAGATAACATTTGCTTTTCTTTTTTAGCCTTGCCAATAATTCTCGGATTGTGGGACTCCTGGCTCAGCTGGAGAAGATAAACACTGAATCAGCAGAATCAGATACTGCCAGATATGTCACATCAAAGATTCTTCATCTTGCTCAAAGTCAAGGTAAACTTGAGTCTCTGCTTTGCTTTTTGGAGTGCTTTCTGAAAGTTATTTAAAAGTAGATGCGAGGAATGTTCAAACTTGATAAATCTGTGATTTTCTATAAAAATTGAACTTTATTAAATTGGCTCAACAAGTAGAAAACTGAAGAACTTTGGAGGAGACTGATCTGCAATACATTGTTTTTTGTTTTTTGTGTTTTTTGTTTTTCAAGATTTATTTATTTGAAAGTCAGAGTTACACAGAAAGAGGAGAGGCAGAGAGAGAAGAGAGAGAGAGAGAGAGATGTCTTCCATCCACTGGTTCACTCCCCAATTGGCCACACTGGCCAGAGCTGAGCCTATCCAAAGCCAGGAGCTTCTTCCAGGTCTCCCACACGGGTGCAGGGGCCCAAAGGCTTGGGCCATTTTCTACTGCTTTCCCAGGCCATAGCAGAGAGCTTTATTGGGAGTGGAGCAGCCAGGACTCAAACTGGCACCCATATGAGATGCCGGCACTATAGGCAGTGGCTTTACCTGCTGCGCCACAGTGCCACCCCCAATACATTATTTTTGATTTTTACAATTTTACTAATGTATGGTTCTCACTGCCCTGTTTTTACAAAATTCTGAATTCCAGTGTTATTTGTGGTTGTAGGGTGTGTCGCCATCCAGATGGAGAGAGCAGAGGTAGATGTACTGAACAGGCTACAGGGACGCAGCAGGTAGGCAGGACAGCGAGAGGCTGACTGCTTGCAGAGTGGATCTGAATGTCTGGCTTGCAAAGGGTCAGCTTTCTTATGGTCTAGCAGATTTTCCCAGTTGTTGGCAGAGCTGGGAATTTGCAATACCCTTAGCTAGAGACTTTCCTAGCCCATCAAGTAACCCCAGGGCGACTCTCCATAGAATGTTGACAGAAAGGTGTCAAGTAGCATGGAATGTTGGTTATTAGCATGCCCCCACCTTGAAATTCACCTCTGCCCTCAGTGACTGGGTTCCTTAGGAAGTTACTGAATCTCTAGGATTTAGCTACACCATCTCTGGAAGGGAGGTAACAGATATCATGGGACTGTGATGAAATTTACATGAACAGCAGGAAAATGAGTATAAAAAATGTTCAGTAGATGTCACCTGTAATTATTTCTGTTTTATGAAGCTAGTAATATTAACTTGATATCAAACCTTGACAAGGGTACAAGAGAAATGAAGATCATTGCTAAAGAAAATGAATACAAATACAAATGATTTAATGTAAGGAAGTATATTAGTATAACATTATTTTCACAAGTTGAATAAAATCCATGTAATTATCTCAGTAGATATTAACAATAAAAGACTTTGTTAACATTTGAAAACTTGTGCTTGATTTCTCTGTGTGTGTGTATGTGTGTGTGTCTCACAATAAGGGAAAAATGAGCAACTAGCTTAATACTTACTGGCAACACTTTAATGGCATTTCTGTTAAAATTAAGGTCCAGACAATTCCCAATTTTTTAAAAAGATTCATTTATTTATTTGCAAGATTTATAGAGAGCGAGAGGAAGACACAGAGCGGGGTGTGGGGGGGGTCTTCTATCCACTGGTTCACTCCTCAAATAGCTGCAATGCCCAGAGCTGAGTGAGTCCAAAGGCAGGAGCCAGGAACTTCTTCTAGGTCTCCCACGTGGATGCAGGGGCCCAAGCACTTGGGTCATTTTCTTCTGCTTTCCCAGGCACATTAGCGGGGACCTGAGTTGAAGTGGAGCACCTGGTACTTGTATTGGTGCCCATATGGGATGCTGACACTGCAGGTGGTAACTTTACCTGCTGTGCCACACACTGCAGGTGGTAGCTTTTCCTGGTGTGCCACAGTTCAGGGGGGCCCCAATTCACAATTTTTTTAACTTTAATTTAATGAACTGAAATTTCCAAAGTACAGCTTATGGATTACAGTGGATTTTTTCCCCCACATAACTTCCCTGCCACCCGCAACCCTCCCCTCTCCTGATCCCTCTCCCATTCCATTCATGTCAAGATTCATTTTCAATTATCTTTATATACAGAAGATCAATTTAGCATATATTAAATAAAGATGTCAACAGTTTGCACCCACACAGAAACACAAAGTGTAAAATACTGTTTGAATACTAGTTATAGCATTAAATCACAATGTATAACACATTAAGGACAGAGATCCTACATGAGGACTAAGTGCACAGTGACTCCTATTGTTGACTTAACAAATTGACACTCTTCTTTATGGTGTCAGTAACCACCCTAGGCTCTTGTCATGAGTTGCCAAGGCTATGGAGGCCTTTTGAATTCGCTGACTCTGATCTTATTTAGACAAACTCATAATCAAAGTGGAAGTTCTCTCCTCCCTTCAGAGAAAGGTACCTCCTTCTTTGATGACCCGTTCCTTCCACTGGGATCTCACTCCCAGAGATTGTTCATATAGGTTTTTGTATTTTTTTTTTCCAGAGTGTCTTGGCTTTCCATGCCTAAAATACTCTCATGGGCTCTTCAGCCAGATCGGAATGCCTTAAGTGCTAATTCTGAGGCCAGAGTGCTGTTTAGGACATCTGCCATTCTATGAGTCTGCTGTGTATCCCTGCTTCCCATGTTGGATCATTCTCTCCCTTTTTTATTCTATCACTTAGTATTTGCAGACACTAGTCTTGTTTATGTGATCCCTTTGACTCTTAGTCCTATCATTATGATTGATTGTGAACAGAAATTGATCACTTGGACTGGTGAGATCGCGTTGGTACATGCCACCTTGATGGGATTGAATTGGAATACCCTGAAATGTTTCTAACTGCCATTTGGGGCAAGTCCCATTGAGCATGTCCCAAATTGTACATCTCCTCCCTCTCTTATTCCCACTCTTATATTTAACAGGGATCACTTTTCAGTTAAATTTCAACACTTAAGAATAATTGTGTGGGTTTTTTTTTAATTTTTTTTAAAAAATTTTTTTGACACACAGAGTGGATAGTGACAGAGAGAGAGAGAGAAAGGTCTTCGTTTTTGCCGTTGGTTCACCCTCCAATGGCCACTGCGGCTGGTGCATTGTGCTGATCCGAAGCCAGGAGCCAGGCGCTTCTCCCGGTCTCCCATGTTGGTGCAGGGCCCAAGCACTTGGGCCACCCTCCACTGCCTTCCCGGGCCATAGCAGAGAGCTGGCCTGGAAGAGGGGCAACCAGGATAGAATCCGGCGCCCCAACTGGGACTAGAACCCGGTGTGCTGGCGCCGCAAGGCGCAGGATTAGCCTGTTGAGCCACTGCGCCGGCCTATAATTGTGTGTTAATTACAGAGTTCAACCAATAGTACTAAGTAAAACAAACAAACAAAAAAAAAAAACTAAAAGGGATAAAGTATTAAGTTGTTCAACAGTCAGGACAGTGGCTGATCAAATCACTGTTTCTCATAATGTCCATTTCACTTCAATAGGTTTCCTTTTTGGTGCTTGGTTAGTTGTCACTGATCAGGGAGAATACATGATATTTGTCCCTCTGGGACTGGCTTATTTTACTTAGCATGATGTGTTCCAGATTCCTCCATTTTGTTGCAAATGACTAGATTTCATTGTTTTTTATGGCTGTATAGTATTCTATAGAGTACATGTCCCATAATTTCTTTATCCAGTCTACTGTTGATGGGCATTTAGGTTGATTTCAGGTCTTAGCTATTGTGAATTGAGCTGTGATAGATATTAAGGTGTAGACGGCGTTTTTGTCTGCCAATGTAATTTCCTTTCGGTAAATTCCAAGGTGTGGGATGGCTGGGTTGTATGGTAGGGTTATATTCAGGTTTCTGAGGAATCTCCAGACTCACTTCCATAGTGGCTTAACCAGTTTGCATTCCCACCAACAGTGGATTAGTGTCCCTTTTTCCCCACATCCTCGCCAGCATCTGTTGTTGGTAGATTTCTGTATGTGAGCCATTCCAACAGGGGTGAGTGAAACCTCATTGTGGTTTTGATTTCCATTTCCCTGATTGCTAGTGATCCTGAACATTTTTTCATGTGCCTGTTGGCCATTTGGATTTCCTCTTTCAAAAAATATCTATTGAGGTCCTTGGCCCATCTCTCAAGTGGGTTGTTTGTTTTGTTGTTGTGGAGTTTCTTGATCTCTTTGTAGATTCTGGTTATTAGCCCTTTATCTATTGCATAGTTTGCAAATATTTTTTCCCATTCTGTTGGTTGCCTCTTCACTCTCCTGACTGTTTCTTTTGAAGTACAAAAACTTCTCAATTTGATGCAATTCCAGATGTTAATTTGGGCTTTGACTGCCTGTGCTCCTGGGGTCTTTTCCAAGAAGTCTTTGCCAGTACCTATATCTTGCAGGGTTTCTCCAATGTTCTGTAATAATTTGATGGTGTCGGGTTGTAGATTTAAGTCTTTAATCCATGTTGAGTGGATTTTTGTGTAAGGTGAAAGGTAGGGGTCTTGCTTCATGCTTCTGCATGTGGAAATCCAGTTTTCCCAGCACCATTCATTGAATAGACTGTCCTTACTCCAGGGATTGGTTTTAGATCCTTGATCAAATATAGGTTGGTTATAGATGTTTGGGTTGATTTCTGGTGTTTCTGTTCTGTTCCATTGGTCTATCCATCTGTTTCTGTACCAGTACCATGCTGTTTTGATAACAACTGCCCTGTAGTATATCCTGAAATCTGGTATTTTGATGCTTCCGGCTTTGTTTTTGTTGTACGAGATTGCTTTAGCTATTTGAGGTCTCCTATGTCTCCATATAAATTTCAGCATAATTTTTTTTAGAATGTCTTTGGTATTTTGATTGGTATCGCATTGAATCTATAAATTGCTTTTGGGAGAATGGACATTTTGATGATATTGATGAGCATGGAAGATTTTTCCATTTTTTTGGTATCCTCTTCTATTTCTTTCTTTAAGATTTTGTAATTCTCATCGTAGAGATCTTTAATGTCCTTGGTTAAGTTTATTCCAAGGTATTTGATTGTTTTTGTGGCTATTGTTTATGGGATTTATCTTAGCAGTTCTTTCTCAGCCGTGGCATTGCCTGTGTGTACAATTTTGTGCGTTGATTTTATATCCTGCTACTTTGCCAAACTCTTCTATGAGTTCCAGTAGTCTCTTAGTAGAGTTCTTTGGATCCCCTAAATAAAGAATCATATCATCTGCAAAGAGGGATAGTTTGACTTATTCCTTCCCAATTTGTATCCCTTTAATTTCTTTTTCTTGCCTGATGGCTCTGGCTAAAACTTCCAGAACTATATTGAATAGCAGTGGTGAGAGTGGGCATCTCTGTCTGGTACCAGATCTCAGTGGAAATGTTTCCAACTTTTCCCCATTCAATAGGATGCTGGCCATGGGTTTTGCATAAATTGCTTTGATTGTATTGAGGAATGTTCTTTCTATACCAAATTTGCTTAGAGTTTTCATCATGAAAGTGTGTTATATTTTATCGAATGCTTTCTCTGCATCCTTTGACATAATCATATGGTTTTTCTTCTGCAGTCTGTTAATGTGGTGTATCACATTGATTGATTTGTGAACACTGAACCATCCCTGCATACCAGGGATAAATCCCACTTGGTCTGGGTGGGTGATTTTTCTGATGTGTTGTTGTATTCTATTGGTGAGCA
Source organism: Lepus europaeus (assembly GCF_033115175.1). NCBI lineage: Eukaryota > Metazoa > Chordata > Mammalia > Lagomorpha > Leporidae > Lepus > Lepus europaeus. The sequence continues at coordinate 101,911,751 of NC_084838.1, forward strand.
TTTTATTGAGGATTTTTGCATCTATGTTCATCACGGATATTGGTCTGTAATTTTCTTTCAATGCTGCATCTATTTCTGGCTTAGGAATTAAGGTGATGCTGGCTTCATAGAAAGAATTCGGGAGGATTCCCTCTTTTTCGATTGTTCTGAATAGTTTGAGAAGAATTGGAGTTAGTTCTTCTTAATTCAGCAGTGAATCCATCTGGTCCTGGGCTTTTCTTTGTTGGGAGGGCCTTTATTACTGCTTCAATTTCTTTCTCAGTTATGGGTCTATTTAGGTTTTCTGTGTCTTCATGGTTCAATTTAGGTAGATTGCATGTGTCCAGGAATCTATCCATTTCTGATAGATTTCCCTGTTTGCTGGCGTACAAGTCCTAGTAGTAATTTCTGATGATTCTTTTTAATTCTGTGTTGTCTGTTGTTACATTTCCTTTTTCATCTCTGATTTTATTGATTTGGGTGTTTTCTTTTTTTAGTTAGTTGGGCCAATGGTGTGTCAATTTTATTTATTTTTTCAAAAAACCAGCTCTTCGTTTGGCTGATTTTTTGTAATTTTTTTTATTCAATCCTGTTGATTTCTTCTCTGATTTTAATTATTTCTCTTCTCCTACTGGGTTTGGGTCTGGTTTGCTGCAGTTTTTCTAGATCCTTGAGATGCACTGAAAACTCATTTATTTGGTGCCTTTCCAATTTCTTCATGTAGGCACCTATTGCTATAAACTTTCCTCTGAACACTGCTTTTGCCATATCCCATGTTTTGATATGTTGTGTTGTTATCATCATTTACTTCCAGAAAGTTTTTGATTTATCTTTTGATTTCTTCTATGACCCAGCGTTCATTCAGGAGCATGTTGCTCAGTCTCCATGTGTTTGCATACTCTCTAGGGATTCCTGAGTTGCTAATTTCCAACTTCATTCTGCTGTGGTCTGGGAAGCTGCATGGTATGATTCTAATTCTTTTGCCAATTCACAATTTTTAGAAAGGTTATTTATTTGAAAGGCAGAGTGATACACAGAGAGGAACCAACCGAAATGGAAAGAGATCTTCCTGTCCTCTGGTTCACTCCTCAAATGACCACAATGGCTAGGGCTTGGCCAGGTGGAAGCCAGGAGCCTGGAAGTGCATCTGGGCCTCCCACTTGGGTGGCAGGGACCCAAGTACTTGAGTCATCTTCCACTGCTTTCCCAGGAGTATTAGCTGGGAGCTGGACTGGAAGTGGAGCAAGCCAGGACTTGAACTTGTACTTTGATATGGAATACCAGTGTGGCAACATCGCAGGCAAAGGCTTCACTTTCTGTGCCACAGTGCTGATCCCTTCGCAGTTATATCTTTATTTTGATTTTGTTAATGTTTCATTGTCCTGGAGTTCCAGGTCTTGAAACAAGAGTGTTCTCAGGAGCTCAGTGGCTGTTAGCCCTTCTTCCTGATCATTGACCCTTACTTTATTTGAGAACAACTTTCTGTACAGTCTGTGTGTTTGGAAGATGGGTGACACCACCACCAAAACCCAGTAAGGTCTCTACAGATTGTGTTTGTTCCTATCAAAATTTAAAATACCTGTGCTTTGTAATTCAGAGTATCAATATTGGATTCTAGGCCTTGGAAATACAGTGCTTATCAGCTAATGCAGCCACAGAAGGATGCTCATTGTCTCAGCGCCAAGTTAAACGTGTCAGGTTTATTCACTATATTGTCATATGAAATGACTCCTTTCAGAAACCCAACAACTCAACAAAAAAGGAAGAAGAAACCAAATCCCCCACTTAATGCATAACACTTTTGGCCATTCCTCCCACCACTGTAGACCCTTACCATCACGGCATGGAAGCCCCCTCTGATACATCTCCACCAGACATGCTCACAGCCATTACCACTGCCAGAGACTTGCCACCTCTTCCCACCCTGCCATCCACTGCCCTTTGAATATTGTCCCCTGGGCTTGTGTAACATAAGCACTGTTTATGGTACTTGTGATTAGCCAGCCAACGTAGTACAAATTAGTAATAAAAGATCATCTTGTCATTTGTAGGATAATCCTATTGGGTATCCATTTGGAAAACAGAGATTAGGAATTTGTAATTTAAAGAGAAAGAAATGCAAATGCAAATAACCAATAAAAATATTGAAATGTTTCTTTACCTTCTTAAATTTTAGGAAATGCTGATGAAAACAACAAAGATGTTTTTTTAAAAATTTTATTTATTGCCGGCGCCGCGGCTCAATAGGCTAATCCTCCGCCTTGCGGCGCCGGCACACCGGGTTCTAGTCCCGGTCAGGGCACCGATCCTGTCCCGGTTGCCCCTCTTCCAGGCCAGCTTTCTGCTGTGTCCAGGGAGTGCAGTGGAGGATGGCCCAAGTGCTTGGACCCTGCACCCCATGGGAGACCAGGAGAAGCACCTGGCTCCTGCCATCGGATCAGCGCGGTGCGCCGGCAGCAGCGCGCCTACCGCGGCGGCCATTGGAGGGTGAACCAATGGCAAAAGGAAGACCTTTCTCTCTGTCTCTCTCTCTTTCACTGTCCACTCTGCCTGTCAAAAAAAAAATTATTTATTTGAAATAGTTATACAGAGAGAGAAGGAGAGGCAGAAAGAGAGAGAGAGAGTGTTCTTCCCTATACTGGTTCACTCCCCAGTTGGCCGCAGCAGCTGGAGCTGGCAGATCTGAAACCAGCAGCCGGAAACTTCTTTTGGACCTCCCATGCGGGTGCAAGGGCAGAAGGACTTGGGCCATCTTCTACTGCTTTCCCAGGCCATAGCAGAGAGCTGGATCGGAAGTGGAGTAGCCGGGACTTGAACTGGCGCCCACATGGGATGCAGGCACTGCAGGCAGCGGCTTTACCTGCTATGCCACAGCGTCGGCCCCTGCTCCACTTCTGATCCAGCTCCCTGCTATTACACTTGGGAAAGCAGCAGAAGATGGCCCAAGTCCTTGGTTCCCTGCACTGACATGGGAAACCTGGAAGAAGCTCCTGGCTCCTGGCTTTGGCCTGGGTTAGACCCGGCAATTGCAGCCATTTGAGGAGTGAACCAGTGGATACTTTCTCTCTCTCTCTCTCTCTCTCTAATTCTGCCTTTCTTTTCTTTTTTTTTTTTTTAAAGATTTATTTTATTTGGAAGAGTTAAAGAGAGAGAGAGCAGGTGAGCGAGCAAGTGGTCATCCAGCCAGTGGTTCACTCCCCAGATGGCTGCAACAGCCAGAGTTGTGCTGATCTGAAGCCAGGAGCCAGGAACTTCCTCCCGGTCTCCTACGCAGGTGCAGGGCCCCAAGTACTTGAGCCATCTTCTATTGCTATCCCAGGCCATAGCAGAGAGCTGGACAGGAAGTGAGGCAGCCAGATCTTGAACTGTGCCCTTATGGGGTGCCGGCACTGCAGGCAGTGGCTTAACCCAATAACCTAACTCTGCCTTTCAAACAAAAAATCTTTTTTTAAAAGAAAGATGTTGATAGTATTTATTGCAGTATTATTTATAAGATCAAAGATCAAGAGACAGTCTAAATATCCATCAGGAAAATGGTTAGATAAATTTTAATATATTCAAACTAGACCTTGATAGCCATATTATGCAAGTGTTATCAATAATAAATAAAATACTGTGGGTCTTGTAATCCTAGCACCCAGGCTCACCCACAACCAATTTAATCATCATTGTTAATGCTTTCCAGGTGACTCCAAAATTGAAAGCCACTGCTCTAAAGCAGAGAATGCCAAGCTTACTAAGTGAAGGGCCAGATAGCCTATGTGTTTGGTTTTGTGGGCCATATAGCCTTTGTCACATTTACTGCACTCTGCCCTGTAGCACAGAAACAGCCATAGATGACACATAAATGGACAGGTATGCTGTGTTCCTATAGACTTTATTAATGGACACTGAAAAATAATTATCATGTGGAACATAATGGTTCATTGGTGGAAGTATATGAATTGTCTGCAGGCCTACATGTAATATATTGAATAAAAAGCAAGTCCATTTGGTTCATGTAACTCTGTAGGTATAGTCTTGTTTTTGTACAGAATCAGCAATTATATGTGATGTTTGCAGGAACAGGCTGTGCCCACACACATAAAGGAAAGCTACCTTACCCCTTGTTGGCAATATTGCATCAGCGGACTAGATATGGAGAGGAATGAAGTGTGAACTCTTGCTTTGACTTTAGATGTTGTATACTGTTAGAATTGTTACAGCAGGCACACATGTGTATTTAAATAATTAAAAGAGCAAATAAACTCCTGCAGTGCACTTTATTCAAGTGGCTGAAGCAGGCAGGAGCCGTGGCTTAACAAGCTAATCCTCCGCCTTGCGGCACCGGCATACCGGGTTCTAGTCCCGGTTGGGGCGCCGGATTCTATCCTGGTTGCCCCTCTTCCAGGCCAGCTCTCTGCTATGGCCCGGGAAGGCAGTGGAGGATGGCCCAAGTGTTTGGGCCCTGCACCCGCAAGGGAGACCGGGAGAAGCGCCTGGCTCCTGGCTTCGGATTAGCACGATGCGCCAGCCCCAGCGGCTGTTGGAGGGTGAACCAACGGCAAAAAGGAAGACCTTTCTCTCTGTCCCTCTCTCTCTCACTATCCACTCTGCCTGTCACCAAAAAAAAAAAAAAAAAAAAAAAAAGGCTGAAACAAAATTTCCACAGTTTGCTCTAAGTGTTTCTTGGATTCATTACATTTTCTGTCTTTAATATTGGATTACTTATTTGTAGTATGCACAATACCTCCTGTAATTTGTCCTTATTTTTGCTAAAATCATTTAATTATTTCATGCAAATGTTCTAATTTTAATTTGTTGGCAACATTTTCTTATTCTTAGTTTCTACAGAATGGGAAGGACTGTCCCCTCTTCATTCCTGATTTTGGTAGTTTGATTCTTCTCTCTCGTTTGCTTGTTCTGAGTCACCAGGGTTGATTTTGTTCCATTTTTCCCCCCAGGGGACATAAACAATGTTTGGACACCGTTTTGTTCATAAAATGCTTTTCGGGGGTGTTGCAACTGGAAGCTGTTGGGTAGAGATCAGAGATGCTGTTAAACATTGTACAGTATATTGCACGCCTCTCTGCTTCCCCGGCAAGAAAGGATTATCTGCTTAAAATGTCAATGAAGCTGAGGCTGAGAAACCCTGGTATAGCCTAATGTCAGTATTATGTGAAAGAACCAATGTCTGGTTTATTGATTTTCCCTGTTTTTCTGTCTTATTTATCTTATTTATTTATTGTTTCCTTCATGAGCTTAATTTGCACTTGTTTCCCCATTTTACTACATTGGAAACTTAGGTTATTATTTCTGAGACCTTTCTTTTGTCAACAATGATTTGAGTGCATACTCTAAATTTTGATACGTGATAATTGTGCTTTAATCTGTTCAAAATATAAGTTTGTGGTTTCTCTTGGACCCATGGATTATTTAGAAGTGTGTTGTTAATTTCCTAGTATTTTAGGATTTTCCAAATTTCTTTCTTTCTTTTTTAAAGAATTATATATTTATTTGAAAGTCAGGGTTATAGAGAGGAAGCTGCAGGGAGAGGAGAGGAGATATTATGATAGTGATGAGATGTTGTGATAGTCTATAGTCTTCTTTGAAGAATGCTCCATGTATACTTGAAAAGAATGTGTGCTCTGCTGTTACTTTATCTGCTGGGTGGAGTACTCTGTAAATGTCGGGTCAAGTTGGCTGATGCTGGTGTTCTTCTATACCGTGTTCATTTTCTGTCTGGGTGCTCTATGAGTTCTTATGAGCTGGTATTGCATTCTCCACCTATTACTGGTGACCTCTTTTTACCTTTGGCAGTTTTGGGCCCATCCCTTCTGTTAGACTCTGCTGTTGCCTATGTAGATCTTTCATCTTCCAGCCGCTTTGACTCTTTCATTGTGATGCAATCTCTGTCTTTGTCTCTAGTAGTATTTCTAGACTTAAAGGCTGTTTTGCCAGATAAAAACATAGCCAGTCCAGCTGCCTCTGGATTCCTCTTTGCATGTTATACTTTCTCCATTTTACTTTGAACCTGTTTGTACTTTGCATCCAAATTGTGTTTATTGAAGATAATATATTGCTTTTTATCTAGTTTGAATGTTTGGTGCTTTTAACTTAAGGTACGTATTGATATAATTGAATTTATGTCTGCCATTTTTGATATTTGTTTTCTAAATGTTTTAGGTCTTTTAAATTCTCATCCTTTGTTTCTTCTTTTGTGTTATGTGTTGATTTTTTTAAACTTGAAAATTTTAGTTCTTAGGGATTAAAATATGCATCATATTGCAGTGTATTTCAGCCTATCTAATTCCAAGAAACTATGAAAATTTTCTTCCAGTACAGCTTTCTTTCCTTCTCACTCCTTTATGTTATGTTATTAATGCTGTGTGTATTCTGTCTGTACATGTCAGAAATCCAATAATGCAGTGTTATAATTATTGCTTATATTAACTATGCCTTCTAAAGAAGCCAGGAGAGAACAGTGGGAAGCCAAGTACATAGTTCTGAAGGGAGGTCTGGATATGAGCCAGTGGATTGGGAGTGTAATGCATTTATCTGGGAGGAAATACAGAGTGAGGAAGGAGAGGTTTGTGTCCTGGGAACTGTCCCAGTTTTAGATACGGCTGTGAGAGGTGTCTTATGAAGATATTAATAGGCAATTATATTTATGATTTTTATGTTTTATTGATGTTTACCCTTTTATCACTAGGGTAAGTTCCTTCTTATTTCTGGCGGTTTGCTTTATTTTGAAATTTATTTTGTCTGATACTAGTATTAAAGGATGAAACTGCTCACAAGAATGTCACCTTCCCACTCTGGGAAAAAAAAAAAAAAAGATGAAGAAAAAGAAGAAGACCTAAATGAAGGATCTCAGCAAGTGTGATCCCAGTGGAAAGAACGGGGCCATCAAAGTAGGAGGTACCTTTCTCTGAAGGGAGGAGAGAACTTCCACTTTGACTATGGCCTTGTCGGAATAGGATCGAAGTCGGCGAACCCTAAAGGCTTCCATAGCCTGGCAACTCATGGCTAGAGCCTAGGGAGATTACTGACGCCATAAACAAGAGTGTTAAATTGTTAAATCAACATCAGGAGTCACTGTGTACTTATGTCCCATGTGGGATCTGTCCTTAATAGGTTGTCCAAGGTGAAGTAATGAAGCTAGTACTGAAACAGTATTTTTACACTTTGTGGTTATGTGTGGGTGCAAACTGATGAAATCTTTACTTAGTATATACTGAAGCGATCTTCTGTATATAAAGATAATTGAAAATGAAAAAAAAAAAAAACCTTGGTGTTAAATTGGAAATTACATAGAAAATTACATAGAAAAGTAATCAATCTTTTCAAAAAAAATATCATGCAGGATCTCTGTCCTTAATGTGATGTACACTGTTATTTAATGCTATAACTAGTACTCCAACAGTATTTTTTTACTTTGTGTTGCTATGTGAGGGCAAACTGTTGAAATCTTTATATATACTAAACTGATTTTCTGTATATAAAGAGAATTGAAAATGAATCTTGATGTGAATGGAAGGGGAGAGGGAGTGGGAAAGGGGAGGGTTGTGGGTGGGGGGGAAGTTGTGGGGGGAGAAGCCTTTGTAATCCATAAGCTGTACTTTGGAAATTTATATTCATTAAATAAAAAAAAAAAGAATTTCACCTTCCCACCCCCACCGTGGTCTCTCTCTGTCTAGCCCCTGCAAAACTGCTTACAAAACTAGATAAGCAAAAGGCGTCCAAGGCTTCTGGAGAGCCCCTGGTGCCAAGTTCCCTTGGCAACCAGACTAGATAAAACCCACCAAGTCTTTTTTTTTTTTTTTTTTAATTTGACAGACAGAGGTATAGACAGAGAGAAATGTCTTCCTTCCATTGGTTCACCCCAGAAATGGCTGCTACAGCCGGCGCTGCACTGATCTGAAGCCAGGAGCCAGGTGCTTCCTCCTGGTTTCCCACATGAGTGCAGGGGCCCAAGCACCTGGGCCATCCTCCATTGCCCTCTCGGGCCACAGCAGAGTGCTAGACTGGAAGAGGAGCAGCCAGAATTAGAACCTGGCACCCATATGGGATGCGAGTGCTGCAGGTGGAGAATTAACCAAGTGAGCCACGGTGCTGGCCCCCCCACCAAGTCTTTTCACAAGAACAGACCATTGCCCCTGTTTGCTTCAATAAACTGACCTGTCTCTGTAGAGGTCTGCTCTGTCTCTTTTTTCTGAGGGTACGAAAGGCCAGAACTCTGAGCTATTCCAGGCCTACCACGTACTCTCAGCTTTCTTACCTTATTGTCTGTATAACAGCTTTTCCAGTCATCACAGTTCACCACCTCTTTCCTTCTTCCTCTGTCTCCTCCTCTTTCCTCTTTCATTTGCAGTCTTTTCTGTATCTTTGAGTCCAAAGACCATCTGTAAACAGCATATCGCTGGATCTTTTCTTTTTTGTTTTGAAAAAGAAAATTCCAGTTTGACAGTCTCTGCCTTTTAATTTGGATATTTAATCTAATGGTTGATCAGAGTTAGGCCTGATATCGCCCAGCCTTATTATTGATTTTTAATATTTTGAGAGTTCTTGCTGTCTATTCAGACAAGAACTCTGAATATCAGCTGAAAGAAGCCAGGTGAATGGTAAGTGTTTCACACTGATTCAGTGGGAGAAATGCACAGGAAAGTGAGGGCTCTAATTAGGGGAGAAGGAAGTCTAGAAGCACAGGCTGGGTCCAGACCAGGCAGAGAGCAGGCCGGGAGCCATGTGGAGCAGAGCACCCAGGCAGGAAGGCAGAGGCAGTGGACAGCAAGGGAGGGGCCCACCATGCTCCAGGCTTTTATTCACTTCATAGGGGGAGTGGTTACGTAGTCTGATTGGCAGGTGGGCATATAGGTGAGGTCAGGCAGGGGCCTGAGATCACAGAAAGGGGCAGGGGGAAGGCGTGGTCTCCAGCTCACCCATCTAATCAATATAATCCAATCCGCCTGCCTATATCAGGCCTACAGTTTTGTGGTTTTCTATTTCTTCTTTCTGTTTTTATACTCCTTCTTTCTTCTTGTCCTACCTACATTTGGATTATTTGGACATCTGGTGACTTCATAGTTATTACTCTTTTGCGTTTGAAAAAATGCTACAAACATAATTAACTTTTTAGTTTACTCAGAAACAATATTGTAACCTCCTGTAAAATATGAGGACATTAGAACTTTTTTTTATTTATTTACTTGAAAGGCAGAATTACGGAGAGGCAGAGAGAGAGAGAGAGAGAGAGAGAGAGAGAGAGAGATCGATCCTCCATCTGCTGGTCCATTCTCTGAATGGTCACAATGGCCAGAGCTGGGCCGATCTAGAGCTAGGAGCCAGGAGCTTCCTACAGTTCTTCCACAATGGGTGCAGGGACCCAAGCACTGGAACATCATCATCATCTTCTTCTTCTTCTTCTTCTTCTTTTTTTTTTTTTCTTTGACAGGCAGAGTTAGACAGTGAGAGAGAGAGAGAGACAGAGAGAAAGGTCTTTCTTTTTCCGTTGGTTCACCCCCCAGATGGCTGCTATGGGCAGTGTGATGTGGCTGGCGCACCAGGCTGATCCGAAGCCAGGAGCCAGGTGCTTCCTGCTGGTCTCCCATTTGAGTGCAGGGCCCAAGCACTTGGGCCATCCTCCACTGCCTTCTCAGGCCACAGCAGAGAGCTGGCCTGGAAGAGGAGCAACCGGGACAGAACTGGCGCCCCATCCGGGACTAGAACCCGGGGTGCCAGTGCCGCAGGCAGAGGATTAGTGAGCCTTGGCGCTAGTGGACCATCTTCTACTGCATTCCCAGGCCATAGCAGAGAGCTGGATCAGAAATGGGGCAGCCAAGTCTCAAACCAGTGCCCATCTGGATTGGTGCCCATGTGGGATGCTGGCACCCCAGTTGGTGGCTCTGTCTGCTGTGTCACAGCTCCAGCCCCCATTAGAATGTTGTCATCTCTATCATTCTTCAGCTGCCATTGTATAAATCTCACCTGTATACTTTATGTCTCCTGTAGGACAATTTGTGTTTTACTCAGTCATGCATATTTTAAAGAGAATAAAATGAAAGGTAGTTTTTTGTTTACAAAAATATTTACCTTATCTGCCTTTCAAATAAGTAAAAAATAATAACTTTCTCAGTTTAATTTTCCTTAGAAAAGGTAAGAGGCCAGCGCTGTGGCACAGCGGATTAAAGCTGTGGCCTGCAGCGCTGGCATCCTATATGGGCGCTGGTTTGTGTCCTGGCTGCTCCACTCTCGATCTAGCTCTCTGCTATGGCCTGAGAAAGCAGTAGAAGATGGCCCAAGTCCTTGGGCCCCTGCATCAGTTGGGAGACGTGGAAGAAGCTGCTGGCTTCAGATCATCTCAGCTCTGGCTGTTGCGGCCATATGGGTAGTGAACCAGCGGATGGCAGACCTCTCTTTCTCTCTCTCTCTGGCTCTGTAACTCTTTAAAATAAATAAAATAATCTTAAAAAAAAAAGAAAAACAAAAAAAAAGATAAAGTTACATGCCATAAAGTGAAGGTTTTTTTTCTTTTTTAATTTAATAATGAATAAACTATTGGCTTGAACGAGTGTACAGTCAAGTGGTAGGGTGAGAAGCAAGGTTTCAGTGTGTTGTAATGTGAGTGGTGATGAATTTATGATGGGGACTGTAGAGGGCTTGTTGACGGCACTCCACTGAGACAGAAAGGCGATGGGAGTAGGGGAGGAAAGGTAGACTAAGGTCTGGTAAGTAGTGGGATAATGGAAAACCTGGCAGGGAGTGGTCAGCATGTGGGTGGAGGCTGAAGTGACAGGTCCAGATTCATGGGAATGTGGAAAGGATGTGATCCAGAGCAAGGTGAACTGGCCTTCATGACCCTCACTATGGAAAGGATGGGATCCAGAACAAGGAGAACGGGCCTTCATGACCCTCACTCACATCCTTTCCTGTCCACAGACTGTGGACGTGGAAATAATGGCCATTATGTGTACAGTGTTATCTGTGTTACCCAATTACTTTGTTTCAATTCCCTGAGGAGAAATGTAGGTGCTGAGTGTTTGGAATTGAAGTCCAAAGATGTAAGAGGGAGGATTGAGGATTGATAGAAATTTTGAATAGCTCCAGGCAAAGCAGATCAGATGGTGACAGACAGGAACTAAGATACATGAAAGGAGCAGTTTTATGTCCCCAAGTGGAGCTGGGATTTTCTGAATTTTTCATACTAACAGCCTTAAATTGGGAGAAGTAATTCTTGTGACATTATTTTTACCGATTTAGGAGTATAGAATTAATTTCTGCATAAGGGTTTGTAATGGGAGGGGAGGACTTGGACTCTAAGGTATAGAGGAGACTGATACAATAAGGAAACAATATTGGTAAATAAGTTTCAGTGAAGGTGACTGGTTAATATTTCTTATAAGGGGGCTGGCGCTGTGGCATAGTGGTTAAGGCTGCCACCTGTGGTTTCCGGCATCCCATATGGGTGCTGATTTGGGTCCCGGCTGCTCCACTTCCAATCCAGCTCTCTGCTATGGCCTAGGAAGGCAGTAGAAGATGGCCCAAGTGCTTGGGCCTCTTGCATATGTGTAGGAGACCTGGAGGAGTCTCCAGGCTCCTGGCTTTGGATTGGCCCATCTCTGGCCATTGTGACCATTAGGGGATTGAACCAGTTGATGGAAGACCTCTCTGTCTCTCTCCCTCTTCCTCTGCTTCTGAGACTTTGCCTTTCAAATAAATAAATAAATCTTTTAAAAAAAATTCCTATAAGGGAGTGAGGACTAGGGACAACAGGAGATTCTGATATGAAAGTGGGAGATTAGAGGTTAATGTATCAGAGCTGGAGCACATTGAGTTCCTGAGAATGACCATCGAGAGGGTTCTGTTCATCAGCTTTTTGTTACTTTATAAATCTATGAGAGGAACAATTTAGAAGGAAAGAAGGTTTATTTAAATTTTACAGTTTTGGAGGTTCACAGTTCAAGATCAGGTAACCTCATGTGTGGAGGAAGGATCCCAGGGTGAACCACGAGGCAGAGCAAAACACAGGGATTGGAGCCAGCACTGTGGTGTAGTGTGCTAAGCCTCTGCCTGCAGTGCCGGCATCCCATGTAGGCACCGGTTCGAATCCTGGCTGTTCCACTTCTGATCCAGCTCTCTGCTATGGCCTGGGAAAGCAGTAGAAGATGGCCCAAGTCCTTGGGCCCCTGCACCACTTGGGAGACCTGGAAGAAGCTCCTGGCTCCTGGCTTTGGATCGGTGCAGCTCCAGCTGTTGCAGCCATTTGGGGAGAGAACCAATGGATGGAAGACCTCTCTCTCTCTCTCTCTCCCCCTCTCATGAGAAACCCTCAGTGACTTTCCCCTTGGACCACGTCGCAGGTGCTGTAATTATGTTGTCTCCACACTTAACTCACTGACGTTCATCCTCCAGCTCTTAACCTAGGACTTTGGGGTTTAAACACCTACATGAATTTGGGAGGCCAAATGCTGTTCACACTGTAACAAGGATTCTGTTTTTATGAGGTCAAGAAACTTGTAAGTAGGGACTTGATTGGATTATCCACACTGGCAAATGAATGTAGAGTAGAAAATGGTTGGTGGAACACCTGCTTTTCATTTAGTGGAGGCAGTAACAGATGATGCTGGCTGTTGGTAACTAGGGGAGTTAGAGGCTCTGCTGTTTTATCTTCAGAGGAAGAGAGTTTTTCTCCCGTGAAGATGAAATGTATGGATTTCTTAGTAGTAGTGACCTCTGTCTTTTGAATATTTTGTGATATTAATATTGAAAATGATTTGACTTTTATATTAAATCAGTGATCTTTAAAATAGGACATTGAGGGTATATTGGGTATTTGAAACAACTGAATATGTTTTGGTGGAGGCCGGTGGCCCGGGGAAAGGGTGAAGGATAGGTTGGGTTGGCAGAGGAATGATACTTTTCAAAAGGAGATGTTTAGATTTACCAACATTAATCAGCTTTTTGGTTTTTTGTAGGTAAGGAAATTTGTCATTGTTTTAAGATTAGCATTATGGCAGCAGGGAACAGAGATGTGCAGTATTTTGGATCTTTATATCACTTCTGGAAGTTTGTATTTTAAAAGAAATAAGTTTCTGTGAGTTTAACACAGTTGATTAGCTGGAACTGAGATGGCACATAATAACATGAGATTTTGTTTTCCTTTACGCTATCACTTTTTTTTTTTTTTTTTAAATTTGAAAGAGTTAGAGAATTTGAATCTTCCATCTACTGGTTCACTTCCTCAGATGGCTGCAATGGCCAGGGCTGGGCCAGGCTGAAGCCAGGAGCCAAGAGCTTCTTCCAGGTTTCCCATGTGGGTGTCGGGGACCCGACACCTGGGCTGTCTTCTGATGCTTTCCCCAGGTCATTAGCAGGGAGTTGGATCGGCATCGGAGCGGCCAGGATGTGAGCTGCCACCCATATTGGATGCTGGGGTCTCAGGTAGTGATCTACCCACTACACTACAACGCTGGGCCTGTGGTTGTTGATTTATGGATGAATGTGACATCTAATCTTCAGTGTATTTCTTTTGTAGGTAATTATAGATAGTTTCACAAATAACATTATACTACTATAACCTCTCTGTAGCTCATTTTTTTTGACAAAATGAAAAATATTTAATAAGCAAAAAAGCAATAAATTTAAAAGGTATTACATGCGTGACATAGTACAAACACCAAGACAGAGCTGTTAACTTTACAGTTCTTGTAAAAACAAGAATGCCTGACAGTGCCTCCCCCCGGCCTCATTTAGTGAGTAAGCTGGGCACCACCCAGTTACTTCAAATTGGCTTTTCTTCTCATTTTATGAAGCCACATTTGCTATTCCTCTTGAGAGTCCATTTATTCTTTAATAACTGCTGATTTAGACTAATTTAATTTTCAAGTGCAAAAGGAGTGTCATTCTGCCTTTCAAATAAATAAACCTTAGAAAAAAAGTTTTTGCATTGGTATTCATTTGGGGAGCAACATCAAGTCTATTGTGTAATAATCCCGCTAAAAGAATGGTCTTCTGTTGCTCTTGGTAGGAGTGCACTGACCGGCCAGCGCTGTGGCACAACTAGTTAAAGTCCCGGCCTGCAGTGCCGGCATCCCATATGGGCGTCAGTTTGAGCCCCGGCTGCTCCACTTCTGAGCCAGCTCCCTTCTAATGTGCCTGGGAAAGCAGAGGAGGATGGCCCAAGTGCTTGGGTCTCTGCCCTCCCTTGGGAGACACGAAGAAGTTCCTGGCTCTGGATCAGCTCAGCTCCAGCTGTTGTGGCCATTTGTGAAGTGAAGCAGTGAATGGAAGACTTCTCTCTCTCTCTCTGTTTCTACCTCTTTCTGTAATTTTTTCAAGTACTTAAAATAAGTCTTTAAAAAAAAGTGCATTGAATTAGTAGAAGACCATAAGCTTTGAGTTCAGATATATCTAGGTCACCTTCCCTTGTTTGATTAATGACTTTACCAGGGTTTCTTCTTTGTTAACTTGGATTTTTGATCCTTAAAAAAAGTACTGTTTTCTCCACAGCATTAAAGTAAAAAAAAATATGAGATAATGTAAAGTAAATGGAATGTTGGCCTATGATCTATTTTCCTTTGTTAATCAAATAGAATAAGTAAGAAGAGCTCTAGGAACCTTTAAATAGTAGAAGCAGGTTTTTCCCCCATCCTAGTGAGAGGAAGTGAATCATTAGGTGATCGGATCTCCAGATTCCTACAGAAGTAACTCTTCCTTACTGATGTTTATTTTTGCATGACTCCAGAATTTTTAAATGGTGTTAATACAATCAAAACATTTGAAAGCAGTTAACACTGTTTTTGCTTTCCCTCGTTGTGATAACTGTTTTCTAGATATACTTACTCATAACGATGAAGAAAAAGGCTTAACCATTGACCCTTACCCCAGTTCTAGCACCTGCCCTGTACCACTGACTCGAAGGTTCTAGGTGGACTAACAGGCACTCACCTGGTCCGTGATGGGAACTGTGGTGAAATGCACAGAAGGTCTTGTGAATTGGAATCTAGAGGTCTACACAGAGTGGAAGTAGGAGCATCCTGGAGTCTGGAATATTTACTGGGCCAGTAGAGACTTGTTGATTCTCTGTTAGTGATGTGTGTACTTCTTCAAAATGTAGATACTTTTATTTTTTTTTTAAGATTTATTTATTTGAAAGGCAGAGAGAGAGAGATGTCCTCCATCCGCTGGTTCACTTCCCAGATGGCTACGATGACTGAAGCTGCGACAATCTGAAGCCAGGAGCCTCCTCCCGATCTCCAACACGGGTGCAGGGGCCCAAGGATCTGGGCCATCTTCTACTGCTTTCCCAGGCCATAGCAGAGAGCTGGACTGGAAGTGGAGCCGCAGGACTCAAACCTGCGGCCATATGGGACGCTGGCACTGTTAGGATGTAGCCTTACCTGTTATGCCATAGTGCCAGCCCCAAAATGTGTATACATTTTCAGTTGGTGTTTTAAGAAAAATTGTTTTCTATTTTTCAGAAAAAACGAGGAGAGAAATGACAGCCAAAGGTTCTACAGGAATGGAAATTCTGCTGACAACATTAGAGGTAAATTACTAACAGGCTTTAATTATGTAATTGTTAATATGAAGCAATACTGAAGGAAACAGGCCTCATATTTTGTGTGTCTGTGTGTGTGTGTGTATGTATGAAATATAACATTTTTTTTTCTTAGAGATAAAGCCAATGAATGAAAGCTTGTTTTGTGTCTTATATTATTTGAAATGGTGATTAGGTGGACTTCTAGGTGTATTTCCTTGTGATTATAATTAAACAAATTTTAATCTTAATGCCATTCTAATTAGATCTAATAATAGAAAATAAAACATTATCTGGAAATAAATCTTTAATTTCAAATAAGCAATACATAATGGAAATTCTTTTTTATTGTATTAGTTGATATACATTCATGATTTGCTTTAGTATATATATTAGTTGAGTACATTATATTGATGATAATTGATATTCAGTGTTAGTGTAGAAGTTTTGGGTAGACAGCAGGATATATTCAGTATTCAGAATCAGAATTCTGTATTTTATTCAATACAAGGAATAAAAGGAAAATAAAGATTTATTTATTTATTTGAAAGAGTTAACAGAGGGATGGAGACAGAGAGAGAGAGAGATATCTTGGTCTTCCACTACTGGATTACTTGCCAGATGGCCACAATGACCAAGAGCTTCATCTAGGTCTCCCATATGGGTGGCAGGGGCCTGAACACTTGGGCCATCCTCTGCTGCCTTTCCCAGGCCATTAGCAAGGAACTGGTTGGGAAGTGGAGCAGCTGGGATATGAACTGGTGCCTGTATGGGATCCCAGCATCACAGGCAGCGGCTTTAACAGCTGTATCACAATGCTGTCCCCGAATTCATGTTCTTTGGTAGGAAGTCTTTTTTTTTTTTTTTGGACAGGCAGAGAGAGAAAGACAGAGAGAAAGGTCTTCCTTCTGTTGGTTTACCCCTCAAATGGCCGCTACAGCTGGCACACTGTGCCAATTCGAAGCCAGGAGTCAGCTGCTTTCCTCCTGGTCTCCCATACAGGTGTAGGGCCCAAGCACTTGGGCCTTCCTCCAGTGCCTTCCCAGGCCACAGCAGAGAGCTGGACTGGAAGAGGCGCAACCGGGACAGAACCGGCGCCTCGACCAGGGCTAGAACCTGGGGTGCCGGTGCTGCAGGATTAACCTAGTGAGCTGCAGCGCTGGCTGGTAGGAAGTCTTAACATTGTAAAAGTGTCATTTCTCTCTAAGTTGATCTGGCAATTTAGGGCAATCTCAATAGAAACATTAAGAGTTGGTTCTGGGTGGAGTGGCAAGATGGTGGAATAGGAAGGGAGCACACTGATAATCCAGGAAGAGACAGTTTAATAAAAGTGGAGATACTGCAGGTTCAAGGAAGAGTAGGGGAAGAAACAGCAGAGGAAACTCTGCCGGAACTAGTGATTCACAGTGGACCTGTGTGGAGAGCATGGGAGCCCAAGTTCGGGACTAGAGGGAACGAGGCTTGAAACTCCATGGGGAAAAGTTCATCAGGCTAACTAGAAGAGAGAGAGAGAGAGGAAAAAAAAAAAAAAGTGACCGATATGGACACGAGTTTCTCTCTCCGCTCACCTGTCAAAGGCGAGCAAGACAAAGAGCAGGCGCCATTGTGGACATACATCATAAGCAGGGCGACCTCAGGTCTGCACTGGCCCTGAGCCTAGCAGAAAAACCTGACTCGGGGGGGGGGGGGTTGTTAAATAACAAGAGATTAGGATCTAACTTGGCAACCCAGTGGGAGACTGCAGCAGAATTGGAGCCCACACTGAGGGCAGCAGAGATTCCCTGTGTGGTCCTTGGGAAAGAGCTTCCGATCTCTGGCTCCTGTGGGTATATCATTCGCCTGCTAACTACCTCCAATTCCATTCAGCTGTGTGGAATTACTTCCCTTTTGAATCAAAGAAAGAAAGAAAGCATTACCACGCCTAACATGGGAGTGTCACCTTTGGCACACCCTCAACCCTGAGGAACCAAACAGAGGTGTCAGGCCACACCCGTCTCAAGCCTCTACGGCTCCATGGAAAGCAGACAGAGTCATAGTATAACAAGAAAAAACACCACAGTGAAGAAACCAAATATCTCCAACATGCCAAACAACAAATGCAAAAACAAATGCAAGAACAAGGAAGACACTATGACGCCCCCAAATGAAAAAGACACCCCAATTCAAGATTATGAAGATGATGAGATAGAAGAAATGTAAGAAGCGGATCTCAAAAAATTGATAAAAACATTAAGAAGTTCTCAAAACCAAATTCTTAAACTACAGAAATCCTTAATGGACAAGATAGAAAATCTCTCTCATGAAAATGAAATATTAAGGAGGAATCAAAATGAAATGAGACAACTAGTAGAACAAGAAACTGTGATAGTGATGAGAAATCATAATGAAATGAAGAATTCAATAGATCAAATGACAAACACATTAGAAAGCCTTAAAAACAGAATAGGCGAAGCAGAAGAGAGAATATTGGACTTAGAAGACAGAGAACAGGAAAGGAAACAGGCAAACCAAAGAAAAGAAGAAGAAATTAGAAATCTAAAAAATATTGTCAGGAATTTACAGGATACTATTAAAAAACCCAACATTCGGGTTCTAGGAGTTCCTGAAGGCATGGAGAGGGAGAAAGGATTAGAAGGCCTTTTTAGTGAGATACTAGCAGAAAATTTCCCAGGTTTGGAGAAGGACAGAGACATCTTAGTACAGGAAGCTTATAGAACCCCTAATAAACATGACCAAAAGAGATCCTCACCACGACATGTTGTAATCAAACTCACTACAGTGAAACATAAAGAAAAGATTCCAAAATGTTCAAGAGAGAAACACCAGATTACTCTCAGAGGATCTCCAATTAGACTCGCAGTGGACTTCTCATCAGAAACCCTACAAGCTAGAAGGGAATGGCGAGACATAGCCCAGGTACTAAGAGAGAAAAACTGCCAGCCCAGAATATTGTATCCTGCAAAGCTCTCATTTGTGAATGAAGGTGAAATAAAGACCTTTCATAGCAAACAGAAATTGAAAGAATTTGTTGCCACTCATCCTGCCCTGCAAAAGATGCTTAAAGATGTGTTACACGCAGAAACAGAGAAACACGGTAACCAATATGAAAGAAGGTAAAGGAAGGAAACCTCCCAGCAAAAGATCACAGGACGCTCAATTTCTCTTTGATATAGAATTAAAATCTGATTCTCTGTTAAAGGAATGTGTTAAAGTAATCTATTATGTTCTCTTGATGTCTGTTAAATTCTAATTGTTCAAAAACAGCTGAATTTTTATTAAGAGCTATGGGTTATTTAAATATGTGCTTATTTTCAAAGATTTGAATAATCACCTTGTAACAATGATCAAATTTGGTCTATGTTATGTCATGATTTTAAGGAATCTTATTTCAACCAGATATTTTGGATTTTGAGCCTTCTTGGCATTCTTGACAGGCATTCAAAAAATCAAAGTTTCAAACAATCTGGACTCTAAAATTTCCAGTAAATCTTGGACTTTGGTTTTTCCAGTTTGGGCCCAAGAGAAAAAATCGAAGGACCTATGTCTCTCATCTTATAGAGACACCAACTAATCAGGCTATTTGGATTATATTAGAAGTACTGTCAGGATGTGACATGGTACTAAATTTTAAGTTTCTATAATGGAAAATGCTATTAATACAAATGTTTGAGAATTAAAAAGTCTAATGATCTCGTGTTACTAGACATGATAGTTACCTTAATGAGAAAGCCCCAGAGGCCTAAAGGGTTAAATACTTGTAAAATCCTACAGGTGCTTTCAAAAATACTGTGAAGTAAGCAAGTGCCTCTTGTCGGTTGATGAGTTTATAATTTTAAACATGGCAACTTAAAGTCTTTTGTCATCCACAGTTATATATGATGTGCTGCTCATAAAACTAAAGCGTTGTTGGTTCTGTGTTTAGCTGTCCTCCTATAGGTTCCTATGGACTTTTTCCAGCCACTTCTGTTGTATTCAGTACTTTGGGATGGCTCTGTAAACAGATGAAGCCAATAATGTATTAACAGTACCAACTGAGAGAAAGTATGGTTAACTGAGGTTACTAAAAAGAAAAAGCAATTCAAATCAATTGGCAATCTACAAAAAGAGTTAAAGATTTTAAAAGCTATTATTAAAATTGCTATATTGGTCTATTATGCTATATTATATGTGTGTACATATTGTATGTCCACATGGGAAAATTTTATTAAGAATTTTATTTTAATTGGCTTATAGATAAGATTGTCCATAAATTTAAGCTGCTAAAATCAATCAAAGATACATTTTAATTCGTGTGACCTGAATCTCTGCATCATATGTTTTATACTTGTTGGTAGAAAGAAACTAAAAACATTTTATATGGTTGTGCTTAAGTTTACTGGTTAAACAAACTACACTATGTTAGATATTTAAGAGGTGTTTTCAAATACATGATTCTTAAAATTTATAGGAGGCATTGGACCTTCTGGTAGATGTTTTCTTAAGTTTATATCTAATGGTTGAAACTGTTTTCTAAGTATTCATGTAATATTGCTATTGTCAGCAAGCAATCTAGGACTTGCTCCCTCATTTCTCTATTCTAAGCCCAACTTGTTCTTTCATTTCTCTATTCTCCTCAAGGTAGGAAACTAATTCTATTATGAAGGAATTTGTAGGACACACAATTTAATCTTTAGACCTTATAAAAGAGATGGCTAACATTTTTCTGTAATAGCATAGCCAAAATAAGAGCTTAAATAATAATCTCATAGGTAGATTTACTTCGCCATCAGCGAAGTAAACAGTAAGTAGAACAAACCTCCCTTTCAGACCAAAGGGAAAGAAAGTTTTAAAGTGAGAATATAATTTTCCTCATGGGCATTGTCTACCTTAGAAAAACTTCTACAGAACATGCCTGTGACTATAGACTTGTAGTTCAGGCCACTGAAGATTAGAGATGGGACATGGGCACTCCCTTGACTTGCATCCTCTGGTCTGCTTTAACACAAACCAGGAGGAAAAGAAAGCTAGGCATCAGAAGCAATGGGTGGCAGGCCTATTAATGGCTGATCTGTACAGTGATCTGCCCTCAAGGAGACCCAACAGGCCAGTCCACTGCAGTGGCTTTCAATGTGGTAAGCCTGGGTTTCAGCAGAAGTCAGCTTGTGAAGAGCCCTGGCAGCTCTGCCAAGAGTTGGATCACTGGAAATGGACCTGCCCTGGAGTCGAAGGATGCCCAGGTCAGAGCCTCAGATCTTATTGGCTCTAAGCTGAAAAGCCCTTCACTCAGCCCAACTTCCAAAGTGACCCCTGCAGCTGAGGGGATGGCCAAGTAGGGTCAGCAACATTGCAGGCAAAACTGTAAATTTCTTGTTAGAGATGCCACCTGCCTTTACCTGGCCATCTCTCCTCCCAGGCCAGCTAAGTAATGAGAGTCAACAGAGTGCCTTCCCCTAGGAGGTTCACACCTCCCTTAGGATGTAGCCCATGTGAAGAGATAGATAGGTCTGGGCCTCTTAACTTACAAGGCCTAAAGCCCAACAGATTATTATCAAGCCCCTTCTATCAGGTTCTATTTGCCTCTCAGTCAGAAAACTTAATTGTAGCTTAGAGAGCACCTTTCTTAGCTCCTCTAATAATGACTCTGTCCTTTGTTCTAGACCCTGTCTAGCGCACTTGGGCCCCATTCCTTTGTAATCATAACCTCTACTCTACCACCAATGGCTCTACTCCCAACCTGTGTGTACTGATGGTCCTCTTCCCCACTTAATGCTGTATAATTGTTCAGACCTGGTTAACGCCACTCTTAGGATCATTGGTTACTATCCTCACCCTGTCTTTTATGACCTTGTCTAAATATGATCAGAGTCGGCAAACTTGGAAGGCTCCCATAGTCTTGGCAACTCATGACGAGAGCCTAGGGTGGTTACTGGCGCCATAAACTAGAGTGTCAATTTGTTGGGTCAACAACAGGAGTCACTGTGCACTTGCTCCTCATGTGGGATATCTGTCCTTAATATGCTGTACATTGTGATTTAATGCTATAACTAGTACTCAAACTGTATGTTTCACTTTGTGTTTCTATGTGGGTGCAAACTGTTGAAATCTTTACTTAATATATACTAAATTGATCTTCTGTATATAAAGAGAATGGAAAATGAATCTTGATGTGAATGGAAGGGGAGAAGGAGTGGGAGAGGGGAGGGTTGTGGGTGGGAGGGAAGTTATGGGAGGGGGGAGCCATTGTAATCCATAAGCTGTACATTGGAAATTTATATTCATTAAATAAATGTTTAAAAAAAGAAAAAGAGTTGGTTCTGGTGTCATGGTAGAATATGTTAAGCTACTACCTGCAGCCCTGGCATCCCATATGGGTGCCAGTTTGAATCCTGGCTGCTCTACTTCCTGTCCAGATAATGTGCCTAGGGAAGCAGTGGGAGATGGCCCAAGTGCTTGGGTCCCTGCACCCATATGGAGGACCCAGAAGTTGTTTCTGGTTCCTGGCTTCAACCTGGCCCAGCCCTGGCTGTTGTGGCCATCTGGGGAGTAAACCAGCAAATGGAAGATCTTCTTCTCTCTGTGTCTCTGTAACTCTGCCTTTCAAATAAATAAATATATCTTAAAAGAAAAAAAAAGGAATACTAAGAGTTTTGTTTCTAAAGTTAAAGTGGGAAGACAAATAAAGCAAAAATAGAAAGAACATCTCTGAAAAAGAGAAATTAGAACTATTACCAAACATCAAAGGACATTATAAAGCTTTATTAATTAAAATGGTTTAGAAATTGTATATAGGTAGTAGATAGGCATCCATGTAATAGAATAGAAAAATCGAAAAATGAATTAAGATATTTAAGGGAATTTAATACTACGTAATTAAAAGCACTTCAGATTAGTGTGGAGCAGAGGGCCTACTTAATAAGTAGACGGGGGACAAGTTGGTAGCCATCTGGGAAGGCGTAACATTTTTTTCCCCCAGACACCTTTTATTTAAGGTATATAAAGTTCATGCATTTCATTAATACAAATTTAAGAACATAGTCATTCTTCTCACCCCACTCTCCCTCCCACTCAATCAGCCTTCTTCCTCCTCCCTTTCCCATTCCCATTCGTATTTTCCACTAAGATCTATTTTCTATCTAACTTTATAGATGTAAGACTAACCCTACACTAAATAGAGTTCAACAGAGATTAAGGGCTGTTGAAAGTCATCCCATCTCAACGTGTTAATTATCTCATGCATTCTACATCAAAATGAGTTCTATATAAAATAGAGATTGAAGTTTGAAAAGTAAAATCCCAATACTAGAGGAAACATTGGGATTCAAAAAAATAATCTTACAAAAAGAAAGCTTTTTTTATGTGGGAAACAAACAGGAGCCAGAAGAAAAAAGACTGATGCATTTTTAACCACAAAAATGCTTGGATAAAACCACTATCAATAATTGGAAACTCATAGATTTTCTTTAACGTAAAGAACTTCTAAAAGTCAATGAGGAAAATAAAGACCATGTAAAAGTTATGAATGGACAGTTCCCAGATATGGAAAGACCAATGTTACTTGAGATTGAACATCATTTTCAGTAAGAGAAATGTAACCGAAGCACAGTGTTTGAACATTTTCGCTTTGTAGGTTGGTTGTCCATCCAGGCTTTGAGAATTGGGCTCTTTTTCATTGCAGATGACGTGTGAATTATCCCATGGAGAGCAGTTTGATATTGTCTGTCAACATAAGTCCCCATATTCTTTGACCTAGAAATTTATTTCACAAACAGATATGCTTCATCACATGTAAACATATGTAGTTACTTTTTGCAGTTTTTTAATAACAACTTAAACATCCGTGGGTAAGTGACTGAGTTACATGAATGATGGTATAGTCACATGAGCAGACTCAAAAAAATTCATGGAACAATAAAATTAATATTTTCTATGAACTTTTTGAGAACCTCTCGTAGAATGGAATTTATCCGGTAGCCCTTAAAAAGAGTGAAGAAGCTATTTATTGATTGCCCTGTAAAAAATCAAAGTGCAGAGTAGTATCTGCTGGGTAGCTCCATTTGAAGAAGTGAATCTGTCTACATGTTTGTGTAGATGGGTTTCTTTTTTGTGTGTTTATTTTTGGTAGAATACACAAGAAACTAACATGATTACTTTCCGAGAGGGAGCTGGATGACTGAGCAGTCACCATGCATACATCTTAGTGCCTCTTACGTTATTTATTTTTATTTGTTTGAAAGGGAGAGCGACAGATAGATAAGAGATAAGAGACAGAGATGTAGAGATCTTCCTTTGCTTGCTTATTCCCCTGAAGCTGGGACAGGTTGAAGCCAGGGGTCTGGAACGCCATTTGGGTCTCCAGCAAGGGTGGCGGCTGCATCTCTGGGTGTGCCTCAGCTGGAAGCTGAATTAGAACCCGGACTCCATACAGGATGCCCGTCCTGGCTTTTATTGTCTGTCTGGAACAAAGATGAAGAATTCAGTTAATTCCTCCTACAGTAGCGCTGATACTAAGACAATGATAACTCAAATGACTTGTGAAAATTCAGGCAAAAATGATGGAAGTGATATGAGAATAGTAGAAACCTGAATGCATTTGTTCTTAGAGAAATTGGAAGAGTCATTTGTAAAATATAGATAGTTCCCAGCAGGTAAAAAAATGTTTGGGAATCACAAATTTATGGTGTTTTAATAAAGCAAATCAATTATTTATTTCAGAACACGAAAGATCTGCAAACTACACTTAATATCTTAAACATTCTTGTTGAGCTGGTGTCAGCTGGTGAGTTTTATTTCCTTTGGTAAGATTTGTTTATAAACAGTGAGCAGCAATGTATCGTGTGTACTTTATTTGGAGTTTTCTGATACTCATAGAGGGGCTTTTCTGAATACTGGAATTTAGACACTGAAATATCATCGTTTTGTTACTGCTTGTTTTTGGTATCTTCAAGTATTCCTCAAACTACCCCAAGCAAAATTATGTTTAATAGCCTTGAACTTAACCTATAATGTTGGTATCATACATGCTTATTCTTTGTGTGCTGTATGTTAAATATATGAAATAAAAGTGATTTTGGTACTATTTACTTGGCTTTAGAAATCAGCACTTTAAACATTTATTGAATGTTAACAAATTGTGATACCTGATATAGGAAGGTTTGTTGTTGAAAAGCATTTTTTTTAAACTTTTAGGCGGAGGTCGAAGAGCGAGTTTCTTAGTTGGCAAAGGTGGTTCACAAATATTGTTACAGTTACTTGTGAATGCCAGCAAAGAATCTCCCCCACATGAGGAGTTAATGGTACAGATTCATTCAATTCTTGCAAAGATTGGACCAAAAGGTAAAGGTTTCCCTTGCATTCATTTTGAATCCAGACCATCTTTGTGAAATTCATTCTTTCTGCTCACTTCAAAAAAATCTAAAAGCTACTGTTTTTTTTTTTTGTTGTTGTTTGTTTGTTTGTTGTTGGTGGTTTTTTTTTTTTTTTTTTTTTTTTTTGCCTTAGCAATGGAATGATTTTTACAATTACCTAGTGACTTTCAGGGGTGGAGAACCCTGGGACCACCTGTGATGCTGGTGTCCTATATGGGGTTGGTTTGTGTTCCAGCTTCTCTGCTTCTTATCCAGTTCCTTGCCATTGCACCTGGGACAGCAGCAGAAGATGGCCTAAGTTCTTGGGCCCCTGCCACCTACATGGGAGACCTGAGATGAAGCTCCTGGCTTTGGCCTGGCCCAGACTTGGCCTTTGAGGCCATCTGGGGAGTGAACCAGCAGATGGGAGATCTCTCTCTGTGTGTCCCCCTCTTTTTCTGTAGTTCTGCCTTTCAAATAAATAATTCTTTTAAAAAAAAATGGAGGACCCCAAATTCATGAAATTGTTCTGCATGTAGTAGAGAAAGGCAGAAAAATGTCAGAATCACAAGTGTGTATAAATTGTGTGTGTGTGTACACATGAATGTAGGTGTAAAGGGTATCTGTGATAGGGGTATGGTTGAGGCTAGAAGGAAACAGTATGCATGGGAAAGTTCTTGTTTTTGAAAATTTTTAAAATTTTTTTGAAAATTTTTTTGACAGGCAGAGTTAAACAGTGAGAGAGAGAGAGACAGAGAGAGCGTTACAGACAGTGAAAGAGAGACAAAGAAAGGTCTTCCTTTGTTGTTTCACTCCCCTAATGGCTGCCACGGCCAGTGCTGCGCTGATCTGAAGCTAAGAGCTGGGTGCTTCTGCCCGGTCTCCCTTGCGGTTGTAGGGACCCAAGCACTTGGGCCATCCTCCACTGCCTTCCCGGGCCACAGCAGAGAGCTGGACTGGAAGAGGAGCAACCGGGACTAGAACCCGGGGTTCTGGCGCCACATGTGGAAGATCAGTCAAGTGAAAATATTTTTATTTATTTATTTGGAGCGGGAAGGAGAAGTAGGTAGGTAGAAATAGACAGCAGACATCTCATCCATTTTCTGGTTCACTCCCTAAATGCCTGCAACAGCCAGGTCTGGGTGAGGCTGAAGCCAGGAGCTAGCAACTCAGTCTGGGTGGGTGGCAGGGACCCAATTCCTGGAGCCGTCACCTGCAACTTCCCAGGGAAAATCGGCAGGAGGTCTGAGTCAGAAGCAGAACTGAGACTTGAAACTAGGTGATCCAGTTTGGGATGTGTGCATCCCAAGATGAGTCTTAACTGCTTTGCCAAACGCCTACAGGTGGATAGGAATGTTGGGGAACATGGAGACGGAGTGGGTCATTGCTTTTCATTAAGTTACATTTGTGCTGCATAGTCTCAATACCTAGGAAACTTGCAATCTAGTAAAGAAGAGCAAAATACATGCATTTATGAGACCGATTATTACCGCAGTAAGACATGCAAAAATATTTAAAAAATAGACTAAGAAAAGTGGGATATACCCATGGATCAAAGGAACAAGCTGATTTAGGTCAGGTTAATGGAGGAAGGATCTTTTGAATGGAATCTGAGTTCATTTTGCAGCTTTGTGTAAGCACAAAGATTAAATGATTTCTTAACCTCTTTGAATTGTTTTAAGAGTTTTGCCTGTGGCAAATGCATATGAGTTTTAAATTTTAGAGTATTTAGCTTAACTACCTTTTCAGAAATGTGTGTATGTATGTAGTATGTACATAGTTTATGTATTTACATTTAATGTATATTACTATTTAGTGTGAATATTTAATATGTATAGATTTAATGGATATCTTTATATTATTTAGCTAGTTTTTCAACAGATAAGTAATAGTGATTGGGTTTTAATTTTCCTGGTATATTAGGGGCCTTAAGAAGTAAGCGTATGTTCAGGTAAAGCTACCATTTGTGATGCTGGCATCTAAATGAATGCTGGTTCATGTTCCAGCTGCTCCACTTCCAATCCATCTCCCTGCTAATGCACCTGGGAAAACAGCTGAAGATGGCCCAGGTGTTTGGGAGACCTGGAAGAAGCTCCTGGCTTTGGCCTGGCCCAACCCTGGCTGTTGCAGCCGTCTGGGGAGTGAACCAGTAGATGGAAGATCTCTCTGTCTCTGTCTCTCCCTCCCTCTCTATAACTCTGATTTTCACAATAAATAATAAAAAAGAAATATGTAAGTTGTCTTTTATTTTTCTTTAACTCTTGTATGTGAGATTTAAGGACCCCCTTTAGAGATTTTTGCAAACAATGAAAAAGTAAGAAAATATTATTTATTATTGAATATTACTTCATGTTTCCTTCTCTAATTAGAACCAAGTTATCTTGTACTTTTCATGAAGTTAAGCCATTTATGTATTTAATTTATATTTGTATTTAACGTTCAAGTTGTAGGACTCTGTACTTTTTCTATGTATTTGAAAAAATGTGTGCTATTCCTTTACTGTTTGACCTAGTTTTCTGTTTTCATGTCATTGAAAGCATCGAACAGTAATTTCTTCAGTAATAGTGATTTTTTATCCTGTTTTTTTTTTCTCTTGAGAGGTCAGAATTACTTTCCCCTGGTATTATTTATTTCTCTGACTTAGAATTCTTTTTTTCATCATTATTTGTTTTCATCTTATTAGAAAGAGAGAGAGACAGAGAGAGAGAGACAGAGAGGAAGAGATTGATTTTCCATTTGTTAGTTCACTCCCCCAGTGCCTGTAGCACCCAGGGCTGGGCCAGGCTGAAGCCAGGAACCTAGAACTCCATCTGGGTTTCCCACATGGGTGGCAGGGACCCAAGAACTTGAGCCATCTTATCTGCCTTCCAGGGTACACATTAGCAGGAAGCTGGATTGGAAGCAGAGAGGCTGTGACTGGAACCACAGACTCCGATACAAGATGTAGGCACCCCAAATGGCATCCTATCCACTGTGCCAGACTCCTGCCCCTGACTTAGAATTTTGTTTGTGAAGTTTCTCTATTTGCTGGTCCAACATACTTTTTTGTTTAAATCTTAACATTCTTATGTTCTTGTTACTTAAATTTATTTTTACTCTTTTAGTTTCTTGGTAGGCATAAAAACCAAGAGCAACTCTTCCTTTTTTATGTTGAGTTACATTATTATACAGATTTACTGAATGATATTTGCCAGATTATTTTCTACATAGGCTGTTCATTTTTAAAAAGTCGATTTATAATTTTCTGTAAGGCTGAGAAGAATATTGGTAATGAACATTTAGCCTGTTCCCTATTCTGCTCAGCTATATATAGGATTCCTAGGAAATGTGTTGAACCAGGCAGACTTGACATGTGCAGTGGGTCAGGTAAATTCTTCCTTTTATGACAGTCTAACTGTTGGGCTATTCCAGCTGTGTCCTCTCACCTGAGCCTCTTCCCCACCGCCCTTTGGTATGTTGCTTCCGATGCAAGGGGCGTTTTTACAGATTGTGATTTTAGTTCCTTCCAGTCAGGTTTTTATTTGACAGTATGAATTCACAATATGAATTTAAGGTATTATTGCTTTGTGATACCTTCATTTCATTCACAATTTACATGTAAATAAATTGCATTTCTCTTCTTTTAAACAGATAAAAAATTTGGAGTGAAAGCTAGAATTAATGGGGCTCTGAATATCACCCTGAATTTGGTCAAACAGAATTTGCAGAATCATCGCTTAGTTTTACCTTGTCTTCAGCTTTTACGAGTGTATTCTGCCAACTGTGAGTATTTGAGGGGCCTTTGGTTAATTCAGTGTTTGAAGTTACACAAAAGGAAAACCTTAGAGTACCTTAACTCTGTAAAATTCTGAAACTTGTGGACAAGGAAAGAGAAGATTAGATATGGCTTATAGTAACTCCTAACTCCAACTACAACAAAAGAGACGTGGGGTGAGGACGTGAGTTGACGCAATCTTGAGAATTCTCAGTAACTGCCCAGTTTGTAAAGAACTGGGGTAAGGGTGCTGAGTAGGTGTGGAAGAGTAGGGTATAAGAGACCCTGAAGGTGCTTCCCATTAGTAGGGAAGCAGCAGAGTGCAGAAAGATGGTGCGAGAGCTTCTAGGGAAGCCGGAGAAGGAAGGCAGAGATATCCTCTATGGGTCTCCCAGACTCTCCTACTCACCAGCCCTAGGTCTCACCTCAGTGAGGTAGGGGTTTCCTTCCCACTCCCCTGCTATGGAGTGAGGAACATTGCAAAGTAACAGAAAATGCTTTGCCTGTGTGTCTATCTAGGCTTTAACACTATGGCTAATGATGTGCTTAGAGGAAAATACCTTTGCATGCTTACATAATAAATAGTTTTATTGTTAGAAAATGAATAGATACCTAACCAAAATAGTTAAGAACAGAAAAACACTCATAACATAGGAATGGAAAAAATGGAAACATATATTAGAAAAACAGGAAAACAGTTGATTTAAAAAAATTGGATTTAAAAAAAAATCACAGAAAAGGAAAAAGGAACACAGCATAGACATAAGCAAATCTTTAAAAAAAAAAGATGCTCTTATTTCCTTTTGTATCTATGTATTATTCTACTGTTCCTTCAACTTTTATTTTCTTGAGAGGTAGCATTACAGAAAAAGGTCTTTCATCCTCCCCAAATGGCTGCAATGACCAGAGCTTTGCTGATCTAAAGCCGGGAGCCAGGAGCTTCTTCTGGGTCTCCCATACTCTTCTTTTAATTTTTTTTTTTTTTTTTGGTCTGTGACTTATTTTGGGATTGCCCTGCAACTTCCATTTAAAAGAGAAAAATAAACCCCGTCACTTCAAGTCCACCATAGCTAAGGTGGACTTTAAGAGACACTTGAGTTCACACTTACTTAACAATTTGTGTATCTTTTTGGCTATGCATTACCAGGTGTACACATTTTTAGTTACTGAAGTTTTCTTTTTTTTTTTTTTAACCACTTTGCATCTTTTCTCTCCCTTCCAGCTGTGAATTCGGTATCCTTAGGGAAAAATGGAGTTGTGGAATTGATGTTTAAAATCATTGGACCATTTAGTAAGAAGAATTCCAGTCTTATGAAGTGAGTAAATAGCCATTGTTAATTCTGGACCTCGGTATCTTCATATGTACATTGAGCAGATTGAATTAAATTGTATCTAGGGTCTTTTCCTAGTGCTTAAATTATGATTTTTATCATATAAAGATTTTTATCTTCAGATTACATCAACATTAGAAAGTTTTAGATTCACTGATCTATAGGTTTCATAGAAATTTAGATTTTGAACATTGCTAAATAGCATAAGAAGGAAAAATAATTTATAGAATATCATTCACTCAAAAACATTTATTGAGTGCCTACTATATTTCCCACTCAGTTTTGCAGTCTTTTAATGACTATTTCTTTTGTTCTCACAGCTACCCAAATATGCCTTACATTTA
The DNA here is from genome assembly GCF_033115175.1 of Lepus europaeus. Lineage (NCBI taxonomy): Eukaryota > Metazoa > Chordata > Mammalia > Lagomorpha > Leporidae > Lepus > Lepus europaeus. Next base: position 101,941,999 of record NC_084838.1, read on the forward strand.
CACATTTATATTTTATTAGTCATGTCATTCTTTCTTTTATATGTGTGACTGTGTAATTCTCATCCATTCATAGGACTTTAAACTGCAGAAAATAAAGTGGTTTCTAGTTATCTATTTATGTTTAGTATTTTCCTAAGCTGAATTAGAGGTATTTGAAGCTTTTTTGTGGGATTTTCAAACATCTATAAAATATAGTTTCTATGCTATTGTATTAAACTAATTTAAGAAGTTACTTATTGCTTATGTGTTCAACAGTTATTAACTTTCTGCCACTTTTGTTTCATTTATTTCCCATATGGTTTTGATTGTTTTTTTTCTGGGGTACCCTTCTAAGCAAATTGCAGATGGTGTGTGTGTGTGTGTGTGTGTTTCTGTAAACAAATCCCCGTTACTTTCTTTGAATACTATCATTTCTCTCCTAAATACTACAGTATATAAGTCTTCCAAATAAGGACTTAAAAATAACCATACAAATATATCCAATAAAATTATTAATTTCTTAATGCAATCTAAAATCTAGGCTTCAGTTTTCTCCGGATGTTTCAAACCTCTGCATCTTTGCGGTTTGTTTGAATCAGAATTTATACAAGAAACATTGTGGCTTATTCCATTGATGAAATTTATAAGCCTACATAAAAGTACAGAGAATAGTATAATGAACTCGTGCTTGTCACCTAATTTCAACAATAGTTAATAATCTGTTTTAATTTCATCTTCTCCCTCTGGCCTTGTTTACTCCTGGAGTATTTTAAAGTGAAGATTAGCCATTATGTGTGATCTTTGAATTCCTTGTTATGAACACTATCAGATGCAGACTGTTTCAGTATTATGATGTCATTTCTGTGGCCAACAATATTAATAATTGCTTAATATGCAGACTTTTTGATTAAGAAATATGTTATTTTCATTTGAATTGTTCAAATCAGGTTCAGATAAGATGTGTATGTTCCATTTGATTGATAGGTGTCCTAATCTTTTTTTTTTTTTAAAGATTTATTTATTTATTTGAAAGAGTTACAGAGAGGCAGAGAGAGAGAGAGGTCTTCCATCTGCTGGTTCACTCCCCAAATGGCCAGAACAGCCAGCTGGGCTGATTCGAAGCCAGGAGCCTGGAGCTTCTTCCACATCTCCCACATGGGTTTGGGGGCTGAAGGACTTGGGCCATCCTCCACTGCATTACCAAGCACATTAACTGGGAGCTGGATTGGAAGTGGAGCAGCCAGGACTCGTACTGGTGCCCATATGGGATGCATATGGAGGCCGCAGACCAGGGCTTTAACCCATTGCGTCATAACGCTGGCCCTGCATCATAATCTTTTTAAGTCAATAAAAGTCCCTGCCCCCCATTTTTTGGTTATGTTTTATTTGTTGAAGGACCTGGATGTTGTGACTCTTAGAGTGCACCACATTTTGTATTCAGATGACTACATCCTGAGATTGCTTGCTATAAAGTTGTGTGTCCCTTGCATTTTTTGTAGATCAGCAAAGCTAGTGGCTTGATTAGTTTTGAGCTCTATGGGATCAGGAATACTTCATGGGTAGTCTAGGCATGTTGTTTTGCATCAGACGAGGTCAGTGTGCTGAGGGAATCCATCTCATAGCAGCGTCTCCATTCACTTTGCTCTTAGTGACTCAGCAGCCATCTATCACATTGCCAAGGCCTGTTATTTCAGTAGGGAGTGCAAACTAAAGACTTTTCCAGTTTGCTCTTTTTTTTTTTTCCTGTTTATTAGCTGTGAATTATTGGTAAAGAAGAACTTATTCACATGAACTATTTGTTAAATTTTACCCTTAAACAGATAGGATTTAGGACATTGTCAGTCCTTTTATTCAAAATATTTTAAAATAATTTGGGAGTGTTACATGTAATTGTTTATTAAATACCATTTGGTGGGGCAACTCAACATATTTTACTTATGCAAAGATTATACACAATCCTAGAGCATCTGATGATTGGTAATAACACAAATATGTAAAACTGGCTTACAAAGTCAGTGGAGTGGAGTGGTTTGGAGTAGCCTGTGGAGTCAGAGTTGGATTTGCACGTTAGCTCTGTAACTGGCCATGAGATCTGAAGTAGGTTTCTTAACCTGTAATGCCCCAGTTTCCTTGTCCCTAAAATAGTAATAATATTAGTTTTCTCCATTATCATGTTTATGAGGATTTAATGAGATGATATATATAAATAGCACCATTCCCATGTTAATGTAGTATTGTTTAGGTAAACAGAGTGTAATTGGATATGGATATGTCCTAATTAATACTAAAAAAATATTTTTTGCCTTTTATTTAATGTAACATTTCACCTCTTAATCTGCAAAGTACTTCATCATTTATTTCTCATGTATTGGTCATGACCCCATACTTAAAATCTTCATTACTCTATTTTATCCAAGTTACCCAATCTGTTTGAAGGACAAATGGAACATTTCAAAGGCCTTTATAACATACCACATGACTACATCCAAAACCATGTGGAACTCGGTGGGTGTAAAATTTCTGAGAAGAAAATGTAGTTAAACAATCCCCTTATTCTGTTTCCTATTTATACTTCAAAAAGAAAAACAAATTTTCTACTTTATTTTTTACTTTAAAATAAACTGCTTTAAAATAAACCACTCACCACTATATTCCTAAAGTTTTACCTATGAAATTTGCATTCATTAAATAAAAGCTTTAGAAAATAAAAGAAACCATATATTGACTAAACATTTTCTAATATTTTATTTATTTGAAAGAATTAAGGAGGGGGGTGGGGAGACAGAGATGGAGAGAGAGAGAGAGAGAGAGAGAGAGAGAAATCTTCCATCTGCTGGTTCACTCCTCATGTGTCCTCAATGGCTGAAGTTGGGCCAGGCGAAAGCCAGAAGCCAGAAGCATCATCCAGGTCTCCCATGTGGGTGGCAGGGGCCCAAACTCTTGGACCATCTTTCACTGCTTTTCCCAGGCCATTAGTAAGGAGTGGGATTGGAAGTGGAGCAGCTAGGACATGAACCAATGCCCATATGGGATTCCAGTATTGTAGGTGGCAGCTTTACCTGCTATACCACAATGCTAGCCCCTACACGCTTATTTCTTGATCTGTCATTTTAGTAATTTGACTGACTCCCCCGTCCCCAGTTAACTAAAACAACTCACATGTCTGCAGCCTTTTCTTGTAGTTCTCCCTCCCCATAAACAATACTGTGCATTTAATGGAAAGAAGATTGAGGATGGTTTATGTTTAAAGGGTGGTGCTTCCCTTTAGAGTGTCCTTTCCCTTCTATTTTTAAGTTTTGGATTTAAAACTGTCAGCCCAGAGGGACGCAGCTCAGGAGATTACTGGAAGTTACCGTGGGATCATTGCAGACTGACTGCCAAGGTGCAGTAGACAGAACTTGATGAGCACCTGGGAGTGGGTCTGCTTCTCCTTCACCGCTCCCGAACCCGTGAGCCGGGGACTACGTTCTGAGTTATTTTGGTTACATAATTTTTTCAAGTTTTATTTATGTATGTATTTGAAAGTCAGAGTTGGAGAAAGAGAGAGAGAGAGAGACAGTGCTTTCATAGGCTAATTCACTCTCCAGATGGCTGCAGTGGCCAGGGCTGGACCAGATTAAGACCAGGAGCTTCTTCTAGGTCTCTCACATGGGTAGCAGGGACCCAACCACTTGGGTCATCTGCTGCTGCTTTTCCCAGGTGCATTAGCAAGGAGCTGGATTGGAAGTGGAGCCAGGACATGAACTGTTGCTCATAAGAGATGCCAGCATTGCAGGTAGTGACTTTACCCACTGTGCCACAACGTTGGCCCCAGTTATATTCTGTATGGCAAATATGAAAAGTAGAAAAATATATGAGAAAATATAAATTCTCAAGACTAAGAAATACTGATGTAATACAAATTATACATTATGATAATCTAGTATTTTAAAATTATTTTGGAACTTTATATTATAAATTCACACTTGTTTGTAAGTATCAGAATTTCAGAAATTCCCTTGTACTGAGGTTCTAAAGATACCTTTAAGTTAATATTTTGGTAAAAATGTAAAAAAGCTTCATATCAAACTTTGTGATTTCTTTTAATCTAGTGGAACAAGCATGATGGGCAGTGGAGTAAGAAACAACTGGATTCAGCTTTCCAGTGTTGAAGAATAAACCTAATGAAAATTAGAGTTATAGGGTTAGAAACCATTAGAAGCACACTTATTTGGTTCAAACATATTGTAAAACACTACCAGCAAGGAGGAAGACTTTCTGAAAGTATTCTAAAATGTTTGTAATTATGAATAAAGAACCAGCTATAGATGGGAAAATCCTCAGTTCGTTGCAAGTGATTGTATCTATTGTATTGTATTGGTTCCCAGGGCTGTTGTCTCATGCTACCACAGACTTGCTGGCTTAAGATGACAGGAATTTGTCTCAGCTCTGGAGGGGGTGGAAATTCAAAATGAGCTTGTGAGCAGAGCCCTGCTCCCTCTGAAGCCAGTTGGGGTGAAGCCACCTTTGCCTCTTGCTGGCATTTGGTGGTTGCTCACAATCTTGGATTTCCTAGGCTTGCAGACAAAGCATTTCAGTTTCTGCTCCATCGCCACACATCATCTTCCCTCCTGCAAGGGCGCCAGCCTTGCTCTGCTGCGACTGCATCTTTTGTCCCCAGTGGCCCTGTTTCCAGATAGGCCACATTCTCATGAATTGAGTATTAGTACTTTCAACAGTGACTAAGAATATATTAATAGTACGTTTTTAATGGTAAATACAACTTGTGATCTTCTGGATCCTGTGATAGCTGTGTTTTCACTTTGCATAGTTTCCTAAAATGCCTTTTGCAAACCCTGACTTCTAGCTATACATAGAGGTTAACGTTTACCAGTACCTTGTCAAACAGTTGACATTCAGGTTGCTTCCATTGAGTAATAAATACGCAGTGGAATCTAGCAGAGAACGAATGTAACTTACTGAGTCGAGATTTTAACGTGACGGATAAGCAGACTGTTTTGTGTCTTGGAGCATATATGTTTTGTGTTGGCTTTCTTGTCATTTTTTAAATGGATTTGTTACACAGCAATCGAATAAAGTGCCATAGGAAGAGAGATACATTTTTTTTCTCTTAGAGTAGACCTGATTGTCTTCTGTTTTTAAGAATACTCTTTTTAAAAAAATTTATTTGTTTATTTATTTGAAAGTCAGAGTTACACAGAGAGAGGAGAGGCAGAGAGAGGGAGAGGTCTTACATCCGATGAGTTGGCCGCAACGGCCGGAGCTGCGGCAATCTGAAGCCAGGAGCCAAGAGCTTCCCCTAGGTCTCCCAAGTGGGTGCAGGGGCCCAATGACTTGGGCCGTCTTCCACTGCCTTCCCAGGCCATAGCAGAGAGCTGGATCAGAAGTGGAGCAGCTGGGACTGGAACCAGGTCCCACATGGGATGCTGGCACCTCAGGCCAGAGCGTTAACCCACTGTGCCACAGTGCCGGCCCCAAGAATACTCTGAGATGAAGTTGACATATAGTAAATTGTACTTATTGGCAGGTACAGTCTGAGAAGAATGGAAGCATGCAGTGCTGGCTTAGCCTTTAGGCTGATAGGCACATTGCCAAGGACCCACACTGATTTTATAAACCCACAAAAATGCTTAATTTCTTTAAAAATCATAAGAAAAAAATGAACCTTTAGGTTGAAGAAAATGTTAGTTTGTGATATTAATATTCATCTTTGTAGCAACTCAATTGTTAAATACAAATTTTTTTGTGGAGTAAGGGGCCCATGAAGGCAAGCAGTTTCCTGGAGCCCGTGAAAGTCATAATATGGTCCTATTGGTGTGGCTGAGCCTGTGAGACTCCCAGCACCATCAAGAAGCTGAAGCTCCAGCACCTCCAGGAGCCTCACTGTGACTGGGGCCCGTTGGTCCTGGCAGTCCCCTCCCCCCCATTCATTTATTTGAGAAGTAGACTTACAGAGAGAGGGAGAGACAGAGTTCTTCCATCAGCTGGTTCATTCCGCAAATGGCTGCAATGGCTGGGGCTGTGCTGATCTGAAGGGAGAAGCCAGGAGCCGCTTCCGGTCTCCCATGTGGGTGCAGGGGCCCAAGGACTTGGGCCATCTTCTGCTTTCCCAGGCCATAGCAGAGAGCTGGATTGGAAGTGGAGCAGCCAGGACTCGAACCAGGTCCCACATGGGATGCTGGCACCGCTGGCAGAGGCTTAGCCCACTACGCCATTGCCAGCTCCCGATCATTGTGTTTCACTCTGCTTCCTGGCTCACCCTGGCATCCTCCCTCCATACACATTCTGCCCTGTTCAGATGCCAGACTAGTGGGGTCACCTGATCTTGAGCTGGCACAGACCAGTGCCCATATGGGATGCCAGCGCCACAGATGGCAGAGGCTTAGACTGCTACGCCACAGTGCCGGCCCAGCTTGTAGTCATTTCTGTGCTGTACTTTCTGTCGTTACAGAGTCATTTGCATGTTCAGTTTTATGTAAATGAAATCATACAGCATGTACTCTGTTTTTAATTTTAAGTGGTTTTTAAAATTTTTAAATCTGCCAGTTTTTAACATTTTGTGGCATTCAGTTAGAGGGAGGCTCTGCCTTCTTCCATGCATCATAGAGTCACTTCTGTTGTTGCATGGATCGATAGTTTATTCTTTGTCATGCTGAGTAGTGTTTTTATTCATAGTGTTTTTTTTTTATTTTTAAAAAATATTTATTTATTTTTATTTTTGACAGAGTGGACAGAGAGAGACAGAGAGAAAGGTCTTCCTTTGCCATTGGTTCACCCTCCAATGTCCGCCGCAGCCAGCGCGCTGCAGCCGGAGCATTGCGCTGATCCGAAGGCAGGAGCCAGGAGCTTATCCTGGTCTCCCATGGGGTGCAGGGCCCATGTACTTGGGCCATCCTCCACTGCACTCCCAGGCCATAGCAGATAGCTGGCCTGGAAGAGGGGCAACTGGGACAGAATCCGACGCCCCGACTGGGACTAGAACCTGGTGTGCCGGCGCTGCTAGGCGGAGGATTAGCCTGTTGAGCCACAGCGCCGGCCAGATCATAGTGTTTTTTTACCCATTCATCTGTGGATAGACATTTGAGTTGTTTCTGTTTTTATTTAAAATTTTTTGAAGATTTATTTATTTGAAAGGTAGAGTTGGGGGAGGAGGGGGGGGGGGGAGACAGAGAGAGAAAGCTTCCATTCACTGGTCCACTCCTGAAATGACTGGAGCTGGGCCAGGCTGAGGCCAGGAGCCAGGAGCTTCTCCAGGTCTCCCACATGGGTACGGGGCCCAGGTGCAAGGACTTGGGCCATCTTCTGTTGCTTTCCCAGGCCATTAGCAGGGAGCTGGATCAAAAGTGGAGCAACTGGGACTTGAACCAGCGCCCATATGGGATGCTGGTACTGGCTTAACCCACTATGTCACAGTGCTGGCCCCATTTTATTTTAAATTTTAAAAATTTATATAAAAGCAAATTTCATGTATTACATATACACGTTTTTAAGAGCATAGTGATATTTCCCAGCCTGCCCTCCTTTTCTCCCTCCTTTTTCCCTTACTTTTCTTCCAATTTTCACATTGATATACTTTGTTTTCTTTATGATCACAAAATTAACCCTCCACTAAATACAAGATACAACAAGTAGTAAGTAGAAAATCCACTGTTCTTCAAGAATGTAGACAAGGACTACAAACAATACTTACATCTCAAAATGTCAGTTTTGTTCATATACATTACATTTTTTTGTACTCTATGTGAATTACCACAGATCAGGGAAAGCATATGCCATTTGTCTTTTCGGGACTGCTGTGTTTGTGGAAGAGCATTGATATGGCCCTATGCTTTTATTGTTGGGTAGATACCTAGGAGTGGAATGACTGCATCAGTGGTATCTATATGTTTTACCTTTTGAAATAACTGCTTTTCCTTCATAATAAATCTGTAGATATTTAACGCATCAGCAACAATTATGGTAGCTCTTTTAATTTTTATTTATTTATTTATTTATTTGCAAGTTAGAGTTACAAAGAGAGAGGAAGAGACAGAGAGATCTTCTTTTTGGACAGGCAGAGTGGACAGTGAGAGATAGAAAGGTCTTCCTTTGCCGTTGGTTCACCTTCCAATGGCCACTGTGGCCGGTGCGCTGCGGCCGGCGCACCGCGCTGATCCGAAGCCAGGAGCCAGGTGCTTCCTCCTGGTCTCTGATGTGGGTGCAGGACCCAAGGACTTGGGCCATCCTCCACTGCACTCCCAGGCCACAGCAGAAAGCTGGCCTGGAAGAGGGGCAACCGGGTCAGAATCCGGCGCCCCGACCAGGACTAGAACCCGGTGTGCCAGCGCCGCAGGCGGGGGATTAGCCTAGTGAGCCGAGGTGCCAGCCAGAGAGAGAGAGATCTTCCATCAGTTGGTTCACTCCCCAAATGGCTGCAACAGGCAGCATTGGGCCAGGCCGAAACTTCTTCCTGATCTCCCACGTGGGTGGCAGGGGCTCAAGCAATTGGGCCATCATGCCACTGCTTTTCACAGGCCATTTGCAGAGAACTGGACTGGGAGGGGAGCAGCCGGAACATGCATCAGTGCCCACATGGGATGCTGGCATCACAGATGTGGCTTTACCTGGTATGCCACAATGCCGGCCCCTGTTTTAATCTTTCAGTTGGTTTTCCCTCCTCATTTTGGGATACTTTTTGATTGGGTGCCACACATGGTAAATTTCACCTTATTGGTGCTGGGTGTTTTTGTATTTCTGTAAATATTCTTGAGGTCTGCTCTGGGATGCAGCTAGGATACTTGGAAGCCATTTGTCCTCTTGAAATATTTTCTGGATGTGTAAGATGGCATGTGTGCAGCGTTCTAGGACTGATGACCCACCACAGCTGAGGCAGGTCCTTCTGAGTGCTCTGCCACATGCCCCCTGGATTTCCAGGTTGCTGGTGTGGCTGGTGGAAACAGGTACTGTGAGTACTGTTACACCCATGATGCCTGTTCGGGGTGCTTTCCCTCAGTCACACATGGCCCTGATAACTACTTTCTGCATGTTTAAAGAGAACCAACCCTCTGAAAATCCCCAAGCTTCTCTGATTGCAAAGGTTTCCTTCTTTGGATGCTCTGCAGATTCTTCCTGAATTTTTCATGTCCAGTTCAAATAATCCATGTGCTCAACTTGGAATCTGCCAGGGTGCTGTGTGATTTCTGTCCCTCTGTGGTATGGCTTGGCAGCCCTCTCTCTGGGTGTAATAAGCAGGAGCGGTTGTTGCAGCTACCTCATTTGTTTCCATCTCTTACAGATCTTTCATTACTAGATATCTGATATCTTAAATGACTTTTCCATTTTGTCCATTTTTTAGAAATTATGTCATGTGAAAGGGTGGATCCATTTCCTGTTGCTCCATCTTGTTTGCAAATAAGAGTTCAGGTTGGCTTCTTTTATTTTTTAGATTTCATTTTTTATTTATTTGAAAGACAGAGTGACAGAGAAAGAGGGGATTAGGCAGGGAAAGGGGAGGGAAGTGGGGGGAATGGGGGGAGGAGAGAGAGAGAGATTGATTGAATGATTTACCATCTGGTGGTTCACTACCCAAATGGTTGCCCTGAACTCCATCCAGGTCTCCCACGTGGCAGGGGATGGCAGGGATCCAAGTACTTGGATCAAGTTCTGTTGCTTTCCCAGGCACATCAGCAGGGAGCTGTCTGGGCAGCAGAGCAGTGGGACTTGAAGCAGTGCACTCATCGGGACTGCTGGTGTTGCCGGAGGAGGCGTGATGCCACAGCACTGGCCCTCAGCTTGTCTCCTAAAGGAGACTCAGGTCCTTATTCCCTTTCTCAGTGAGAGAACTCATTTTCCATGTCACTGGGTTTTTATGTGGCTCCAGGCACAATATATTCTAAAATCTTTAGTTTCCAGGTCTGTAAAATGTGCTGCTTCTGTGGATTAGAATTGTTTTGAGAATTAAACTAGAAGCATATAAATAAAGCACCTTTATCTTGGTGAACAGTTTTCTGTTTTAGTTTTGATAAACTACAGTTTAATTTGGAAGATCTATTTAGTTTTCTATTTGACCAGTTTTAAGCCATCTTGTTCTGATAGTTTTACAGTTCTACATTTTATTGCCTGACTATAGTAGTGTGAAAAGTTTCTTACTGGTGATTCACTCTGATGAAAATGGAGATTATTTCTTAATGTTCATTTATTTTTAACTCATCATTGCCACCACTTCATGTACGTTACAGATGTAAGTTTGTAATATTTTTCAAAAACATATACTTTGCCTTTATTAATGTTCTTATGAATGAAAGTTTACATGGTTGCTTCATTTGTGTCAGTAACCCAAAGTTAATTGTTCAGGACTTCCTCTCACTGGAGGTTTTGTTGAGCACTTACTAGCTCTGTGCTTGGTCCTGGATTGTTGTGGGTTTCGTTGTGAACCAGGATCCACCTTAAACCTGCAGAGCAGTTACGCCCATTGCCTTTACTACATCTGGTCATGACTCTGCCCTTTACCACTCTTACCTGTACTGCCACATTTTTGGTTTAATTTCTTGGGTAGTTTTTTTTTTTCCATAGAAATGCTCATTTTATTGCATTGTGTAGACCGTAAAATTATCCATGGAAGAGATAAGTTTGTTTTCTAATTTTCTACCCATGAAGAACTTGCTGCTGTGGGTATCTAGTAGGCATTCAACAAATGCTGTTGAGTGAAATACTTAAGTTTGGTGCCATACATGTTTTTAATGCAGATTAATTGTAATTGTTGACATCTTCCTAAAAGTTGTTAACATACATAATTATTTTAGTGCAATTTAATTACAGTTGTTAGCCCTACATTTGTAAAGTTATTGAAATTAAACACCATTTCTTCAGGAACTCATTTTTAAAAATAACTGTTTAAGTTACAGATTTTCCCACAGTGATTCTGTATGTATTTGTATAGCTGATTAATGCCAGGTGATTTCACTGTGTGTAAAGTGAATGTTTACGTTCAGAGAAACTACAAGCTTCTTAAATACTTAGGGCTATTTTTTGCTCTCTAAGAGACAGTAAAAACTGTTTGTGAGATATTACATGCCTTATTCCCTTTGGTGTCTTGTGGCTGAAAAACATTAAGGGTTCCATACTTCCTCAAAACTTGCAAATTCTAAGATATTTTATATTGATTATGACCTTAATGAGGATTTTAGCTTAATTGAACAGAAATCCTTTCAGAAAGTTAACAAGATGTCTATAAAACTTTATAGTTTTGAGCTTAATTTGTGCTAAAACTTGTTTTTGTTTTAATTCCTTAGCTAGTCAGGGCCTATGATTCTTAATAGTGTGGTTCCTTTGTGAAATTTCTCAGGATCAGATGTAGGTACAGTAATGGATTCCATTTATCCAACTTCTGATAAAAAGACTGACACATTAATTTTTTTTCTTTTTCTATCTTAAAACTTTTTTTGTTGTTCTTTTCTATTGTAACTTCAGTATACCTCATACCCAGTTTCAAAGTGCAAAGAGAGCTGCAGAGAAACACCACATGTAATTGATGATAACAGAATACATTTTGGAATAGATAATGGGATAATTACGTATCTGAAAAGACTGTATGAATTTCCTATTGGAGATTAATTTTACTAGTTTTGTTGTTGTTTGTGTTTTCTCGTTGTGTTGACAGGGTTGCTTTAGACACTCTTGCTGCATTGCTAAAATCAAGTAAGTTTTTAAATACTAGAAATACTAGATACTATGTTTCTGAGCATTCTGTTTACTGTATTAAAGAAACTGGAAATGTAGATTCAGTTTATGGTAATATAGCTGGTTCCTAATATTCTAATGTCAAAGTTGATTTTACATTCCAGTGCAGTTGATACATGCCATAACTACTGTTATGATTACTGAGCTGTGATTCATTTAGCATATTTATATGTTATTCAAGCACATTTATTTCACATTTCTAAGTTATTAGCATAAGCATATAACCCTATTAGTAGAGGAAAATATATAACTGTATATGTATCTTTAAAAAGTGAAGCTAGCAGGATATTGAGAACTTTTACTATGAGAAATATCTTGAACAAATACTGTCTATTTAACCTATGATGTTAACTTAGAACCTTATTAGAAATGTTGTTTATACATTTATTTGTAAATACAAATTTATAACTTTTGACAAGTTGACTATTACTGTCAGTTTAATAAACTTACAAAATACAGCACTGTTCTCTTTATCTTCAGAACTGAAGCACTGAAGTAGATGTGTCTTATGTTTTTTGAGAGTGATTTACATCTATGCATTTTTCTAAGATACTTAGTATCTATTTTAAATATTGGTTTTTGTAAGTACTCCTTTGGCCATTAGTTAACATTTTGTTTAACCACAGTAAGATAACATTTAGGCTTCAGGATTTATGTTGATGGTTTGCCTGTGGTCCCCACTCTCCCAGGAGGGTGACATCAAAAACTCTCAATGGTGAGACCAGCTTTGCCTTAAGTTTGAGTCACCAAAATTTTTTGAACGGTAGCATATGATTAATTTGTTGGAATCTGATATTTGATAAACTAATGGCTTATTAAATCCTTAAAATTACAAATTAAAATGGAAAAATTTAAATTTTTAAAACAACTTAATTAATTTTAAAAATTTCAAAATTTTTAAATTAAAAATTTCACCTTGGTATTAGTGTTATATTCCAGAGTTCTCATGTAATAATTTTATTCTTGAAATTAAATGTATGGTATTCAGATTAGCCATATTCTAATTTATATTGTGATAAACTTTAGACAAACATCACGAGACACGAATAAACTTTAAAAGTATTTGTGTGGTTTCGCTTTGATATGTCCTGTGTGGTTCAAACTGTAAAGATTATTCTTAAATTGGTATGGACATATACTTTTAAGTTGCAGTGGCCTAGAACAGCTGTTTAAAATCAACTTTTTGTAAAGCTTAAATTAATTTTCAGAATCACTGATGTCAAAGTCATTAATTCTCAGTCAAAACTAAGACTTTCAAAAGTTTCCTGTATTTTATGAGAGTCATTTAATCCAAGATGACTGAAATTGGCATTTTTAGTTTTCAGTGGAGGTCTTTATTTTAAGCCCTGCCTTTCTTCAAAGGATGGTGACCACACACACCTGTTGACTGCATCAGGCTAAAAAGAAGTAACTGAGGAGTAGAATGACTTTTGTTTAACACATCTTTAAATCAGAAGTGGGCAACCTTTTTTCTGCCAAGGACCATTGTGTATGTGTATATTTATATACAGTATTTGTGGGCCAGATGAATTTTTATCCACTTAAAAATTAGCCTGCTACAGACTTATTGAATTTTGAGTCCCAGCTGCTGTTATGATGACAGAACCAGAGCAAGTGATTTTTCGGTCTTATGTGACCCATGGGCTGCGTGTTCCCCACCTCTGCTTTAAATGATCCATGACACTAAATAATACGAAAATTTAATAAAACCAAAATAATTTCTAGTAGCACACCCTATAGATTTTACAGAGAACCATTGGCGTTTTGGAGCATTTTCATTTATTTAAAAAGAATCCCTTGTTCTGTATGTGGGGGACAGCCTTACTTTAAAAGGATAAAATCAGACTATTGATAAATGTGGTGAAGTGCAAAGCCAGGCAGGAGAATACATACACAGTCCAGAAAGATAGCCCGGTGGCCATGGCTGGAGTGCAGGTTAGACGCTGCAACCTGAAGCTTAACCTAAGGAGTTTTTTAGTTAGAGGAAACAAGAGACATATAGGCTGATCGGGAGGGAGTTTGGTGCCCTGAACAACTGCTTAAAAACCCCTTTACTACCTGATTTAATTACACTTGCTGCGGATTGTGAGTGGCTCTGTTGACTTCCTTTAAGGTTCATTCAGCATCTGGTCAAGTTTCTTACTTGATTTTTCATGAAGAATTTTAATTTTCCCACAAATACCAGTTAGGCTGTTGGGAATCCTGGCAGAAGCACAGAGTCTGTAATAGGGTGATGGTAATGGCTTATATATTCTCATTGGTGTAAAAAGGTGTATGTTCATTTAAAATGCCTGGAATGTTAGTGGTCAGAACAGTGGGAACTGATTCTGGAGATAGCTTGTAGCCTTAGCAAACTGTCTATTGCTGAATGCAACAGGGAAAACTTTCTGTCTCTGGTAAGTTTCTCCCGCCCCTGTAGTGGCAGAACATAGTTCTGCAAGGGAATTAGTAAGTTTCTGTCAGTGTTATGTTTTAGGTATGTGTTAGCACGTTAGGGATTCTTACAGGGAACTAAATTCAGTAGAGCCTTACTGTTGTTTGACCTTAGTGTCCATGCCTTGAACGGGGGGACACTGACAGTTCAGCTTGAGATTGAGAGGAGATTAGTACTTCCTTGCAACTGCCCAACCTCAGCCAGGTTGGTATTCCAGTCTCTTGTGCTGCTTGCACTCAGCTCTCTACAGCAGTGCCGGCTGGCTTGGTCTCTTGGTACATTGCTCTGGGGTATGATTCCCATGCTGCTGTCTTAGTAGGTGCACTCTTTTGGTTAGTAATTGTAAATATTAATACTTTAAAAATAATCAAATTAGGTCAACTCCAGTTAAATTGACTGTTTCCAAAAAAAGTATGAAATTTTTGTTATATTAAAAGCTTTAATGACTAGAAAGCCCTATTTTCCAATCATGTAATGCTCCTTACCACTCATTTATGGTATCATAGATACTTGTGTGGTAATTAGAGGAGTAATTGCAGCAATGAATTTTACTGAAAACACAAAGTTTGCAATAGGAGGTACAAGCCAGTGGAGCTAATGGGAACCCAGTGTTTGTAATTGAAGTTAGAAAAAAACGATAATGGCTTTTCACAAATTCATATTCACAGCCAGAAAATTAAAGATTGATTTATTATATTTGTGTATTTTAAATCAGAGTTTTAAATTATGTGAAGCTTTTGTTAGTGTTAACATTTAAAAAGATGTAGCCCTATTTTAGTAGTGAGATTTTTGGTATTTATAAATCACAAAACAATATAGGGTCAGGTTTTGAAAAATGTTGTAATTTTCCTTCTAGAAATTGTCATATTTATTTTATTAGGAAAAAACCTTAAATTTATGATTAGTAATTTTCTGGGGAAAAAAAAGAAGTGTAAGAATTCACCACCATATTGAGGTTTATGTTTGTAATGTGATTTCTTCTACCATTTTTTCTTGTTATTTAAAATATATTCTTTCTCAATTTTCTTTTGTTAAAGAAACAAATGCCAGGAGAGCTGTAGACAGAGGATATGTCCAAGTGCTTTTAACAATTTATATAGATTGGCACCGCCATGATAATCGGCATAGAAACATGCTCATTCGAAAAGGAATTTTACAGAGCTTAAAAAGTGTTACAAACATCAAGTTGGGAAGAAAAGCATTTATTGATGCCAATGGGATGAAAGTTTTGTATAACACTTCACAAGTGAGTTATTTACTTCCTGTTGTTTTGATGTACTAATTACATGATTTGATTTTTTTTTTCTTTTTTTTTTTTTTTTTTTTTTAATTTTTGACAGGCAGAGTGGACAGTGAGAGAGAGACAGAGAGAAAGGTCTTCCTTTGCCGTTGGTTCACCCTCTAATGGCCGCCGCGGTAGCGCGCTGCGGCCGGCGCACCGCGCTGTTCCGATGGCAGGAGCCATGTGCTTCTCCTGGTCTCCCATGGGGTGCAGAGCCCAAGGACTTGGGCCATCCTCCACTGCACTCCCTGGCCACAGCAGAGAGCTGGCCTGGAAGAGGGGCAACCGGGACAGGATCGGTGCCCCGACCGGGACTAGAACCCGGTGTGCCGGCGCCGCAAGGCGGAGGATTAGCCTGTTGAGCCACGGCGCCGGCCTACATGATTTGATTTTTAAGAAAAGTGAATTGGTGCACAAACGCTCAAAAACGTGTGTATATATATATATATACATATATATATGATGGATGTATTTTAAAAATGTAAAACTAAAAAGCAATCATTTTTCCTGTGTGACCCTTGACTGAGTGGGAGAATTGTACTGTGTATAAATCATCCACTGTACTGGCAGGGTTTCCAGAGAGCCATGTTTGCTGGGATGTTTAGTTGACTCTACTCAGATGTTCAGTACTTCCTCAGTGACTTCTGGTTTCAAAGATGGTACTGATTCCTGCTTAGGTAAAGGCTTAAGGACAAGTCCGACCAGATTTGCCACAGCAGAGTGTGACCTAGAAGTACATACTTGAGAATAGTAAAGCTGCTGTATAATCACCCTGTATTGCAGTATGGGTTTTTGTGATATTTGTTTCTAGAAGATTACTAGTGGATTTCTTTCTGAAGTACTGTAAAGTTGCCTCATTACCCACCAGAGGCATTCTGTTTTATTTATTCATTTTCTCCTCTCCTGACAAACAGGAATGCTTGGCAGTCAGGACTCTGGATCCTCTTGTCAACACCTCCAGTCTGATAATGAGGAAATGCTTCCCGAAAAATCGCCTGCCACTGCCAACAATTAAAAGTTCTTTCCATTTCCAGTTGCCAGTCGTTCCCATGACCGGTCCCGTGGCCCAGCTGTACAATTTGCCCCCTGAAGGTAGGAGCCAGGGTTACTGCTGACTCGGATTCCCTGTTGGAATTGTGCAATTCTGTTGATGGCTTTCTTTTGAAACTTGTGTCCACGTCCTCAGCGAAAGAAGACTCTAATCAACATGACAAACGTTCACGTTTTATCTTAGTTATTAGAGACTTTTGCAAATATAAGGACTCTAAACCTAGTAATTGAGTGACATACTGTGGGTTGTGTTGCATGTATGTACATGTGAATTCTAAGAAATTTCAAGCCTCACGTAGGAACATTATTTGATAGTTTATATACATTTTCAAAGAATGTAAATATTAAATGGGTAATTATGGATAGCTTTACAGTTGTAGCTTTTTTATGAACTTTTTTCCTAAGTTATAAGAACCTAATCAAAATTATTATGGTTGATGATGAACAAAACTTGCACATGACTTCCTGGGATGAAAATATGAAATTATATTAGAGGTAGGCTATTGTTTTCTATTAATGCTTATATGTATAGGAAAGACAGACTTTCAGTTTCTTAATGTGGGGAGAAAAAGGATGTTTTTCTTGAGATCTAGAAAAGAGAAAGTAGTCTAGTAATAGAGTTTCTATATTATTTTCTTGCCAGTTGACCATGTTTCTGAAAACAACTGAAGGTCTCTTATATATAACAACACTTATTTAAGATAGATATTAGGAATTTTCATGTAACTTTAGTTGTATTATCCTTAATACTAGTTTGTTAATGATAAATCTCAAGGCACACTATTATGATTTTATTTCTAAAATATTTAATTGTTGAAACACATATTTAGTTGACATAAAAATATCAAACTGCAGTATTCAGAAATCACTTTTAAGCAGTTTAAAAGTATAGCATTAAGTTAGGGTCTTCTGCATCAGATAACTAAGTGAAATATTGGTCTGCCTTCTTCAGATTGCATTTGAAATTACCAACAGATTTTTCAAATAGGGAAAAAAATCTGTACCAAATTTAAGAACTAGGTAAGCGAGGCATCCTCATGGAACAAACACATAACATGCAAACATACACGGAATATACACAGGCATATTAAGGAAGACATCAAGTCTCTACCTCTCCTTCCCTGAAATGCCATGTCTCTGGCTCCGTGTTGAGGTACCATTAGCACCTGATATTGAGGGACAGTCAAGGAGTAGTTGGAATCTTTTTCTGCCCTGGATCTCAACATAGGGTAAGGGAATTTTATTCTGGGGCCTTAAATGGGTGATTCTAGGTGGCAGGAAGCTGCTGAGGCCCTGTGATACAGCAGGTAGTGACACCAGGAGCGAGGTAGGATATATGCCGTGCTGTTCTTTATTCAGTGGCTAGATTGATGGATAGGATTCACCAGACATGGGGGAAATGAGAGAGATGATATTTTTCTGCTGATTTCTTTGCTCCTCAGACTTGATGAATCGCTGAACTAGAAATGCAGATTTCCACTGATAAGCTGGCAAGCCTTCATCATTCACATGTGAGGGAGATCTCTGATACTACCTGTGTCGACACAGGAAAATACCCTCTCTCTGTTCACTGTTATTTTCTCATGTTTCAGCCTTTGTTACATGTGTCACCGTTTTTATTTATTTATTTATTATTTACCTTCTTCAGCTCAAATATAAATTCCACGAGGATAGATCTGAGCTTTTTTTCCTCACATTACTGACACCAATTACTCACCATTACTCACATCAACACACCACCAATTCTCCAACTCACACCGAATGAATATTCTGCAGTTCGGTTCAGTTATCACACCAGGGACCCGGAGTTAGCACAAACCCCACGAGCTAAGGAAGGGCTCAGTCCCAGAAGATTAAGCCCTCTTCAGATGCCAATTAGTCTGAGCCTCCTGTAATTCTGCCTGGCTATGAAGTTGGTAGTGGAGGGCAGTTTTCAGGGTTGATAATTCGCTAGAATGGCTCCCAGAACTCAGGAGCACCATTTACATACATGTCCTGGTTTAATGTAAAGGATGCAACTCAGGAGCAGCTATGAGGAAGAGGTGCACAGGGACAGGTGTGGGGGAACAGGCGGGGAGCTTTTCTGGCTGCTGCAGGCATACTGCCCTAGCACCACCATGGTTCAGCAGCCCAGAAGCTCTCTCAGCCCCACTGGAGCCAAAGAAAACCAATGGTTTTTAATGGAGGTCCTGTTACATAGGCATAATTGATCCAATCATTGACTGTTGGTGAGTGATTCAGTCTCCAGGCCCTCTGTCCTCCTCTCATGTTGAGGAATGGGGCTGAAGTTCCAACCCTTGGTCTTTCTAGCCAAGGGTATCCTGAAGCTGTATAGGAGCCTACCAAAAAGTTACCTCATTAGAACAAAAGACACTCCTGCCCCAAGAGAGTTAGGAGTCTGTGCCATGAACCAGGGAAAAGCGAATCTGTGTGTGTTAGAGAGAATGAAGAGATGAGATCAACAGAGAGTGAGAGCTCCGATGTGCTGGTTCACTTGCCAAATGCCTGCAGCAGCTGGGCCTGGACTGAGGCTGACTATCAGAGCCAGGTCTTTCTAGGTCTCTTCTGTGTGCTGTGTGTGGCAGGGCCTCAACTACTTGAAGCGTCATTGGTGCCTCCCAGGGGCTGTGTTGGAAGTTAGAACTGCGAGCCAGAGCTGGGAATCTAACCCAGGCACTCCAGAATGGAGCGTTGGCGTCTGTAACCCAGTGTTAACCACTGCCTGCCCCTGCATAAGAGGACTGTTGTTTTATCTGTAGCATCCATTAGGATCCAGTGGACACAGTTAGAATGTATTTAGTATTTGTTGAATGAATAGAGCCGACCTCAGGCCTTCACTCTTCCGATTATTAAATGTCAAAAGATAGTGAAGCAGTGTCTGTGGAGCTTTGGAGAAAAAGAATCTCTGTCCCAAGAATCCTGAGGCCTATTCATCGCCGTGATCTGTGAAGGGGATGGATTCCTAGGTGTGTGCTTGCCCAGGGCCCCTTCCTGACACGATTACGTGGTGTATTGCTCCATCCAGTCAGGTGATGAGCTAAAGATGTCAGATGTCAAGAATGCAGAAGACATGGAAGAGCAATTGTATTAATTAAATTTTAATTAAAATGCTAAACATTAACTACACAATACTAAAATAGATGGCTGTACTATTATGAAACATATCAACTGATTCTTGGCGAAAGATAGATAAGACATAGTTACCATAAACTGGAACTTTTACTTAAATAAACCAAAGTTTACAGATGGAAAAGTAATAGGGATCCTTAGAACGGGGTCATTGAGCCTTAGGAATGCATGGATGGGCTTCAGAGACTGAACACTTTGAATTTCTGTGTAAAATTATGGCTTTTTTTCCTCCTTGGAAAAACTTGTTGAAGGCTAAAGGTAAGGAAATTTCAAAGATTGCAGTTAAAAAAAACAAACTGTAAAGTGCTCACAAAGCAAGAACGAGCATATCCGCTTTAGAAATAATAAACCCAAGTAACGAAGTAGTCCTATTAAAAGGAAGTCTGGGGGGCCGGTGCTGTGGCCTAGAAAGTAAAGCCACCTGCCTGGGACACTGGCATTCCATGTGGGTGCCGCTTCTAGTCCTAGCTGCTCTACTGTGAGCCAGCTCCCTGCTGGTGGCCTGGGAAGGGCAGTGGAGGTGGCCCCTGCCACCCATGTGGGAGACCTGGCCGAGGCTCTTGGTTCCTGGCTTCAGCCTGGCCCAGCTCTGGCAGTTGTGGCCACCTGGAGATGAGCCAGCAGGTGGAAGATCCTTCTCTCTATCTCTCCTTCTATCTCTCTCTCTAACTCTGCCTTTTGGATAATTAAATATACCTTTGAAAACAAAGACTGGGGCAGGCATTGGGGTGCTACGGGTGCTACAGGGTAAGCTGCTGCTTGTGACACCCACATTCCATATCAGAGTGCCTGGTTCAAGCCCAGCTTCCTCCAAAGGCACCAGATGATGGCTTATACTTGAGTCCCTGCCACACAGGTTGGAGACCTGGCTGAAACTTCTGACTTCAGGGCCTGTCCTAGCCCTGGCTATTGGAGACATTTTGGTAGTAAACCAATGGATGGAAGATCTCTCTCCCCCTCTCTCTCTTTCCCTCTCTGCCTTTCAGAGAAATCTTTAAAAAAAAAAAAAAGGGTTCTCAGACTGGGTTAAAAAACAGAATACATCTAGCTGATACATACTGCAGACTCCTAGGGTGGAAAGCTTGAATGTGCACAGAATGGCAAATATCTGTCATCTCCACTTACAGGCAAGGAAGACAGTGTCACAAAATGTAAATTAGAACCAAAACAGTGTAAGACAGCAAAGATGACTTTATATGAGATAGATGATGATGTGCTAAAGAATATGTCAAATGTATTAAGCTGTAATCATTTGAATCACAAGGAGAAATGGATAGAAACACATCGATAGTGGGTGATTTTAATATACCTCTAAACTCTTGGCAAATAAATAGAGGTTACATCAATCTATGTGGCTGCTGAAGATAACTCCTAATATACTTGAATACATAATTGAAATGGACAGTATTTTAGGAAAATGTTGGCTAACTAAAATTAAATAGTAAAAAACATGACTCTGCAGTCAGATTTCTTCAATGAAGACACCAAAGTATTAATGACGTCATAGGTTAGTTCTCTCAACTTTCAAGAAATTTTCCTATGCTTTATTTTCCAGAGCATAGAAAAAAAAGCAAAGTTTGGAAGCTAGAATGATGTTGAAAACAAAACCTGGTAAGAATAACTTGAAACCACCTACAGATTAATGGTCAGTCATCAAAATAAATGTCAAAAATCCTAAAACATTAGCAAATTGACTTAAGTATTTTTCATGTCTAGGGCACCTTGAACAAGTAAGAATTATTTTTGAGAAAATAAGTTGCTGTAACATTAAGATTTAAATAAAATTTATTATCAGTAGATCAAGAGAAGAAAACCAAGCTATTACTTCAGTGAATGCTATGAAGAGATTACATGAAAGTCCTATCAGTACCAGATAAAATTTCTTAAGGAAACCAGAACTATTTTCTAAACAATCTGAGTACTGCCTAACTTAAATCTGTAACTGACCTGGCAAATAGCGAAGACATGTTAGAGGATGCCTTCTCAACCATTTTTGTTTAACATAATTTTGAAAACTGTGGCTAAAATCAGTAAGTGAGGGATAAGAAAGGTCCTTAACCATTAAAAAAGTGAGATAAATGTATTAATATCTGTAGAATACATTACTGTCTATATGGAAATCCAAGTGAATCAGTTGTAAAACATGGCTTATATAAAACTTCAGTGAAATGCTAGTTGGAAGAAAATGACAAAACTGTTGCATATGCACAGCCTGTTGCAAACAGAAAAATACACACAGGCACACACACAAACACACACACACATACTATCTAGGCTGTCCACTATAAAGGGAAGTAGATACAAGAGTGATAGCAACAACAAAGCAGTCCTCCTGGAACATACTTTCCAAATCATTACCAGAAAGTGCTGACTCATTCCTTTCAGAGGTTAAATCGTAGAGATACAGTGCAGTTTATCCAGCTAGTTTCCTACTGATAGACGTTTAAGTTGTTTCCTCAATTTCCATTTTTGTGATGAATGAGCCAAGGACATTTTGAAACTTAATAACCAGAATACTTATTTACATTCCCTGGTTTTAATCGTATGATTTAACTATAATATTGTTAAATATTGGTAATAGTATAAGAATAGATCTTTGAAATAGAAGACATGGTCTGAGACTCACTAAGCTACATGGTATTTCACATATGGAGTTTAAACCCAAAGAAAAGTATCACATAGAGGAAAATATTTGGAAGGCTTGACTGAAAATTAAAATTGTCTTTTCTCTTTGACTCTGAAATGCATTTTCCCCTCTTGTCTATTCTAGCAGTCATTTTTTTTTCCCCACTTGGAATAGATTTTTCTCAAGTCATTCCCTTTCTTTTTTCTTGAGACTTCTTTAGTTGCCTCTTTCTCCAGTGTCAGCTTTTCCCCCGTTTGTCCCTGACCAGTGCTGTTAGGGCATACACACAAGTAGTCCCAGTAACGCAGTGCTACCTATTTTTGCTACCTATTTCCAAAAGGAAGTGGAGGCAGTTTGTTGCCTGTGTCAGGAGAGACAGAGCTGACCCAGTAGCACAGTCACCAGACAACAGTAATGATAAACGTGTTAATATCTCCTGCTCTTTATTTGCCTGGCACTTTTCTAACCCCTTTAATGTGTAGATATGTCCATTTTGTAGATGAAGAAACGAAGACAGGAAGAACTTTGGTAACTTGCTTAATTAAGGTCAGTCAGTAAGTGGGGAGCCAGGATTTAAGTTAGGATATTCTGTCTCCAGAGTCTATGTGCTGTGCTTCAGGAGATAGAAGTTGTGTGGGCTTGTTTTTTTTTCCCCTTACATAGCCAACCAGAAAATAGACCATCCCTGGCTGTAGACCTCTGTTCCTCTAAGTCATCAAGGGCAATAGGTGTTTTTCCATCGTCTCCTATGGTGGCCTCCTATGTGCATGTGGAAAATGGAGAGTGTCATTTTCTGTTTCGATATATTGTGGCCTGGAATCTCCTCACCACTGTACTTCATGTACCCCCCTGGCCAAAAACTGGATGTGTGTGTGTGAACGTAACCACTAGAAGGGAGGCTGGACTCAGTTAAGGGCGCTGTCGCTGAAAGGAAGGGGAGGAGAGTGCATCCTACTGGGACGGTTGATAATCCTTGCCCTTCAGTCACACAGGAAATAGAAGTAAGAGAGTTTGGAAAAGTATCTTTTCAACATATTTCTTACTTTGCGAAAGGCACTGTTAAATGAGACGCCTGGAAGTCCTGCCCTGCTTCCCTGTCTCCTGCACACCTGCTGCCCGTGTCCTTGTCCCTTCCGTTTCCCGAGTTTTTCCATCATGTTCATTCTCGTTACTCCCGTCTTCATTCTTGTTACTTCCTTCATTCTTGTTACTCCGTCTTGGTCCAGACACTTAGTATTTTTTCCTCTTTTAGTTACGGTCTGCCTCCACCACATGCCCGCTCTCTCATTCCTGCCAGGGTGCTGTTTGGAAAATGCAAGTTGAATTCAGTCGTTCTCCTCTTGAAAACCCTCAGCGCTTATCTTGTACAGGATAAAATCCAATCTGCTGGCCTGCTGCATTCTGGCCTTTCTTTCTCTCGCTCCTACTTGGCCTGTCAGCACTTTCCTGAGTGACCTGTGCCTGCCAGTGGAACTCAGCCTCAGCATCCCAAAGACAGCTTTTCATGGGCTTGTTTTCCCATTATTGCTTCTTCTGAAAAGTCACACTCACCTTTATAGTGACACAGAAGCCTCACATGATGCTTATCTCTTCTGCGACTATTACCTGTTTGATGAAGTGATTGGAGATCAAGTCCTTGGCCCCAGGCAATCTGCAATTAGTTATTGCCTTCCTGGTTTTCCTGTTTTGGAGTGTAGGTCTTCATTACTATTTCTCTTTTGTATTCTCATGACTTGTTTCCTCCTCCTCTTTAACCTTTGAGTTCCCAGAGGTCAGACTGAAGCATCTTAAAAAGAAACCTAGAGAAAAGAATGCCCCTCCTAGAGCACAGGGTCATCATCGAAACAGATGGGTGGGTGGTGATTGTAAAAGGATAAAGTCTGAGTCACTGAAATTGATCATAAAGAGAAAACAGGGTGTTTCCTTAAGGCTGTTATAGTGAAGGTATTATTGCCTTTTAAAAACAGAGAACACAAATCTTACAGCATTTCCAACATGTCTCATGGGTTTTCAGCAGCAGGCTAGCTGTAGAGCTCTTTTGATAGGAAATCTCGCTCGCTTTTCCTTGGGCGATTACGTTAGTTTCTATATAACGTTCTCCCTTTGATGTGCATGTTGTCGAGTGTTTACCTCTGACCTACTTATAGCACATTTTGTATCACAGTGGATGACGTAGTAGATGAAAGTGATGACAACGATGATATTGATTTAGAAGCTGAAACTGAAAATGAAAACGAAGATGACCCAGATGAGAATTTTAAGGTTAGTAAACTTCTAATCTTTAGTTACCTGTATGAGTTATGTACTAGAGTTGTGGCCTTTGTCTTTGAATTAGACTTATTTCTAACTGACATGATTGACGTCATGGGAGAAGCCTTCCCGAGGTCAGAAGAAGAAAGAGGGAGGCATTGGTTCTGGGAATGAAGTGTGGCTGTTCCCTGTTTGCCTGTGAGTGCTTCGACCTGTCCCTGTCTGCTTGTACACAGCCTTTTCAGCTTCTGCCTGTTAGCACAGAACAGTGGTGTTAACCCTTGCCGGACGGCAGACGGCTCAGTATGTGTGTGGAAAGATCATCCTCGGTAACTACATTCTGTAGTATTGTGCCACTGTGTAGCGTTAGAACATCCAATCAAATGTATGCAGGTAAGGGAGACAAAGAGGCTAAATCCACGTATAAGGGAAAACCTTCTTTGTTTGGGGCTCAGGCTTTTTTTTTTTTTTTTTTACAGACAGAGTGGATAGTGAGAGAGAGAGACAGAGAGAAAGGTCTTCCTTTTTGCCGTTGGTTCACCCTCCAATGGCCGCTGCCATCGTGCTGATCCAAAGCCAGGAGCCAGGTGCTTCTCCTGGTCTCCCATGCGGGTGCAGGGCCCAAGGATTTGGGCCATCCTCCACTGCCTTCCCGGGCCATAGCAGAGAGCTGGCCTGGAAGAGGGGCAACCGGGATAGAATCCAGCGCCCCAACCGAGACTAGAACCCGGTGTGCCGGCGCCGCAAGGCGGAGGATTAGCCTGTTAAGCCATGGCGCCGGCCGTGGCTCAGGCTTTTGGATAAGAAATTCCACCTGGGCCTTATGCCGCCATAATAAAGACTACTTCCTGTTACAAGGCCTTGTTGTCTTGTCTCAGTACAGGAATCCTGCTATACAAGAACATACTTTTCCTTTTAACGTACCTCCTTCTTTCCTAGTGGGGCATGGAAATCATTCCTGACTGTTGTTCCAGGGTTTATTTTTTTCCCCCTGAAAAACAGAGTGGATGTTGACAGTTTTCTAAGGGCTTTATTTGCCATGAAGTGTAGGAGTGTGATGCTCATCAGTTTTCACGGAGGTGGTGCATCCCCCTGGCTGGCAGTGTGTGCCCTGGGGTCACCCTCAGTGTCCTGGCTCCTGTCCCTGCAGGGTGTATCATTTTAAGCAAGCTACTTCTCTGTATCTCTTCTTTTTGTTAAGTTGCATGGAGGTAATGATGCTATATCTTCATTGTTCTTATGTAGATTAATTTAGATAATACAATGCTTAGCATAATGCTTCATATATCTTCAGTGCAGAGTAAGTCTTAGCTGTTTTGATCACCACCATCATACATACACGTTTTTTTCAGTTTAGTTTTCTTCAGTTGTACTGAGCAAAAATAATGCCAGTTAGGGGGATTGAGGAGAACACATGTTAGTCTTAGTCTTGACACAGGTAGTTCTCTTGAAGAGCCAGCTATACTGTGATACTGGAATAACTGTGACCAGAACAATCATAAAAAACAACCCAAAAATAATAAGCAGATTTGAATTTATGTTGAAATTAATGCTGTCTGTATTTGGTGGTCATCTCTAATTACGCTTAATTAGTAATTTGGGGCATTTTAACTCCACAATGTGTTTTGTAATTTCAATATTTTGTAAACTGGTGATATGCTTTTTTTATATTTCAGAATGATGATATTGAAACAGATATTAACAAACTAAAGCCCCAGCAAGAACCAGGACGAACAATTGAAGAACTAAAAATGTATGAACACCTTTTTCCTGAGCTTGTTGATGATTTTCAGGTATAAATATAGATAATTATAGATAATATAGAAATTTAATGTCTTCACTGATTTTAGTAAAAAGAATCTTTCTCTTTTTTCCTGTAATAATTATCTTTATTCTGCTGTTCATTTCTAAAAAGTGAAACTGGTGTTGCATTTCTGAGTGATGTTAAAATAATATACCACCATTCTGAACTCAGCAAGTTGCTTATCCATAGAATGAGAAGAAATGGGCTATTTTTGAACTTTTTTGCCACTTTGGTTCATCACTTTTAATTGATAACAGTTTTTTATTCTTTTTCTTAGTTCTTTAAAATGACATTTCAAAATCGTGTTACGCATTTTGTTACAGTCTTCCTGTATCATTAGTGTTTTAGGAGAGGTGGGACTAAAATGTGCTGAATTAAGAATAGAGTTGATGTATGTTAAGTTTCTTCCCTGGTAGTTTACTGTGTAACCATGAAGAGGGTTGGGGAGAGAGGGAAGATGACATTTTGAAGACTTTAAATCTAAATTGATTCACAGAAAGAATGGCTGTAAAATTTTATTTATTTATTTATGCGAGAGAGGGGACAACAAGAACTTCCATCCAGTGGTTCACAAAGGGACTGGGCCAGGCTGAAGCAGGGAGCCAAGAACTCCATTCAGGTGTCATATGTAGGTGGCAGGAGCCCAATTACTTGAGCTATCACCACTGCCTTCCCAATTCTGCATCAGCAGGAGCTGGAGGCAGGTGCGAAACCTCTGCACTCCGGTATGGGATATGGGTGTTCCAACCAGTGTTTCAGCTGTCAGGACAGATGCTCAGTGCTCACAGCGAAGTGACTTCTCAGTAACATTTCTTACCTTTGTTTATCAGTGTAATCACCCCCCTGGATCACACAGCAAGGACAGGTGAATCGATTGCTGTCAGTAGATCTAGTTCTTACTCCCACTCTGTTGCTGACTTGTGGTGAGCCCTTGGATAAGCCTGTGAAACTCCCCAGGACTTAAAGGGTAAAATAAAAAGTTAGAAGTAAATAACGTCAAAGATTTGTTGAGCCCTTAGTAAGCCCCTTTGCTTCCCAAATTCCATATATGTAATAGCTACCTGTTTAAAGAAAAACTCTTCAATGTCCTCATATACATATGAGAAATTAAAAAGAGAGGAGAGGGGAACAGTTACCAGCCATGGTCTCACATTTTACAGTTCTAAGGTTCTAATTATTCGAGTTTCTCTTTGGGACCTTATGAGCCTTGGATGTAGAAGAGGGAACAACTCCCCCCTCCTCTTGCCACTCCTTCCTTGGTACTCTCCGTAGATTTGAAGTATATCTGAAGATACTTTGAGATTGGGGATGATAGAAAAGATGGCAAGACTGAAGGAGAAGCGCTTTGTCTGGGGGAGGAAAAAAAGGGGGAGGGCGTGCGGCATGGTGGTGCAGTAGGTTAAAGCACTGCTTGTAACACTGGCATCCCAGCTTCTCTGCTTCTGATCCAGCTTCCTGGTGATGTGCTTGGGAAGGCAGGGGAAGATGGCCCAAGTGCTTGGACCTCTGCTGCCCACGTGGGAGACCCTGATGGAGTTCATGACTCTTGGCGCTGGCCTGGCCCAGCCCTGAT
The DNA here is from genome assembly GCF_033115175.1 of Lepus europaeus. Classification (NCBI taxonomy): domain Eukaryota; kingdom Metazoa; phylum Chordata; class Mammalia; order Lagomorpha; family Leporidae; genus Lepus; species Lepus europaeus. The sequence continues at coordinate 101,969,844 of NC_084838.1, forward strand.
CATTTGTAGCATGCAGTAGTAGATGGGAGCTCTCTGTCCTCTGTCTTTCCCTCTCTTCCTTTCAAAGAAAGAGAAGTGGTCGGGAAGAAGGAAAAGCAGAAGGCAGAAGAGGTGTTTGGGATAGAATATAGGATCGTTTTCTTCCATTCAGCCTATAGCAGTTATCCGGGTACTCTTAACACATTTGTGTCCAGCCAAAACTACAGAGATAAGACATACTGGTAAATCAAGGCAACAAATTTGAGGGGGGAATTGATCATTATGTGAGCACATCACCTACCCTCTGTTTTTGTGCATACAAGAAGTATATAGTATCGCAAATTACAGTTTTTACTAAAGACATTTGTTTGAAAGGCATAGTTAGAAAGGGAAAGGGGAGGGTGGGAGGGAGAGATTGATCTTCCATCTGCTGGTTTACTCCTCAAATGGCTGTAACAGCCAGGGCTGGTCCAGGCTGAGCGAGGATCCAGGATATTCTTCTGGGTCTCCCACATGGGTGTAGGGGCCCAAGCATTTGGGCCATCCTCTGCTGCTTTCTCAGGTGAGTTAGAAAGGAGCTGGATGGGAAGTGGAGCAGCCAGGTTTCGAACTGGTGGCCATATGGGATGCCTGCATCATAGGTGGCAGCTTTACCCACTCTGCCACAATTCTGGCCCCAAAAGTGATTTTTTTTTCAAGATTTATTTTATTTATTTGAAAGGCAGAGTTAGAGAGACAGAGAGAGAGAGAGAGAAAGGGGAGAGAGGAAGATGGAGGGAGTGAGAGAGAAAGAGAAAATATCTTCTATTTGCTGGTTCACTCCCCGTGGCCACAGCAGACAGGACCAAAGTCAGGAGCTTCTTCCAAGTCTCCCATGTGGTTGCAGGGGCCCAAGCACGTGGGCCATCTTTCACTGCTTTCTCAGGTACATTAGCTGGGAACTGGATCAGAAGTGGAGCAATTGGACTCAAACCGGTACCCATATGGTATATTGGCATCGTAGGCAGCGGCTTTATCTGCTATGCCACAATGCAAATATCAAGGTCTTTATTAAAGGACCTTGTGATTTTAAAGCTATGCTTATTTATTCATAGTCACAATTTTATTTGCTCTTATTATTATTTCTTTTTTTTTTTTTTTTTTTGACAGGCAGAGTTAGACAGTGAGAGAGAGAGACAGAGAGGAAGGTCTTCCTTTTTCTGTTGGTTCACCCCCCAAATGGCTGGTATGGCCAGCGCGCTACGCTGATCCGAAGCCAGGAGCCAGGTGCTTCCTCCTGGCCTTCCCATGTGGGTGCAGGGCCCAAGGACCTGGGCCATCCTCCACTGCCCTCCCAGGCCACAGCAGAGAGCTGGACTGGAAGAGGAGCAACCGGGACAGAATCTGGTGCCCCAACCAGGACTAGAACCCGGGGTGCTGGCGCTGCCGGCAGAGGATTAGCCTAGTGAACCGCGGCGCCAGCCACTTATTTCTGGATGGCAGGGTATTGGAAATGTCGAAATTCTGCATTTTCACAGTTGTTTTTTGTATATATCTGTGGTAGTGTGATGGCATTCACCATGTGGATTTTGTATTTTTTTCTTTTTCCTCTCTTTTTAATTTTTTTAAAAAGATTTATTTATTTAATTGAAAGAGTTACACAGAGAGAGAAGGAGAGGCTGAGAGAGAGAGAGGTTTTCCATCCAATGGTTCACACTCCAATTGGCCACAATGGCTGCAACTGTGCCGATCCAAAGCTAGGAGCCAAGAGCTTCTTCCAGGTCTCCCATGTGGATGCAGGGGTCCAAGGACTTGGGCCATCTTCCACTGCTCTCCCAGGCCGTAGCAGAGAGCTGGATTGGAAAAGGAGCAGCTGAGACTAGAACCGACGCCCATATGGGATGCTGGTGCAGCAGGTGGAGGATTATCCTGCTGCACCAAAGTGCTGGCCCCCGACATATTCTGTATTATCTTGAAATTTTTGAGGCTTGTTTTGTCCTTGAATATATCCAGCCTTTTCTATGTTGTATAATCTAATGTGTTTGATAAACGTTGTGTGGCTGTTTTGAGGCACAGGTGTGTGCATTTGTTTATTAAACAAGATTGCTGATTATATCCGGAAGTTCTTTTCTATCCTAATGGATTTTTTTCTTATATTGATTACTGTGAAAAGTAGTTAAAAAGTGAAAAGTATGTTAAGAATTTCTCGTGGTTGTGAATGTGCAGCTCAGTCAGTTTTTGTTGCAGACTTTGAGTCTTGTTTGTTTTACATAAAGTTGAATCGAGTTTTACTCCGTTTGGAATTGAACTTTTTATCATTATGAAATTATTATCTTTGTTTTTAAGATTTTAAGACAAAAAGCATTTTTAAAAATACTAATGTAGTCACATTAACCTTAATTATTTGCCTGATGTCTTGGTAAGTCTTTCAGTTTTGCAGTATCCTTGGCTGCTTTACACATCTTTGGATGTGTGTTTTTTAAAAGCATGTAGTTGGGTTTTTAAAAAATTGAGTCTGAGTTTTGTCAAGTATCGAACATTTAGATGATTTACATACTATTCGTACATCTAGAATTATGTGTGGGAGAACTTACTTTGATTTTCATTTGTTTTGTCTTGCCTTCATTTGAATTTTTTTTATTTTTAAAGATTTATTTGAAAGGCAGAGTTAGAGGGGGAAGACACACACACATGCACGCACACACACACACATACCTCTTCCAATCTGCTGGTTTACCTCCCAAATGGCTGCAACAGGCAGGTCAAAGCCAGGAGCCTGGAACTGCCGTGAGAGTGGCAGGGGTGCAAGCTCTTAGGTCATTCTCCACTGCTTTCCTAGGTGCATTGCAGGGAGCTGGACTAGAAGTGGAGCAGCTAGGACTTGAATTGGTGTCCATTTGAGATCCTGATGTTACAGTTGGTGGCTTAACATGCTGTACCACAACTCTAGTCCCTATGTTTTCCTCATTCATTTCAATTTATTTTGTTTTACCACAAGTTTGAAAGCTACATATTTTTGTTACTTTTAACTTAATTAAGTTTCTGGAGGTACAGTTTATGTATAATAAGCTGCATCACTGAATGCATAAGCTTGAGTGTTGACATATGTGCACAATTTTTAGTTACTCTTGATATTCTAACATACAAGGAGTCTCAGAGTTTATGGGAAAAAGTAGAATTAAGAATGACTTTATTTTGATATAAAATTCTGAAATCACTGTACTTTTTTTCATATTATGTGTTTTTTCATGAACTTTTTGGAGACCTCTTGTTGGCATGGATTTCAAATTTTTTTTTGTTTCAAAATAAACTTATTTTGGGGGCCGGTGCTGTGGCGTAGCAGGTAAAGCCGCCTCCTGCAGTGCTAGCAACCCAAAGGGGCGCCAGTTCGAGTCCCAACTGCTCTACTTCTGATCCAGCTCTCTGCTGTCACCTGGGAAAGCAGTAGAAGATGGCCCAAGCCCTTGGGCCCCTTCACCCACGTGGGTGACCTGGAAGAAGCTCCTGGCTCCTCGCTTCGGATCAGCTCAACTCCAGCTGTTGTGGCCATTTGGGGAGTGAACCAGCGGATGGCAGACCTTTCTCTCTTTCTCTGCCTCTCCTCTCTGTGTAACTCTGACTTTCAAGTAAAATAAATAAATCTTTTTTTAAAAAAAAAGTAAATAAACTTATTTTTAATTATATTTTCCTCAAGCATTTTGAAGTCTACTTCTGTTTACAACAGTCTGAAACATCAGGACCTTTCCTTCCCTTAGTGGTAAAGTAAACTTAGAGGGGCGGGTGTGTGGCACAGAGGTACTTCCATCCCATATTGGAGTCCTAGTTCCTCTGATTCTGATCCAGCTTCCTGCTAATGTGCACCCTGGGATGCCACAGGTGACGGCTCAAGTGCTTGGGTCCCTTCACCTAGGTAGGAGGCCCAGGTTAAGTCCCAGGCTTCAACCTGGCCCAGCCCAGGGAAGTGAACTGGAAAAGGGAAGATCTCTGTCTCTCTCTGCCTTTCAAATAAAATGAAAATGTCACTAAAAATAATTAAAAAGGAAATAGAGTACTCTAATCACTTTCCAAATCAGTTTACATGCTTTTGATTTATATTTTAACTCTAGCTTAAAAAAACTATGATATTACTGCTTTGTTTTCTTCATTGTAGATGTATTCACATTCTTAATACCTTAAAATTTTCCTTTCTTCTTGTTTCTTAGAGTTTCTGTTTGTGATTATTTCCCCCAGGAATGATGCTTCTCTTTCTCTCTCTGAAAATACCTTTATTTCATAATCATTTTTGATAGTTGTTTTCCTTTTTCTCTGACTACTTTTTAAACATCACCTTTATTAAGGTCCAATTTAAATGCAATAAATTACATTTATTTAAAATTGCTGTTTTGATACATTTGAACAACTGTGTGGCTGCTACCCCAATCAAGAGGTAAGATTGTTTTTATCATCCCCGGAAGTCCTTGGTTCCCTTCATGTCTCTTGTCTGGTCTCTATCACTGTAGAATTTTGCCTATCCTAGAACTTCTTATAGATGGAATCCTTACTCTTGTATAAGGCTTCTTTTGCTCAGCTGTGTTTTTGAGATTTTTATCCATGGAATATATTCCAATTTCTTTATTCAGCTGTTGAGTATTAGAAAATTTATAGTTTTGTATTATTATGAATAAAATTGATGCAACCATTTGTGTATAAAACTTTCGGTGGAAATACACCTTCACTTCTCTCAGGTAAATAACTGAGTAGTATGTATGGTTAAGTGTGCTTTTACTTTATAAGAAACAATTTCTGGTGGTGCTTTAGATAACTTTGTTGTCTAGTGGTCTGCAGATGCCTGATAATGCTCACTGAGTTTGGCTTCTGTATGTTGTTTTCTCACAGAACTGGAAAATCTCTTTTTTGGTTACTTCTCATGCCCTTTGTTCTCTCTTCTTTTTGCAATTTGCATTGAATTTGGAACTTTTTACTCTCTTCCATGTTTGCTAATCTCTTCTACAAGCTTTTCATCTCTATTTTTCTTTGCTGTATCCAGTTTATTGCATCAGAAATACACATTAGGCATTGAATTTTGATTACTTTTAGGTGGTTTAAAAATATGCTTTGTCAACCTTTAATTTCTTCAGCGTTCTCCTATGCTAGGTCTCGTGTGCTGGTAGTTATCTCTTCCTGGAGTGCTGTCCACGTGTGTGGCTCCCTCTCCTGAAGTCTTTGCTTGTATCTCCTCTGTCCAGTGAGGCTCCCTAACAGGTGGCATCGGAAGTTCAGAAATGCCGCTCGCCTCTTCTTCCCTGGCATTCTCACCTTCTCCCTCCACCTTTTAAATTTTTTTGTTTCCTGTGACACTTTACCTCTGGAATGTTCTGTAAGATGCATTTATATAATATTTGTCTCTTGTTGTATTGACGATCTTACCCCCTCCATACCTATGACAAATGTAGTTTTTAGAAGAAAGAATTTCATATTGTTGTTTAAACTGATGTGTCTAGGTGTCTGATCAGTGCTTGGCACAAGGCAGATATTCCATAAATATTTTTCTACTTTTCAAAAAGTTCCCTTGTTTCTGTGGTATATAAGCAGTATTTTATATAAGAAAAGAAAATTGTTATGAATTTGTATTGTGGCTAAATATTTTGTTTTTCATTAGTGAAATGAAAAGGTACTCTGTCTTGTCTATCTGTAAAGATTTCAAATGTTAGATTTCTGAAGCAGCATATAAAATGAATATGACCTTAGTTTTGCTTATATATTTTAATATTTGCAGTTAAAAGATTGAATTTTTTTTTAAGGGCTATGATTTAATCTCCAGAGAACCAAAGCCTTTTGTGTTTGAGGGGAAGGTACGAGGTCCTATTGTTGTTCCTACGGCTGGAGAGGAGGCGTCCGGGAGTTCAGGCAGTTCGAGAAGAGGAGCTGCTGCGAAGGAGAATGTGTCGCCTAGAGGAGAGGAAGGTGATAGGAAACCTGCCTCGATGGATGTTGCAAAAGACGATACAAAAGACAGTGGCCGGACGCTACAGCCGCCTCTCGGTGATCAGAGTAGAACTGTTTCATCAACCCATGGCTTAAACAACGACATTGTGAAGGCCTTGGACAGGATTACCTTGCAGAATATGCCTTCCGCAGCAGCCCCAGGGGTGAAGAAGGACTACAACCTCCCTCTCACTGTCCTCACGTGCACGAAAGTCTGTCCGCACGTGGCCACCTGTGGCAATGTCCTCTTTGAGGGAAGAACAGTTCAGTTGGGGAAGCTGTGCTGTGCAGGAGTTGAAACTGAAGACGATGAGGACACCGAGTCTAACTCCTCCGTGGAACAGGCGTCCGTTGAATTGCCGGACGGGCCAACACTCCATGACTCAGACCTCTATATCGAGATTGTGAAAAATACAAAGTCTGTCCCAGAATATTCAGAGGTGGCTTATCCTGATTATTTTGGTCACATTCCACCGCCCTTCAAAGAGCCAATTTTGGAAAGGCCTTATGGTGTACAAAGGTGAGTTGCAGGTTTCTTCCCCTTCTAAATAAGGTGAAATTGCTCTAAATTAAAGGTACTATGATTTTTCATCCTGCTTTGAAAATTTTGCATTGTGTTCAAACTGTCCTTGTGGGTGGACTTTATTTTCTAAGTTCCTTGTTTATTCAAATGAAGCCAGAATAGTAAACATGGCCATTTAATAATTTAGACATTTTCTATTTAGACTGAATCTTAAAAGTATAAAAGATTATTTAATGATCTTTGAGTAAATATTACCTTGGTAAATCATTTGAACTTGATTTAGGTATGTGATCTTTAAAATAGGCTATAAAGGAAAGAATATGGACAGTACTGTTTTCTTGTAAAATTGGACAAAATTTAAATTATGTTTTTATTTGAGAGACAGAGTCAGGGAGGCAGAGTCCCCATCAACTGGTTCATTTCCCAAATGCCTGTGACTGCCAGGACTGGGCCAGGTTGGAGCTGGGGGCCTGGAATTCAGTCTGGGTTTCCTTCCTTGGTGGCAGGACTCAACTAATTGAGCCGTGACCTGCTGCCTCCCAGGGTCTGTATTCGTGGGAAGCTGGAATCAGGAGTGGAGCTGGTGCTTGAAGCCAGCCACTCCTGTATGGGAAGTGAGTGTGTTAACTGGTGTCTTTACTGCTAGGTCAAATACCTGTCACAGATCTGGAATTTTAGATGGAAATAGACAATGCGGAGTTGCCATCTTGTCTACAGAAGGCACTTACTGAATTATAAGTGTTCTTTGAACCCTGAAAGCAAATTTCCTTATTACGTTGCCTCAAACCAAAGGTGTCCCCCCCCTCTTTCTAGCCTTACCAGCCTAGGGTTAGAATGGAGAGGACTGTGGGACAGAGATGGGACTTTTCTATGAGTCTTTGATTTTCAGCCTTTTTTTTTTCTTTTTTTTTTTCCGACAGACAGAGTTAGACAGTGAGAGAGAGAGACAGAGAGAAAGGTCTTCCTTCCATTGGTTTACCCCGCAAATGGCCGCTGTGGCTGACACGCTGTGCTGATCCGAAGCCAGGAGCCAGGTGCTTCCTCCTGGTCTCCCATGTGTCTGCAGGGCCCAAGCACTTGGGTCATCCTCCACTGCCTTCCCGGGCCACCGCAGAGAGCTGGACTGGAAGAGGAGCAACCGGGACAGAACCAACGCCCCAACCGGGACTAGAACCCGGGGTGCCAGCGCTGCAGGCGGAGGATTAGCCTAGTGAGCCGCGGCACCAGCCTTTCAGCCTTAATTTTTTTTTTTTTTTTTTTTTTTGACAGGCAGAGTTAGACAGTGAGAGAGAGAGAGAGAGAGAGAGAGAGAGAAAGGTACTCCTTCCGTTGGTTCACCCTCCAAATGGCTGCTACGGCTGGCGCACTACAGCCGGTGCTGCGATGATCCAAAGCCAAGAGCCAGGTGCTTCCTCTTGGTCTCCCATGCAGGTGCAGGGCCCAAGCACTTGGGCCATCCTCCACTGCACTCCCGGGCCACAGTAGAGAGCTAGACTGGAAGAGGAGCAACCGGGACAGAATCTAGCACCCTGACTGGGACTAGAACCTGGAGTGCCGGCGCCGCAGGCAGAGGATTAGCCTAGTGAGCTGCGGCACCAGTCCAGCCTTAATTTTAACCACTGAGAGTCCAGTCCTTTTTGTTTCCCATCATGGATCTCATGTTCTGAAAGCCTTCATCAACCAACTCTCTTAATGTTATGCTAATTTATGTAAATTATGTTAATAAGGGGCATAAGAGCTTCTAGAAGATTCCTTGCTCCACATTGGATAACCAGGGCCAACCCTGTTTGGGTGATACAGGCATCGACATGGAAGGAAACTTGGTGTTTTGCTAATGTAGCCTTACTGCAGAGAAGTGTGTGCTGGCCTGCAATAGCTGGCAGACTGCTGTGAGCCCTCAGGTTCCTACTGCCGAGGAGGAGCCCCTCCCGCAGACCTGTGAGCGTGCTCCTCTGAGCAGGTGTTCCTGATGGGCTTTGTCCTTGCCTGACCTGTGTTTCCACATGTGGCCCACGCTGCACTTCCTCTGTCCTCCGCATGGGGCTTGTCCTGATGGCTGAGGAGTTTATAGAGACTGAGGATTACTGTCCCCTTCAGCAGCTCTCTCCTCACCTTGTCTCTGAAACACAGCTGTTAGAGTTCCCCTGCAAAGTCTGTTCCACAGATCAGAGTCCAGCTTTTCCCTCACATTGGGCCGCCTGTGGGACGTTTCCGGAAGTGACTGACTGTTGTTTAGCTGCGTGTGTACACTGTGTCATGTACCACCAAGCTTGTCTGCTAGCCAAACTGAATCTTTAAGAAGACTTTGACACTGTGAGATGAACACTGTGAGGAAGGAGTTGGTGTGTGTGTTTTGAAGAAGGGTGTGCTGGTATGCAAGTTAAAGTATAACAGAGAGGAAGCTCAGGGCAGCAAAAACACAGACAGAAATCACCTGCTGGCCTGTTTATTCTTAGAAAGTTTGCAGAAAGAAAAACCAGAATTTGGCCCCAGAATACTTTTTTTTTTTTTTTTTTTGACAGACAGAGTTAGACAGTGAGAGAGAGAGACAGAAAGATCTTCCTTCCATTGGTTCACCCCCCAAATGGCCGCTATGGCCAGCGCGCTGTGCTGATCCGAAGCCAGGAGCTAGGTGCTTCCTCCTGGTCTCCCATGCGTGTGCAGGGCCCAAGCACTTGGGCCATCCTCCCAGAATACATTTTAACGTTGAGGGATCTGTGTTTCTCCATAAGTTTGAAGCATTTTTTTTTCTTGTAGACTTCCCTCTTGATGAAACATTATTGATGAAAACATTATTTTGCCATCTGATTTGTGGGTGAAGAAATAAGTTATTTCTGAAGCATCTGAAAGCCTTTTTCTGTTAGTTTCTCATCTATTTTGTGAAGTGGTGACTATAACCAACTTTAATTTTATACACTGTATTGCACAGAATACCTTTTATCATACTTGTGCATTCTCATGTCATATTTGCCAGAATTTCCACGGGAAACAGATGTTTGATATGAGGATAAATCTAGCCATATTTCAGTATGGACCTTTGTGCCTGAGAGTGATTAGGTTGATGGGGGATGAAGCTTCACATTTCAACGAAACAATAAGATTTAGTTGAAATTATTTAGATATGTAGAACTTTCCTCAATAATGTTAACTTAGCTATAGCTACTATAAAAATAAGGTATTTTTATTTAGAAATGTTTATAAATTGTACAGTATGCAACAGGGTTATGAGTTATTGCCTTTCCCCTCCTTAGTTTACATATAGCCTGCAAGTATTTTCCAAGAGTTGATGTGGAAGTTTTGAGGAATGTGGACTTATTTTTTATTTTAAGATTATTTATTTATTTGAAAGGCAGAGTTAGAGGGAGGCAAAGGCAGAGAGAGAGGTCTTCCATCTTCTGTTTTACTTCCTGGATGGCCACAGTGGTCAGAGCTGTGCTGATCTGAAGCCAGGAGCCCAGAGCTTCTCCGGGTCTCCCATGCGGGTACATGGGTCCAAGGACTTGGGTCATCTTCTCCTGCCCTCCCAGCCACAGCAGAGAGCTGGATGGGAAGTGGAACAGCTAGGACTTGACCCAGCGCCCATATAGGATGCCCGTACTGCAGGCAGTGGCTTTGCCTGCTGCGTCACAGCTCCAGCATGAGCAGCATGGTCTTGATGCTCAGAGGTGTATACCTTAAAGCCTCTCTTGTCTTTCACTTTTTTACCCATTATTTTTGAATAATGGGCAGGAAGTCTTCAGAATTGCGTACTCCTTTAAGTAACACTTGTTCAAGATTGGGAGAACAGATGTGTAGAGCAGCAGTACTTGGACAGTTGGAGTAGACTTGCTGAGGGTGGTGGGCCGTGTGGTATGCTGAGACAACTTGGCAGCGAGGACTCTCCAACAGCAACTCCTAGACTTGGCTCTCCCACAGACTCTGTGTGAGTGGGAGCAAATAACTTCATTTTCTCCAGATACCAATTTGCTCAACTAAAAGCAGAGAATTAGATTAGTGTTTTTCAAATTTAACTGATACTCTTTAGTAACCAATATTTAAAGAGAAAATAATAGCATGTCACACCAAGTGTACAACCAAGTGTCATTTCAAACCTCGTTTTATTTCATAGCTCTTCCTCTGTGGTTTTTAAATTCATTTCTTACTTACTGATTGTCATCTGACAAGTTTGATAGTCATTTGCGGCCCTTCTGCTTCCAAACTTAAAATATTTATTCATGGGGGCCGGTGTTGTAGCCCCGTGAGTTAAGCTGCTCCTGATCTTGGACACCCCATATCAGCTCAGGTTTGAGTCCTGGCTGTTCTGTTTCCGGTCTCGCTCCCTGCTAATGCACCTGGGAAGGCAGGGGAGGATGGCCCCTGTGCTTGGGCCCCTGCCACGCAAGTGGGAGATGTGGATGGAGTTCCAGGCCCCTAACTTTGGCCTGGCCTGGCCCTAGCTGTTGCAGACAATTGGGGAGTGAACCGGTCCCTTTCCCTCCCTCTCTCCCTCATTCTATCACTCTGGCTTTCTATAAAATAAAATCTTAGTTTTTGGTTTTTTTTTTTTTTTTTTTTTACGTATTTAACTGTTTAAAATGATTTAGAGAAAATTATTATGCAAATTATATGAAATCCACGTAAGTATCCACAAGGTAAATACATGCTTACTTTGAAATATGTTAGCTATGGTTGCTTTCTTCCTAGAGTGGCAGAGTTGAATAGTTGTGACAGTCCATATGGCCTGAAAAGCCTAAAATATTTCCTGTCTGGTCCCCCACAGGAAAAAATATGCTGACCCGTGAAGCTAGGTAGTCCTTATAATTCAAATATGGGCCAGATCATAGGTATTTCTAAAGCACTGATTAATGGCTTATTTTTGGAATACATGGAGATGTTGACTATAGTTTGTTTACTTGCCTAGTCTTCTAGAGCCTCTTTGTTTTGTTTTTTAATAAAACAATGATGAACATTTTGTGAATTACTTACTGGTTTCATCTTAGTCCCAATGGCGTGGTAAATGAACACAGATTTAGTGTTTTAGTGCTTTCAGAGAAAGGAAGCTTAACACTCCTTAAAATTATTTTGATTTTCTGCTGGGTGGTTCTCTTTCTTGTATGCAGTCACTAATCTTTTTAAAAGAAAGTTCAGTATAAAATGAGTAACACTGCATTGAAAAAACTCTGCTGAGACTTAGCTGCATGTAGCCTAGCAGTTAAAACTTCTGTACCCCGGGGTGGAGTACCAATGTTCCATACCTGGCCCCAGCTCTTTACTCCAGGCTCCTGCTAATGCAGACTCTGGGATGCAGTGATGATAACCCAAGTAACTGAGTTTCTGCTACCCATGTGGGAGACCTGGATTGGGTTCCTGGTTCCCACCTTATGCTTGGCCCATGCCTGCCTACTGTGGTCATCTGGGAAGTGAACCGCTGCTTGGGAGGTCTCTTTCTGTCTCTTTCTTTGTTTCTCAAGTAAATACATTTTTAAAAATTTTGGAAAAAACAAATCACCTAATCTAGAAGGGAAAAAGTCTACTATAACATTCAGATCTTATACATAACATGCTAAGATTTAAAAAAGTTTTGTGTAATCATATTGATGATGTAAACTCTCATTTTTGGTTTAAGTTAGATTTGAAAATGAAACTCAACTCATTGTAAACTATATTTAGGATTTTTATGCATTTTTCCTTTTCTTCATATTGCATAAAATTAGAACATGAGAAAAAGAGAGAAGAAAGATTAACTGGAATTGGCATTTTTTTATTTTCTATTTCCTCATGCCTCAAAAGATTACATTTTATATATGTATTAAAATTATAATTTCATACATACAGGCTGCATTAAGGGGCATTAAAGGTTTTGCTGAAAATACATTCATCTAAATAAAATGAAAAGGAAATTCAGTGACTCTTAACCACAAAATGTATCCAACTCCATACAAAATAAAAGGAATGCAAATTAAAATGTACAGAGATACCATTTCACACCTAGCAACTAGGAGTTTTAACAGCACATTCTATGGATGAGGCTGTGGGAACAAACACATTTTCCTAATACATTCAGGGTGATAGTGTCCATGGTAATCCCTTGTGGAGGACAGTCTCTCAGGGACTATCAAAGTTAGTAGTACAGATTTCCTCACACTTGACCTCGCATCCGGGAACTTATGGGGTACATTTATCTCATAAATCACATACAACTACACACACACCCCACATATGTATGAAATGGTGTGCCAGGTTTTTCATTGCAGCATTATTTTGAGATTAGATACAGCTCAAATGCCCATCAATCAGAGACTAGTCACAAATTATTGCGTATCCATTTTATGATGACTATGCCATGGTTGAAAACCGAAAAGCTGTCTGCACTAATGAAGGAGCTCTTACGATGGACTATTAAATGAAATAAGCAGGGTGCTTGTTTATGGCATTCTAGGCTTTGTATTCCAAAGACAGAAAGCAATTCAAGTGTGCAGTTTCCTAAAATAGCATCTGAAAGGAAAGTAACAAAAGGTAGATACAGATTGTGTTGAAAATGAAACTCTTTTTCATTTTCTACTTTATGCCATATTTGATTTTTGTATATAAACTTCTGGTTCCTGGCTTCAGCCTGGGCTAGCCTGGGCTGTTGGCCATCTGGCGAGTGAACCAGTGGCTGGAAAATCTCTTTCTCTTTGTCTCTTTTCTTTCACTCTATAACCCTAACTTTAAAATTAATAAATAAATCCTTACCAAAAAAAAGTTTGTTTCTCTAGAAAGAATTTGGTATTTTAAAGTTATGACATTGAACCTAAATCAAGAATTTATAGCTTAATTCTTTGATACTAAGTCTTTTTTTTTCCCTGATAGACTGGTTTGTTAGTAATGAATTATTTTTTGGAGAATAAATTTTTTTAATTCAAAATTTTATTTTCATTTTATTTGAAAGATGAGACAATTACATACACAGAGAGACACTGACAGAGAGACAGAGAAACAGAGAACCACAAGGAGATCTTCCATTTGCTGCTTTATTTTATTTTTTTTATTTGACAGGTAGAGATATAGACAGTGAGAGAGACAGAGAGAAAGGTCTTCCTTCCATTGGTTCACTCCCCAAATGGCCGCTACAGCCGGTGCTGTGCCAATCCGAAGCCAGGAACCAGGTGCTTCTTCCTGGTCTCCAATGCGGGTGCAGGGTCCCAAGCACTTGGGCCATCTTCCACTGCCTTCCTGGGCCACAGCAGAGAGCTGTACTGGAAGAGGAGCAACTGGGACTAGAGCCCAGCTCCCATGTGGGATGCCGGCGCTGCAGGCGGAGGATTAACCAAGTGAGCCACGGCGCTGGCCCCCCATTTGCTGCTTTAGACCCCAAATGCATGCAATAGTCAAAGTCAGGACCCAGGAATTCAATTGAGGTCTATATGGATTGCAGGGGCCCAATTACTTTATCCATCACCTGGAGAATAAAATTAAAAGTACATTATGCTTAACTGTTTAGTAGATTAAGAATTTTATCATTGCACTTTATTTTTTCAGTGTTCTTTTTCATTTGTTTATCACACTTCTTAGTGTTTTCCTAATGATTTTTAATTCTTCAATTAGAATAGGTTCTTGGCTTATTTTGAATTTAAGATGACACCGTGATGTTAGGCACATTTCTAAACTGTGTGGGAGTACAGTTTAACCACAGGGAAGTACTTTTGTGCAAGAGACTAGTTTCCCGTTTGTCCAAAGTGAAGGAGACTTTCAGGGTTTAGTGTGTTCCTGAGATTTTATTTTCACCATATTGACAGATTTTTTTTTCTTACTCTGTTTTTGATGAATCTAGAAACCACAGTTCTGATCGGCATACCCTGTCTCTAGCTGAAACTAGCAAAGTTGTGATTTCAATGAGTGCACACAGTGGGCTTCCTCTTTAAGAACAAGTTAACACTGGAGAGGTAGCTTTGCTCTAGCAGGGTCTTGGGCCAGTCTACCTGCAGTTCCAGGCATTTGGCTTTGGGATTCAGCTATGGTTTAGTTCTGTCTGGTGATTGTTATCTTTGTGGACTTCAATATTGAAGGGGACGATTTTTTTTTTGAAAGATTTATTTATTTTATTTGAAAGTTAGAGATAGGAGAGGGAGATGGAGAGGGAGAGAGAGAAACAAAGTCAGTCTTCCATCTGCTGGTTTACTCCCCAGTTGGCTGCAACGGTTGGAGCTGTGCCAATCTGAAGCCTGGAGCCAGGAGCTTCTTCTGGGTCTCCCACACGGGTGCAGGGGCCCATCTTGGGCCATCTTCTACCGCTTTCCCAGGCCATAGCAGAGAGCTGGATTGGAAGTGGAGCAGCCGGGACTTAAACCGGCTTCCATAAGGGATGCTGGCACTGCAGGCGGTGCCTTTACCTGCTACACCATAGCGCTAGCCCCGCTGGGGAAGATTGTGGGTCCTGTGGGCGCCTTGGTGGTGGGATTTTAGGAGTTTTCCAGTTTGTGTCCATTTCATTGGACTGATTCAGGGGATCTGGCCTGGGGAATCCTGAAGGGATACCTTCACTCCCTGATGGGTGTTTGTTTCCTTTTCCTACCACAGGAGAGGGGTGTACTGCAGAACACACAAGCTGTTTGCCAGTTGCCTTTTAGCTAAATTCCACGTAGATGTGGTTTTTGAAAGGGAGAGTGACAGAGACAGAATCTGTGGGTTCACTTCTGGGTACCTTCAACAGCTGTAGCTGGGCCAGTTTGAACACAGGAGCCCAGAACCCAGTGTGGGTTTTCCATGAGGATGGCAGGGACCCATGTACCTGAGCTGTCAGTTGGTGCCCCCCAGGGTGTGCGCTGGCAGGAAGGTAGAATCAGAAGGGGAGTAGCCGGAACTCCGACCAGAGACTGCATTATGGATGCCTGTGTCCTAAGTGGTGTCTTAACTCCCTCTAGATTTGTTTACAAAAGTCTCCTTCTTACTGCTTGTAATAATGCGTTGTTATGTATACAGAATGATTCGCCAAAGGGTTAGGTAGTGGATCCATGCCATTTTTATGTAGAAAGTTGTAATAAAAGGGGTGAGCATTTGCCACAGTGGTTTAAGACTAAGCTTGGGATACCTGTATCCCACGTCATGGTGCCTAGGTTCCAGTATCAGCTGGGCTTTTGATTCTGGTTTCTTGATGAAGCCTACTCTGGGAGGCAGCAGGTAATGGCTCAAGGTCCCTACTACCTAACTGGGAGACCCAGATGGAGTTCTAGGCTCCTGACTTCAGCCTGGCCCAGCCCTGGCTGTTGCAGGCCATTTGGGCAGTGAACCAGCCAGATGGAAGATCTCTTGTCTGTCTCTTGCTGTCACTCTCCGTGCTTTTCAAATAAATTAATTAATTAATAAAAAAGTCTTAATACACATTGAAGGTTTTTGTTTCTGTTTTTACCATTGGACTTGTGGTTATATTCTACATGTCTGTTTTCTAGAATGAGACTGATAAATATTGATTATTGTCTTGTTATGTATTGATACTTTTTTGTACATGAAATACGTAGATGGAAGAATGCTCATTTTGAGAAGTTATTATTTTTCATCCAACACTTGTGCAGAAGCTTTGCACTGCTGCATAATAATGAACTTTGAACATACTTTTATGATTTCAGGACAAAAATTGCCCAAGATATCGAGAGGCTGATACATCAGAGTGATATCATAGATCGAGTGGTGTATGACTTAGATAATCCAAAGTAAGTGTGATTTTTTAAAAAAACTTATTTTCCTGCAACATTCTAAAAGCTAAGAAATTGTAATGGACATCATTTTAGCTTATCTTCCCTGCGTGTTCCTTTTTTGGCAGGGATTTATGCTAAGGGTAAATCCTACTTGTTTACTTAACTTGAGTCTCTCACAAGCTTTGTTTGCTTTTAGGTGAGTTGTTAATGGGGTTAAGGTAAAGGTCACGAAGGGGTACTATGTTCTTAAGCTGGAATTCTGTGCCCTTGCACTGGAGGTTTCGTGTGCCTTTTTAGTGCTAATAGATGATATTCTCTGTTTCTAAATTAATTATAATATTTTCATCTGAGAATGGTTTATTAGAATTATTGTTAGGTCATAAACAATTTTAAAAATAAGTCTGGCCTTAAGATAGTGAGGCAAAAGTTCTTACACAAGTACAAGCATACAAGGAAGTCTCTAACTAATTATAAATTATTTTTTTGTCTATAAACAATAGCCAGACTTGGTACTTTGCATGTGTTTGTTAGGTTTTTTGGTATTGAAATTAACAAGGAAGGTGATGTGGCAATAGTGTTTAAATGCAATGTATTTTAATGTACTTGCTTTAAAATTTTTATTTAGTTACACTGTTCCAGAAGAAGGAGATATTTTAAAGTTTAACTCCAAATTTGAATCTGGGAATCTACGTAAAGTAATTCAGATTAGAAAGTAAGTCATTTCAGATTTTCTTATTTTGTGTGTGTGTGTATTTGTGTGTAGAAGTTTTTCGAATTTTCATTAAATTTCTTTGTCTTCTCTTTTCAGAAATGAGTATGATCTTATTCTGAACTCAGATATAAACAGTAATCACTATCATCAGTGGTTTTACTTTGAAGTCAGTGGGATGCGGCCAGGTGTTGCTTACAGGTTTAACATCATTAACTGTGAGAAGTCCAACAGTCAGTTTAATTATGGTAAGACAGTTTTTGTTCCCAATTGAGAGGGCCAATAAGCATTGTAACTGTAGAACTGAAGTTTAAAAAACCATTACTTTTTTTTTTAATGTTTCAGTATCTTTTGTTTTCTCTAGTTCTCGAAATTCAGATGTTTATTATGCAAAATTTGAAATAGGTTAAGCTTTGATTTTATGATGAGAAGAGTTACCGTTGTATATAGCCAAGTGCTTTAAAATGTAATAGGTATGGTTAATTTCATCCAAGTTGAATAGACTAAAAGACTTATGATGTGTGCTCCAGTGCTTCTATCTGATCATGTGATTTTTCTTCTTTAGCCTAATTGATTGCTTTTTGAATACTCAGCTATGGGGTTTTTGTTTTTTGTTTTTTGGTTTTTTTTTTTAATTTATTTATTTACTTGAGAGCCAGAAGCTTCTTCCTGGTCTCCTATGAGGGTTCAGGGACCTAAGATGACCTAAGGCCATCTTCTACTGCTTTCCCAGGCCATCAGCAGGGAGCTAGAAAGGAAGTGGCGCAGCGGGGACTGGAACAGGTGCCCAAATGGGATGCTGGCAGTGCAGGGAAGGATTAACCTACTATGCCAGCCTACTCTGCGCTGAACCCTGAGTCAGCCTTTTAATCTGTGGAATAAAACCCACTTGGTTTTCATGGCTAATATTTGTTATGAATTTTTGTATTCATACTCAGCGTGATGTGTAGTGTTTTCTTTTGGTACGGTATCTGCTTTGGATATCATAGTAGTGCTCGCAGAATGAGTTGAGGAATAGTCAAGTATTCCCCTTGTGCTTGTACAGAATTGGTGTTAATTCTTAAATGTTTGGTAGAATTCTCCAGTGACACTGGTAATCTTTTAAGCTAGGAATTCAGTTTCTTTAATAGTTTCAGAGTTGTGTTGTGGCAGTTTGTACTTTTTGAGAATTGGACACTTTTCTTATCAGATGCATGTGTAGGGCCGTTTGTAGCAATCTTGTACTCTCCTGTTAGGTCCATGGAGTTTGCAGTGAGAGCCCCTGGCTCATTCCTCCCAGCGAGAATTTGTGGCTCCTCTCCTTCCTTGTCAGTCTTCCAGAGATTTCCTGGTTTTATGGACAATTTCAAGGGTTGGTTTTTCTCTACTATCTTTTCTTATGAGACTATCTTTAAGCAACTTTGGTGATATGCCAGCAAAAATCTTAAATATATGTAGCCTCATTTAAGGCTTTTTTGTTTAGTACTTTAACAGATATAAAACTAAGGGCTGTTGGCCACACATTTTGTCTTTATAGTCAGGCATGTCCGTGGAAAGTAATATAATTGTATACTTCACACCAGCATTTAAAAATTGAAACCTTAAATGTCAGGTACTTAACCTGAATATAGCAATTTTTTGTCTGTAAAAGAAGATTTTTTTTCTGGTATATAATAAAAAATCTTACATTTGCAGTTGAGGAGAAATTTGTATTGTGTGTGATGAGTTCCAAAATCTCAAGAGATCTCAATCATCTGAAAGAAAAGACTTAAACAACTGAGGCGCGATAATGCTATGTTGTCTGTTTCAAAGGGGTCCTCTAGGTTGTTAAAAGCATGAGTGTCTTGTTACTCTTTAAGGAGGCGTTTCTGAAAAATTAATATTTCCAAAAGAGGTTGTTCCTACCTGTCATTGCATATGTGGAAAATAGAAATTGTATACTCTAAAATTAGGGATACGAGCTTAATCAGATTCATTTATTTAATGCAATAATTATAGGAAGATAATGTAGCATATATATCTAGCTTAGTTATAAACACTTTTCAGATTTTTAAATGTTTTAAATCTAATTTTAAGTGATTTATGATTTTAAAGTATGTATATTTTACTAAAGCTTCTTCAGTGGTTATGTTGATTTGTTTAATACTGTTATGAGTATTATTGATGTAGTCTATTTCACATTCTTGATTTTTGTGAGTTTAGTGAATAAATACCAATCATTGAACATAATATTTCTCAGAAACTTTTGTTCAGTGACCTTAACCTTTCATATAAAAATAATGACATATAATTATCATCAAAATTAATAAATAAATCTTATGTTTCCCCTATTTAACCCAAAAGTATATGTTAACAGTTTTAGGCATAATATTTTTGGAAGACAGAAGAATAGTTAAATTAATTTTATTCATATTTTGGGTATTTCCCAAGAGTAAAATATTCAGCCAGATTTATACTTGATATGTCCATGTAATTTTCAAATAGTGTTACAAATAGATATTTTTATTAACAGCATTTATTTATTCATTTAAAAAATAATACTCAACACTTGAAACTTTATTAAGTATTTTAAACCTGAAAATTAGAAGTGTGCATTTGGAGCAGTGCTTCCTGGTTAAAAAAAGAAAGAAAGAAAGAAAAACACTTGTACCTCCATGTGGTAGATAGAATAATTTCTTCCTTTAGTGTCATTTGAAATTTTAAGATTCTGTAACTAAATCTAAATCAAAGCAGCGGGACAGATGGTTGCTTTATTTTTAAATTTCCTCTCCTACTTCCCCTTTCTCCTTTGGATATTCTTGTATGTATATCACACTTTCCAAACCGACTTTGTAGAGAATTTGGAAAACAGAATGGCCTTAGGAAGAAAATTAAAACTATTGACAACACCCAGAGATCATCATCTGTCAGTTCCCACCAGCTAAGATAATGCTCTGTATGATCTCTACATACACATAGTCAGGTACCTGCTGTACAGAATAAGGGCCATAACCAGGTAATTTCATATTCTATATTTTAATCAAATATTATGTTGTCAGCAATACTTTTCTGAAGCAGGGTTTTAATGGACATCCAGTGGAGGGGTGTTGTAACTCATTTTTTCAAAACTCTGTTAGGCATTTATTTCTAATTATTTGCTATTTAAATATTACTTAGATGAACATTATTATATTTGTGTATGTAATTTCTTAGTAACAGGTTCATGGAAGTGGAATTTCCTCATCTGTGTGCCCTCTAGACGTACGTCTTTTTTTTCTGATTACAAAGCAGTGGAAACTAAGAATAGACTTGAGATTTAGCAAGATTAAAACAGTGCGGAGAAGAAACTCTAGGTAGGAAAGGAGAGAACATCCAGACAACCAGTCTTTAATACTTGCTGTCTGTCTTTAAACTGATTCACATAATTTTGCAATTAAATTTTATCCTTTTACAGATTTGAGGTTGCAGTTTGAAAACTCAATTGCAACATTGCATTTTTTAAAGCTACACAATCATTTGCAAAATTTTCCCCTATGCCCTTAAATATTATCCAGCAACGTTGTAAATAATATCTGTGTAATAGTGTGTAATAGTCTATTGAATAATGTATAGTAAATGGTAACAGATTGACAGAAATTTAAGTCTACAGCAGCATTTCAGAATTACAAGCTCTCTTGAAGTGGATATGCTTACTTATACTTTGCCATGATTTCCTAGAAAGAGAATTCCCCATTGAGAGTGAACAGACGTTGCTGAGAATTAGGAGGAAATGGGTCCTGGAAGAAGTATTAAATTCGTTCACCCTGTTTGATGGATGTTTGATAGTAGGCTTATATTTGATTTCATCCATCTGAATTTATTTAGATATTTTCTGTGAATTGGGATTTAAGTTAATCCTATTCTTAGTAAAGTAACTTTGACTGAACTTTCTCTCATTCATCAGAGTTTGGAAATGCTGCTTTAATGAATTTATTGAGTTGTCCAGCATCTCACATTTATAACTCATTTGCAGCTGCATACCTGACATGTAAAAGAAGGGTGAGAAACATTGCTTAGAGACACCATGCCTTGTTTCTCTGTTAGCAGGTATAGCAAATGGTCAGATTAGTACACACAGATTAGAGATTGGTTGATAAGTGGTCACACCCTGTCTTGCAAAGAGTTCCTCACGTTTTGAATTTGAGTTGAGTCATTCTGTGTCCCTGTTAGGTTGTAATATCACAGTTCTCGTAAGCTATGATCCTAAGTGCCCACTCATATTTGGGAACTATTTGTTGCCCTAGTACCATTTTATTTTTAAATTATTTTGACTTTATAATGTAGCTTAATATCCTGTCATTGTTTACAAAAACAATTTAAAAACTTTTTCTACCCATTCATTTTTTTCTGAACAGTTTATTCTAAATACCATTCACAATAATTTTATCAATTGCCAAAAATTTCTACTGTATTAGATTTATAGAATAATTTGTTGAGGATTTTTAAAATTTAAG
Organism: Lepus europaeus; assembly: GCF_033115175.1. Taxonomy (NCBI): domain Eukaryota; kingdom Metazoa; phylum Chordata; class Mammalia; order Lagomorpha; family Leporidae; genus Lepus; species Lepus europaeus. The sequence goes on from NC_084838.1 coordinate 101,991,102, forward strand.
TTCTGCTACCTAGGATCGTGGTATATTTTGTTTTTTCAATTATTTTGTGCCCTCACCTAAGTTTTTTAGTTTTGTTTTTATCAGTTTTCTATATTTGTATTTATATTTATTCTTAAAAGTTTTTAATATGCTTTTTGATGTTGTTACTAAAGCGTACTCTTCTATTTTAAAACCTAGTATTGATTTATTAATTTACTTGAAGATTAGTCTCAGTACTGAACTTTTTATAACTTCTCATGGCTCTAATGTGTACCTAGAATTTCTGTTTTTTATGGTTATATTGTGTGTCTTTCATTATTTCATTGTTTATGGATAGAACCTTTGAGAATTAAAGGTTCTAAAATTAAAACAACATTGGGGCCGGCGCCACGGCTCACTAGGCTAATCCTCCGCCTTGTGGCGCCGGCACACCAGGTTCTAGTCCCGGTCGGGGCGCCGGATTCTGTCCTGGTTGCCCCTCTTCCAGGCCAGCTCTCTGCTGTGGCCAGGGAGTTCATTGGAGGATGGCCCAAGTGCTTGGGCCCTGCACCCCATGGGAGACCAGGAGAAGCACCTGGCTCCAGCCATCGGATCAGCGCGGTGCGCCGGCCGCAGCGCACCAGCCGTGGCAGCCATTGGAGGGTGAACCAATGGCAAAGGAAGACCTTTCTCTCTGTCTGTCACTGTCCACTCTGCCTGTCAAAAAAAAGAAAAAGAAAAGAAAACAACATTGGACAGCCTTGATTTATTTTCCCTTTAATGAGAATGCTACTAGTATTTATATTAAACATGTTAACTCTTATTTAGAGATAGATATTCTTTCTCACATTAAGAATTTCTTTTTACTTGATTTTAAAAGTCAGTTACTTTATTTTTCATATTTATCAGTATATATAACTGTATAATGCCATTATATGTTGATAGATTATACACTATTAATAATGTTCCCATCATTAAACCATCCTTGAATTTCAGAAATAAGGCCACTTTGCCACATGGATTGATCTTTTAATATACCATTTCTTAGTTAGTATTTTGCTTAAAAGGTTTTGCCTTATTGTTAGTATTTTGTTTAAAGGTTTTATCTTACTGGTCATGAGGTAGACAAGTTTCAAGTAGCAGAGAGTTTTGTATGTGGCATTTTCAGTATGTGTATTTCTTTCTTGACTTAAAACACGATTTTGTTTTATTATTTTATTTATTTTTATTATTTTTTACTTTTTAAAATTTATTTTTATGAGAGGGGGAGAGACAAAGAGAGAACACTCCCACCCAGCAGTTCACTTGCAAAATATGCCTATTAACAACCAGGCCTGGAGCCAGAGCTGTGAGCCAAGAACTTGATCCAGGTCTCCCACATGAGTGGCAGAAATCCAGTCACTTGAGCCATCATGCTAACTCCCAGGGTTTTCATTAGTAAGAAACTGGAGTTGGGAGACAGACCTGGGCATTGAACCCAGGTACTCTGTTACAGGATGTGGGCCTCACAACCCTTAGACTAAACATTTGACATTGTTTTAACATTTTTAAAAACCAAGTTCTTGGGGCCGATGCTATGGCATAGCAGGTAATACTACTGCCTGCAGTGCTGGCATTCCATGTGAGCACTGGTTCAATTCCCGGCTGCTCCACTTCCAATCCAGCTCTCTGTTATGGCCTGGGAAAGCAGTAGAAGATGGCTCAAGTCCTTGGGCCCCTGCACCCATATGGAAGACCTGGAAGAAGCTCCTGGATCCTGGCTTCAGATTAGCCCAGCTCTGGCTGTTGCAGCCATTTTGGGAGTGAACCAGCAGATGGAAGACCTCTCTCTCTCTGTGCCTCTGTAATTCTGTCTTTCAAATAAATAAATAAATCTTAAAAAAAAAAAAAAGAAGAACAAAACCAAGCTCTTTGTTTTGATGATCAAAACATTTTAAGTTTTGCATTTGCTCCTTATTACAACTCTGTATTCCCTTCAGATTTTAATGGTAAATTCTCTTTGTTTTATATTTCTTCTAATTGTGTGGAGTGTTGATACCCTTCCATTTTTGACTTAAGAATTATTTAGGAAGGGATTTGTTATATTTTTAGTTGGAATTATTTTGTTTGAACTTTTCTCATTACTTTCAAATTTTAACCCATTCTGTCTTCAGGCATATAGAACGTATCATTTGCAATATTTTTATAATTTAATATCTGGATACTTCTTGTTTTCATAGGCACTTGGAAAGTCATGTGTAATCTTTGTAGGCAGCATAATTTTTTTAAAAATTAATTTTATTTATTTGAAAATCAGAGAGACAGAGACAGAAAGATCTTTCATCTGCCAGTTCACTCCCAAATATCAACAACAACTGGGGCTGGGTTGGGCTGAAACTAGAAGCCTGGGACTGAAGTTGGGACTCCATCATGAGAGGTGGAGAACTGGATACTTGAGCCATCACCTGCTGCTTCCCAGGGTATGTGTTAGCCAGAAGCCGGAATCAAGAGTAGAGCTGAGACTTGAACCCAAGCATTCTGATGTGGGGTGTGATTAGCCCATCACTTTAACAAAGTGCTCACCCCACAGCATAATTTTCATAGAAGACCACACACCCACACACACCCAAACATGGAAAAAATCCATGTTCATAGATCTGAAGAAGTAATATAATCAAAATGTCCCTACTACCCAAAGCAATTTACAGATTCAGTGCAATCCCAATAAAAATTGTAAGGACAATCTTCACAGAGCTAGAAAAAACAATCCTAAAATTCATATGGAAACACAAAAGACCCCAAATAGCCAAAGCAATCTTAAACAATAAAAATAAAGCTGGAGGCATCACAATACCAGATTTTAAGATAAGTCTGTTATAATCTGAATAGCCTAGTACTGGCACAAAAATAGACATGTAGATGAATGGAAAAGAATAAAACCCCAGAAATCAACCCACACATCTACAACTAACAAAAGAGCTAAAATCATCCCCTGGAAAAAGCATTCTCTTCAACAAGTGGTGTTGGGAAAAGCGTATTTCCACATGCAGACATTTTAAACAAGACCCCTACCTTACACCTTGCAGAAAACTTAACTCACAGTGGTTCAACAATCTGAATTTTAATCCTGAAACTATCAAATTATTAGAGGAAAATATAGGGAAAATGCTGCCAGACATTGACTAAGGCATAGACTTCTTGCATAAGACTCCAGAAACACAGGCAATAAAAACAAAAATAGACAAATTGGATTTTATCAAGCTAAGAAGCTCTGCACAGTGAAGGAAACAACAAAGTGAAGAGGCAAGTGACAGACCGCAAACAATGCTTCCATTAAAGGATTAATATCTAGAATATATAAGGAGCTCAGGAAATTCAACAGCAACAAAACATTCCAGTTAGAAATGGGCAAAGGATATGAACAGGCAATTTTCATAGGATGAAATACATGAAAAAAAAATGCTCAGGATCGTTGGCTATCTGGGAAATGAAAATAGCCGGCGCCGTGGCTTAACAGGCTAATCCTCCGCCTTACGGAGCCGGCATACTGGGTTCTAGTCCCGGTTGGGGCGCCGGATTCTATCCCGGTTGCCCCTCTTCCAGGCCAGCTCTCTGCTATGGCCCGGGAAGGCAGTGGAGGATGGCCCAAGTGCTTGGGCGCCTGCACCCTCATGGGAGACCAGGAGAAGCACCTGGCTCCTGTCTTTGGATCAGCGAGATGTGCCAGCCACAGCGGCCATTGGAGGGTGAACCAACGGCAAAAAGGAAGACCTTTCTCTCTGTCTCTCTCTCTCTCTCACTATCCACTCTGCCTTTAAAAAAAAAAAAAAGAAAAAAGAAAAAAGAAAATAAAAACCACAGCGAGGTATCATTTCCCTCCAGTTAGAATGGCTGTTATTCCAAAAATCAAAAAATAACAAATGTTCAGTGAGGTTGTGTTGAGAAAGGTACCTGAATACACTATTGGTAAGAATGCATATTGTTTGAACTATTATGGAAAACAGAATGGAGAATGGATCTACCGTATGATCCACCTATCCTACTCCTGGGAATATATCCAAAGGAAATTAAATTAGCATATGAAATACTTGCACACCCATGTTTGTAGTAACTCACTTCACAATAGCAAAGGTATGGAATCAACCTAGATGTCTGTCAACTGATGATTGGGTAAAGAAAATGTGATATATATGCATGATGGAATATTATTCAGCCATAAAAAGAATGAAATCCTGACATTTGCAACAAAGTGAATGCAACTGGAGATTGTTATGCTAAGTGAAATAAGCTAGACCTAGAAAGGCAAATGCTACATTTTCTGTAATTTGTGGAAGTTAATATATATAGTCTAAAAATTATGTGGATATTTTATCACTTGGTACTTAGTTATAAATTTTGTTTCACCGAATCATAAAAAAAAAAAATTCTTGGTGTTTTCTTACTACTCATGCCACTTCAACCCTCTGTGCCCAATTGTGTGATAATTGGCCCACACATTGCAAGTCTCCTGTTCTTCAGCATCACAGCTGGGTGTCCTACAATTCAGTTACAGCACCACCTGGAATTAGTGCAGACCTGGTGGGTTAAGGGCATAGACACCCACCACCCCCTAGTTCTACCCCCAACTTCAGATTCTGGTTGGAAGTAGTGATTCCCCAGGTTACCACATTTTGTCTGAATTGGCTACAGATCAGAGGTTCCCACAATCCCCTCTTCAGGCTGGGTGATTATTTACTATGATGGCTCCCAGAACTCAGGAAAACTCTGGGTTCATCGACTGATTGTAAAGGATATGATAAAGGATACGGGTGAACAGCCACATGAAAGGTATATAGGGTGGAGCCCAGAGGGCCCCAAGCGCAGAAGCATATTTTCTTGGGGAGTGGGGATGCACCACTCTAATGACGTCTGGAAGGATTAATCAACTCAGAAACTCTCTCTCTGACCCGCATAGTTGTTTTTTTATAGCTCTGATGACTCACTCCATCCCCAGCTCCTTTCCCCTCCCTGGAGGATGTGGGGTGGCTTCCAATGGTGATTGGCCTTTCTGCTGACCAGCCCCTATGCAAGGAGCCGAGTAGAACCGAAGGTGCTCCGATTACCCGGGGTATTCTGAGAGATTTATTTAGCAGCTGTTTTTCAGGAACCCAGGTCAAAAACCAAATATAGTGGTAAAAAATTCCCAGCACTCCTCTGCAACTTACAAAATGACAAGGATTTTAGGAACTGTACACCAGGAACTGAGGTCATTGACCACATCTTGGGACAAAAGGTGCTCCTAGCACCCTTTTCACATGACACATCCTAAGTCTTTGAGGAGCTCTGTGTCAGGAACTTGGGGGGCAGATAGCAAGATGTACCTATGCTAATTTCACATTTAGTTGTGTAGATTTGTTCATCCAGTTTTCTTTTTAAAAATGCTTTACTTAATTATTTTAAAGGCAGCATGACAGAGAGAGAGAGAGGGAGGGATAGAAAGATTTCCATACAGTGATTCACTCTCCAAATGCCCACAATAGCTAAAGTTGGGTCAGGCTGAAGTCAGGAGCTGGGAACTCCATCCGGGTCTCCCATGTGGGAGGCAAGAGCCCAAGCACTTGGACCATCATCTGGTACCCAGCAGGTGCATTGGCGGGAAGCTGGATCCAAAACATAGGCGGGATTTTATCCTGGGCACTTCTGTCTACAAGAATGCAGGTGTCTCAAGTAGTGTCCCGGTCTGCTGTGTCACAACATGCATCCTGTTCATTCAGTTTTTTGAATCCTGGTTTAGTCTGGCTTTCTCTATCCTCCTAACAGTTAAATTCGGCCATTCTTCAGTTCTCTTGTGGTCCTGTCCCACATTTCAATTGTTTTTTCTCTTATTTTGATGCAGTATTATTTGGAAAAAAGTGTTTCTAGTTTTTCTGTCTTCCTGCTGTGTTTACCTTTTATAGTTCATAAAGTAATCACATCATCTCACCCAAGATCCCTAGTCCTGAATTCTATTTTATGTTGTTTTCAGTTGAATTTGTGTGATGTTTTGAGTTTTCTTTGCCTTTGGTCTTCTTAGAGTTGAATTTTGATGTTTGACTTTTTTTTTCTTTTGATAGGTGTTTTTAACCTGTTTAAAGTTGTCTTATATTGCTATTTTTGGTTTCTTATGCTTTCTATTTTTATACTTCTTCACTTTTTTTTTCTATTTGTTAATCCTTAATGGACCTCAAGTGTAGTATGACATTTCTCTTAGCTGTGGAAGCCAAAAAATGTAAAATCTATTAAAAAAATCCCCAAAATTAGATCATGAGACATGCTCTGCGTTGGATTTCTCTCAGTCTTATTCCATCTGTCCTAAGTTTAGTAAAGATTCTTCTCATATTCTAACATAAAATTGCTTGTCGTGAGTTCTCTTTTTATTCCCATGTAATTGTAGGTATTTAGGAAGTAAGTAGAAACTAAAGAGGCTGTTCAGGTAGATGTAATTTTCTTACGAAAATCTGCCATTTGATTTGTGTGGTTAATATAGCATAAGGTAAATCTTGTTTTGTCTTAACATCAGTACAATTAGAAGAATAAAGGGACCAATAAATCATAACTAACCCATGTGTAATTAACCCTGTGGCCATCAGGTCCCTTTTGAATTCATTCCGGGGTTGGTGCTGAGGGCCCTGGGAAATGCCTGCCGTGGAAACTTGTCCACACGATTGAAGTTCACACGATTGCAATGAGGAGGTCGTAATACTTAGAAGCAGCTTACTGTCTGCCAGCGTTCTCCTGCACTTGATGAGCGCTTGGTGGTCGAGGGAGTCTTTAGGTGTTGGTTGGATGGTGGAATACGTGCCTAATAGAGGCCGTGTTCTTTGGCAGTGTCCCCTCGTGGCCATTCTTTTCCTTGAGATTTTTAGGTGATTCTGTTAAATACTTGGTTTTCTCACAAATGAATGATCGTCATGTTAAGCAGTCACAGCATTTACATTTGTTGCTTTGTTCTTATTTCTGAAGAGAGTGCTGCCTTTGAATGCTGAATGTGAGAGTGTAGGCTCCCTCCAATAATGTGCCACATCTCCTCTTACCCTCCCCCTCCACCCATTCCTTGAAAGGGATTTGCTCAAAGTACCACTAGATGGCAGTCTTGACTTTGTATCTGGAAGCTTTAGTAGCAGGCTTCTCTCTCACTTTCTCTCTGCCTTCTCTCAGATATATGAGGATTTTAATTACCTTCTTGCATAAATTGGATGCATTTGGAACCAGGCAACGATGCAGAAATTTGGATTCTAGGTTGTAGTGTTCCAGCCCCAGGCTCACATTAGAGAATTCCATACCTCTGAGATGAGCTGTCCCTGGACCAGGGGAGTCTTCTCTGTCTCCCCAGACCGGAGCGGTCTCCTTGACAAATGTTCCTCATAAATTTCTTTCTTTCGGTGGACTTTTTACAGATTTATGTTATTATGTGTGTGACTGATGAATACCCTTCCTGGCAACACCCCCTCTCCCCCGCCCCACCTTGTTTATAAGCTCCTTGAGATCAGGAATGGCGCTCCTGCTGTTGACTGTGGTCAGCATTCATACCATGGCATTTAGTAGATGTTCAGGCAGTGTTTGTCCAGTGCATGAGGCAGTGGTTGAATGCACTGTGGAAAAGATCCCACTGGGGACATAAAGTGAACAGGCACAAAATAGATGTCAACGAGATCCCAGTTCGATTTGCAATCATCAAGTTTCTCTAAATATTTTACTATGAAATAATTTCAAATTTAAGGGAAAGCTGTACGCGTTATCCAGATGATCCTGAGCATCTGAATTGTTGCTGCATTGTCGTAGAGTGCTTTGGGTATATTTTTACCCAAATTTTTCTATATAGTGGCATTTTTCTGTAGCACTACAGTGTAACTCTCAGGATCCGGAAATTACCATTGATATCGTGAATTCCTTCTAGTCCTGAGACCCATGTCAAGGCTCCAGTTTTTCCTCAGTCTGAGAATTTAGCTCCAAACCACATTTGCAGCCTTTGAAATTCGTGGCCTTCATGCTTTGAAAATAGGCCTGTTGGTTTGGTTCTCAGTTTGGACTTGCCTCCTGTTCCTTATGGTTTGATGTAAGTTATGCATCTTTGGCAGGAATATCACAGAACCGGTGTGTTCTGATGGCACAGAATTTTCTTTTGTCCTGTTCCTGATGTTAACTTGCTTAAGTCGGGGGCTACTAGGGTTTCTCATTATAAAGCCATCCTTTTTATTTTTGTAATTAGCTTGTATTTTACATTTCAGTATTTTGAGACTTTATAACTATCTTGTGCCTGCTCAAGCTTTCATTTTATTAATATTCGTATAGACTTGGTTTCTGTCTTTACTCAATGGGTTAATCTGTTGCTATCATTATTTATTTTGATGCTCAGGCTAGCCAGGCTTTAACCAGTAGGCTCCCTTTCACATTGGTTCTTGCCATGTCCCCATTATTTCTTCGTAATGTCCTTGATTTGGGGCTCAAGATACGTAAGGATTCCCTTGCCCCTCCCCCTGCCCCAGTCTGAAGTCAGCCATTGGACTGTTGCTACTTCTAAGCAATCTGGATCAACATGGACCGTTCCAGTTAGGGATAAGAAAGGCAAACATCATGTATGTGTTCCTGTGAAACTGCTGATTTTTAGGTATAAAGAGAAAAATCTGAACATCTTTACTTTGAAAGAGTGAATTACTTGAAATAATGATAACAACAACATGTGACATCCATTGACTGTGTACCATGTGCCTGCCAGGCCTTGTTCTAAGTGCTAGCACATATAGTGCTTTTAATTCAACAGCAACCAACCAGCAAGGTTGTTACTCTGATTTTACAGAAGAGAAATGAAGCGTAGAGGGTTAATAATACATCCAAGGCTAGTGGTGAAGTTAGAATTCAAGCCCTGGTGGTCTGTTTGTGGATTGCATGCACTTAATCACCATGTTGTCCTGCGCAGGGAAAACTTAAACTAGTTTTGGATGACTCATCAGTGGTGCTGTAAGCTGGAAGACAGGTGGCCTCTGCAACATCTATAATTTGTTTGTCCCTGCCAAAAATGGCACGTTTGAGTATATAAGAATTCAGAAAATATACTGCCTGATCCTTCTCTGAGAAAGATCGATGAGCACAAAGTCGGCAGATATAAGACTTGCTATGTATAATTGTGTTAACTGAAAATGTTTTAAGAGGGTAATGTGGGAGAAGTGAAAATCAACTTGTCTTGGCATAATGGCTTTCATCTGGTGTAATGTTAGAAAAGCATCAGTTGGTCATGACTTAAGGATGGGAAGTGGAATTGGAAAGTACCATAGAAATCCTCCATGTTAAGGAGGAAGAAAAGGACGTGTGAGGAAATGCAACCAAGCCAGTGGAGGAGGAAGGTAAAGGAGAAGAAAAGCAATTAGTAAGTAGTAGAAAGAAACTAAGATGGAGGAAATATGTAGGTTACCTATTAGAGTTATGGTCAGAAGGCCCATGAGCATTTGCCCATAGGATAAAATAGCATAAGGACTGCAAAAAATATCACAAAACAAATTGGGGGGGGGGGACTAAAATGTCTGCGAGTTGAAGTATTTGATGAAGTGTGAAAGGACCCTGGGAGCAGTTTTTTGGAGGGAGTATATACCTTCGCTTTGTAGTAATCTTCTTTAGGTGCATGAAACATTTAAAGTTTGTTATATATTTTGTTACAAAGAAGATACTGATTTATAAAAAAAACTCTGCAGGGGCCAGCATCATGGCCCAGCGGGTTAAGCTGTTGCCTGCAGTGCCAGCATTCCATATGAGTGTTAGTTTGAGTTCTGGCTGCTCTGTTTCTCGTTTCCCATTTCCCACTTCCCATTCAGCTCCCTGATGATGCTCTTGGGAAAGCATGGGAGGATAGCCCAAATGCTTGAGCCCCTGCCACCCATGTGGGAGACTGGATTTGGAGTTTCAGGCCTTTGGTTTCAGCCTGGCCAGGCCAGCCCTGGCTGTTGTGCCCATTTGGGGAGTGGAAGATTGATCTCTCTCTCCCTTTCTCTCTCAACCCCGCCACCAACTCTGCCTTTGAAATAAATCTTTAAATTTTTTTTAAAAAACTCTACAGATGTCATTGCTTTTGTACCAAAATATTATTAGGGATCAACAAAAAGTGGATTAAAAATTTGGCACTTGGAAATTATATACTATTCTTTAAAAAAGTCCAGGAGACAAAATTTAAATCTGCTATTGCAGATTATCTAGAATAATGCTAATGCAATAGCCACCAGCTACATGTGGCTATTTAAATTTTTTCTTCTTTAAAAGTCTTTTTATCTTTTATAAGAAATTTTATCAGATACAAAAATCATGATTATTTGTGAGGTACTGTGTGATGTTTCGTTGCATATATACTTTGTGTAATATCCAATCAGGGTAAAGTTATTTTTCCTTTTAAGCGTTTAACATTTCCTTTTAAAGAGAAAGCATCCAAAATCCCATCTTCTAGATTTTTTTAAATAGAGAAAAAATATAGAGAAAAATACCATGCAGTAGAACCCCAGAACTTCTTTTTTCCCATCATTTTTGCATTTGAAATTTAACATTTTATTTCAAAATATTTTAAATTTATAAAACAAAAATTACGAAGGGTAATACAAAGAGTTCCCCGTGTACCCCTCACCTCATTTTCCTGTTAACATTTCTTATCATTATCTTTGTCACAATAAATAGCCATACTCAGCTTCCTCTGTTGTTTTTTACTCCACACTTCCTTTGTCTTTGCTTCCCCTCCTGACCTCTGCTCATTAACATTCTGTGTGTAGATTGAGATTTGTTTTCTTTGTTTAATTGTGGCTGCCACTATAGGGAGGACATGTGGTATTTATCTTGCTGTGACTGGTTAATTTCAGTCAACACCATGTCTCCAGTTCCATATATTTTGCTGCAAATGACAGGATTTCATCCCCAGAACTTCCTACTCCTATCTAATCATAGCCTAGTACCTGTCAATCAACCTTTCCCCACCACTTCCCTCCCCAGCCGCTGGTAACTGCCATTGTATTTTCAGCTCCTATGAGATCACCTGTTTTTTTAAGTAAGATCACATGATATTTGTCTTGTTTCACCTAGCATGATGACCTCTGGTTCCATCCATGTTGCTGCCCATGAAACTATTTTATCCATTTTTGTGGCTGGGTTAGTATTGCCCTGTGTATATGTACCACGTTGTCTCTGTCCCTTTCTTGGTTATTGTGAATAGTGCTGCAGTGAACACGGTAGTGCAGATGTCCCCCGCAGACTGACTGCACTTCCCCTCCATAAACGCCCAGGAGTGGCATTGCTGACTCATATTATAGACACCCCACCCCCTTTTCTTTTTGGTGAGGAACCCTCCATACTGTTTTACACGATGGCCGCGCTAATTTACACTCACCAGCAGCGTGCGAGTCTTCCCTTACTCCATGTCCAGGCCAGAACTTTCGTCTTTTTCATGGTAGCCCATCTCATTGAAGTGAAGTGGTTTCTCACTGTGGTTTTGATTTGTATTTCCCTGGTGGTTAGTGATATGGAGCGTGTTTCCATGTACCTGTTGGCCATATATATTTCTTCCTTTGAGAAATGTCTTTTTGAATCTGCCTATTTTCGAATTAGGATTTTGTTTTTGTTTTTCTATTGACGTTCTTACATATTCTAGATCTTAACCCCTTGTTACATGTTCATACTGCTTGCAAATATATTCCTCTACTCTGTAGGTTGTCTCTTTACTCTCTTGATTGTGTATTTGTCTTGCAGAAGCTTTTTAGTTTCATGAAATCCTGTTTGTCTATTTTTGCTTTTGTTTCTTGTGCTTTTGAGATCTGACCCAGAAAATCCTTGCTGTTCCCATGTCCTGAAGTGTTTTTGCTATGTTTCCTTCTAGTAGTTTCAGAGATTCAGGTCTCACATTTAGGTTTTTATTCCACTTTGACTTGATTCTTTTTTTTTCCTAAAGATTTATTTATTTATTTATTTGGAAGTCAGTTACACAGAGAGAAGGAGAGGCAGAGAGCGGGAGAAAGGGAGAGAGGGAGAGAGAGGTCTTCCATCCACTGGTTCACTCCCCAAGTGGCCACAACGGCCAGAGCTGTGCCGATCAGAAGCCAGGAACCAGGAGCTTCTTCTGGGTCTCCCACGTGGGAGCAGGGGCCCAAGGACTTGGGGCATCTTCTAATGCTTTCCCAGGCCATAGCAGAGAGCTGGATCGGAAGTGGACCAGCTGGGACTCAAACCAGTGCCCATATGGCATGCTGGCACTGCAGGTGGTGGCTTTACCCACTACACCATAGCGCTGGCCCCAACTTGATTCTTGTACGTGGTGAGAGATAGGGATCTAGTTTTACTTTTCTGTATATGGCTATCTAATTTTCCCATTACTGTTTATTAAAAAGACCATCCTTTTTCCAATGTTCTCAGCACCTGTGTCGGAGACTAATTGACTAGTTGTGTAGGTTTACTTCTAGGGTTTCTATTCTGCTCCATTGGTCTTTGGATCTGTTTTTTGGCCAATACCATGTTTCAATTACTGTAGCTTTGTAATCTATTTTAAAGTCAGATAGTAGAGTGCCTTCTGCTTTGTCCTTTTTATTAAAAATTGCTTTGGCTATTTGGGGTCTTTGGAACTAGAACCGGTGCCCATATGGGATGCTAGCACTGCAGGCAGCAGCTTTACCCGCTATGCCATAGCATTGACTCCCAGATAATTGACTATTGGTGTTTAACAGTGCTACTGATTTTGGTATATTGATTGTATCCAGAACTTTGCTGAATTCTTTCACTCTAGCAGCTTTTTAGTGGAGTCTTCAGGTTTTTTTTTTTTTTTTTTTTTTTTTTTTTTTGACAGAGTGGACAGTGAGAGAGAGAGACAGAAAGGTCTTCCTTTTCCGTTGGTTCACCCCTCAATGGCCGCTGCGGCCAGCGCACTGCAGCTGGTGCCCTGCGCTGATCCGAAGCCTGGAGCCAGGTGCCTCTCCTAGTCTCCCATGTGGGTGCAGGACCCAAGCACTCGCGCCGTCCTCCACTGCACTCCTGGGTCACAGCAGAGAGCTGGACTGGAAGAGGAGCAACCGGGACAGAATCCGGCGCCCCTACTGGGACTAGAACCTGGGGTGCTGGCGCCGCAAGGCGGAGGATTAGCCTATTGAACCACGGCGCCGGCCAGAGCTTTTCTTTTAAGATTTGTTTATTTATGGGGCCGGCCGTGGCTCACTTGGTTAATCCTCCACCTGCGGTGCCGGCATCCCATATGGGTGCCTGTTCTAGTTCCGGCTGCTCCTCTTCCAATCCAGCTCTCTGCTGTGGCCTGGGGAAGCAGTAGAGGATGGCCTGAGTGCTTGGGCCCCTGGCCCTGCATGGGAGACCTGGGAGAGGCTCCTGGCTTCAGGTCAGCACAACTCTGGCCGTTGTGGCCATTTGGGGAAGTAAACCAACAGAAGAAAGACCTTTCTCTCTGTCTGTAACTCTACCTCTCAAATAAATAAATAAAATCTTTAACAAATAAAAATATTTATTTATTTGAAAGATAGAGTTACATATGGAGAGGGAGAGACAGAGAAATTGATTGATAGATCTTCCATCCATTGGCTCACTCTCCAGATGGCCAGGTTCACTCTCCAGATGGCCACAACAGCGTAGGCTCTGCCAGGGCAAAGCCAAGAGCTTGGAATTCCATCCAGGTCTCCCATGTGGTTGGCAGGGGCCCAAGTAATCAGGCATCTTCTGCTTTCCCAGGTGAAATACTAGGGAGGTGGATGGGAAGTGGGGCAGCTGAGACTTGAACTGATGCGGGCATTGCAAATGGTGTCTTAGCCCTCCATACCCTGATGCTGGCTCCATGGAGGTTTTCTGTGGGTAAGGTCATGTCATCTGTATACAGTGACAGTTAGAGTCCCTTCTCTCTAGTTTAGATTGCTTTTGTTTCTTTCTCTTGCCTGATCACAGTAACTAGGATCTCCAGTATTATGTTAAATAGGAGTGATAGAAGTGGATATCCTTGTCTTGTGAGCATCCTTTTCCCTGTTCAATATGCTGTTAGCTGTTGACTTGTTAGATATGGTCTTCATTATATTGAGGTGTGTTCCTTCTGTACTGGGTTTGTTCAGTTTTACCTTGAAGGCATGTTGGATTTTATTATTTGCCTTTTGTTGATCATATGATTTTTGTCTTTCATTCTGTTAATGTGGTATATTATATTTGTTGATTTGCATGTGTTGAACCCTGGAATCCGTGGAGTGACTAGATCATGGTCAGAAGATCTGTTGAATGTGCCATTTCATACGATCTCCTACTATTTTGTTGAGGATTTTTGCATCTGTATTTACCAAAGATATTGATTTGTATGTAGCTTGTGTGTGTGTGTGTGTGTGTGTCCTTGCCTGGTTTTTGTTTAAAGGTAATGCTAGCCTCATAGAATGAATTTGGAAGGATTCCTTCCTCTTCTATTTTTGGTAATAATTTCAGAATGATCGGCATTTTTCTTCTTTAAAAGTTCGGTAGAAGGGGTTCGGGGTGTGGCGCAGTGGGTTAAACTGCTGCTTGCAACAGTGCTCGAGTGCAGCCCTGCTTCTGATCGAGCTTTCTCCTGGGAAAGCTGGCCCAAGTATGTGGGCCCCTTCCCACATGGGAGACCTGGATGGAGTTCTGGACTCCTGACTTCAGCCTAGAGCAGCTCCAGCCATTACGGCCATTTGGAGAGTGAAGCAGATCAGTGGCTGGAAGGTCTCACCCCCTTCCAGTCCACCCCCAACTCTGCCTTCCAAGTAAGTAAGTAAAGAAAATTAAACCTTGGGCCAGCGCTGTGGTGCAGCAGGTTAACGCCCTGGCCTGAAGCACCAGCATCCCATATGGGCACTGGTTTGAGACTCGGCTGCTTCACTTCCCATCCAGTTTTCTGCTGTGGCCTGGAAAGCAATAGAAGATGGCCCAAGTCTTGGGACCTTGCACCTGCATGGGAGACCTAGAAGAAGCTCCTGGCTCCTGGCTTTGGATCGCACAGCTCTGGCTGTTGCCGCCAGTTGGGAAGTGAACCATCTCTCTCTCTCTCTCTCTCTCTTTCTCTCTCTCTTTCTCTCTCTCTTTCTCTCTCTCTTTCTCTGCCTCTCCTCTCTCTGTGTAGCTCTGACTTTGAATTAAAAATAAATAAATCTTAGATAAAAAAGAAATACATCTTAAAAAACAGTTTGGTGTAATTGAACAGTAAAGCCGGTTGACTTTCATGGGAGTTTTTTCTTTCCTTTATCTTTTAATGACAGATTCAATCTCAGTACTTAAGACTGGTCTGTGTAGGTATTCTCTTTCCTTGTGATTCAATTTTGATAAGGCATATGTGTCTGAGAATTTGTCCATTTCTTCAAAATTAATGGATTTGTTCATATAACTTCATAGTAATCTCTAATAATGCCTTGTATTTCTGTAGTGTCAGTCATAGTGTCTCTTTTCTCCTGTCTGATTCTATGTGTTTAAATCCTTTCTTTTTTCTTAGTCTCACTAAGAATTTATCAACTTTTTTGTATTTTAAAAGAACCAGCTCTTTGCTTCATTGATTTTATTTTTGTGTGTTGTTTTTTGGTCTCTGTGTCATTTATTTGTGTTCTGAGTTTTGTTGTTTGTATCAGTCTATCAATTTTGGGTTAGGTTTGTTCTTGTTTTTCTTTCTGGTTCCTTGAGGTGCAGTAGTAAGTTCTTTGTGACTTTACCCCTTTTTTTTTCTTTTTTAATGCAGGCATTGATTACTACAGACTTCCTCTTACTGCTGCTTTTGTTGTATCCCATAGGTTTTGGTATACTGTGTTTCCATTTTCATTCATGTCAAGAAATTTTTTAACTTCTTCCTTGATACCTTCTTCGATCTATTGGTTGTTCAGGAGTAAGTTATTTCATTTCCATATATTTGTGTAGTTTCCAAAGTTTTTCTTGTTAGTGATTTTTGGTTTATTGCACTGTGGTCAGAAGAAATACTCCATATGATTTCTTTTAAATTCGTTGAGACTTGTTTTGTGAGCTGTCGTATGATTTGTTGGATAACAAATGTTGCGTGTGCCAGTGAGAAGAATGTGCACTCTGTACTTGCTGGATGGAAAGTTGTGTAACTGTCTGTTAGGTCCAGCTGGTCTAGGTGCTACTTGACTTTCCTGTTTCTTTCCTGCCCGGGTATCTGCGCATTTCTGAAAGTGGGGTGTTAAAGCACACTGTTGTTTCGTATTGGAGTCCGTATCTCTCTTTAGGTCTGTTAATATTTGCTTTGTGTGTTTGGGTGCTCCAGGATTAGGTGCATGTGTATTTATAAGCATTGTCTCCTGTTTCTCTGTTCGGCCCTTTATCTGTGTACAGTGACCTTCCTGGTCTCTTTTTACTGCTTTTGATTTAAAATCTACTTCTGCTTTATTTTGGGTTCCATTTTCATGGAATTTTTTTTTTTTAAGATTTATTTATTTTACTTGAAAGTTACACAGAGAGAGGAGAGACAGAGAGAGAAAGGTCTTCATCCACTGGTTCACTACCACTTGGCCGCAACTGCCAGAGCTGCGCTGATCCAAAGCCAGGAGCCAGGAGCTTCTTCTGGGTCTCCCTCGTGGGTTCAGGGGCCCAAGAACTTGGGCCATCTTCTACTGCTTTCCCAGGTCACAGAACAGAGATGGACTGGAAGTGTAGCAGCCAGAACTCGAACCGGTGCCCATATGGGATGCTGGCACTGCAGGCAGCAGCTTTATCTGCTATGCCACAGTGCGGCCCCTTTATGAAATATCTTATTCTATCCTTTCACTTTCAATATATGTATATGTATCCTTAAAGGTGAAGTGAGTTTCTTTAAGCATCATATAGTTGAGTCCAATTTTTAAATCTATTTGGCCACTCAGTATCTTAATTGGAGAATTTAGTCCATTGACATTTTAAGGTAATTATTGTTAGGTAAAGTCTTAGTTTTGCCATTTTGATACTTGTTTTATATTTTATTGTTGTTTCTTTTTTTCTCCCTCTCCTGCAATCTTCATTTATAGAAAAGTTACTTATTATTTTTGGCAAGACTGTTATAGGTTCTACTTTGTGGTCATCATGAAGCTTACAAAAACTTTCTTTTGGGTATAACCAGCTATCTTGAAATGGAAAAAACCTTGTTTATAAACATAGGGAAATAGAGAATCAAAAAACAGAGATAAATTGTAGCAAAGAACTCTAGGTTTGTCTTCCATTCCTCTCCATGTTTTGAACTTTAGATATTCCATTTGATCTCTTTCAGTATTACCTATCTCTTAACATTATAATGCAGTGATTATAATGTTTTTAAAAAAGATTTATTTATTTATTTGAAAGGCACAGTTAGACAGCGAGAGGTCGACTTCCATCCACTGGTTCACTCCCCAAATGGCCACAACGGCTGGAACTGGGCTGATCCAAAGCCAGGAACCTTTCCCAGGCATAGCAGGGAGCCGGATAGAGCAGCTGGGACTGAACCAGTGCCCATGTTGGGTGCCAGCACTGCAGGTGGCGGCTTTACCCATTCACCACAGCGCTGGCCTTGTGATTTTAATTTGTTAAAGTCTCCACGGTAAAGACACACACCATGTTTGCGATGTCAGAGCATTCTGCGTTTGTTTCCTCTACCAGTGAGTTTTCCGCCTTCTGATGTCTTCTTCCCGCTTGGTTGTGTCTCTCTCTTTTAGTCTGAGGAGCTCTCCGCAGCATTTCTCTAACACAGGTCTGAGGGTGCTAAGGTCTCACATCCTTTGTCCAGGCAAACAGTGTTCTGGCTGGCAGTTTTCTCCCCCTTGGGTGCCGTCACAGGTGTCCCTCATGCCCGCAACCTGTAAGTGCTCCTTGAGGAGTCTGCAGTTGGGCCAGTGGGATCCCTTTGTGCATTTTATTTGCGTCTTTTCTCGGGCAGCTCTGGAATCATCTGTTTGTGTTTAACCACAGAGAACTTGATTAGGTCTTAAGGTAGACTTGGTTGGGTTAAATCTTTGATCTTCCTGCTTGGATACTTGTTTGCTTCTCTGTGTTGGGGAAGTGTTCTGTCATTATCTCTTTGAATATGCTTTCTACCCAATTGCAAGTCTCAAATCCCTCCTGAACCCCAATAATGTGCATATTTGCTCTTTTCACCCCATATTTCCTGTATGCTGTCTCCATTCCTCTTGATCCTCTTTTCCTTTGTGTCCTGTGACTGTGTATTTTCAAATAGCCTGGCTTGGAACTCACTGATTCTCTGTTTGATCTATTTGGCATCAGTGGAAGAGTTTCTGCCTGGTTTTGTTTAATTACTTCCATCTCTCCATCAGCTCTCTGTTAGAATATTGAATTCTTTCTCTATATTCTCCTGAATTTCATTGAGTTTCTTTAAACAGCTTTCTGGAGATCTTCATCTAAGCCTTTGGAAGTTTCAGTTCCTGGTGGTTTTTTTTTTTTTTTTTTGGGGGGGGGGGTTGAAAGTCTTTCTTTTTTTTAATTGTTTTTATTTATTTATTTTTTATTTAGTGAATATAAATTTCCTAAGTACAGCTTATGGATTACAAAGGCTTCCCCCCCACCCGCAACCCTCCCCTTTCCCACTCGCTCTCCCCTTCCATTCCCATCAAGATTCATTTTCAATTCTCTTTATAT